>NW_026622763.1:8031298-8656298 GCF_023065955.2 Ursus arctos | reverse complement strand
ATCACAAAGAGACAAAAGTGAGATATAGTAGAATCAATTAGACAAAGGAAATCTTTCTCTAAACTTTTAGTACAGTGTATGAAGTTTTTAACTAAGATCCTTGCACAAAGTCTCTATACTTAGATTAACGTAAATCGGCAAATTATTTACCAAAGTGAAGCATAAAACTAAGTGTGATTGTCACTTAGAAGTTCCCTTGAACTGTTGGATGAACATCACCTATGTCGTAAGAAGCCTATGGGTTTTCAGATTGATGCTGAAGGAACAAGGAATTTGCAAATTTAGGAGGAAAAAGGATGAAATTAGATTGTCAATTTAACTCAACAAAAAGTTACTATTTTTCTAAGCGGCAACCTTAACTCTGTTATTAACTGATGGTAGAAAAAGGCCTGGGTATTTTGTTGTTGAAGAGCTACTGGAAACATGGTCCTTAATTATTCTGCAGCGCTAGGGGCAACCTCTAATGTTAAGATAAAAATAAATTTCTATCAGATGCAAGGCTGAAACGAGCAGAATGGGGGAACAAATCATACCTTTATTTCATTTGTGTGTTGCAAAATGTGCTGGGAAATGATCTGAAGAAAGACTATTATAATCAGAACCTTGCTGCAGGCTGCCTTTCCACAAAGTGACAAATTATACTTTCATGTATCACATGCCAGTGTACTAAGGTTTAAAAGGGAGAGTGCCACCAAGGACTTGAATCTTTCGTTCCATCTGTCTTCAGGGAATTCTTACCACCAGTTCTAAGTAGGAATCAATGTAAGGTACATATGTGCAAATCCTACCTCAAGAATCCCAAAGAGAAGAACGTTTCCAATTATTGCTGGCTGCTGCCTTTTATTGTAAGGATGTGAATTTGTGAAATTACTCAAGGCAGAAAATGGTGATTCTACTATAGAAACTCTGCAATGAAGACAGTCTTCGCAGTTGCTTGATTGCCAACAGTCTGGTTTCTTCTCAAGCCACGATGTACAAATAAAGTCAACATGGACCTCAAATCAGAAAAATTGTGTTTTAGCTCTGTTATTGAACAGCTATGTGGTTTTAGGCTAGTGTTGTGAAACAGAAATAAAATGTGAGTTGCGAAGGTAAGCTACATATGTAATTTTAAATTTTCTAATCAACTTATTTAAAAAGAAATAGATGAAATTAATTATAATAAAAAATTGTATTTAAATCAATATATCTAAGATATTATCATTTTAACATGTAAGCAATATAAAAATTATTAGGGATAAATTTTACATCTCTTAACTATTTGAAATTCAGTGTGTATTTTACACTTAACAGTGTATCCTGATTCAGATTAGCCACACTTCAAGTGCTCAATAGCCACCTGTGCCCACTCACTACAGTATTAGACAGTCAGCTTTGAACAAATCTCCAGTTGTCCAATTATCAGGTCTTTGTCATAAATGACATAGAAAAAATTAACATTGTGGGTATTTCCCAGAGACCACTGGTTGAACAATCACAGAAAGAGAAAAATAGACACCAAGAAAGAGCTATTAATATTTGAATGAATATCGTAACATGGGAGCGGGTTATAAAATTGTAACATGAGAGTGCGATGTGAAAGATTTGTATTGACAGTTGACATAGAAATGTAATGAAATGAAATGAAAATGAAAAACAAAACAAAAAAAAACCACAACTCTATCAGTAGAAAGACCTAAATGTGAGACAGGAAATCATCAAAATTCTGGAGAATACTTTAACATTGGCCATAGCAACTTCTTACAAGACACATCTACAGAGGCAAGGAAAACAAAAGCAAAAATGAACTATTGGGACTTAAGATGAAAACCTTCTGCACAGTAAAGGAAACAATCAACAAAACTGAAAGGCAGTCTATGGAATGGGAAAAGATATTTGTAATGATATATCTGATAAAGTGTTAGTATCCAATATCTATAAAGAACTTATCAAACTTGACACCCAAACCCCAAATAATCCAGTTAAGAAATGGGCAGAAGGGGGCGCCTGGGTGGCACAGCAGTTGAGCGTCTGCCTTCGGCTCAGGGCGTGATCCCGGTGTTCTGGGATCGAGCCCCACATCAGGCTCCTCTGCTAGGAGCCTGCTTCTTCCTCTCCCACTCCCCCTGCTTGTGTTCCCTGTCTCACTGGCTGTCTCTATCTCTGTCGAATAAATAAATAAAATCTTTAAAAAAAAAAAAGAAAAAAAAAGAAATGGGCAGAAGACATGAATAGACATTTTTCCAAAGAAGACATCCAGATAGCTAACAGACACATGAAAAGATGCTCAACATCACTCAACATCAGGGAAATGCAAATCAAAACCACAATGAGATATCACCTCCCACCAGTCAGAATGGCTAAAATTAACAACTCAGGAAACAACAGATGTTGGTGAAGATGTGGAGAAAAGGAAACCTTCTTACACTGTTGGTGGGAATGCAAACTGGTACAGCCACTCTGGAAAACAGTATGGAAGTTCCTCAACATGTTAAAAATAGAACTACCCTATGACCCAGCAATTGTACTACTAGGTATTTACCCAAAAGATACAAAAATATTGATTTGAAGGAGTACATGCACCCTGATGTTTATAGCAGCATTATCAACAATAGCAAAATTATGGAAAGAGAACAACTGTCCATTGACTGAAGAATGAATAAAGAAGATGTGGCACATATATACAGTGGAATATTAGTCAGCCATCAAAAAGAATGAAATCTTGTCTTTTGCAACAATGTGGGTGGAGCTAGAGTGTATTATCCTAAGCGAAAGAAGTCCATTAGAGAAAGACAAATACCATATAATTTCACTCACATGTGGACTTTAAGAAACAAAACAGATGAACACAGGGGAAAGGAAAAAAAAGTGAGGGAGGCAAACCATGAAAGACTCTTAACTTTAGAGAACAAACTGAGGGTTGCTGGAGGGGAGGTGGTTAGGGGGATGGGGTAATTGGGTGATGGATCGTAAGGAGGGCATTTGCTATGATGAGCACTGGGTGTTGTATGTAAGTGATGAATCACTAAATTCTACTGCTGAAACCAATATTACACTACATGTTAACTAACTAAAATAGAAATAAAAACTTGAAATAAAAAAAAAAGTTATCTTATGAAACATGATGCAAGGCACTGGGAACATTTAATCTGTACAGAAAAAATAATGATGGAAAAGAGATGCCTGGGTGGCTCAGTTGGTTAAGCACCTGCCTTTGGCTCAGGTCATGATCCAAGGGTCCTGGGATCAAGTCTTGCATCAGGATCCTTGCTTCTCCCTCTGCCTGCTGATCCCCCTGCTTGTATGCTCTCTCTCTCTGACAAATAAAATATTTTTTAAAATTATGATGAAAACAACAACTATCTTCAAATAATTATTGGAAAGACTGTCACAGAGGAAGGTGAGGCTTTTATCAATTAACTGAAGAGACATATTTAAGACCAAAATATGGCCATTTATTTGTACATCAACTAATTCAACAAACATATATCTTCTACTTGCTATGGAAACCCAATGCGCTGGCTGCTAGGATGCAAAGATATGAATAATTTTAAAAAGTAGACAGGTGTGAAAAATTGGATGGCTAAGTAGGTAAATCTTCATTGTACAAGTTGCTCCAAAATGGACTGGAGGGTGACTTGGTAAGTGTGGGAATGTAGAGTTTTAAGTATCATATAAATATATTATACAATATTGCCACTGATAACAAGGATGGATGTGATTCAAACCAATCACATTGCCAAAAAATACATAAAATGTAGGACAACTTTTTAAACAAAGCTTATGATTGAACCATTAGAGAAATTCCCAGACTGTAAAGATTTGGGGATTTGAATTCAGATGAGAGGAGGGTAGTTTAGAATGGTAAACAAGACATTTGTTGCTATTTTTCCCTCTGAGGTAAATGTCAAATGAGCGGCTAAGAGGCTGAGAAGCAAAACAACATTCTAGACATTCAGATAATTAATTAGGAGCATATACATATTCTTAATTTATATAGATTTAATAACAAATAAAAGTAATAATATTCAAAGGAAAATTTGCCTCATTGTACTTGGTGATAATATTTGATTTTTAAAAATTTCTTAATGTCATTATTTTATTTTTTTCAGTTTTATTGAGACATAATTGATATAGCACTGTATTAAAGTGAAAATATAAAATTCAATATATATATATATCATAAAAGAATCACCACAGTTGAGTTAAGATCAAACATTTCACAGAGTTGCATTTTTTATTTTAATGAAATATTTACTTTAAGATCTCTTACTTTGAAATATACAATACAGTATTATTAAATATAGTCACCATGCTGTACATTACACCCTAGAACTTTTTTACCTTATAACTTGAAGTTTGTACATTTTGATAACAACCAGTTTTCCCCACCATTTACCCTATGCCTTAACTCTGGCAACCACTGACTACTCTCCATTTCTATGATTTTAGTTTTCATAGATTCCACATATAAGTGAGATCATACAGTATTTGTCCTTCTCTTTCTGACTTACTTCACTTTATGTAACACCCTCAAGTTCCATCCATGTTGGTGCAAGGGGCAGGATTACCATGTCTTTTATGGCTAAATTATATCCCATTGTATATGCACACAGGTGTACCTCATTTTATTGTGCTTCCCATTAGTGTGTTTCACAGATCGTGAGTTGTTTGCACATTGAAGATTTGGGCAAACCTTGTGTCAAGCATGCCTAGTGATGCCATTTATCCAAAAGCATTTGTTTACTTCATGTCTCTATGTTGCATTTTGGAATTTCTTGCAATAATTTAAACTTTTCTCATTTTATTATATTTGCTATGATCAGTGGTTAATAATCTTGATGTTATTATTGTAATTGTTTAGGGGCACCGTGCTCCATGCCCATATAAGATTATGAACTTAATCAGTAAATGTATGTAAATGTATATATGTATGTATTCTGACTGCTCCACTGACCAGCTCCACTGACCAGCCATTCTTCCATCTCTCTCCCTATTCCCTGAGACACAACAATATTGAAATTAGGTAAATTATAACCCTATGATGACCTCTAAATGTTCAAGTGAAAGAAGGATTTGCACATCTCTCACTTCAAATCAAAAGGTAGAATTGATTAAGCTTAGTGAGGAAGGCATGTCAAAAGCCAACACAGGCTGAAAGCTAGGCCTCTTGTGCCAAACAGTTAGCCAGGTTGTAAGTACAAAGGACAAGTTCTTGAGGGAAACTAAAAGTGCTACTTCAGTGAACACACAAATGATAAGAAAGAAAAACAGCCTTATAGCTGATATGGAAAAAGTTTCAGTGGTTTGCATAGATCAAACCAGCCACAACATTCCCTTAACTAAAGACTAATCCAGAGCATAGCCCTAACTGTCTTCAATTCTATGAAGGCTGAGAGAGGTGAGGAAGTTGCAGAAGAAAAGGTTGAGGCTAGCAGAAGTTGGTTCATGAGGTTTAGGGAAATAAGCCATCTCCAAAACAAAAATGAAAGGTGAA
Source organism: Ursus arctos (assembly GCF_023065955.2). Lineage (NCBI taxonomy): Eukaryota > Metazoa > Chordata > Mammalia > Carnivora > Ursidae > Ursus > Ursus arctos. The sequence continues at coordinate 8,650,822 of NW_026622763.1, read as the reverse complement.
GCATCATGTGCTGTTGTAGAAGCTGTAGCAAATTATCCGGAAGATTCGGATCATTAATGAAGGCAGCTACATTAAACAATGGATTTTCCATATAGACAAAACCAACCTCGTATTGGAAGAAAATGCCATCCAGGACTTCCATAGCTACAGAGGAGAAGTCAATGCCTAGCTTCAAAGCTTCAAATGACAGGCTGACCTCTCTTGTTAGGAGCTAAAGTAGCTGGTCACTTTAAGTTGACATGAATGCTCATAGACCATTCTGAAAATCCTGGTGCACTTAAGAATTAAGTTAAATGTACTCTGCCTGTGGTCTATAAGTGGAACAACAAAGCCTGGCTGACAGCACATCTGCTCACAAATGGTTTACCGGGTATTTTAAGCCCACTATTGATACCTAGTGCTCAGAAATAAAGACTTCTTTCAAAATAATACTGCTCATTGACAATGTGCCTAGCTACCTAACAGTTCTGATAGAGATGTACAATGAGATTAATGTTGTTTTCATATCTGCTAACACAACATCCAATCTGCCGCCCGTGGATCAGGAGTAATTTTGAATTTCAAGTCTTATTATTTAAAAATACATTTCATAGGGGTGCCTGGTTGACTCAGTCAGTTAAGCATCCAACTCAGCTCAGCTCATGATTTCAGGGTTAATGATATCAAGCTGTGCGTCAGGACCTGAGCTCAGTGCGGAGTCTGCTTGAGATTCTCTCTGTCCCTCCCTGCCATGCTCTCTCTCAAAAAGAAAAGAAAAAAGAAAAGAAAAGAGAAAGAAAGAAAGAAAGAAAGAAAGAAAGAAAGAAAGAAAGAAAGAAAGAAAAAGTTTCCATCACTAAAAAAAAAAAAAAAAGTAATACATTTCATAAGGCTATAGCTGCCAAAAATAGTGATTCCTCTGATGAACCTAGGCAAAGTAAATAGAAAACCTAATGGAAAGGGTTCACCATTCAAAATACCATTAAAAACATTCACAATCCATGAGAAAAAGCCAAAATATCAATGTTAACAGGAATTTTAAAGAAGTTGTCCCAACCCTCTTGGATGACTTTGAGAAGTTCAACTTCAGTGGAGAAATACCTGCAGATGTGGTGGAATCAGCAAAAGAACTAGATTTAGAAGTGGAGCCTAAAGATGGGACTGGATTGCTTCAATTCCCTCTTAGTATGAGAAAAAAAAAAAAGTGGTTTCTTGTGATGGTGTCTACTCCTGGTTAAGATGCTGTGGAAATTATTGAAATGACAACAAAGGACTTAGAATATTATGTAAATTTAGTTGATAAAGCAGTGACAAGGTTTGAGAAGATTACTCCAAATTTGAAAGAAGTTCTACAGTAGGTAAAGTGCTATAAAACAGCAATGCATGTGGGCACCTGGGTAGTTCAATTGGTTGTGTCTGCCTTAAGCTTAGTTCTTGATCCCAGGGTCCAGGGATCGAGCCCCACATCTGGTTCCCTGATTAGCAGGGAGCCTGCTTCTTCCTCTCCTTCAATACCTCTCCCCACTCATTGTCTCTTTCTTTCATAAATAAATCTTTAAAAAATAAAATATCTTTAAAAAATAACAGCAATGCATGTTACAGAGTAATCATTTGTGAAAGGAAGAGTCAACTGATGTGGTGAACTTCACTGTTGTCTTATTTTAAGAATTGCCAGTGCCCCCAATCTTCAGCAGCCACCACTCTGATCACTCAGCAGCCATGAACATTGAGGCAAGACGCTCCATCAGCAAAAATATTACAGCTTTGCCATTAGCTCGAATGATGATTAGCATTTTTAACAATAAATTATTTTTAATTAAGGGATATGCATTGTCTTTTAAACATAATGATATTGCACACTTAATAATCTGCAGTGTAGTATTAACATATCTTGAGTATGTACTGAGAAATAAAAAAAAATTATTGACTTGCTTTTTTGAAATATTTGCCTTATTACAGGGCCTGGAACTGAACTCACAATGTCTTTGAGGTGTGCCTGTACACCACATTTTCTTTGTTCATTCATCCTTTGAAGGACACTAAGTTGTTTCCATGTCTTAACCATTGTAAATAATGTTGTAGTGAACATGGGGGAGCAAATATCTCTTAGAGATGGTGATTTCATTTCCTTCAGTATATACTCAGAGGTGGGATTGCGGGATCATATGGTAATTCTATTTTTAATTATCAAAGGAACCTCCATACTGTTTCTCCTAGTGGCTGCATCAATTTACATTTCCACCAGCAGTGCACAAGGGCTGCTTTTTCTCCACATCCTCACCAAAACCTGTTATCTCTTCTCTTTTTGATGATAACCATTCTAAGAGGTGTGAGTTGATATATCATGTGCTGTTTACTTGCATTTTCCTGATGATTAGTAATGCTGAATACCTTTACATGTATTTCCTGGCCATTTGTATGTCTTCTTTAGAAAAATGTCTATTTAGTTTCTCTGCACTGTTTTCATTCAGATTATTTTATTTGCTATTGAGTTGTGGGAGCTCTTTATATATATGCATTTTCCTTTTAATTCCTTATTATAAATTTAATTTGCAAGTTTTTCTTTTATTTCATATGTTGTTTTTTTATTTTTTTGAGGGTTTTCTTAATTGCGTAGAAGCTTTTCAGTTTGATGTAGTATCACTTGCTTATTTTTGCTTTTGTTGCTTTTGTTTTTGGCATCAAATTAAAAAAAAATTATTGGCAAGACTTTTGTCAAGGATCACTCTCCCTCTACTTTTTTCTAGGTATTTTATAGTTTATGGTTTTATATTCAAGTCTTTAATCCATTTTGAGTTGATTTTTGTATATTGTGTAAGATAGGGGGCCAGTGTCACTCTTTTTGCATGCGGCTATCAGTTTTCCCAACATTTATTGTAAAGAATATCCTTTCTCCATTGTGTATTCTTGGCTCCATTGTCATGAATGAATTGATCATATATGTGTGTTTTTTCCCCCCTGGGCTTTCTTTTCAGCTTCATTAATCTGTGGGTCTCTTTTCATGTTTTGATTATTCGAGCTTTGTAATATAGTTTGAAATATGGAATCGTGATGCGTCCAAGTTTATTCTTTCTTAGGATTGTTTTGGCTATCTTGGGTCTTTTGTGATTCCACACAAATTTTAGGATTCTTTTTTCTATTTCTGTGAAAAATACCATTAGGATTTTGATAGGAATTACATTGAATCTATAGGTTGCTTTGGGTAATATGGACATTTTGATATTATTAATTCTTCCAATCCATATACAATCGATTGCATTTGCTATATTTCCATTTATTTGTGTCTTCTTCAATTTCTTTCATTAATGTATTATGGTTTTTAATGTATAGGTCTTTTACCTTCTTGATTATATATATTTTTAGGTCTATAATTCTTTCTAATGCAATTGTAAATTAGATTGTTTTATTAATTTCTCTTTCTGCTAGTTTGTTATTAGTGCATAGAAATGCAGCTGGGTTGGGACACCTGGGTGACTCAGTCAGTTAAGCATCTGCCTTTGGCCTAGATCGTGATCCCAGAATCCTGGGATTGAGTCGGAATCAGGCTCCTTGCTCAGCAGGGAGCCTGCTTCTCCCTCTGCCTGCCACTCCCCCTGCTTGTACTCTCTTTCTGACAAATAAATAAATAAAATCTTTAAAAAAAAAAGACAGACATGCAACTGGTTTTTGTGTATTGATTTTGTATACTGCAACATTATTGAATTTATTCATTAGTTCTAAGGTTTTTTTTGATTGAATCTTTACAATTTTCTATATATAATACCATGTCATTTGCAATTAGTCATAGTTTTATTTCTTCCTCTCCAAATCGAATACTCTTTATTTGTTTTTCTTGCTTAATTACTCTGGTTAGAACATTCAACACTACAGTGAGTAAGAAGGGCAAAGTTGGGCATTCTTGCCTTTTTCCTGATCTTAGAAGAAAAGTTTTGAGCTCTCCACCATTGAGTTTAATATTAACTGTGGAATTGTCATATATGGCCTTTATTATGTTAAGATATATTCACTTTTTACACATTTGTTGAATTTTTATCGTAAATGTAACATGTTGAGAAATCAGTGGACATTATTATTGTCATTCTATGTAAGTTTTATTTTAGGGTTATTTTAGGATTTTCTATTTATCTTTGATTTTAGAAATTTGACAATCATGTGTAAGTTTGTTTTCTCATGGAGACGGTTGAGCTTCTTGTATCTTTGGTTTTATATTTTTTATTATGGTTAGGGACAAAAAAGAAAAAAAAACCTGTTATTGCTTTGTGCATGTTGTGTCCTAATTTCTGTCTCTCCTCACCTTTTGTTAGTTCACTTACTCAAAATTTTCAACTGTTTAATATTGACCCAGAAAGCACTGATGTTCCATTTAATTTTTACCTTTTCCCCTGTGTTTAAAAGTGGGTTTCCACTTCTTTGCTCATTTTTTATGCAATTTCCATCTATTGTTAATACCATTCAGTGAATTTTTTATTGTAGGCATTTTCTTTTTAAATCCATAATTTTTAGTTCCTTATAATTTCCATTTTCTCCTAGTAACTACCCACCTATTCACTTGTGGTGCACATATTTTTATTTATATCCTCAAGCATTTACATTCATAGTAACTGTTTTAAAGATTTTGTTTGCTAATTCCAGCTATTGTGTCATTTCTGTTTCTATTGACTTTTTTCTTTCTTGCTATTGTAATTTTTTAAAAAAAATGTCCTTACATATCTAGTTTTTTAAAAAATTTTATGTTGAGCATTATTATGTCATATTATTAAAAATTAGAATTTTGTTGCCTTTCTTTAAAGAGGGTTAAGTTTGATTTGGCTAGCAATGATTTATTGGATAATAAGCCTTAGTTTGTCAAGGCTTGTTTTTTGACTATTCAGATGGATAGTCTTAAAGTGAGATTTTTCTGGGACCTTACATTAAATGCTTAAGATGACTGGGGAGAACTCTCTTCTCTGACTTGATGTAACATCAGTAATTTTCAGCACTGTTTGTTCTCTGGAGTATCCACACATCTCAGAGCCTTTTACCATCTCTTGTATGCCAGGCCTTAATAAACTTGACCTGGACATGAACATGCTTGTATTCAGGCAAAGATTCAGTTGACCCAGTAACTGATTTCTGGACTTCTTTCTCTATTTAAAAAATTATACCTGTATCAGTACACCAAACTCTAATTTCTATTTCTATCAACCTGCAATGTTATTGGTCTGTTTGTGTTCTATTTCTCCATGTTATGAAAAGTGTCCCCAGGCATATATTCTGAAAGAATGTGGTACTTATCTTGTGCAATTCTCTTTTTTCAGGAACACTCTCCTGCACTGCCTTATAACCAATGACTGAAAACTGTTGTTTCACAAATTTTGTAAAATATTAGGGTTGTTTATAACAGGGGCATAAATCTAATATCTCTTAATTTGTCATGATCATGCAACCAGAAAAAAATCCTTATATATATTTTTCAATACCTTTATAATCTTTAGTCAATTCCCTTTCATTCTAGAAACTTTATCTCTCCTAATCCATTGATTAAGTTACTTTTTACTAAATGCAGAGGAAGATACATAAAACCTTCCTTCCAAGTTTATGGGAAGAAGGGAGCTGGAAACAAGATCAAGGGAAAGAAAGTCCCTTCATGATAGTGATTTAAAAATCAGTTATATTTGTTAGGAAACAATATAAATTTCCCATATTTATCAGAAATATAGATTAAGAAAAATTATGAATTCTGTGGTAGAACTCAACTGACTAGATATTAATTATATTTCCTGTCTTATTGTTGCACTACTCTGTCACTTACAGAAATCTATTTGAGTGTTGACATTTCTTACCTCTAGATATCTGTATACCCATGTCCATATCCATACCCATATTCTAACATTATTCCTTTTATCATCCAATTTTAAGACATGGTTAGTTGTACTTTCTTTCTTGGTAATTCTAATCATGCAATGATCTCCAAAAGTCTCACTCCATCATTTTCTTTTTCCTCTTCCCTTCTAACCTTATATTTTATGGTTAATTTTCTTTTAATAGATTTAGAAATCTGAGGAGAGATTGGCTAAATCGTATGTTTCCTACTGTTAGGAAAATAATTCTTGAGTCTGTATGAATTATAAAAGGAGTATGGAGGGTGACACAGGTGCTCACTTCACTTTCTGCCTAGATTATTCTTCTCAAAAAGAAAAGGAAGAAGAGTAAATAAAATGAAATGAAATAAAATATTAATGTAATCTGTCTATGGATGTTATGATTCTAGTTTCATCAAGAAAATTTGTTATGTTGGGTAAAGTCAAAATCTTTCTGAAGGCAAAGAAATTTGTTTTGTTATTTCTCCCATTGCTACAGTGTTTAACCTTCTATCATAAAAGAAAATTAAACTTGCTTATAAAATACACCTTCCATAGATCTATGATGACTGTTCTTTAGTATGTTATACTTTATTACAAGGTTGTGCTTTGATGTATATTTTCAAGAGATATGCACCAAAATATGCATATCAGAGAGATTGGATTGTAAATTTTATTGTTACCTCACTTTTCTAGTTTAAGAATCATACCTTCAAAAGGCTATGATAAACTATTATATGAATAGATTCTCAAGAGGCACTTCATACACTTTAAGCAGTGGAGGAGATGTGGTAGGTGAAGTTGTAGAATGGATTTTTCCAGGTTGGTGTGACATCTACTAGAACGTTATAGAGGTTATTTCATCAAATTGTTCAATTTCAGCAACGTACTATAATATGAAGAAACTACACTAGAAGACAAGAAGCTATACTATACATCCCTTTCCCAATAGTTCCTGGATTATAGTCACATTTATCATTGTAAAATATTATTAAATTTACAACCCGCGATATCCCTTCATGACCCTTGTGTTCTGGAAAATTTATTTATAATAAGTCAACTTGCTAATGCGGTTTTATAAAGCAGACTTTAAAAAATATTTTATTTAAACAAACATTCTTTTCTTCCCAAATTTTTATTTAAATTCTAGTTAGTGAACATATAGTGTAATGCTGGTTTCAGGAGTAGAATTTAGTGGTTCTTCACTTACAAATAATACCCAGTGCTCATCATAACAAGTGTCCTACTTAATACCCACCCTCCACTACCTCCTTCCATCAACCCTCTGTTCCCTATCATTAAGAGCCTCTTGTGTTTTGTTTCCCTCTCTCTTTTTTTTCCCTTCCCATATATTCATCTATTTCGTTCCCTAAATTCCACATATAAGTGAAATAATATGGTATTTGTCTTTCTCTGACTGACTTCTTCCTCTTCGGATAATACACTCTAGCTCCAGCCACATCATTGCAAATAACAAGATTTCATTCTTTTTGATGGATGAGTAATATCCCATTGTATATATGTGCCATATCTTCTTTATTCATTCATCAGTCAATGGACAGTTGGGCTCTTTCCATAGTTTTGCTATTGTTAATAATGCTGCTATAACATCAGGGTGCATGTGCCCCTTCAAATCAGTATTTTTGTATCTTTTGGGTAAATACCTAGCAGTGCAACTGCTGGGTCATAGGGTAGTTCTATTTTTAACATCTTGAGGAACTTCCATACTGTTTTCCAGAGTGGCTGTACCAGTTTGCATTCCCACCAACAGTGTAAGAAGGTTTCCCTTTCTCCACATCTTCACCAACATCTGTTGTTTCCTGAGTTGTTGATTTTAGCCATTCTGACTGGTGGAAGGTGATATCTCATTGTGGTTTTGATTTGCATTTCCCTGATGTTGAGTGATGTTGAGCATCTTTTCATGTGTCTGTTAGCCATCTGGATGTCTTCTTTGGAAAATGTCTATTCATGTCTTCTGCCCATTTCTTAACTGGATTATTTGGGGTTTGGGTGTCAAGTTTGATAAGTTCTTTATAGATATTGGATACTAACACTTTATCAGATATGTCATCACAAATATATTCTCCCATTCCATAGTCTGTCTTTTAGTTTTGTTTTTGTTTCCTTCACTAACCAGACTTATTCTTTAATTTACCCTGCATAATCTGGCTGCACTAGAAAATGCTTGTTCACAGTTGTAATCAAATCCTTCCCAGGTTCAAAGTTCCTGAATAAATGATTTAAGAAATAGCATAAAAAATAGTGCTATTACATATCAACCTGAAAAACCATCCCAACTGTACTATGAATGATGATATTTCCACCTCACTTACCCATGTCTAGGTAAGTGTATTAATAGTATTTAATATTACATCACAAACTATAGATTTTTTTAAGTAAACATTTTTGAGGTACTTGTAGGATCACATGCAGTTGTAAGAAACAATACAGAGATCCCAGAATCCATTACTAAGTTTCCCCTAATGGTAATACCTTTTAAAAACCATAGTACAATAACTGAATTAGAATATTGGTAATGACAATGGCAATATGCAGAATAATTCTATCACCAAAATGATATTTGGGCTGTCCATTTATAGCCATAGCTGCTATAATCACCAGGTTCACTCTTAATCTCCATTCCTAAACTGAGGGAATCAGTTTAGGAATATATACATATATACACATATATACATATATACATATATGTATATATACATTTACATATATACATTTATATATATATGTCAATTAAAGAATATTAAATAAATGAAACGATAAAGTAGGTAGCCTTTTGAATTTTTTTTTCATTAGACATGATTCTCAGGATATTCATTCAAGTCATGGTGTGCATTGATATTTCATTATTATTTTTTTTAAATCACTAGGTAGGATGTATGTACGAGTTTGTTTAACCATTCCCTTATTGAATGGCATCTGAGTTGTAACCAGTCTTTGGCCATTACAAATAAAGCTGATATAGATATTCAAGTAGAAATTTTATGTAAACAGATGTTTTCATGTCTCTGGGATAAATATCCAAGAGTAAAATTCCTGGGACATGTTGTAGTTGCATGTTAAGTTTTATAAGAACCTGGAAAACCATTTCCCAGTGTGAAAATACTGTCTTAAATTCCCACCAGCATTGTATATATAATCCGGTTTCTCCACATCCTCCATCAATTTTTGGTGTTGTCACTACTTTTTTATTTCAGTTATTCTGATGGGTATATATTAATAACTCATTGTGGCTTTAATTTGCATTTTCCTAATGGCTAATAATATGAACATCTTTTCATGAGATTATTTGCCATCTGTATATCCTACTTACTGAAATGTATCTTCATGCATTTTGCCAATTTTTAAATTGGATTGTTTGAATTTTTACTGTTGAGTTTTGAGCCTATTTTACATATTCCACATGAGGGTTTATTGCCAGGTATGTGGTTTGTAACTATTTCCATTCAGTGAGTAGCTTGTATTTTCATGTTAACAGTGTCTGTTGCAGGAAAAAAACAAAACAAACAAACAAAAAAACATTTAATTTTTCATGAGGTCAAAGGTGTCAATTTTTCCTTATTACAGATTATGTTTTTGGTTTAAAGTCTAAGAATTCTCTGCATAGCCCTAGATATCAAAGATTATCTTCTATGTTTTTCTAAAAGTTTTCTAGTTTTATGTATTACATTTAACTGTGATTTATTTAAATTAATTTTTCTATAAGCTATGAAGTTTAGGTTGAGGTTCATTATTTTTCTCAGGGAGTTTCAATTACTCTAGCACTATTTGTTGAAAAAACTATCTTTCCTCCATTGAATTGCTTTTGCAACCTTGTAAAAAGTTATTTGAGCATATTTGTATGGATTTATTTTTGGGCACTCTATTTTGTTTATTTTTATCTATGTATCTATACCTCTACAAACACTACACTGTCTTGATTACTGTAGCTGTATAATAAGTGTTAATATTGGGTTCAGTGATTTCTTTTACTTTATTTCTTCTTTGTAAAGATAGCTTTAACTGTAATAAGGTGTGTGCCTTTTCATTTTAATTTTAGAGTAAGCGTATTTATGACCACAAAAAATCTGCTTGAATATTGATAGAAATTTCATTAAACCTGTACATCAGTTTAAGGAGAACTGATATCTTTACTATAATGAGTTTTTCAGTTCATGTGTCCCCATTTGCTTAAGTCTTATTTGATTATTTTAAATCAGCATTTTGTAGTTTTTACCAACAGATCCTGTACATATTTTCTAAAGTTTATATCAAAGTATTTCATATTCTTTGATGTGATTGTGCTTTTAATTTTGGTTTCTGCAAGGTCATTGTTAGTATATGGAAATGTAAATAATCTTTGCATCTTGATCTTCTATTCTGTGACTTTTTGAACTCATTTATTTGTTCTAGAATTTTTTTTTGTAAATTCCTTGGGGTTTTCTATAAAGATAGTGAGGTTTTTGCAGAAAATAAATAAAATGATTTTATTATGCTCTTTTCTGCCTTTCACTTATGTTTCTTGCTTTCTTGTATGATTAGAAATTACATTGTTAAATTAAGTATAAGTAAAGTGGTGAGAGCAGACATCTACCTTACTTGTAATCTCAGGAGGCCAGTGTGCAGTCTTTCAATGTTAAGTATAATATAAGCTGGATGCTTTTTGTGTGTATGTACCTTACCAAACTGTTTTAATTTCCTCCTATTTATATTTTTATGAGAGACTTTATAATGAATGTGTTGGGTTTTGGTAAGTACATTTATGGATCAATTGGTATGATCATATGATTTTTTTTTAACATATTGATACTGTGCAATCCTACTTGGTTATACTACACAATTTTTATTCATTGTCGGATTAATTTTAAAAATACTATTGTTGCATTTAAATTCACAAGATTTAGCCTGTGTTTTAATTTTTATCTTTTATTTCTTCTGTTTCTTATTGTTTTGCACTATCTTTATCTGATTTTGTTGTCAGGATAAGTATGGCTTCATAAATATATATTGGGAAGTCTTCTCTCCTACTTTCTGGAAGAAATTGTGTAAATTGGGTATTAATTCTACTTGAAATGTTTGGTAACATTCTCTAGTAAAATCATGTCAGGCTGGGGACTTATTTTTTAGAAGTTTGAAATTAGTAATTCAATTTTTTTATTTCATCTTGGCTGAATTTTGTCAATGGTTTTTTGAAGAAGTCTTTTTTTCAGTTATCAAACTCATGAAAATAAATGTATTTTTAGTATTTCCTTATTACCTTTTAAAAATAACTGCACAATCTATACTGATACTTCCTGTTTCATTCCTGATATTGGTACTTTGTGTCTTCTTTTTATCCTTGTGAGTATTACTAGGGGTTTATTAATTTATTGAAATTTTTAAGTACCTGGGTTTGTTTTATTGACACTCTATTCTTCTTAGTTTTGTTTTTATTGATTTATTCATCCTTCTGCTTGCTTTAAGTTTATTTTGATAAAGATTTTTGTTGTTGTTTATCTACGTAGGCATTTAGATTATTGACTTAAGACATTTTTTCTACTTTTCCTCTAATAAGCAAACATGACCGTAAATTTTCCTTTATTACTGCTTTAGCTATGTCTCACATATATTGATATGTTGGATATATATATATATATATATATATATATATATATATATATATATATATATATATAGTTTGAAAAGATGTTCCAAACCTTGATTCCTTTTAATGAGTTAGTATTTAGAGCCCACAACATGGATTTAGTCAGTTCTCATTGAAAACAGGATTAATCATTATTTTTATGTCTTTCAGAAAAAAGAACTAGGAAATACATATTGCTGCTTTTATTTTTTTAACCTTTTGAACTCATTTCTTCCACACACACCCCCACCCTCCACCTATGGCAACCACCAATGTGTTCTCTTTGTGTTTGGATTTTTTTTTTTTTTAGATTGCACATATAAGAGAGATCATACAGTATTCACCTTTGTGTGATTTATTTCATTTAGCTTAATGTTCTCTAGGTCCATCCATGTTGTCACAAATGGTAAGATTTCATTTTTTATGGCTGAATAATATTCCATTGTGTACATATATCACAACTTATTCATCCTTTCATCCACTAATGGACACTTGGATTTTTTCCATATTTTGGCTATCGTAAATAATTCTGCAGTTCACATGGGGGTTCATATATCTTTTTAAAGTTACTGTTTTTTATTTCTTTGGATAAATACCCTGTGTAGTTCTATTTTTAATTTTTAAAAGTCTTAATCTATTTTGAGTTAATTTTTGTGTATGATATGATACAGGGGCCCAGAATCAATTTTGTGTATGACTGTCCAGTTTCCCCAAAACCATTTATTGAAGAGATTGTCCTTTAACAATTTTATATTTTTGAATCTTTCATTGCAAATTAGTTGACATATATGTATGGTTTTTATTTCTGAGCCTTCTATTTTGTTTCACTGATATATGTGTCTGTTTTGTTTTGTTTTGTTTTTGCCAACACTATAGTCTTTTGATTACTATAGCCTTGTAATCAAGTTTGAAATCAGGGACCATACTTCTTCCAGCTTTGTTCTTCTTTTTCAAGATTATTTTGACTATTACTTTTGTGGTTCCATACAAATTTTAGGATTGTTTTTTCTATGTTTGTGAAAAAATGCCACTTTTATTTTGATAGGGATTCCATTGAATGTATAGATTGCTTTGGGTTACAGACATTTTAACATTATTTTTTCTTCCAATCCTTGAGCATAGAATGTTTTTCCATTCCTTTGTGCCTTCCACAATTTCTTTCATAAATATCATACAGTTTTTAGAGTACAGATATTTATCTTTTTGGTTGGGTTTATTCCTAGGTATCTTATGTTTTTTGGTGCAACTGCAAATGGGACTGTTACTTTGATTTCTCTTTTTGCTTCTTCATTATTGGTGTATAGAAATGCAACAGATTTCTGTATATTGATTTTGTATCCTGCAACTTTAGTAAATTTGTGTATCAGTTCTAACAATTTTTTTGGTAGAGTCTTTTGGGTTTTCTTAATTTTTCTTTCTAATAGTTCATTGCTAGTGTATACAAACACAACAGATATTTATATATTGATTTTATACCCTGAAACTTTACTGATTTTGTATATTAGTTCTAACAGTGTTGTGGCAGAAACTTTAGGATTTTTTTATGTACGAAATCATGTTGTTCATAAGTAGTGAAAAATTATTTCTTCCTTTCTAATTGGATGCCTTTATTTCTTTTCCCTACCTAATTGCTCTGGCTAAAACTTTCAATACTATGTGGAATGAAACTGGCAAGTGTGGACATCCTTGTCTTGTTTCTGATCTTAAAGAAAAAAAAGTTTTCAGTTTTTTACCATTGAGTATGACGTTTACTGTTGGCTTCTCAAAAATGGCCTTTATTATTATTTTTCATAGATTTAAAAATATTTAATTTATTTATTTTAGGGAGTGAGAGCATGAGCAGGGGAAGGGGCAAAAGGGAGGGAGAGGGACAAGCCGACTCCCCACTGAGCTTGGAGCTCCATGCAGGGCTCAATCTCAGGACCCTGAGATCATGACCTGATGTGAAATCTCAGGTGAGATGCTTAACTGATGAAGCCACCCAGGCACCCTGGCCTTTATTATTTTGAGGTATGTTTTATCCATACCTACTTTGTTGAAAGTTGTTATCATAACTGGACATTGAATTTTGTCAAAATGTTTTTGCATGTATTCAAATCATATATTTTTTACCCTTCATTTAGTTAATGTGGTGTACCATGTTAATTTATAAGCAAATGTTGAACCATACTTACATCCCTGGAATAAATCATCTCACTTGATCATGATGTATGATCCTTTCAGTATATTGCTGAATTTGGTTTTCTACTATTTTGTTGAGGATTTTTCCATCTATGCTCATCAGGGATATTGGTCTGTAATTTTCTTTTTATGTGATCTCCTTGTCTAGTTTGACAGGGTAATGTTGGCCTTGTAAAATGACTTTGGAAGTATTCTCTCCTCCCTAATTTCTTGGACAAGTTTGAGAAAGAGAAGTAGTAAATCTTTTTGAATGTTTGGTAGAATTTGCCATTGAAACTACTTGGTCTTGACTTCTGTTTTTTGGAGGTTTTTCATTACTAATTCAATATACTTGCTAGTAATAAGTCTATTCAGATTTTCTTTTTTGTTTTTCTTTTCATGATTCAGTCTTGGTATATTTCTAGGAATTTGTCCATTTCTTCAAGGTTGTCCAATTTGTTGGTATATAATTATTCATAGTAGTCTTTTCTAGTCCTTTGTATTTCTGTGATAATAGTTGTACTATTTTTTCATTTTTGTGATTTTGTTTGACTCCTGTCTCTTCTTATCTTAGTAAATCAGCTAAAAATTGGCCAGTTTTGTGTATCTTTTCAAAAAACCAAGTCCTACTTATTTTATTATTTATTTATTAATTATTATTATTATTTTTAAAGATTTTATTTATCTATTTTTCAGAGAGAGAGAGAACACAAACAGGGGGAACAGCAGGCAGAGGGGGAAGCAAGTTCCCTGCTCAGCAGGGAGCCCAATGTGGGGCTTGATCCCAGGACCCTGGGATCATGACCTGAGCCAAAGACAAATGCTTAAGAAACTGAGCCATCCAGACATGCCAAAGCAGCTCTTACTTTAAAGATTTATTTATTCGAGAGGAAGAGAACGAGAGAGAGAGAAAGAAAGCAGAAGCAGGAGAGGCATAGGGAGAGAAGAGAGAAGACTTTGTTCTCCTTACAGAGCCTGTAGTAGGGCTTGATCTAATGACCCTGAGATCATGACCTGAGCCAAAGCCGAGTGTGATGCTTAGCCGACTGCACCATCCAGGGCCCCAACAGGTCCTATTTTAATTGATATTTTCTATTGGGTGTATGTGTGTTTTGTTTTGTTTTCTGTCTGTATTCCATTGTCTGCTCTAATCTTTATTATTTCATTCCTTCTACTAACTTTAGGCTTTACTGACACTTTTTTTCTTGTTCCTTGAGTTGTAAAGTTATTTTGTTTATTTGAGACTTCTTTTTGTTTCCTGAGGTAGGCATTTATTTATTCATAATTTATGAAATTACCTCTTATAACCACTTTTGCTATATCCCGTATGTTTTAGTACATTATATTTCCATTTTTTTTGTCTCAAGATATTTTTTGATCTCTTTAGATTTCTTTTTTCAGCTATTGGTTGTTAAGTAGTAGTAGTTAAAGTAGTAGTTGTTAAAATCTCCATATATTTGCTAATTTTCCAGTTATTTTCTTGTAATTGATTTCTAGTTCTATACCATTGTGGTCATAAAAATGGTTGATACTATTTCAATACTTTTAAATTTACTAAGATTTGTTTTGTGTCCTAATAGATGACCTACCATGGAGAATATTCCATATGCACCTGAGAATAATGTATATTCTGTTGTTGCTGGATTGACTATTTTGTAAATACTGTTAATTCCCATGGTCTAACATATTATTTAAGGTCTGTGTTTTTCTTATTGATTTTTGATATGGATTATCTATCGTTAATGTAAGTGGGGTATTACGGTCCCCTACTACACTTGAATTGCTATCTATTTCTCCCTCTAGGCCTGTTAATATTTACTTAACATATTTAGGAGCTTTTATGTTGACTGCATAAATATTTACAAATGCTAAATCCTGTTGTTGGATTGACCTCTTTATCATTATGTAATGTCCTTCTTTTTTTTTAAAGATTTTATTTATTTATTTGACAGAGAGAGAGGCAGCCAGCGAGAGAAAGAACACAAGCAGGGGGAGTGGGAGAGGAAGAAGCAGGCTCCCAGCAGAGGAGCCTGATGAGGGACTCAATCCCAGGACTCTGGGATCACTCCCTGGGCCAAAGGCAGATGCTTAATGACTGAGCCACCCAGGCGCCCTGTAATGTCCTTCTTTATACCTTTTTGCAGTATTTGTTTTATAGATATTCCAGCTTTCTTTTGATTTCTATTCGTATGGAATATCTTTTTCCAACCCTTCCCTTTCAGTCTATGAGTTTTCCTACAGCTAAAATTGATCTCTTATAGACAGCATATAGATGGGTCTTAGTTTTTCAATCTACTTAACCTCTTGATTTTTTTTTTTTTTAGTGGAGAATTTTGTCCTTTTACATTTAAAGTAATTATTAATAAATATGTACTTATTGCCACTTTGCTAACTGTTTTCCAGCTGCTTTTGGAATTCCCCATCGTTCTTTTCTCTTCTCTTGCTTCCTTTCTTTGTGGTTTGGTGACTTTCTTTAGTACTATGCTTATATTGCTTTCTCTTCATTTTTTGTATATTTATAATAAGCTTTTGCTTTGTGGTTACCATATGGCTTACATATAACAACATATCTATAACAGGCTAATTTAAGCTTATCTCATCTTGAGTTTGATTACAACCCAAAGTTCAATATTTTTAATCACCCATATTTATATTTTTGATAGCATCCTTTCATCTTGTGTATCTCTTAATTATTATAATCATAGTTATTTTTACTACTTTTGTCTTAACCATTATACTAGATTTGTAAGTGATTAATGCACTACCTGCTGTATATATTTGCAGTTTTAGTAAGATTTATTTTTTCATATATTTTCTTGGTCTTTTTATTTCAGCTTAAAGAAGTCCGTTTATATTTTGTGTAAGGCCAGCTTAGTGGTTATGTACTCCTTTAGTTTTTGCATGTCTGGAAAACTCTATTACTCCTTCAATATCTGAATGATAACTTTGCTGGGTATAGTATTCTTGGTTAGATTTTTTTTCTTTTTGCTCTTTGAATATATTGTACCATTCTCTTCTGGCCTGCACGTTTCTGCTGAAAAATCTGTTCATACTCTTATGGGATTCTTTTGTATGAAGAACTTGTTTTCTCTTGCTTCTTTTAATATTTTCTCACATTTCACTTTTGCATTTTAATTATAATGTAAGTTGGGGTGTCTCTTTGGTTTCATCTTCTTTGGAACCTTCTGGGCTTTCTGGAATTGGGTGTCTGTTTCCTTTTCCAGATTAGGGAAGATTTCAGCCATTATTTCACCAATGAAATTGTCTACCCCTTTCACTCTTTCTTCTCCTTTGGAGAGCCCCATAATATGAATGTTAGTCTATTTGCTATTGTATCATAAGTTACTTACACTATCCTCTTTCTTCATTCATTCATTCTTTTTTTTTTCTTTTTTATTTACTGCTGTGATTAAATTCCACTGCCTTTTCTTTGAGTTCATTGATCCTTTTTTCTGCTTCACCCATTGGCTGTTGAATTCCTCTAGTATATATTTTAGTTCAAGTATTTTTCTTTTAGCTCTGTGATTTCTGTTTGGTATTTTCTTATATTTCCCATCCCTTTGTTGAAGTTCTTGCTGTATTTGCTCATTCTTCTTCCCAGTTCAATGAACATCTTCATGACAATGACATTGAAATTGTTTTCAGGTAAATTGCTTATCTCTTTCATTAAGGTTTTTTGTTTTGTTTTGTTTTCTGAAGTTTTATCCTGTTCTTTCATTTGGAACAGTCTTCTGATTTTTTTTTTCATTTTGTTTGATTCTTTTGGTTTCTATACCAACTAGATGAAGATGAAACAACTACCTTTCTTAGTCTTGAAAGAGTGGCCTCATGTGAATGACCATTACCATTCAACCCTTCCTTAGCTCCTGTCTTTCACAAGTTTGTACTTCTCTAAGAAGCCTATTATGTTTTTAATAGCTCTCAGTAGTTAATTATGTGCCAAGATCCATCAGTGGTTTAAAAGGGAGGATCTCAACACCTATATTTAGGTTGATTGGAAGTCAGACCTTCAGTCAGGAGCTAAAATATGCAAATATATACAGTCCCGTGGAACTGCAAATGTAATCTCCACTGGCCACAAGATCCAGGTGATCTGAATATCTCCCTTGGAAACAACTGCAGAAATCAGGGCTACAGATATGTATATAAGTTATTTTCTGAGAGATAGCTGTGAGCTGAAGAAAGGCAGAGTAAAGTGCCAAGATGGCATCCATACCCTACATTTCTGGAGAGCTGCTCTATAGGCCACTAAATGTGTGCCAAACCTAAAACTTGCTCCCTAGCCTAAGCTCCAAGACAAATGAACAGACCTCCTTCACACAAATTGGGTTGTATACCCTAGTCTGCTTTCTGTGTAGCACTCTGGGAGTGATCACTGTAATCCCTGGAACCCTACAAATCCCCCTGGCCAACAGGTCATGAGGCATCTGCTGGGTTATAACTACAAAACCAGAGACACTAGATTAAAAAAGTAGGGCACCAGATGCTTGCAAAACTCCCTACTGGGCCACACTGCCATCCGGTACACTGCAGTGGGAGAACACAAAAAAATAGTGCCAGCCTTTTCAGGTCTCTGGTACAGATTAGTTAATCCCTAGGTGCATGTTTAATTAGAAACCTACCCCTTAGGTTGCAAGCATGGTAATTAGTTAGTAGGTCTTCTTCATAGAAAGACCAAGATCCTGCGTTTGTTGCTCCTTGCTGTGCTCTGGGAGTGTTAACTGTTTAGAAACTCTCTGTTCATTACAATCCTGTGCGACAAACAGCTGTAAGCCCTGCTGGCCACCAGACTTAGGTGATGTCCTCTGGCAGCAGCCACAAAAATTGGGCATGAAGCAAGGGTGTAATCCCCTTTCTGGGTAACTCAGTGATACTTGTTCCCATTGAACCTGGAACACACGCTTCCCTTGTCTCCAGAACCAGACAATTAAGAAACATTCCCTGGGAAGTAGCCACAAAAATCAGGGCACCAGATGTGTGTGAAAGCTCCCTTCCAGGAGATACTGGTACTCTGGAAGACAACAAAGGGTGAGCACAAATATGGTAACTGCCAGTCACCATCCTTAGAGAGTGTTTCAGTAGGCTCCTTGATTTGTGTGTTAAATTACATGCCTGCCCCACAGGATGATACCTTAATATAAGCAGGTGAGTGCCCTTCGCTTTCAGTCTGGGCATGACCAACTGCCTATGAGTTGGGTCCTGGGGCAAGTGAGTCTGAGTGCATGAGCTTCCTAAGATCCATTTTTCAGATTGCTACAGTCTTGTGGGTCTTGGGACATAAGCCTTGTTCGTTTTCAAAATTAGATATTTTGGGAGCCTTGTTGGTTTTCAAAATTAGAGGATTAGGTGCAGGTCTTAAAAGTTGGGTTGTGCAATGTGAGATTCAAACCCGTCACTCCTCACTGAAAAGTTCTGGGACTTGAGCTTCCTCCTGGTTGTGGGTTACTGCTCCAGGGTTGGGGTTTATGGTGAGTTTGTGTCCTAGTCTCTCCTACCTGCTTCACTGAAGTTTTCTTCTCATTTGCCTAAAGTGTAATCATTACTCAGCCAGGCTTTAGTTTTTTCTCAGAGGAAAATTTTTTCCATATGTAGCTGTAAACTCCTTTCCAGGTGGTGGGTTCAGGATCTTTCTACATCACCATCTTGAACCTGTATTTTCATCTCATTCGGTTCTAATTATTATGTCTTTTTTCCCTACAGATTAAGTGTTTGAATCAATAATTTTAATGTATATTATTCAATTTCTGAGTATTTAGAAATTTTCTTCTTGTTTTTGTCATTTATTCCTACTTTCATTCCATTATGATCAAAGAATTTACTCTTTATTATTTCCATATTTTAAACATGTTGAGGTTCATATTATGTCCCTGAATGTGGTTTACCTTGATGACTATTCCACGTGTGCTAGAAAATTATGTATTATACTATTATTCCAGGGAGTGTATGATATATGTCAATTAGATACTATTGTTTGATTTGGTTGTTCAGATCTTCTACAGTCTTTCTACCTGTCTAATAATTTTATCAAGAAGATATTGATGTCTCCAACTATAATTGTGTAGTTTCCTATTTTTTCTTTCACTTTTTAAAAAAGATTTACTTATTTAGTTTGAGAGAGAGAGTGTGTGCACGTGGGGTGGAGGGGCAGAGGGAATGGGAGAGAGTCTTAACCATGCTCCATGCCCAGCTCAAAGCCCAACACACGTCTCGTTCTCATGACCCTGAGATAATGACTTGTACCAAAATCAAGAGTGAGACGCTCAACTGACTGAGCCACACAGGGACCCCTCTCTTTTACCATTACTTATTTTTTTTTTCTGTTACTATATTTTTAGACTATGTTTTTTGGATTATACACATTTAGGATCATTATATCTTCAGACACAATACTATTTTTCTCATTATATATTATTGTTCTTTGGGTCTAGAAATTTGTTATTGCAGTTTTTACTTCATCAGATATTAATATAGACATCCTAAATTTTTGAAAATTAATTTTCACATGATATAACTTTTCTCATCCTTTTACCTTCAATCTACCTATTTTGTTGAATTTGAAGTGGGTTTCTTGTAAGCAGCATATATTTGAGACTATTTTTAAAATTTACTCATCCAGTCTCTACCTTTTAAATGCTGTATTTAGACTATTTAAATTTAAGGTAATTATTGAAATTCTTAAGAATTTTATCTGACTTAATTTTCTGTTCTTCCTTATTCCTCTCTTTTTAAAAATCTTTTTTTGATTACGTGCATATTTTTCTTTAGGATTTTATCTTGACTTATTTATACTATATATGAATGTGTCAATTTTTTAATTCCTTATAGATGTTGCTCTCAGTGATACCATATACCTATGTGTCATCACAGTCCACTTTAATTGCATTGTGAACATTTTTCTTCTCTTTGGATCTGTTTACACTTCACAGTTTTAAATATCATTGTGTTGAATATCAGATTATTTTATAAATTGTGTGTCAATCATCACAAATTATTTACCAAACTCATTAGGAGAAGGATTGTTTAATATGACTCCCCATATTTCGGTTTCCTGTTCTTTCTTCTTTGCTGTTGCTCCAGTATTTCTTCTTTTATCATTTCCTATGTTTTTGAAGAACTTTTTTTAGTAATTCTCTTTTAGTGACAAATTATTTTAGTTATACTTTACCCAGCACTGTTTTTATATCTTCCTCCTTCCTGAAGGAATGTTTTGTCAGATGTATTTAATGTGTTTGTCATTTTTTTTTATTTTCAGTAGGTAAAAGGTATTTTGCCACTTCCTTCTGACCTCCATGGTTTCAGAGGAGAAAAATGTAATAAATTGAATTGATATTCCTCAGCAAGTCATACATTATTTATCTCTGGCTAATTTTGTGACTTCTTTTTTGTGTATAGTTTTCAGAATTTTAATTTCGACATGCTTTGGCATAGACTTACTTGTTTCTATTTTATTTGACATTGCTCAGTTTGTTGAATCTGTGATTTTGGGATTTTTGACAGAACATAGTGAGTTTTTATTTCTATTTCTTCAAACACTTTTTCAATCCAACTGTATTCCTCCTCCTCTTATGAGACACCAATCATATGAATTTTGAATATAGTCTACTTATAACACAGGTCCCTAACACTCTGTTGATTTTTATTTTCAGTTTATTTTCCTTCTGTTGTTCAAATTGGGTAAATTCTTTTGACCCATCCTTAAGTTCACTGTTTCTATCTTCTGTTATCACCACTCTACTGTGGAGCACATCTGACTTTTTTTTAAAGTTTTTTATTTTATTTTTCAATGTTCTAATTTCCATTGAGTTCTTTTTTTTTAAGATTTTATTTATTTATTTTAGAGAGAACGAGAGAAAAGAGAGAAAGAGAGAATGTGTGTGTACACACGAGTGGAGGAAGGGGCAGAGGGAGAGAACCATCAAGCAGACTTCCCACGGAGTGCAGAACCTGATGCAGGGCTCAATCTCATGACCCTGAGATCATTACCTGACCTGAAGCCATGAGTTGGACACTTAATTGACTGAGATACCCAGGCACACCTGAATTCTTTTTTAATAACTTTCATGTTTTACTGAGATTTTCTTGTTTTTCATTTGTTTCAAAAAAATTTGTAATTGTCTTTTGAATCTTTTTTAAAAAATTATTGTTGCTTAAAATCCTTGTTAAAAGATCCAAACATCTAATTCATCTTGTTTTTTTACCTGCTTTTTTATGTCTTTTAACATGCAGGTTGCTATTTTCAGGTTCTTTGTATGATAGATATTTGTCCATTTTATGCTGGGCATTTTGGTTTTTATATTAGAAAGTTCTAGGCCCTATTTAAATAGTTTATTTTAGGAAGCAATCACTCTGTTTAGGGTTATTAGAACACAAGTTCTGACTTTTTTGTGGGCTGTTTCTTATGAAATTTTAATTTTCAGAGAATTTTTCATGCCATTTGGTGTGCTTAATTTATCTCATGCTACTAGTGCTCCTACTGGTTTCTACTGACTTGCTTGCAGAGACACTGCCTGGCATGTCCTCTAATGGGAAAAGGGAGTTTCTGGCCCTAATTTGCCAAGGAGAGCTTAATAGGTAGTTTTTGTTGTTGTTGTTGTTGCTGTTGTTGTGTCTTGTTTTGTTTTGTGATGGTGAAATCTTCATTCTTAGAGCCACCTGGCTCCCTGGTATCTCTTTGTGGGGTAGAGTTATTTTACACCTGCTATGACAAAGACTCCCTGGACTGGGTGCATGTTGTAGTGACATCCCCTTTGCCTATTTTCCCCAACTGTGCAGTTTCCCTAGGCATAGGGAGAGAGTCTCAGCCCTGTCAGTGAAAGATAGCATTTTCCACTTATCTTCAGTTATTGTTAGTGTAGTATCCAATACATCACCCTTGTTCTTGCATTCCTATTCAAAGTGGAGTAAGAATAATTCTATCTGGATTGCCTTGGAGGCTCAGCTGGGAGCCACCAGACCCCAGGCCTGGGCCACCTTTTTCTGTTGGGTGTAGACGTTGTAAGACATATGAACACTGTTTTTCCTTCGGTTGAAGGGCCTTTTTTTTCACCTTTCATATTGCCCTCTTAATGGTCTCTTCCATTATTTCTGAGGTTTATAATTGGGGAGAAGCAGGAACAAATCAGTCTATTCCATCTTGACTGTACTAGAAGTCCCTTTGATGTATATATTTGAGGTTTATTTCTCATGAATTTAGTAAAAAGTAATTTAAGAAGTAATCACTTTTTCCTCTAGACATTTGACATGCATTCTAACCCTGCTCTCAGAGGATCAAATAGCTTCATATTCATAGTCCTGTTGCCCTGTGTGAGGACTGACTGGATATTTAATTTTCTAAGAAAATATCATCACTTTTTAAAAATTTACCAGTTTCTTCATTCTTATCTTGAATTCACACACATTCCAATTACCTGACCACATTTTGATGTATTTTCTAAACCTAAGGATGTGTATTTCTCCCACTTTCATGAAGCTTTTTAGAGATGATTAAAAAAAAAGTAAAGCATTTCTGTTTTCAAAAGAGATAATATTTTGATTTTATTATTTGGTTTCTTTTCTTCCATTTAAAAGGAGTAATTCAGATGTATGGGCTACATATCAAGAGCCGTTTGATAGCTACCTGCATACATTTTATTGGCAGTATAATAATAAATTTAATTACAATATATTTATTTGTTTTATCTAGCATAGAATACTAAAATAAAAATTCAGAAGAAAAACATTTTTATTCAGAAATATAGAAAAGGAGATATAAAATAAAATATTATATTGAATTAGGAATATTGAGCACTACTGTTATTCTATATTGTGTTTATAATGTTAATTAGCAGGGATAGGAAGACTAATGGAAATAAGAAATTTTAAATGGTCAAAAACATACACTTGTAGTCTAGAAAGAGTAGAAAGAAGATTCATGTTATAATGGTGGGAATTAAAAAGTAGAAACTGGATAACACTAATTTTTGGACTGACTGTCTAAATCACTGAAGGGCTTTAGGCATGTCACTGATATTTAAACTGAAAACAAAACCTGTAATAGTGTCTACCCATCATATCTTTAAGATTGAAAGATTTAATAAAATAATATTGAAAGACACTATACACAAAACAAAATAAAAAAGCTGAAAGAAAATTAGTACAAGAAAATAAATGCCCCAAGAAGTTGAATGGATCAAATAATATAGATAACAAATAACAACAGTTGTAACAACTCAATAAGATCAAGACAATGACTGAAAATGAGCAAAAATAAATTAAAAAAAAAGAGAGATAGTCTATAAAAATATTTAAGAATAATTCATGTGGTTTATAAACCACTTAAGGAGTGAGGAATTATGTTCTACCTTGAGAACCAGATATGTACATAAATTATTTGAAATTCTTCTTCAGGGAAGCCTTGTATATTTGTATCCCTTTTATTTATGTATTCAATATTTACATATCCAGATTCATGGATATTTATTTTATAATTTGGTTTATTTTATTGCTCAAACTGGCCAAGATTTGGCCACTGGAAGCTCTTTTGATGGTTTTTACATATTTTTGGCATACCTCATTATTGTTTTCTTATGTTTTGTTTTGTTAAAAATACTTAAAAAATAAAATACTTGTTTACTTTCTTGCACACCAGGTTTGTATATTTGCTGTCTCAACACTAGAATCAGCCATTTTTCCAAGGAGCTCTGGTTTCTTTTATTGGAGATTGACAGCAGAAATTAAGTTCTGAGTGTGTGGTGTATGTTGCTACTAGGAAATTTAATATTCCCTTCTCTTAAGTTGTACCATATTGTGTCTTCATTTTCAGTCATCTTAAAATATTTTATAATTTCCTTTTTGAATTTTTCCTTGACTTATTTATTATTAATGATGTGTTGCTTAATTTCCTTATATTTGTGATTTTCTCAAATTTTTTCTTACTGTTGACTTCAAGATCTATTTCACTGTGTTCAGAGAACGTACTTATATTATTTTTATCTTATTAATTCATTGAGATTTATCTGTAGCCTGGCATATTATCTTTGCTTAAGAATGTTCCATGTATACTTGAGAAGAATATATATGTTTTTGTTAGATGATGTGTTCTCTCTGCACTTGTTAGATCTATTTAGCTTATAGTATTATGGTGTTATTCAAGACTTCCATTTTGTCCTTGATCTTTTGTCTACTTTTTCTATCCATTTTGAAAGTGAGGTATTAAAGTCTCTAACTATTACTGTTTTGTCTATTTTCTTCCTTATGTCTATCAGTATTTGCTTCACGTATATTGGAACTCTATTATTAGGTTTATATACAAACATAATTGTAGCTTCCTACAGGGTTGATCCTTTTGCCATTATACAATGTCCTTATCTTTCTCTATTACCATTTTCTTGTACTGAAGTCTACTTTGTGTAATATTATTCTAGCTTCTCCAGGTTTCTTGTGTTGATCTTTTTATACTGTATTTTTCTGTCATTTTGCTTTTAATATCTCTCAATCTTTGATCTAAAGTAAATCTCCTGGGGGTGTCTGTGTGGCTCAGCCAGTTGAGTGACTCTCAGTCTTGGCTCAAGTCATGATCTCATGGGTCCATGAGATCTCATGGGTCCTGAGCTCACCTTGGGCTCTGGGCTCAGCGGTGAGTCTAGTCTCTCTTTCCCAAATAAATAAATAAATCTTAAAAAAATAAAGTGAGTCTCCTGTAAACAGCATATATTACAACTTTTTACAAATTCAACCTGATAAGATAGACAGTTTAACCCATTAATATTTACTGTTATTATTGCTACAATTAGATGTATATCTGTTGTTGGTAATATTCTTTTCTTTTTTGTTTATGGACTCAATAGTGATGATGCCATTTTCATTTATAATTTTGCTAATTTGTGTCTTCTTTCTTTTTTTCATGACTAATTTGAAAGTTTATTAATTTCATTAATCTCAAATGTTTTGTTTTCATTACTTTTCCATATTTTCCTGTTTTTAATTTCATTGAATTCTGCTCTAATTTCTATTACTTATTTTCTTCTACTTAATTTTGACTTAAATTGTCCTTCTCTCTCTAGATACCTAGGGAGAATCTTATGTTCTCAATTTTATATAAAAACATAGGAATTTAATGCTATATGCTTTCCTCACATTACTGCTTTTGCTGCATCTCCAAAATGTCGATTCATTATTTTCATTTTTATTAGTATCAAAATATTTTTTTAAATCCTCTTTAAACTTCTTTGATCCCCAGATTATTTAATGGTATGTTGTTTCATTTCCAGATATTTGGTGATATTTTTGCTATTCATATAGTGTTTAATTCCATTTTGATCTGAAAAAGTACTTTGTATGATTTCTATTTTCTTTATATGTGTTAAATGGGTTTTATGGCCCACAATGAATCTTTGTGAATATTCTATTTGAGCTTGAGAAGAATGTATATTATACTATTGGTGGACGTGTTGGATGTTGTTGTAGTTGTAAACGTCAACTTTAAGTTAATAGTGCTATTTACATCATCTATATTCATACTGATTTTCTACCTGCTTTTTTTCTACCTGAAAGAAGTATGTTCAAGTGTCTGATTATAATATTAGTTTTCCCTATTAGTTCTATCAGTTTTTATCAGTTACTGCCTCTTGTGTTTTCACATTCTCTTTTACACATTTAGGATTGCTATTTTGGGGAGGGGTTTTTTGGTGGGTTTTTTTTTGGTATTTTTTCTTTTTATTTTCCTTTTATTTTTGTTTTATTGGATAATTGTCCCTTTATATTATGCAATGCTCATATTTATCCCTCATAATTTTTCTGGATCTGAGTTAAACTTTGTCTGAAATTAGTACAGCTACTTCAGCTTTCTTTTGATTAGGTGTTAGCATGGCTTATCATTTTCTACCTTTACTATTAACCTATCTAATTCTTTATTTAGTTTCATTTTTTTTCATTTTCTAATGATTTCCTTTTGTTTATGTACATCCAAGTTTTTGACATATATATGTGTGTGTGTACATATACACACATAATTTTGACATAATTATATATATATAATTGTTCTTCTGCCTGAAGTTCTTTTCACATTTTTTTCAGAGCATGTCTGACCATGATGAATTCCCTCAGTTTTGTTTGGATGATAAAATCTTTATTTATCCTTCACTTTGCAAAGATCTATCAATCATCTATCTATCTATCTATCTATCTATCTATCATCTAGCTATCTATCTTCTATCATTTATCTTCATCTATCATCTATCATTACCTATCTGAATATATTTTTTGATGTCAAAATCTAGGTTGGTAGGAGTTTTTTTTTTTTCCTCTTAAACTTTTATTCTACTCTTTTCTTGTATACATGATTTCTGTTGACATGTATTTTGTAATTGTTATCCTTATTCTTCTTCTGACAAGGTTTTTAAATTTTTCTTTTGCTTTCAAGAACTTTTTCTTTTCTATTGTTTTTCTATAGTTTGAATTAAATAATCTTAGATATGTACATTTTTTTCTATTCTTTTTCTGTGCTTTTGATGGTTGGTATTCTGTGAGGTTTCTGGATTTGTAGTGGATGTCTGTGATTGATTTTGGGAAATTTTTTATCATTATTACTTCAAATATTTTTTCTAGTCCATCTGTCTATTTTTCTTCTGTTATGCCAAATCTCCATGTTATATCTTTTGCAATTGATATTTTATTTATTTTGTTTTAATTCTTTTTTTTCTGTTTTTATTCCAGTTTAGGAAATCTCTATTGATTATCTTTAAGCTCACTGATTCTTTCCTTAGCTACATCAAGTTCACTATTGAGCCCATGAAAGGCATTTGTATTTGTTATAATGTTTTTGCATTTCTAGACTTTTTTGAAGATTTTATTTATTTATTTGGGAGAGAGAGAGAGAGAGAGAGAGAACTAGAGGAGGGAGGACCAGAGGGAGAAACAGACTCCCCACTGAGCAGAGATCCTGATGTGAGGCTCAATCCCAGGACTCACGGATAATGACCTGAGGCAAAGGCAGATGCTTAACTGAGCCATCCAAATGCCCCTATTTCTGGCATTTTTATTGTTTTTATGGAGTTTTTATTTCTCCACTTATATTGTCCATTTATTTTTGTGTGCTCTTTTCCCATAAAGCTCTTAACATATTAATTATAGAGTTTTAAAATTCCCTAGCTGACAATTCCATCATCTGTTTATGTTTTAATCTGGTTCTGATACCTTTGTTGCCTTTAGAGACTAATAATTGCTTTTTTGCATGTCTTATGATTTATTGTTTTTGTTGAAACTGAATATACTGGATAGGGTTCTAGGAATTTACACAGATAAAATTTCAGTATGGAGATTTATGTGAACTGGATAGAGTTGGACTATGTTTAGTGTTTTATGTAGACCTAAGTGTGAGAATCTTCAAATTTTTCTATTGTCCTTGTTTTGTCTCCCTTCTGACTTTGGACTTTCCTAAGTACTTTTTGGGGTGTTAGTCTTACCCCCCCATTTTTTTGTAGCTTCAGCCTATTCTTATTTATTTGACTATACTAGACTACGAAAGTTTATTGGTCTTCCTAACACTGCAACCCCCAAGGACTGTCTTGCTCTCATGCTAAGACTCACTTATCTCCCAATAATTCATCAAAATTACCAACTAAATGTTCCTACTAGATTATGCTTCTATAGCTTCTGTTCCAGGTAAAACAGATGTCAGTTGTGTCCCTCTGGATGTGCCTTTCTCTTTAGATTCTTGAGTGATAGTTTTCTTTTGGGTTGATGGTTTTCCTTGCAACCTTAGTTCTCTTATGGGGCCAAGAAAAATAACTGACTTTCAGTCTGTCCAGTTTTTTATTGTTATAAACACAGGAGTGACAACTTCTAAGCTCTGGGCATTTTGGAGCTAAATCTGAAAGTCCTCATCAAAGTATTTTTTAGTATTAGTCTTTTATATTTTATTCTATGTGAATCTCCATCCATAATATACCACAGATGTTTATTGATTTAATGACTATGGAATAATAGATCTAAGTTTATGCAATGGAGCAACTAGTTTTATTTACTTTGTTTTTTATTTCTGGTACTTAAGATATTACTGTCCTTCATGGAATCTTCCAGCTGCCATTTTGAAGTCACTCTCAAACAATGTGCTCTTTTCAATAAATTGTACAGATCACATTACATTTTTCCCATATTGGTTTTTCTTATCTTTCTTCCTTATTTCACTTATTTAATTTTTCATATATCCTACTTTAGCAACTGTTTTGAATGCTTCTGGAAACATCTTTCTTTCTCAAAATCATGCATTTTGGATTGACTGGTCCATATTATGTAACAGAGTTCAATATTCTTTATAACTTTAAGTAAAAGCCAATACTTTTCAATACTCTAGTCATTGGAGTCATTGAATCAGATTAATGAGTTAACCTTCACAGCAACAAGGGAAGGGGATTCATATATTCCTTAATTTTATAGAAAGATTACTTGTCATAGATCCTCAAATAGTTAGTGAAACTTGACAGCTCTTTTGGAATTTCCAGCAAATGTGAATAACTTTCTTCTTTATGTCCTTGAATAAATTCTCTTCTATTTGGAGGCTGTCTTCCTCAGCAATGTCCACAAATTTGTGAAGGATATGCCCAAAGTCAGAAGAGATACATGAGGAAAATAAAAGAAGGGAAAGAACTTCAGTTGGCTGTCAGGTTAGTCTGAGCAGTACTGGTTCTCAATGGGATGAGATATGTGAGAGCACAATCAGCCTTACATCTCACAATGAATTACTGGCAGTCCTCTGTTGGATCATGTTGTTGTCAACTTTGGGCTCTTTTCATCTGAAGCAGACCCTTTTCAAAATATCTGCCAGGAGCATGATGATCCCCATTATCTGAGATGTTTTCCATCATCTTTGAAGTGGTCCAGGACACAATTTTGGCAATAGTTGATTACTCTCAAATTGGGCCAATAAGATTCTACTTCTTAGAAATGGACTGGGAATTTATTCATCTCCATTTTTTTTTCTGAATGATCAGCAAATGGTAAAGTGAGTGACTCCAAGTTTGGACATGCGAGTGAACAAAAACCAGAACAGAAATTCAATAAGCAGAAATTAAAGGATGAATCAGACACTCAGACAGAAGTAGAAGTGAGAGATGAAAAAAAGGAGAGAAAGAGAGACAGAGAGAGAATGACATGAGGAAATGATGACAGTGATTGCTGTCTGCAGCTGCTTCTTGGCTTGAGTTCCCAGTGTGGCCCTGCTTCATTCTACCACTTTAGGGGATAATCTTCTCCATATAACACAGCTTCCTTTTAGCTTAAGCTGGCTGCATGTTCTTCTCTTGTTAATGACCAAGAAAATCTTGATTAAAATGCCTCTGTTTCTTTACTTACACTGTGTATTAGCTAGCAAATATTTATCTTCTTATGTCATCAATGTTCCCAAATAGGGTCAGTGGAGGAACGAGGAACCATCTCAGAATGGGGTATCTCAACCACACTCATGTGTAAAATGTTCCTCAATCATAAAGACATTAGGAATTTTAGGTTGGACTATTTCTACTTTGCTCCTGAGTTAGACCACAAATATTTAATGTAATTCCTAGCTAGTAGGCTTTTAAGAATTCCTCTTCCTCAATTTTAGAAGAGATAGACTTACAACCAAGGGACCTAATTATTCACAGCAAATGTTAGATGTATAATATATACTCTCCCCGAGGACATATGTCTTAAAGGAAGAAAATATAAAATACATATTTGACTCTTTATATTATTGAAATAGAATACTAAGATCAGTGGCATATGATGATATCAGGAGATTTTTCCAAATTGTGTAAGATTTGTTAATTCCATCATGACTCTCAGGCTGTTAACACCAGTGAGTTTATGAGATGCTTCCAGTTTATAGGGTATATTCGAATTCTTCTTGCAAAATTAATTTTTTCAAGCTCATTTCTTTGTTAGGCAGCCACAGATGACATAGTTGTAAAAATGTATATGATACAAAGGTGCCCCAGTCAGAAAATGCTCTCTAGCATTTTCCCTACAAAATTCTGCCTTCTTCCCCATCAGATCTTAAGTGTCTTCTCTTTCATCCCATGAGATATGGTTTCAAAAGATTTCTAGAATGCACATATCTGAAAGCATAGATTTATTTCAACCTCAAAGAAATGGAATTCTTCCAAGTGTTGGTGACTGATTAAAGAGTGACTTAGATCTGAATGCTTAATTTTTCTCCCACATGCCCAACATAGAAATCTAGAGCAACACTTGAGGTTTTCCCTTAGGCATGGAGATGCTTCTTTTTGTTTTCTGATTTTTATTTCTGTTTATACTTATGATGAGGATTTAAAATCTGTCTCCAAACAAGTAGATTAATGGGATAGGATTTTTCACTTAATATTTTGCTTAACATTTCTGCTTGCTTTTACTCCCTAAAATGTAAAGTCTTTTACATCTACTTCAGCCCTAAGCAACAAAGTAAGGAGAATTACAATCTTACCCTTAAGAAAAGAGGTATCTTTGAATAAATGTGTTTTCAGGAGTTCTGGGAGAGTCATGAAATAAATCTACTCTAATGACCTTCTCTGACACCTGAACTACCTAACTACATATTTATTTTCTTAAGATGGATACTTTGAGACATCCTTTATTCAAATAAAAAATACAATATCCCCTTAGGCAGACATCATGTAATACCTCAATAGAGATAAGTGGGGTACTTAGGGAAGAGAGAAAGCACAGTGCCTGACAAAACATCATAGCATGACCTAAAGGAAACTTGGAGAGCACCAAAGGCAAGTTCCTTCCACCCCATATCCTTGCTGACAATGATTCTAGGCACCAGTCAGCCAGGGAATGCAGCATATCCATGAAGAGAAACCTTTTGCCTAAACTGTCTTGATTCAGTGTCTGCATTCTAACGACTTGACCATTTCTCTAATTCAACACATAGTTGGTTTTTATCTCCAAATATATTGAAGGAGTTCAAAACATATCATCCCAAAATATGCTGCTTTGGTGTATTGATTATCTTGAGTTAAGGGCACTTCAGAAACAGCAGATGCAGATCAGGTACTCTGACTCTCCATATTTCCCAAAGCAGGAGATAACATTCTTCTATGAAAGATGTCCCTCCTCTACCAGGAGGGAAGTTAACATTCCCCTCATCAAGGATACAAGGTGGAGACATAGAGAAGTCTATATAAATAGACTTGTTAAAATAATTCCTATCTTCCTTTAGCCTTCTCACATTGTTTCCTTACTTTCCCACAGTTGCTTCTTTTTCTTCAACCTACTGTAAAAGCATATGGATTTCATCATCTGTTTGAGTTTTCATTCTTTATTGAGGGCTCCCATGGCAGGTTAAGCTTATATACTTTCATACTTTCTCCCATTGCTCTATCTTACATGAGCTTAATTTTCAATCCCACCCAAAAAACTCTAAGAGTATAAAAGTAATATTTTGCTTCTACAATATGAGTGCATTTAGGTTGAATAAACAGAGTCACCTATTTTACTTTTAAACATGCATTCCAAATTAAATGTAACAAATGTGATTATAAAACTATTAAATGAAATTTAACATATAAAGTAGATCAAAGAAGTTCATTTTCAAATTCAACCATAATCCCATCATTCAAAATCAAAATAGAGCAGTTCCTTCTGGTCTGTTTCTACTCTAATCTCCTACTGCACTAATAATCACTGTCCTGATTTTTCGTATGTTTTATATTTCAGGTGATACCCAAAGATCGTATAGTTGTATATACAATATAACATTTCTAACACATGCACACTGTTTTATTAAGTGAAATTTCCACAGTTTTCTTACAACACTCTTGATAAAATTTTAGCTTGTTTCCAATAACGCTGTCTTAAAGAACACACAAAAAATTAACTTTAAATGAATATTATACTTTTCAATGCAATTTGACATATTCCTTCAAATGCAACCACTGTATTAAAGTAAATTAATAAATAAATAAAGTGTTTGCTAAATTTTGTCTAATTCTTTGCCCAAATTGTTGATGATTTTGTCCTGTCCTTTGTTAACATTTAATTATTAATAATTAAAATTGTTAATAATTTAATTATGACTAGGAAAATTTGGGGAATCATGATTTTTTGAGACTCTTTTTAAAAAATCTGGATGGGCAAAATTTAGGTTTATTTTGATTTGCATTTTTTTCTTATTGTATTCTGTATATTTGTTAATTATCTATTCCTGTCCTTTTTCTCTACTTCTTTGGAAAACCATCACCTAGAATTTAGAAGTTTTCTTCACATCTCAGACCTAACAGATACTAAGGCATCTGTTATGCAAAATGATGAGACCATTACTGAAGAACATGCTTACTGGACCTAGGAGATTGGCATATACTGAAGAAAAATAACAAATGAAAGAGTAATGACATGTATGATGGTTCCCTTGCACTTTGCATCTTAAGGCACTGCTTAGAGTTGTAGCAGTATTTCAGGGCAGACTGCAGGGGCGAAACCACAACTATTGGGCTATGAAGCTTCTAATCTGTACAATTATGGAAATACCTGCCCTTTCCATGCTGTGATCAGGGGCTGGGGTGCCATGACAGAATAATGTGATACTTATCTTTTCAGCTCAGCTTTATTGTGGACTTAAGTGTTAGGTCATAACTGGTTTTCATGAACTTTTTTTTTTGAGGCCAACTCCTTTGTGGGGCATATATAATGAAAAGTTAACAATGATCTCTTTGTAGTCCAATTTTAACTTTATTATCAGTTGATTGACCTATTTGTGTAGGTAGCTTGACTTCTGTTCTTTAGTTTTTTTAATCTCAGTGATGTTGATATGAAAACTTCCTACATACATAGCACACGGAAATGATTTTATGCAATTTAATTAGGAAATGTTTATGAATTATAATCAAGTTTTTTAAAAAAGGGGTCTCTCATCAAACCAGTACTAAAATCATAGTGAAATACATTCTAAAGTTATTACATTTTGATATCTTAATGTAGCTATCACCTCTGACAGTGGACCTAAAATATAAAAATGAGTACCCAGTGACCATGACATCAGCTTAAGGTTATCACCTTGGATATGGGTGATTGTTCTAAGTTGGGCCAATTAGATTCTTTCATCTTAGGATGTGGAATGCAAGCTAATGGAGATGGAATCTGGGAATCACTGATGTTACATAATGTGTATAATCTAAACAGAGGCCTGCATATTCATTCCTGCTGCTGGTGTCTCCTGGATACCTTTATGCCTTTTTAACTGAGTTTTATTTGTTCATCTCCTCCTTTGAGAACAGCTACTGACCTCTTTGTTGTCTATTATATTTTCCTTTTCTAATAAAGCTAGCTTGAGTCTGAACCAGAGTCGACTCATTTGCATATAAAAGGAGAATAACTGTTGTGGTATATATTGTTACCCATTTTATTAGTAATATTGAGCCCATAAGGAAAATAACAGGAGCACAAGAGTCTACATTGCTCACTTGGTCTTGATGTTTCCTTTGAAAAATCTACTTTACTTATTAAACACATACTAATTATAAGACCCTGTGCTAAATGCTTTGTTATATATACTTTTTCTGTTTTCATTTTCACAACTTTTTTATCTAAGAATATATCCTCTACTTTCATTTTTCAGGTTTCCACATAAATAAAAATAGATAACTAGTAACTCTATAAAAAGCTCATAGATTATGAATATTTTATTTTGGGTTCCCAAGGAACAGATACTGAGATAGGGAATCATGTGAACAAGTTTTCTTAGGAATTATTCTCAGGAAATACACCTGTGTAGATTGAAGAATATAGTACTGGGGAGATAGAGGAGTAGAATTTCAGTCAAAATAAAAAGATGAGGGGATTCCAGGATCTAGAATGTTTCTTCATATTTGTCTCACTTTAAGGCAAGGAAAGAGGTCTTTATAACCCCATGTGAACCAGACATTGGGTTAGGCTGTGAACCACAAGAGGGAATGATCTTAGGTAAATTTTTCAACTGAGGAAAATTCTCTCTCTAGGCAGCACACCAAGGTATCCAGTACAATTCACCTCTTGTGCTATTTGGATTCACTCCTTTGCATAATAAATTTTAAGAACATTTCCTGCAGAATTCTGG
Source organism: Ursus arctos (assembly GCF_023065955.2). Taxonomy (NCBI): domain Eukaryota; kingdom Metazoa; phylum Chordata; class Mammalia; order Carnivora; family Ursidae; genus Ursus; species Ursus arctos. Next base: position 8,616,174 of record NW_026622763.1, on the reverse strand, counting down.
CTGGGCTTTTTCATGAAGGAACTAATCAAAAGGCAAAATTAGTTGGACATGTTATGTACTTTGTCATGGGTTGAATTATGTCCCCCCAAAGTCCATATGTTGAAGTCCCAACACTCACTACCACTTTAAAGATGTTATTAAAGTAAAATGAGGCTCTTCAGGTGGAGCCCTAATCCAACATGACTAGTATCCTTTTATGAAAAGGAAGAAACACCAGGGATGTATACAAACAGGAAAAATAAATGTGAAGACAGAGAGAGAGAAGGTTCCCATCTACAAACCAAGGAGAGAGGCCTCAGGAGAAACCAACATGCCGACACCTTCATCTTGCACTTCTAGCTTGCTCTTCCAAAACTGTGAGAAAATAAATTTCTGTTGCTTAAACCACTCAGTCTGTGATATTTTGTTATGGTGGCCTCAGTAAACTAATACAGATCACATGGCTGCAGCTGAGGTCAAAGCTGTACTTGATAATTCATTGTGTCTCTACTACTGAATCTAGATATCCTTTCCCTTGGCTACCAACAATGCAGAGGTAGGTGGCTTACTCTGTAGGGTAATTAGCATACCCTGACTAACAGTTTCTTCTATCACCCTACCTTGATAACTTAGAGCAGTAACAAAATTGCAAAAGTTTGGGATATGATGTTAAAGATATAGTTGAAGCAATAACTGAATTTCATCATAGTTATCTTTGATAATGACTATTAAAAGTAAAAGTAGAAAACACCATACAACTATTCATTCTCATTAATTAATTTAGAGGGAATATATGTGTTATTTTTAAAGGAAACAACCAGCAGAACTAAAAAAGTAATATATCGGCTTCCATTTTAACCACTTTACACCTATTAACTGGTGAGTTGACAGAATACAATAAGAGAGAGAGAGAGGTGTGTAGAAAATTTTCTAATTTTATTAAAAGATGGCTAATGGATGCAACATAATTACATGATTGTCCTCTCAATACAATGTCATATTCTAAAAGCAACATTCTATTTTGAGTTCTGTATCTGTGAATAACTCATTTTAGTTTTAACACTCAGTTTTGTATTGTTGCATTGTCTTGCAAACAGAAACATGAATGGTCAGTACCCCTGAAGAAGAAAGAACTTCGATTCATATAGAAGTAATTGTCCTTTCGATGTTAAAAATGGCTACAGGATATTTAAGTACCTTCTGTAAAATACCAATTTAAATGAAAGAGAAGAGAAAAAGAGAGCAGAACAAAGAATAGTTTTGACAAAGGTACATTACAAGGAATAGTAACATCCATACACCGAGAGAATATGCCACAGTGGAGAGGTATGAGGAACACTTAGGATGGGGTCTTCAGGGAAAATTAAAAATGTGTGAGTTAGAGACTTCAACAGGACCAAAATATCCCTATTCTAAATAGTAGCTAACTGCTGTTTAATTCAGATAGATTCATTAAAATTAATGAATACCTTTTATTGATGCATTGATTCATTAAATATTTGTTTTCTGTATCCAATGCATACCAAGCACTATGAACTTGGAGTGCTGTATGAATAAAGGCAAAATCACTGTATTCATTGGAATTATAATGTAGTGTTAGATTCCAATGAGTGAGTATGTTTTAAAAGTATAAAAAAAAATTTTTAAAGTATAGTGTTGGGTTCCAGTGAATACATTTTAAAAGCATGTGTTATTGGAGCCTAACCAATGCATGGGGGACAGGTTAGCCTCTAGGAAGAGGAAGTATTTGGAATACAGAGAATAAAGTAGCACTTGTCACAATCTGCTGATGAATATATTTCAGAGATTTTTCTTTTTAATTAAATATCAACTCTAATTGGAATATTTAACAGTTTACAAAAGTGAATTTAATTAAACATGCTGCAGCCTAAATAAACCTTTTTATGTGCATATTTGTAGGATTCTGAGACACAAACCTACTTGTCAGATACTCATATCTTAAGAAATCCAAACAACTTTCTACACCATATAAATTAGACTCTGGAGTGCAGAGAAACAAAATGTCTGTTCCATTACCCCCAATATGGAGATAATAATACTTGTCTTGCTCATCACCCCACCTTCTCAAATTTGATCTTCCTTTTAGAACCCTTAGTGACTCTAATTCTGTGGAAGAAATGTAGGAATCATCCTTGATGCTAGGCTTCAATATGACATATGTGTCACATGATGTATAATGACTAGAACTAAAAATTTTTTTTCCTTATCACAAGATAGAAATTGGTTATCTCTGAACAAAATGCAACTTTACTCTCTCTGATTATTTAAGAAGCCAGTTTCCATTCAACATTAGGATAATCCCTGACATTATTTGCAACTGGCTGGTAATGGGGAGCAGAAGGTGTAGAGGAAGCACAAACTCCATGAAAAGCCTCACATTACTTCTGCTCACATGTCACTGTCAAGAATTAGATACATCTTCTGTTCCTTCACAGCTTCAGGTCGAACCACAAGCTTCTTGTAATTGTTTTATGCACTCTCAATCTCCCCACTTGACACCAAGTTCAGATTAAAAGCTGTACTACATTTTATTGCACACATATTGCCAGCACAATCTAGAATACAAAGTTTAAGTGCCTTGATACATAAATAATGCAGCTATTTTTCCCATTCATTTATTGGTTCTATAACTATAATTTGAGTACTCTATTCAGACAATGCCTTAGAAGCTAGGGATATATTAGGGAATAAGACAAACTTTTCCCCACTGGAGCTTATGTGTTAAAGGACAGAAACAAGAAATATACAAATAAGTAAATTTATGTCACATGATAATGTTATGGATAAGGGTAAAGATAAAGAATGGCAATGTTGCTTTGCTTAAGGTTTTCTGGGTAGATCTCACTGAAAATGTCACTTTTTTTTTTTAGAGGGAGAGAGAAAAGGGAAGCAGGGACAGAGGGAGAGGGAGAGAGAATCTTAAGCAGGCTCCATTCCCAGCACAGAGCCTGAAGTAGGTCTTAATCTCACAACCCTGAGATCATGACCTGAGCCAAGGTCAAAAGGCTGCATTTGAATAAATACTGTCTATATGATGAGAGGCAATGAGCCAAGCAGATATCTTAAGGAAGAGTACTGTTTGCAGAGAGAACAGCAAGTGCAAACATCCTGAGGAGGAAATGCACTTTCTGAATTCATGCTATAGGGGGTGCATGGGCTGTTGCATGGGTGCAGAATGAAGGAGTTGGAAAGTGAGTGAAAATGAGATCCAAGAAGTAGTAGCGATCCTGATCTTACAGTTCTTGTGGGATAGAATAAAGGCATTTCCCTCTGAATGAGGTGAGAGGATTTTAGAGAGTTTGAGAGATGAGCATGGCAATCAGACCAATTTTAGTGTCAATACATTGTGGTGTGAAGAACAAATTATAGATAAATAAAGGTTGAAGGAGAAAGATCTATTATGAAGCCATGGTAGTAACAGAGGTGAGAGGTGATGGTGATTTGAACTGGGATGGTGGCCATGGAGGAAATAATATGGTCAGATTCTCAAGACATTTTGAATGTAGAGCCAAGGAACTTTCCTGGAGGAAACTATTTTGAAAGTAGAGCCAAGGAACTTTCCTGGAGGATTAGAAACACATTATGGTTGTGATTTGAAAGAGAGAAAGGAGACAACAGTGTCTGTAATATTTTAGGGCTGGTTATTAATGCAGCTTACCAAATATTTTTGGTTGTCCTTGAACCAGCAGATTATCTTTCCTTTTCTTAGTATATTAGAGGAATATACTCCATGACTTTTTGCATTTGGATATGGTCACATGATTTTATTTGGTCACTGAAACACAACACATGACACTTTTTGCTGACATCTCTGTCAATATATGATTTCCCAAATACTTCTTATCTCCCTACTAACACTGGAAATGCTATGAATAATAGGTATTTCAATAGCCTAGTTTCTGGAGTGAGGACAACAAAGTGCAGGACCCTTAGCCTACCCCAAAGTTGATGTAGCATGAAAAAAAGAACATTTTAATTCATTGAAATTCTGGAGGATATTTTTTATTACAACATATCCTAGATATTTGTAATAAATAGATTTGAGAAACTAGAAGGATGGGATATTGACTTAATAAGATTAGATTGAGCAGGGTAGGAGAGCCAATCAGAAATTTGGGCAGGTTAAGTTTCAGTTAAGTCTATCAGAAATTCATGTCCAAATGTCACATAAACAATCTAATATAAGAGCATAGAACTTTGGGTAGAGTTATTGGCTGGCAATAGAAATTTGGAATCTATCAAGATTGAGTATTTATTTATTTATTTATTTATTTATTTATTTATTATTTATTTAATGGATTGAGTATTTAAAGACACAAGATCACATGAGATCACTAAATAATTAGGTGCAAGGAGATAAGAATAGAACTTGTAAGGATGATGCCTGAGGTATGTAGACATTTAGACATCAGAGAGAGGTCAGGAGGAAGCAGAAGTGAAAACTGGAAAGAATTACCCATAATGAAGAATGGATAATGTCTTAGAATTTAGGAAAAAAGTATTAAAATGGAGGACATTATCAACTGGTGCCGAAAGTTTAAATATGATGAAATTTAAAAATTTACTGTTGGAAGGGTGCCTGGTTGGCTCAGTCAGTTAAGCATCTCTCAATTTACACTCAGTTCATGATTTCAGGGTCCTGAGATCCAGCCCCTGCATAGGGCTCCTCACTGGGCATGGAGCTTGCTTAAGATTCTCTCTCCCTCTGCCCCTCCTCCTTCTCGAAAAAAAATTGGATTTAGTAATTTCAACATCATCAGAGACATTAAAAGAACTCTGTCCATGGTGGGGGAGGGGTTAAGCAAAAACCTGTTTGAAATGGTTTCCAGGGAGAAGAGGGAGGAGGGATTGAAGGTAGGAATGTTAGAAACTTTTGGGGAACAATTTTGTCTTAAGTGCTATCTTAAAAATGGGAACAATATCTAGGATGGAATATCCAGTATTTTTAGCATGAAGGATATTATAACATTTAAAGCAGTTGGTAATTATCTTGCAGAAAATCAAATATTGACGATGAAACGAGGGGACATTTGTGTGAACAATGACATCCGGAAGATAAAAATGGTACTATTTAATGGTACCATGTACAAGAAAAGAGCTTGGCTGATTTGAGTACATGCATTCTTCATCCATAATAAATCAAGGAAATTCAGAGTAAATGAGTACAGGTGTAGCTATGGGTTCCTAGATGGAATGTGAAGCATACAGGGACAAATACAAGAAGGTGGATACAGATACTGGGGAGGGCATAGGGACATTCTTTTCTGATTGCTTCTCTTTCATTAAAATAGGAAGCAGCACAATCAGCTTAGAGTGAGGATGCTGCAGGATTGATGAGAAGATGTGAAAGTTATCTAGAGATGCAGGAGAATGAATGGGTGAAGGATACGAAATCAGAATGTCAGGCAGAATTTGAAGTTAGTGATCATAAAGTCAGAATGGTCACCATAGTCGCATATTTTCGTTTGTTTGTTTGTTTAATCCAAACAGTTAAATGGTACAGATGTGGAGTAGATGGAGAGCTAAATGCCACCAGGGTTGGTATATTAGCATGTCTTATGAAGAGCAAAAGGGTGAGGGGAGAGCAAATACAAGAGAGTGGTGGAATCCAATACACTCAAAGATGAGAAAGACAATGAAAATCAGTGGGATCAATAGATTGTTAGCTCAAGATGGGTGAGTGCATTGGTTGGTGTAGGTTTTTAGAGGCAGTAAAGAAAAGCAACTTTGTAGTTAATAGTCTGGCAAATGGGGGAGAGAGAGTAGTCACTGTTTTGATGATTTTTTTTTCTTATCATTATTAGTATTGATAATGAAAAGGCAGAGAATTTTGGTGACAGTGTGACATCACTGCAAACTTCATCAGTAATCACAGACCCCTGCTAAAGAGGGAAATAGTACAAGTGTTAAATAGATCATGTTGATTTGATCCTTGTGGTTGAATGAGCTTATGGACTATTTTCCTTCACAATTCCTCAATTGTGCTCTCATTTTGTGCAAAAGTGATTGCTGTTGGTAACAGAAAAGAAAGCCCTAGGGAAGAAAATAATCTTTTTCATGCCTATTTAATTCTAAGCTATATGTGTTTTAAAGAGGAATAAACCAATACACACAGAACAGCTATTTAAATTAATGAGTCCTGCCAACTATGGTCTAAATACTTGTAACTAAATACGTATTCTTTTATTTTAAAAAAACAACAACTCAGAAGTAATTATCCCGGAAACCTTAAAAATAAATTGCTAATTTCCAACATGGATACAATTTCCTCTTGAATCTTATCATTTAAATTGTAAAAATGCTTCCCTATTTATACAAATGTATATGCATGTTTTTTATGGGAAACTATTTCAAAAGAAGACACATTCTGATATGGCAAGTATTTTTGTATGTAATGAGAATACAGAGCACAAACTGAAATATAAGGCTGAGTGAAATATAAGAGAATGAATTTATGCAATGTGTGGACAATTAGGCTCACTGTTTTCCTTTCTCTCACAAAAAAATAATTTAAATGAACTCAAAAATGGAAACCATATTAATGCAATTGAAAGAATGACATGCATCTGGGATTAAATTGTGTCTTCAACCATTTTTATGGGATGATTCCATAAACCTTTATTTAATCATTTATAAAATAAGAAAACCCCTTTCTCTCTCTTTTTCCCTCTCTGAAAGTGCTCACGTTTTATAGAGAATTAATCAGTATCTTTAGGTATAGTTTTACTGCATGTTAAATAAGGTTTCAGTAAGAGTTTTGAAAATATCCAGTATTTAATTTCCTGACCGTTTACCTTGGGCCAGCCCTTATTCTACTAATCCTGAAACATTTTGTTAAAGTTTCAATATTCACATAATCTTAACAAAAAGCAAAGTTGTATTAGATATATCATATGTATGTAAAATTATACCAAAAGAGTACTGCTAAATGAATCTTCTCCTAATCAAAATACCCATGTAATCAGCAATTAGAACATCCCAGAGTAATTCCCTTCAAGACCCCTGCCCCCACCCCCACACACACACCTGACACACTACAGAACCACTGGAATGATGCAGAATCATTTGTGTGTTTTTGAAATTTAAATAAATGGAATCATATTATTATATGCAACCTTCTATAACTGGCTTTTTTTGCCTCAATATTTTCTTTGTGTTTCATCCATGTTGTTGAATAATGTAATTTATTTATTCTTTTGAATCATATTTTTTTTACCATTTTACATTCCCTCCAGCAATGTACAAGAGTTCCAACTTCTGTGCATTTAGCCAACACTATTTATTTTCCTATTATTTTTTATTCCCTATATATGTGGAATGGCATTTCATTGTTATTTTGATTTGCATTTACTTAACGATCAATGATGTCAGACAACTTTTCCTGTGTTAGTTGGCCATGTGTATATCTTCTTTGGAGAAATATCAATTAAAGAAGCCATTTGCTCATTTTTTAACATGGTTGTTTGTCAAATCATTGAGATCATTGAGTTAGACTTTTTTATACATTTTGTATATTGTACCCTACCAGATATATTATTTGCAAATATTTTCTCCTATTTCCTAGTTTCTCTTTCCATTTTATGGAAATGTCCCTTGATAATATCCCTTGATGCATAAATTTTTTAAATTTGATGAAGTCCAATTGATCTTTATTTTCTTCTTGCTATAACTTTTGTTGTAAGATCTAAGAAGCCTTTATTAAATATGAGATTCTGAATATTTACTTCCATGATTTCTTTTAATAGTTTCATGGTTTTAACTATTACATTCAGATTTTTGGTCCATTCTGAGTTATTTTTCTTTTTTTTTTTTTAAGATTTTATTTATTCGACAGAGATAGAGACAGCCAGCGAGAGAGGGAACACAAGCAGGGGGAGTGGGAGAGGAAGAAGCAGGCTCATAGCAGAAGAGCCTGATGTGGGGCTCGATCCCATAACGCCGGGATCACGCCCTGAGCCGAAGGCAGACTCCTAACCGCTGTGCCACCCAGGCGCCCCCTGAGTTATTTTTCATATGGACTGAAGTAGGGTGTCCAACTTCATTTTTTTTGCATGTTGTTATCGAGTTGTTATGGCCCCATTTGTTGAAGAGGATAGTCTTTTTTTTTTTTAAAGATTTTATTTATTTATGTGACAGAGAGACAGCCAGCGAGTGAGGGAACACAGCAGGGGAGAGGGAGAGGAAGAAGCAGGCTCCCAGCCGAGGAGCCCAATGTGGGACTTGAACCCTGAACCCCGGGATCACGCCCTGAGCCGAAGGCAAACGCTTAATGACTGCGCTACCCAGGCGCCCCTGAAGAGGATAGTCTTTGCCTACTGAATAGTCTTGGCACACTTATCAGCAATTAATTGACCATAAACATTTAAGTTTATTTCTGGATTCTTAATTCTATTTTCTCTCTCTGTATGTTGCTCCCTATACCAGTATCAGACTGTTTAGATTACTGTAGCTTTAAAGTAAGTTTTGTAATTGAGAATCATTCATCCTCCAACTTTATTTTCTTTTCAATAATATTTTGGCTATTCAGTTCCCTTTGCAATTTTATATGAATTTGAGGATTGTCTTTTCCATTTCTGTAAAAAAAAAAAAAAAGTAGGAATTTTCAGAAGGATTGCTTTGAATATGTCGATTATTTTGTGGTATTTTTATTTTAACAACAGTGAGTTTATCTACCCATGAACGTGGGATATCATTTGATTTACTCAGATATTTAATTTATTGCACAAATATTTTGTAGTTTTCAGTATTTCTTTCACTTCCTTGGTTAAATGTATTGCTAGATACTTTTTTTGGATGCTATTGTAAATGGATGTGTCTTTCAGCACATTAAATATATCATCCCATTGTTTTCTAACCTTCATGGTTTCAGAGGGGAAATCACTTGTGAATCTTTTTTGGGGTATTTGTATATAACAAGTAATTTGTCTCCAATTGATTTCAAGAATTTTGTTTTGTCTTTGACTTTGAACAGTTTGATTATAATGTGTTTTGGTGTGCGGTTATATGGATTTCCAAATCTACAGTTTGTTGAACTTCTTGGATGTGTAGATATGTGTCTCTCATCCAATTGGAACATTTTGGTCATTACTTTTTCGCTTTTTCTCTAGGACTCCCAGAATGCACATGCTGAGGTACTTTATGGACCTGTATAGGACTCATAGGTTCTGGGTTCATTTTTCTTAATTCTCTTTGTTTCTGTTCCTCAGACTGTTTGATTTCAATTTGCCTTATCTTCAAGTAACTGATTCTTTTTTTCTGTATGCTCAAACCTTTATTGAACGCATGTAGTGAATTTTATATGCATAATTATACTGTTTGACTCCAGAATTTGTGTTTGATTCCCTTCTATAATTTTTATCTTTTATTAAAATGTCTTACTTGTTTAAACATTATCCTCCTGATTATCTTTCTTTCTTATTATGTCCTTCAGCTTTGAGCATATATAACACATTTAGAGATATATTTATTTATTTGAGAGGGAATAAAGGAGACAGAGCTGGGGGAGGGGCAGAGGAAGAGGGAGAGAGAGAATCTCAAGCAGACTGCGTGCTAAGTGCAGAGCCCAACATGGGGCTTGATCTCATGACCCATGAAATGATGTCCTGAGCTGAAATTAGGAGCCAGATGCTTAACTGACTGAGCTACCCAAGCATCCCTATATAACACATTTAAAACATTTTTTCTAGTAAATCTAATGTTTGGATTACCTCAACAATAGTTTCTTTCAATTCTTTTTTTTTTTTTAATCCTCCCCAAGGATTATTGTTGTTGATTTTTAAAATTTTTTTTAAAATTTCTATTTATTTATTTGAAAGAGAAAGCATACAAGCAGGGAGAGGAGCAAAGGGAGAGGGAGAAGCAAACTCTGCTGAGCAGGAAGCTGGACATGGGGCTTGATCCCAGGACCCTGAGATCATGACCCAAGCCAAAGGCAGACCCTTAACCAACTGAGCCACCCAAGCGGCCCATTATTGTTGATTCCTGAGAACTGAAGTCATCCGTTTGTTTAGTGACTTTATCAAACTATTTTTGTCATGACTATAATCCTTGTATGTGGTCACTGAAATCTGTTTTCTGTCACCTTCATACTCAGATAGTAACCTGACAGAGATTTCCTGGAACGCTAGATTCGGTAATAAAAGAAAATGAAAGTAAAGGTGTTTGTCTTTTTAAATTCTTTCAACAAAACGCATGCCAAGGAAGAAACTTCAGCCTGACAAGCTTAAAATTGTGGTCAGCCACTGGGAAGATCCCTCAGTGAACCATTAGGCTGATCAAAGCATACAACCTCCATTTTTGAAGGACAAAGTCCTTATTACCTACCTTTTCACCAGGAAGCTGCATAAGGAATGTGAAATATCACATAGTTTCTATATGAAATGTCAAATTTCACAAAAATGTACCTGCCTATTTCTTCTTCCATCTGACTCTTGGATGCTGTAGATGTATAGACTCCAAAATTTTAAATAATTGATTCTCACACTTCTTGCCAGATTGGTAGTTGTTTCAGAGAAGTGCCTGATTCCTAGAGTTTTCTACTTTGCCATCTTTCACAACATCAATTTTGTGTATAATTTTTCATACTTTCATTTATTTCTATTCATTTCTGTTATTTTAAATTGTTGTATCCAGTAACCATTCTAAATTCAGTTATTGATTGTAAAAGTTTGTCTAAAAACTCTTCTCTTTGCTCTCATATTTTTTTCTTTAAAATCACAACTTGTATAGTTTTCAACTTGAGTTATAATTTTCACACAGTGAAATGCAGAGATTGTAAGAAAGCCTAAACTTTTTAAAATAAAGAATATATTTGCATAATCAGAACTCCAGTCAAGTTATAAAACATTTCTTTACTTCAGCAGATTCCATCCCTTCCCCCACTTCAGGAAAAACATCATTCTTATTTTTATCAACATAGTTTAGTTATACTTGAACTTTATAAAAATGAAAACACAGAGTTCATAGTCTTCTGACTTCTTTACTCATCATAAATGTGTTTTTTTCTTTTTCTTTCTTTCTTTCTTTCTTTTTTTTTTTTAGATTTATCCATGTGGCTGCATATAACAGAAGTTCACCCTCTTTTATTGATTAGTAGTATTGCATTGTAACTTCAGCAGACATTATTTATCCATGCACTTCTGGTAAATATCTCTAATTTTGATTTGCTCTTTATTTAGCTACTATAAATATTCTAGTCTGTGTGTGTGTGTGTGTGTGTGTGTGTATGTGTTCTTATATGTGGATTACCTATTTAGTCTTTTTATTTTTTTAAAGATTTTATTTATTTTAGGGGGGGGAGAGAGAGAGCATGCACAAACAGGGGGAGGGAGAGAGACAAGCAGACTCCCACTGAACCCTGACATGAGGCTTTATCCCACAACCCTGAGATCATGATCTGAACCCAAATCAAGAATTGTATGATCAATTTACTGAGCCACCCAGGAGCCCCTTATAGCATCTTCTGGTAACAAAAGCTTTTAATTTTTATAAAGTCTAACTTACAATTTATTTTAATTTGTTTTTGCTTTTTGTGTTCTATTTAAGAAGTTACTACCGGCTTCAAAGTAAAAAAATATTTTCTTAGATTTTTAAGAAGCCATACTTTAGATTTTATGTCTGATAGCCTTACAAGCTTATATTTTGTATCTAATATGAAATCAAGGTTAACTTTTTCATATATGGATATCCAGTTTTTCCAACACCATTTCTGAAATAGTTATCTTTTCTTCTTTAAATTATTTTACTACTTGTCAAATGAAAAATCATTTGACAATATATGTATTAGTCTATTTCCGGACTTCTTAATCTGTCCATAATTCTGATTGCTTATCTTTTTGTCATTACCATGTTATCTTAATTGCTATAAATTATTCTCAGTATTAGGTAGGATGGGGATCCAACTTTGTTCTTATTTTTCCAAATCGTTAGACTCTGTCAGGTTCTTTGCATTTCCAAATAAATTTTGAATTTGCTTGTCATATTTTTTACAGGAAAAAAAGTCCTGCAAAAATATGTTTCATATGACATTGAATATATGGTGAAGTTTAGGATGAGTGATGCCTTAGCAACATCAGGTCTTGTAGTTTATGAACATAATATACCTCTCCATCTATTTAAGACTTTCTTAAATACTCTCCACAGTGTTTTGTAGAGGTATATCACAAATTTCATTTATTTTATTGCTAAATGTTATTTTTTCTGTTATAAACAAATCTTTTTCTAAATAGAAATAAAATTGATTTTTTTTTTGAGACAGAGAGAGAGCATGATTGGTGGGAGGAAGTACAGAAGGAGAGGGAGAGAGAGAATCTTCACCAAGATCCATGCCCGGCATTGAGCCTGACACTGGGCTTGATCTCACAACCCTGCGATCATGACCTGAGCCAAAATCAAGAGTCGGACACTTAACTGACTGAGCCACCCAGGAGTCCCAAAGTAGAATTGATTTTTATGTTGAACTTATGTTCAGCAAAGTTGCTAAGTTCACTAAGTTGTATTCTTGTATATGCCTTAGAAATTTCTAAAGAAATCATTCCATAGGAAAATATAAAGCAATTTTGTTTTCCTTATTTCTCTTATTTCTGTTTCTTGTCACATTGCACTGCCAAAATCCTCTAGTAATGAGAACAGATATTATGGTCTTATTCCATATCTTACAGGAGAATGATTCCATATTTTACCAATGAATATGATATTAGCTGAATATGCTTTTTATTATATTGAGGAAGTTTCTTTCCAGTCTTAGGTTACTGACAATGTTTTTTTTGTTGTTGTTTTGTTTTGTTTTATGATTTGGTGCTGAATTTCGGCATGTTTTTCTGTGTGTAATAAAGGGAACATATGACTTTTAATCTTTTGTTAATGATGTAATTTAATTAGTTGATATTTTTGAGAAATGTATCTATCATTTAATACTGGAATAAACCAAAGCCATGATACAATATTTTTGTATATTTTAAAATTCTATTTACTAATATACAAACTCTATAGACCCCCTATGCTCAATTTGGGAACACAAAAGGGAAAGAAAGGAAATCTATAAATAAGTGGAATTTGAGTCATTTGGATTTATGTGTCTATAATTCTTATACCTCCTGGAAGTCTTGGAAACCCCTGACCTGACTGATATAGGAAAGCAATTTTCCTCCATGTATGAATTCTATCAAAGTATAACTTGTGGCATCATTCTTCAAGAATGATGCTTGTCTTTTTCAGTATCTTACTTGTCTTTCTCTTTGACTTCAGACAAAAGGTTAGGTCTCAACACACCCCAACTGAGTCCAGGTACCTGTTAGAAGTAGTTTATACACACAAAGAATTGTGATTCATAGTGAAAATATTGTGGCAGAAACTAGGGAAATAGATGTGGAAGTTGGAAGTAGGTCTTGAGGTTGTTAAACCACAGAGGGCATAATATTAGGCTAGATAGAGAAGGTTTTATGGGTTAGAACACTTCCTTATGACTTGATTTAACATACTCCAGGGATATCTGAAATTGGTTGTAACATGTTCTGGCATGGTTTCTTGATATTTGATCTCAGTAAGCTAGATAGAGGTGTCAGAAATGACTTTATAGAATATTAAGAAAATAATTAGTAGGCATAAGGAGTGAAAACCTCTAGAATGGATTTCTAAAACTATGAGCTTACCACCTGATTGCTTCCTGGGAATGACCAGAGGACATGTACTGCTTTAACACACTGTAAAGCAGTTATGGCAACTTTGAGTTCTGTGATGGCTGTCTTCTGTAGACCAGGATTGATGGTACAGATGCTTCAGTAAAACTGGAATTCCTGATATGAAATGACATTATAAAGCAACAGAATAACCAAAACTAGGTAGTACTTTTGTGTGTGTGTGCATATATATATATATATATATATATATATATATATATATATATGTAAGCCAGACAGAAGTAGCATTGCAAGGCAGAAATGGTAGAGGACCAATCACAATATCTGACCAAAAAAGTTCTGGAATTCTTAGTAATTAACCATAATGAGATGAATCGGTAGTTTGAGTATTGAATTACATAAAATTACTGGGTTGCAACCAGGACAATTAAAATCTGGTGAGCCAAAAGCTAGCATCAGTTGTCACAATGGAAAAATAAAAATTTCTCACACAACTTCCAGATCTAAGTTAGTTCTGAGAACCCTGGGGCTAAAGGAGACTCTAAGTAATTTTCAGGAAGGAGACTTCACTATCAAATTATAAGATAAATATTCCCCAATTCTTACCCAAAGGGATTTGCCATTAAAAAAAAAAACAAAACATACAATGGAGAAATAAGATCTCTAGATTGTTTGAAGGCTTTTTAAAGGAGCTGACCTGACACTGAATCCAGGGTATGCAAATCTCACTGAGGTGAGATCTAATGGAGACCAGGTGATGATGGAGCCCTGGCCATCTATACTGGAGTCCATCTCATAATTGCTCCAGTGTTATTAATTAATCCCTAAATACGTAACCGAGATAGCTATACTTAGCAGTTGACGCAGTCCTCACACTGTCAGTGGTACAAAATATGCATATTACTGTGTTTCATGTTAGCTTCTACCACAGAGACACATTCAACAATAAGCTAGGATGACTTGTTATGTGACATCAATCCCTCTGTTTTCTTAATGACCGGAGGGGAGTATATAATAGGGTTTGTGGCAGAATCCCATGGTTTATATTTTAAACTTGATTTTACAAGAATATCACTAGAATTCACCAGGATATCCATAGCATGTGGCCAATGCTCAGGGTCCTTGTTCAGACTTATTAAAATTAACTTATTGAAATCATGTAGTGTAAACGCTGACAGTTGGGGTTTCTCTTTTGTAATGCAAGTGCTTAACTTAAGATTTAATTGCAGAGGCATTCACTTCAACATATTGCCAGCCACAAGAGTAGATAAAAAGCCAGGCCACCTCCTGCTGCTGAGCATCCTTTGTTTTAGAGATTGTGGTTGAATTCAATAACTAACATTTTGGGCCATTTATTTTTTATTCTACCTGAACTTTAAACTCCCACTCTTACATTTTAAATTTACCAATAAAGAGTGAGCCTGTGAAAACTTAGGTTCCTAACCTCCACCCCAATAAAAACAGAACTCCAGGACCTTGAGTGCTTTCTCTATCAATGTACCTTGTTATGTGGCCCCAGGTGTGCTGTAAAGCCCTTGGTCCTATAAGGAATAAACCTGTATTTTTTCAAAGTTTCGTGAAGGTTACTGCCAAAGGATAGCTTGCAATCATAACAAGAACCACAAAGGCTGGTCCAAACATAACATTGGTTATTGATAGGCTAAAATCAAGACAAAACAAATCATTACTAGCCAGAATACCAACTAACCAGAATACCAATATCAAGAATCAACATTTTGAGTGTAGATGTCAATCATTCCCAAAATCCTATTTTAATGGTGGTGGAGTAAGTTAAATTTATAAATGATCATTCATTTATTCATCCATTTATTCATATTTTCGAATATAAAACCAATTTGTAATCTTGTGATATACTCAGGTCATGATGTGTTATTCTTTCACTTAAACTTAGCATCTTCTTGAGAGGAGTTTCAAACACATTACTATCTGAGTAACAGATTTCATTTGATGAATTGGATTGTGTTCACTAGCTAAGTTAACCTAATCCTCAGAGTCTGGGACAAGATTTTACATGCTAGTGGTTTATTTTTGAAGTGATCTAAATAAACAGAAGCAGGAAATTGGGTGCCATTAAACGGTGAAAGAGGTAAGGAAGTGGTTACATTATCAAGCTGGTCCTTGCTGTTAGTTACTGGTACTTGATTCACTTCTGATGAGCTGTGTGGGAAAACAAAATAAAACAAAACAAACCTTAGAAATGTTGATTTCTGTTTTCGATTGTTTAAAGACTGCTTCATGTAACATTCTCACATGTACTTCCATGTTTGCACATGGGTCAAATTGGATGAGCGGGTTTCCACTATGCAAGGTATTGGTCAACCACAAAATGTACAAAATACTTAATACAGGAGAGATAGTAGAACAAGCTGCAGTTCCTTCCTCTACAACAGATCCAAGTCAGGCATTGATTTTCATCATTTATCTTCACCATCTTCCAGCCTAT
Source organism: Ursus arctos (assembly GCF_023065955.2). Classification (NCBI taxonomy): domain Eukaryota; kingdom Metazoa; phylum Chordata; class Mammalia; order Carnivora; family Ursidae; genus Ursus; species Ursus arctos. The sequence continues at coordinate 8,600,073 of NW_026622763.1, read as the reverse complement.
ATTTCTCTCAAAGTCAAACTTCAACAGATCAAGTACTCCAGATCTTATCCCCAAGGGATTGTGAGTCATTATTTGTTTTACCGTTTTCAGTCTGCATTTACTGAACTTGTTTGTTTACAGTAATCACTAGACACAACACAGCAAGAGATTAATCCTGTAAATTTTATATCTACCCTTCACTGCTTCTATTTTATAGCACTCTTACCTCCTTAGGTTATTTAGAACCAATTACTCCATCCATAACTTAACTTTTCTCGTTGCCTTTTAGTCTATTGACAAATCATATAGCTCAAATGGCTGTATGATATTCATAGCTTCAGAGTCAGTAAAACTCTTATTCTGGGCCCCTGTGAAAGACCTCTTCCAGGAACAATTACTTCTAATTTAGTATAACCTAAATTGTCAGTGCGGGATGCATAAATTCTGCAATAATTGTGGGAAGGATGGTGTAAAGTTTGTACCTTTTGCTTGCTAGACCCATGTATTTTTACTATTTTGGACATGGCTCCATATATAAGTTGTTGGTACAGTGCAAATATTACCTCTTAAAGGACAACACCCCAATGTCAGGGGGTACACCAAATGAGTGCTTTAGGCTATTTTTAGGAGAACATTCCATCATTCTATTAGTCTAACTATTTTCATGACATAGTATATAAGAGGACAAGTAGTCCCTGTGGACATTTACCTACACTTGCTCCTCTTGCACTGGGAACAGTTTCTTGGGCTGGGGTGATTTCATTCAGGGTTTCATGTTATATTGGACAGCCTATAAGCCTTCGAGTGTTTGTACCAGCAGACACACTGCAAACAGGATAGACAGATCCACATTAAGAGTAGATGTCAATTCTGGTACACAAAAAAGTACTAACCCTTCAAAATGTCTGGCTGGATTCCTAAGGGAACAATGAAATAATGAGTGTTCAGTTTGGTTCCTGCTATGTATACATAGCAAACACAGTATGTATATTAACCTTAGTGAAAAGGACCAGTGCTCCAGGTTGAGAAACATGACACTAGAGGGTTTATTGGCCTTAAGAATGGATAATAATCACTAGGTGAACTATTCCATCAATAAGTGATCATTTCATATTGCAGAGTTTAGGAGGACTAAGTAATTTATGTGCATTAAATTTTATTTTCACATGTATTAAATAGGATATTGCCATTTCAAATGAAAGAATCTGTTAGTTTTCACTAAAATAGCAAAAGAAAAAAAATCTATTATTAAGGCTATGCTATTAGAATATATATAAAGTTTCTTGCTTGGGGAACTAAAGAAAAAGGGACCAGTGAGAGTATTATATGAAAATGTTGAAAGAAATACATTTTTAAAAATGTATTTTTCATAGAACCTGGACACAAAATACAAAATATCACAATGGAAAGATTAGTCTCTCCCAGATATTTAGAGACCATTAACCTTTGCGATATGTACAAAATGCTGAGAGACAGATCAAAGCAAACACAGATAAGTTATTGAGTAAGTAGGTCCATGAACAGATGGTGTAAGGAGGAGGTAGTTCTAAATAGGAAGGAAAATGAAAAAAAATCTTTTGCACTAAATCATGCCCTTCATGTCAAATAAAATACCTTCATGTGTTGACAAAGGGTGACTTTGACTGATGAATTCTGTCGTGGTTTATATGTTGCTACCTAAGTCTGTCAATCAGCTAATACTCATCAACTATCAGCAAAATTGGAGTTTCTGCACTCTATTGACCCTTCTTTTCCGAATATAGTCGTTTATTTGTATCATTGATGACTCCTGTTTCTGTGAAGGGCAATTTGCTAAGCCTGAGAAAAATGATAGATTGTGTTTATCTCTCTTCATGTTTCTCAAAATCAATCCTTAATTTCTGTACTCTTGTTTTTTATCCCCTTTGAAAAGAGCAACCCCAATATATACATTTCCAAAGCGTGTGAGCTATAAATTAATTCATTCTGGGATTCTTGATTAAGTATGTACAATGTGCTAGATACTTTGCTTGATATCAGTGAACAAAACAAAGAAGCACTAGTTTAGATTTTATAATATGCAACAAATGCCAAAAGCACAAGAAAGAATGTTTAGAAAAATATAGAGCAGGGTAAAGGATATCTGGAGTTTTGAGAGAATAAAGAGAGTTTCAATTTCAGATAGTTAAATCAGGATTGAAGTAGTAATGTAAAAAGAAAAAAAAAGTTCAATAGTTAAATATATTTAAAAAGAACTGCTATCGTATGTCCTTGTCAGAGATGCAAAATGTCATTAGTGAATTACAGATATGAGAATTGCCATAGTGAGAAATATATTTGACACCTTAAAATCCAATTGTTTACAAATATATCTGACCCTATTCCAAATGCTTTTCTATTCCAGTGCATGTGATAAAAATTATTCATTACCTTATCAGCTTCCCCCATGTTTCCTGGCTCTCCATGGTCCATTCAAGCTGCATTTCTCACTGTTTCCTAAAGATAGTACAGTATTAGTCTGGTTCCTCAATTATTGTGGATGATAAATAAGTGAAACACGTAGAGAGAAGTTATATACAACATGACTTCAAGAGAAAAAGTTAGGTCCCTCCTACAGTGGAAATGAAGAGGAAGGAATGTGAGAGGCAATTAATAGTCAAAGTGAATTTACCAAGAACCCCTGGGTTTTGGTGATGTGATTAGTTGAGTATTCCTTAATTCAAAGAGTATATAAGATATTCATTGCTTCAGTAGAATAGGTATGATTTCTTCTTTAAATGTTTGGTAGAATTCCCCTGGGAAGCCATTTGGCCTTGGACTCTTGTTTTTAGGGAGGTTTTTGATTATTGTTTCAATTTCCTTGCTGGCTATTGGTCTGTTGAATTTCTTCCTGTTTCAGTCCTGGTAGTTTATAAGTGTCCAGGAATACATCCATTTCTTCCAGATTGCCTAGTTTGTTGGCATATAGCTGTTGGTAATGAGTTGCAATAATTGCCTCTATTTCCTTGGGATTGGCCATTATTTCTCCCCTTTCATTCATGATTTTATTAATTTGGGTCCTTTCTTTTTAATATTGGATAAGTCTGGCCAGAGGTTTATTGATCTTATGAATTCTTTCAGAGAATCAGCTCCTAGCTTTATTGATCTGTTCTACTTTCTTCTAGTTTCCATTTCATTGATTTTTTCTCTAATCTTTATTATTTCTCTTCTCCTACTGGGTTTAGACTTTATTTGCTGTTCTTTCTTCAGATTCTTTAGGTGTGAGGTTAGCTTGTGTATTGGGAATTTTTCTAATTTTTTGAGAGCGGCTTGGATAGCTATGTACTTCCCTTTAAGGACCACCTTTGCAGTATCCCGTAGGTTCTGAACTGATATGTTTTCATTTTCATTGGTTTACATGAACTGTTTAAGTTCCTCTTTAATTTCCTTGTTGGCCCATTCATTCTTTAGCAGGATGCTTTTTGACTTGTGAGTGTTTGCATACCTTCCAAATTTTTCCTTGTGGTTGAATTCCACTTTCAATGCATTGTGGTCTGAAAATATGCAGGGGATGGTCTGGAAATATTCAGGGGATAATCTCAATCTTTTGGTATTTGTTGCAGCCTAATTTGTGACCCAGTATGCGATCTACGCTGAAGAAAGTTCTGTGTGCACTCAAGAAGAATTCTGTGGTTTTAGGATGGAATTTTCTATATATATCTACGAAGTCCTTCTAGTACAATGTGTCCTTCAAAGCTCTTGTTTCTTTGTTGATCTTCTGCTTAGATGATCTGTCTGTTGCTGTGAATGGAGTGTTGAAGTCTCCTATTAATGTGTTATTATCAATATGATTCTTTATTTTGGTTAATAGTTGGTTTATGTAGTTGGCTGCTCCCATGTTGGGGGCATAGATATTTACAATTATTAGATTTTCTTGTTGGATATATCCTTTAAGTATTATATAGTGTCCTTCTATATCTCTTACTACAGTCTTTTGTTTAATATCTAATTTGTCTGATATGCTACCTCAGCTTTCTTTTGAGGTCCATTGGCATGATAAATGGTTCTCCATCCCCTCACTTTCAATCTGGAGGTGTCTTTAGGTTCAAAATGAGTCTTTTGTAGACAGCATATGGATGGGCCCTTCTTTTTTACCCAAATCATACCTATTCTACTGAAGATGTTTCAAAAAATAGAAATAGAAGGAAACCCGATAAACTCGTTCTATGAGGCCAGCATTACCCTGATCCCCAAACCAGACAAAAACCCCATCAAAAAGGAGAATTACAGGCCAATATCCCTGATGAACATGGATGCCAAAATGCTCAAAGAGATCCTAGGCACTAGGATCCAACAGTACATTAAAAAGATTATTCTTCACGACCAGGTGGGATTTATTCCTGGGATGCAAGTGTGGTTCAACATTCACAAATCAATCAATGTGATAGAGCACATTAACAAAAGAAGAGACAAGATCCATATGATTCTCTTGATTGATGCAGAAAAAGCATCTGACAAAATGCAGTATCCTTTCCTGATTAAAATTACAGGGATAGAGGGAACATACCTCAATATCATAAAAGCCATCTATGAAAAGCCCACAATGAATATCATTCTCAATGTAGAAAAACTGAGAGCTTTTCCCTTAAGATCAGAACACAACAGGGATGCTCACTCTCACCATTATTGTTCAACTTAGTACTAGAAGTCCCAGCATCAGCAAAGACAACAAAAAGAAATAAAAGACATTCAAATTGTCAAACTCTCTCTCTTCACAGATGACATGATACTTTATGTGGAAAATGCAAAAGACTTCACCCCAAAATTACTAGAATTCATACAGCAATTCAGCAATGTGGCAGGATACAAAATCAATGCAGAGAGATCAGTTGCATTTCTATATACTAAGAATGTGAGTGAAGAAAGAGAAATTAAGGAATTGATTCCATTTAAAACAGCACCAAAAACTACAAGATACCTAGGAATAACCTAACCAAACAGGTAAAGGATTTATACTCTAGAAACTACAGAACATTTATGAAAGAAATTGAAGAAGACACAAAGAGATGGGGGAAAAAATCCCATGCTCATGGATTGGAAGAATAAACATTGTTAAAATGTCTATGCTGCCCAGAGCAATCTATACTTTCAGTACAATCCCTATCAAAATAATAATGACATTTTTCACAGAGCTGGAACAAACAATTCTAAAATTTGTATGGAACCAGACAAGACCCTGAATTGCCAGGGGACTGTGGAAAAAGAAAACCAAAGCTGGGGCATCACAATGCCTGACTTCAAGCTATATTACAAAGCTGTGATCACCAAGACAGCATAGTATTGGCACAAAAACAGACACATAGATCAATGGAACAGAATAGAGACCCCAGAAATGGACCTTCAGCTCTACGGTCAACTAATCTTCAACAAATCAGGAAAGAATATCCAATGGAAAAAAGACAGTCTCTTCAATAAATGGTGCTGGCAAAATTGGACAGCCACATGTAGAAGAATGAACCTGGACTATTTTCTTACACCATACACAAAGATAAACTCAAAATGGATGAAAGACCTAAATGTGAGACAGGAATCCATCAAAATCCTAGGGGAGAATATAGGCAGTAACCTCTTTGATATTGGCCACAGCGACTTCTTTTAAGACATGTCTCTAAAGGAAAGGGAAATAAAAGCAAATATGAACTTTTGGGACTTCATCAAGATAAAAAGCTTCTGCACTGCAAAGAAAACAGTCAATAAAACTAAGAGACAAACCACGGAATGGGAGAAGACATTTGCAAATGACATTATGGATAAAAGACTAGTATCCAAGATCTATAAAGAACTTCTCAAACTCAACACCCCAAAACCAAATAATCCAGTCAAGAAATGTGCAGAAGACATAAACAGACACTTCTCCAAAGAAGAGATACAAATGGCTAACAGACACATGAAAAAATGTTCAACATCACTAGTCATCAGGGAAATACAAATCAAAACCACAATGAGATACCATCTTACACCAGTTAGAATGGCAAAAATTAACAAGACAGGAAATGACAAATGTTGGAGAGGATGTGGAGAAAGAGGAACCCTCTTTCACTGTTGGTGTGAACGCAAGCTGGTACAGCAACTTTGGAAAACAGTATGGAGGTTCCTCAAAAAGTTAAAAATAGAGCTACCCTATGGCCCAGCAATTGCACTACTAGGTATTTACCCCAAAGATACAGATGGAGTGAAAAGAAGGGGCATATGCACCCCAATGTTCATAGTAGCAATGTCCACAATAGCCAACTGTGGAAGGAGTCAAAATGACCTTCAACAGATGAATAGTTAAAGAAGATGTGGTTCATATATACAGTGGAATATTATTCAGCCATCAGAAAGGATGAATACCCATCATTTGCATCAATATGGATGGAACTGGAGGAGATTATCCTAAGTGAAATAAGTCAAACAGAGAAAGACAATTATCATAAGGTTTCATTCATATGTGGAGCATAAGGAATAGTGTGAAGGACCACAGGGAAAGGGAAGGAAAACTGAATGGGACGAAATCAGAGAGGGAGGCAAACTATGAAAGACTCTGGACTCTGGAAAACAAACCGAGGGTTACAGAAGGGAGTTGGGTGGGGCGATGTGGTAACAGCATGATGGGTATTAAGGAGAGCATGTGTGGTGATGAGCACTGGGTGTTATATGCAACAAATGAATTGTTGAACATTACATCAAAGACTAATGATGTATTATATGTTGGCTAATTGAACATTAAAAAAAAAAAAGAATAGTAATTTCATGAGTAGTTAAAATATCCTGAAACCTTCAGCACACAATAAAAGAAATTTGATAGAATTCCTCTCAAATTTTACAGTAATCAGAATTTTCTCTTTTCTTCTTTTTTTAGAGCAGTTTTAGGTTCACATCAAAATTGGGGGAAGGTACAGAGATTTCCCATATACCACCTGTCCCCACGCATGGATACCCTCTCCTATTATCAGCATTCCCCACCAAAGTGGTACCTTTGTTACAATTGATGAATCTACAGGGATGCATTGTTATCACCCAAAGTCCACAGTTTACATTAGGAATCACTCTTGGTGTATTCTATGGATTTGGGCAAGTACATAATGGTATGTATCGATTACTATAGTATCACACAGAATAATTTTACTAACTTAAAAATCCTCTGTGCTATGCCTATTCATGTCTCCCTCCTAACCCTGGAAACCACTGATCATTTTACTGTCCCCATAGTTTTGCCTCTCATAGACTGTCTTATAGTTGGAAGCACAAAGCATGCAGTCTTTTCAGGCTGGTTTATTTCACCTAGTGGTATGCATTTAAGATTTTCCCATATCTTGGTTTTCCCATATCATCTGTTTTTGACACTGAATAATATTCTATTGTCTGGATGTACCAAATTTCATTTATGTGTTCACTTCACTGAAGCATACCTTGGTTGCTTACAAGTCTTGGAAATTTTGAAAAAAGTGACTATAAACATTTGTAGGCGGGTTTCGGTGTGGACCTAAATTTCCAACTTGTTTGAGTAAAACCAGAGTGTGATTACTGGATGTTATAGTAATAGTTTAATTTTGTAAAGAATTGCCATACTGTCTACCAAAGTGGCTGTACCATTCTACACTTCCAACAGCAATGGGTGAGAACTGTTGCTTTCCATCCTTATGTTTTCAGAGTTCTGGATTTGGGCCATTCTAATAGGTGTACAGTGAGATCTCATTGTTTTAAAATGCATTTTCCTGATGACATACAGTGTGGAGCATCTTCTCATGTGCTTATTTGTTATTTATATACATTCTTTGGTGAAATGTATATTAAGTTTTTGTCCCATTTCTTAGGTTGTTTGCTTTCTTGTTAATGAGTTTTAAGAGTTCTTTATATATTTTGGGTTACAGTGGTTTTTTTTTTTTTAATTAATTATGTCTTTTGCAAACATATTTTTCCTATTCCGTGGTTTGTCTTCTCATTCTCTTGACTGTCTTTCACAGGCCAATGGCTTTTTTGTTTGTTTGTTTGTTTGTTTGTTTGTTTTGTTTTGTTTTAATGGAGTCCAGTTTACTAATTCTTTCTTTCATGGGCCGTGTCTTTGGTGTTTTGTCTAAACAGTCATCACCAAACCCAGTCAACTGGATGTTCTGTTATCTTTTAGAAGTTTTATAGATGGTGTTTTACATTTAAATCTCTAATCCATTTTGAGTTAATCTTTATGAAGGGCATAAAGTCTAACTTCATCGCTTTAATGTGATGTTCAATTGTTCAACACCATTTGTTGAAAAAACTTGTTTTTGTCTATTACACTGCCTTTGCTCCTTTGTCAAATATTAGTTGACTATATTTATGTGGGTCCATCTCTGGGCTCTGTACTCTGTCCCATTGATCTATTTATCTATCTTTACCTCAGTACTGCACAGTCTTGAATAGTGTAGCTTTATAGTAATTCTTTAGTTCAGGTAGTGTTGGTCCTCCAATTTTGTTCTTCTCCTTCAATACTGACTTGACCAGTCTGGGTTTTTTGCCCCTCCATATAAACTTTAGAATCTGTTTGTGAATCCATCAGCTTCACCTCACCATATAAACTTTAGAATCCTTGAAAAGTTGCTTTGTGAATATTGGCCACAAAACAACTAGCTGGGATTTTGTATAGGATTGCTTTGGATCTATAGATCAAAGATCTCTTTATTTATTTAGTTCTTCTTTGATTTCATTCATCAAAGTTTTATAATTTTCCTCATATAGATTTTTAATTTAATCTGAGAACTTTTATGAAATAACTGAAAACAAGTTGTCACACTGAAGGATATTTATTTAAAAAATAATCATAAGAGAGGAAGGATAGAAAAAATGATAAAATATTTTATTACAGCTATAGAAGATTATGTTATCAAATTTTTATCATGTTACTATCAAAAAGAATGAAATCTTGCCATTTACAATGATAGTATAATTATTTTTAATTAACCCTTTATATACCTTTGTGATATGTTTTTTCCACACTTTTACATTTTTATTCTTTTATTGTCCTTCACATGATGAAAATTTGATAACATAATTTTTTGTAGCTGGAATAAAAGAACTAGAGGATATTATTCGAAGTGAAATAAGTCAGTTAGATAAAGACAAACATCATATGATTTCACTCATCTATGGAATTTAAGAAACAAAACAGATGAACATAGGGGAAGGGAAGGAAAAATAACATAAGATGAAAACAGAGATGGAGGCAAATCATAAGAGACACTGAACTCTAGGAAACAAACTGAAGGTTGCTGGAGGGGTGGTGGGTGGGGAGATGGTGTAAATAGGTGATGGAAATTAAAGGGGGCACATGATGTAATGAGCACAGGGTGTTATATGCAACTGATGGATCATTAAATTCTACCTTTAAAACGTAATACAGTATACGTTAGCTAAATTGAATTTAAATTAAAAAAATTTAAAAATTATATTATCTTTCTGTACATTGCAAGATTATCTTTTTTTTTAATTTGCCAACTTTTAAGTATTGTGTTTGTGATTTATTTTTTCCTAAATAAGTATCCACTTATATAACTAATTACATATTTTTCCCAAAAGAAAGCTCCTAAAAATGGTATAACTGAGGCCTAGCAAGATTTAGATCTATCCCTATTAAAAGATAGCAACTATGAGTCCCATTCACTAATTATATAGGAGGTATCACTCAAACTTCATCAGTGAAATAAAATAATTCAGCTGATAATGGATCCTTTACATACCATTTGAAACAATTATTACATAGTTAACCATACCTTTCAGGCTTTGTATAGCATACACATCCTATAAAGACAGAGATTCTAGGCAGAAATTGGACCGCTGCAACACAGGTTATTAGAAGCTTAAACATGTGATTTGCATTTGTCTGATCATGCAATTACCCACAGGCCACACCTTCTCTTGATCTTACAGGCTCTTCCAAAACCTTGATCTGTCTAAAAGTAATCAAAGACTCTTCTTTTAAGTCTATATTTTGCAAAATGAAACCTAAGAGGTAATTATAATTGGAAATCCAAAAGTATTCAAGGTATTCATTTATTTATTATTTATTTATTTATTTTTAATTTAAAATTTTTTATTATATTATGTTAGTCACCATACAGTACATCTCTGGTTTTTGATGTAAAGTTAGATGATTCATTAGTTGCGTATAACACCCAGTGCACCATGCAATACGTGCCCTCCTTACTACCCATCACCAGGTATTTATTTTTTTAAGATTAAAAAAACCTTTATATAATGACAGTCATTCTATACCTCTGTTTTATTTTCTTATTTTCCCCCAAATTCAAAGAAATTAACTCTTCTATACTGGTATATTAATAGATTTAAATACTCAATATACTCAATCGACTTTTAATTATCTCTCTTTTTTGTAACTTTCCTTGTGTGAGAAACCTATCACTGAAGAGCATTAGGCATAAAAGGTGGTTGAGTTAAAAATCTATATATTATGAATAAGGCATAATAGGGCAGTTAATAGCTATAGCAGGAACAGCTATTTGGAAATTGACTAATTAAAGATTTCTTTTGCACTTCTCCAGAAAAATATATCCATTTTAAGTAATTGTATATCCCTGAGTTTGAAATTAATGCAAAGAAACTAAATGGTAAACCTTAATTTGAACAATTAAAATTATCTGCATATAAGTTATGAATGGTAATATAATAAATATAATCAGATATGGTTATAAATTAAAAATTATTAAACCATAAATTTGTATGCTGAATAAGATATATTTACCTATAATATTTCATGTCATATAATAATAAATAGAAATAGTAATAGTAAATTGTTAGTTAAATTATTATGAAGAATAATGTTAGCATTTAAAAGTTTAATCTCTCAAATTTCTAATATTTTAGAAATGGGTAAATATAATTCTCATAGATCATTTATATCTCTTTTATTTCTAGGTTTCTTCTTTATTTCAAACAAATAGACATTTACTGAGCTTTAACTTTTGGCCAAGATCATCAGCAGGTCATTTTGACTGGAAGATGATTGAAAGCAATGATGTTTGAGAATTATACTTGAATCAGGCACTAAAAGTTTGAAGTACACAATGTGTTGAGTAAGGAGAAGATGGGTACAAGAAAAAGGTTTTTACTGGAATAACACATTTTATTAAAGTCTATATTAAGTTTGCCATCTTTAATTTCTATGTTCTTAAGAATGTTACCTATCAGTTGCATGTATTTGTTATTTATTTTTTATCCAATTAGGAAAAATGTTTACTTTTCTACTTTATCCTATTTAGCTCTACAGCTATTGAAACATTGGGATTCATGTAAAACATTGTACATTTTTACTTTCTTTTTATCCAACTTTCCCAATAGTCCTTTTTTGTTGCTTTAAATTGTATTGATGGTGTTCTCTTTAGTCCTTCCCTCCTTCACCTTACTGAGTTGCTAATATGATCATATGAATAATGGCATTAATAATAGATCACAGTGGATCATACTATGCACCAAGCACCATTCCGAGATATTTACATAGATCAAGGAATTTAATTATCAGAATAACTCTATGATGTTGGTACTGCAGTGATCTCTCCCTCATTTTGCAGAAGGAAAAATAAGCGGTTTTCAGGACTAAATTATTCCTATAAAAACTCTGCTCTCTACCTGCACTAACAAAGTTAAAAACACCTCAAAGGATTCTGCCTCTGTGAGTAACAAAAGTGACTGCCAGAAGAAAGTCTTTAAAAAATTAAAATATCAAGCAACATATTATTAACAGTGTCCATCATCTAGTCATGCATTACTGAATATACAAAAAAGCTAAACAATTTGACCTAGAACCAGAAATTTAATCAGTCAATAGAAACAAACATAAGAATTACAGAGATGACAGAATTTAGCAGAAAATAATGTTGGGGCACCTGGGTGGCACAGCGGTTAAGCGTCTGCCTTCAGCTCAGGGCGTGATCCTGGCGTGATGGGATCGAGTCCCACATCAGGCTCCTCCACTATGAGCCTGCTTCTTCCTCTCCCACTTCCCCTGCTTGTGTTCCCTCTCTCGCTGGCTGTCTCTATCTCTGTTGAATAAATAAATAAAATCTTTAAAAATAAAAAGAAAGAAAATAATGTTAAAAGAGTTGTCTTAAATATGCTCAAATATTTCAAAGGCATTATTTTGGAGATTTCAGGATAAACACATATTTACCATCCTTTGGGATGACCAGGACTCCAATTCTCCCACCACCACATCATTATAAAGAGCTGTCAAATGCCTTCCTAGCCTCTCTTCTGGAATCTACATGCTAAAGTGGTATAACTATAACTCCCACACATGTGGGAATCTGCTTTTCCTGAGTCAAGTTCCCATAATTCTTTTCTGCCTTGGTAGCTCAGGGTGTGCTTAAACAAATCCTGTAGATATTGCCCACTTTCTAGAGTTCTCACTGGCAGAGTTGACTTGGATTACCATGTCTGCCATTCCTGAAAGTGGAGATCTACATTTAAATGTTAATAGACATGTGATTTTAGAAGTTTTGATGTTAATATTTTAGTCACCTGCAACCACCAAAAGAAAGGAACTTAGGATCTTTAAATCTAATAACCCCTTCCATGTTTCTATGTTGTTTATTCTTTTATTGCTACATTGTTTCTTTTTACTTAAAAAACTTAAACTGTTCATATATTGTTTCCATTTACCTATGTAATTATAAATAAATGTAAGTGATTTGGTTACCATTCTTTCTACCTTCTCTCTCCTTATTCTGGATTTAATTTTTTTCTCATTTACATGTTTCCTCTTTATTAAAATGAGGAACAATAAACAACTATGAAGTGTGTAAAGTGTAATATCCTTAAATTTGCAGTTTAATGATGTTATCATGTGTCATCCACTGAGACTACATATGGAACGTATATGAATCTCATAAGGTGCCTTATGTCTTTTCCCAATATAACCCTGAGATATTCACTATTATAACTTCTGTCATCATTGATTAATCAAATAATTTATGTTAGTTAATATTGTCAATAAAATCACATATACTTACTGATTTTTTACCTATTCTATCGCCCACAAAGAAACATATGCAAAGGATACCTGGGTACCACAGTTGGTTAAGTGTATGACTCTTGGTTTTAGCTCAGGTCATGATCTCAGTATCATGAGATCAAGCCCCACGTCAGGCTCTGCACACAGAGCGAGATTGGCTTGGGATTCTCTCTCCCTTTCCCTCTGCCCCTCCTACTCGTGCACTCGCTTTCTCTCTCTCTCTCTCAAATAAATAAATTAATCTTAAAAAGAGAGAGAGAGACATGCAAAATCTCCATCCATGAATATGGATTTGTCTATTTCTCTTTTTAGTTTATTACTGTACGTCCTATATTTTACGTTATATTTTTAGATTAATACGTAGCATTGTTATTATCTTTCTATTGAATGCTTATTACTATGTTTGTTTTTTTCTGAATGATTTAAAGATTTTTCTCTGTTTTGGTTTCAGCAATATGACTTTGGTGTGTTTGAGTTTTTGATTATATATTTGATTTGTACATTTGAGTTTTTCTTCCTTTTTGGGGTGTTGTATTTCATTTTGTTTGATACTAATTTTCTTTTGTGTCACTAGGCTTTTTAAATGTGTGGTTAGATACCTTTCATCAACTTAAAAAAATCTTAACTTTTATCTTTTCAAATATTGACTCTGCTCCATTGGTTTTCTCTCCACTTTTTTCAGTCAATGTATTTATTCAATATACTGTATTTATTTGTTTTAAATTTTTCTCTCTGTTTGGATAATTTGTATTAATATATCTTTGAGTTTACTAACCCAGCTTAACTGTGTTTAGTCTGCTTTTAAATATATCAAATGAGTTGAAAAAATTCAATAACTGAAATTCAAAAAAATCACTACAGGGTCTCAATAGTAAATTTCAACTAGCAGAAAAAGGAATAAGTAAATTTGAAGATATATTGATAAAAGATTATACAAGCTGAAGATAGAGGTTATACAAACTAATGGAAAGAGAAACAAGAATGAAGAAAAATAGAGACCCAGAGAAAAGTAAGATACCATTAAGTGTACTAATATATGCATAATTAGACGACAAGAAAGAGGAAAGGGAAAGGAAAATATCTTCAAAGAAATAACGTTGAACACTTCCCAAATTTATTGGTAAACAATCATCTACATATCCAGAAAGTTGGAAGAATTCCTAGTAGGATAAACACGAAGACATTCACAAACAGTGAATCCTTATAATAAAAGTGCTGAAACTCAAGAACTAGAGGGAAAAAAATCTTGAATAAAACAAAAGAAAAAAAAAAACTCTTCTTACAAGGGAATCCCAATATGATAAACAGTAATTTTCTCAACAGAAACAATAGATGCCAGAAATTCATGGGATAACCTATTCATACTGCTCAGAGAAGAAACTGTCAACCTTACAAGAATCTTATATACAGAAAGGCCATTTTTCAAAAATAAAGATAAAATAAAGACTTTCTCAGATCAACAACAGCAGAAAATTTTCTGTTAACAGATCTACCTTACTTAGGTAAATAGTAAAGGAAGTTCTGTAGGCTAAAAGCAGGAGATCCTAGATAGTAATTCAAGTACAAATAAATAACCACTAGCAAATGTTATCATGTAAGTATAAAAGTTTAAATGAATTTTTATCCTTTTTATTTAACATTAAATTGTATAAAATCATATATACATAATTTATTGTTGGTCCCATAATGTAAATGCAATATATATGAGATATTTTGCAAACGACAGCACAAAGCTCTACTAAGGAAATGATAGGTAAAAACACGTTATATGGTGAATTTGAAACATTAAAAATGTAATATTTATAAAATGATTATAATAATAATAATACATAAAAAGAGGGAAAAGGAGTAGCACTGTATAGGAGTAATGTTTTCATATATCACTGGATTGAGCCACTGAGTCTGAAGCTTCTGGTAAGTTAGAATATATGTGGTTAACCATACAAACACCAGTAAAAAAGAAAAAAATCTCAAAAGTAGATTAAAAACCAATCAGCAACAAAAACACATATATTACATTAGAAAATTATTTAATGCAAATAAAGCAGTAAAGGAAGAAATAGAGAAATATAAGTCACATAGAAAAAAAGGATAGAATAGCAGATGTGAATCTAACAATACCAATAACATTACAAATTGATGAAATAACCCCATTAAAAGACAGATATTAGACTATATTTAAAAAATGATTCAACTACAGTCTGGCATACCTTGATGTTGCTGGTTCAGTTCCAGACCACTGCCCTAAAGTGAATATTGCAATAAAGCAAGTCAAATTAATTTTTTGGTTTTCCAATGCATATAAGAATTATGTTTACACTACACTGTAATCTATTAAGTGTGCAATAGCATTATGTCTAAACAAACAATTTATATACCTTAATTAAAAATACTTGATTGTTAAAAATTGCTAAAATTATACATGCCTTTAGCAAGTCATATCATATCACAGATAAAAGATATAATTAAAAAAATTGAAATATTGTGAAAATCACCAAATTGTGCCACAGAAATAGGAAACGTTATTGGAAAAATGGTGTCCATAGACTTCCTCAATGCAGAGTTGCCACAAATCTTCAATTTGTAAAAACCACAATATCTGCGAAGCTTAGTAAAGCAAGGGACATTAAAAAGAGTTATGCTTAAACATGGATAGAAACAGATATATCATGCAAAGTGCAAACACAAGAAAGCTGGAGTGGCTATACTAAAATCAAACAAAGTAGGTTTGTTACGGTCTGAATTTTGTTTTGCTAAAACTCATATGTTGAAGCTCTAACCTCCAGTACCTCAGAGTGAGTTTTTAACAAGAGGGAATTGGACATACAGGCAAACACCAAGATCACACCAGAACAGAGGAAAGACTATGTGAGGACACAGCTAGAAGGACTCCATCTGCAAGCTAAGGAAAAAGGCTTCAGAAGAAACTAAATCTGCTGACATCTTGGTCTTACCTCTAGAACTGTGGGAAAATTAATTTCTACAGTTAAAGCCACCCAGTCTGTGGTGGATGTTTAGGGCAAGCCTATAATTAATATGAATAATTAAAACAAAATATTATTAGAGATAAAGCAAGACATTTTATAATGATAAAATGGCCAAGTTATAATGAAGATATAACAATTATACATATATATATGTATATATGAACTGATAGAAATAAATGATGGAAATAGAAAAATTTAATAATAATAATTGGAGATTTCAATACCCCACTTCCAATAAATGATAAAACAAATAGAAAGACCAAGAGGGAAATAGAAATATGAGCAACACTATAAACCAATTTGACCTGACCTGGAGTGTTGACTCCACCCAACAACAGAATAGACACTCTTTTCAAGTGCACATGGAATATTCTCCAAAATGTTCCATATGATACTTCATAAAACAAACTTTGATAAATATAAGAGGATAGAAATGATAAAAGTATGCTTTCTGACCACAATGAAATTAAATTAGAAATCAATGACAGGAAAAAATTTAAGAAACTCACAAAAATGTAAGAATTAAAGTACATGCTTCTAAGTATCCAAGGTGCAAAAGAAGAAATCAAAGGGAGGATCAGAAAATATTTGGGAATGAATGAAAATGATACAGCATATCAAAACATATGGGACATAGCCAAGTAGTGCTTAGTGGAAAATTTATAGATGTCAATACCTACAATAAGAGAGAAGAAAGATCTCAAATCACTAAAATACAAACAAACAAACAAGAACAAAACAAGAGCAAACTAAACCTAAAGCAAGCATAAGGAGGAAATAATAAAAATTAGAGTGAAAATCAATGATACACAGAATAGTGAATATCAATAAAACAAAAAACTCTGTTCTTTGGAAAGATCAACAAATTGATAAAACTTTAGCTAGATTAACCAGCATAAGAAAGCAGACTCAAATTACTAGAATCAATAATAAAAGAGGCAATGTTACTAACCTTAACGAAACACAAAGGAGTATAGAGTTACCATACGACTTAGAAACTCCATTCGTAGGTGTATTCCCCAAATAAACTAAAAAGTATCCCCATACAAAAACTTGTACTCAAATGATGAGAGCAGCATTAGTCGTTATAGTTAAAAGGTGTAAATAAATCAAATGTTCTTTAACAGATAAATGGGTAAAATTAATGTAGAACTTTCATACCACCATGCATTATTCAGCAGTAAAAAGCAAGGAAATACTGCTACATGCTGTAACATGTATAAACCTTGAAACATTATGCTAACTGAAAGAAGTCAGGCACAATGACCCCTTACTGTATGATTCCATTTATATGAAATTTCCAGAATAGGAGAATCTACACAGAAAAAAATTAATAGTTGCTTAGGTTTGCAGGGGTATATGGTAAGACAGGCTATAGATAAAATGTACAGGGCTTTTTTCTGAAGTGGACAAAAATATTCTGTTTTACTGTGGTAATGTGTGCACATGTCTATGAAATGGTTTAATTATATACTAAGTGAACTGTATTTCAATAGTGTTGTTAACATTTTCCATTTAGTTCCTTAACAATCTGCCTACAAACTTTTAATTTGCTAGTTTTTCTTATTTTTAAAATTTTAAAAAATATTTTAATCTATTTGTTTTGTAGTTGGAATTTCATATTTTTAAATTTACGATTGAATTTGCCCTTCCTCCCTCCTTTCCTCCCTTCGTTCCTTCCTTTCTTCCTTCTTTCCTTACTTATGACCTTTACTCATAGTAAATTATTTCTTTGTATGTTTTTTGAATTTACATTTCAAGTTTATATCAACAGGAATTTATTAATGTGTATTCTGGCTTAAAAACATAAACCTCCATATTAGATGCCTCAGAGGTGCGCCAGAGGTATTAAGATCCAGGACCCGAAACATATGTTAAAATGTGCTCAAATTAAGTAAGAATCATGGGAATGCTACTTAACTTTTTGTTATTTCAAGTTTTATTTAAATTTTAGTTAACATATAATGTAATACTGGTTTCAGGATTAAAATTTAGTGATTCGTCACTTACATATAACACCCAGTGCTCATCATAAGTGCCCTCCTTAATCCCCATCACCCATTAACTCATCCCTGGCCCACCTACCCTCCAGCAACCCTCAGTTTGTTTTCTATAGTTAATAGTCTCATATGGTTTGCCTCCCTCTCTTTTTTTTCTTCCTTCTATGTTCATCTGTTTTGTTTCTTCAATTCCACATATGAGTGAAATTATATGGTATTTGTTTCTTTCTCTGACTTATTTCATTTAGCATAATACACTCTAGCTCCATCCACAGTGTTGTAAATGGCAAGATTTCATTCTTTTTGATGGCTGAGATATTCCAGTGTGTGTGTGTGTGTGTGTGTGTGTGTGTGTGTGTATACACCACATTTTCTTTATCCATTCCTTACTCTATGGTCATTTGGGCTCTCTCCACAATTTGGCTATTGTTGACAATGATGCTGTAAACATCAGGGTGCATGTGCCACTTTGCTTCTGTATTTTTGTATCCTTTGAATAAATACTCAGTTGTGTAATTGCTTGGTCATAGGGTAGTTTTATTTTTAACTTTTTGAGGAAACTCCATACTGTTTTCAGAGTGGCTGTACCAGTTTGCAAAAAGTAAAACCCTATGTTACCATTTCAAATCCATGATGGCCAGTTTTGTTTTTTCTCAAATTCTAATAACAAAAAGTATTGATAGGCATGTAGGAAATGATATAAATCAAGCCTCACTAGTCAGAGTATGAATGTGTACAACCACATGTTTCAACATACCAGAAATTCATTTTAGGAGTTCACATCAGAGAATATCTATTGCTTATCAGTAATTTTCTATAACACAGAAATATAGAAACAACTTAAATAAAAGACTTGGCACATTTAACAATTTTTATACATGGGATGGAAATATTACAAATCACTTAAAATGACTAAATCAAATGTAAATATATTAACATGAATTGGATGATTCCCAAAACAATGATTTTTCAAGGAAAGTGGAAATTTGTTTAAAAAAAAATGTACAACATAATACCATTTTATTATTTTTGGGAAAGTGTGTGTGTGTGTGTGTGTGTGTGTGTGTATACAGACCATTATTAAGCTTAAATTATTAATTGCAGTAATGGGAACCAAATTCCAGGCAAGAGGTAGGAGATTCTGGTGGTAGTTGTATTTGAGCTATACAAAGAAACACAGCAAATAAATATAAACATGTTAAATAAATATAATCAAATAGATACCTGACAAAATATTAAATTCAGGTAATAGGCAGCCAAGAGTTCTTTTTTTTTAAGGATTTATTTATTTATTTTAGAGAGAGAAAGCAAAAACGGGATATGCAGAGGGAGAATCTCAAGCAGACTCTGTGCTGAGCGTGGAGCCCAATGCAGGTCTAGATCTCAGGACCCTAAGATCATAACCTGAGCTAAGATCAAGAGTCAGATGTTTAACCAACTGTGCCACCCAGGCACCCTAGGCAGCCAACAGTTCTATTTTATTGTTTCCCTAAAAAATGGACAAGAAAGGATTTCCAGTTTGGAAGACATCTGAATATTAAATTTATTTGGAATGTAGTGAATTTTTGTAGAGATACATAAATTTTTGTAGATATGGTTTTAAAAGAATAATTAAAAATGCATTTAAAGGGAGTTCTTAAACATTTAGCAATTAGAGAAAACAGAATTTCTTTCAATAATCAAAACCCAGAGTACTCAGTAATTCAAAGTATCAAGAAAAAGTAAAATTCTTTCAGACCTGAAATATCTCTTCAGCAATTAGTCCAGGACTTTATTATATCTTGAGATTTCAATAGCCAAAAAAAAAAAGGTTAAGGACGAGACAAGTTTTCCTAAGTTTCACTTAATAAATTTTAAGTTGCTTTAATTTTCAGTTGTTAAAATATGAGGTCTGACAAAATATATAACCTATTTCCTGCTATGACTACCACTACATTAGAATAAAATGTTAATATTGTTGACAACTAATATTTGTCCCAGTGCATGGATCACTTTTTGTCTTATTTTTGAAATTTCATTAATAATTAGAATTGCAGAATATGAACAGATGTAGGTCTGTATTCAAAAAGACAATGTGTGTTCATTCTTTTTCACACTTATAAAACTTTTCTAAGTATATTCATAATTCCAAGAATGTTAAATGCATATAGTAAATGGCAAGGCGTTGTAATATATATGTGTGAGAAAGCATGGAAACATCTCTTTTAGCAAATGGAAAGCCAGAAAGATTTGTTTCATACATATGAAGAGGAAAATACAGATACATTTTACTGTTTTAAGACAAACAAGCTGAAATATAAGCCGTGGAATAGAGGTAAATATTTGCAGCACTCTTAAAAACTGGTATCTAGATCATATATAAAAAATATTTTAGTTATAAAAAGCTTTGAAAAAAATAAAAAATTTGGTGCAGAGTAAAACATGTATAAAGAACATGAAAACTCAGTTCAAAAAAATCTGGATTTCCAATAAATATTAAAAAATTTTGTATCTCTGTAAATCAAAGAAATGCCATTTCATAGCGATATAGTCAAAGAATCAAAAATCTCTGATAATGCAAAACATTATTTAATGAAATGACAATATAACAATACTCATATATGTGAGATTAGAAACTATTACAATCACTTTTCAGGACTAATTGCATTTCACTATTTTAATCAATTAAAAGTATAGACTTCATATCCAGCACCTTCATTTGCATTCCTATGGGGGTGAATTTAATAATGTTCCAAGCACTGTTTGTAATTAAGAACATGGACTAGCAGGACTTTCCATTAAAAAAGGAATAAATGCATTTTAAAGTAATAAATTCTAAAATAGTCAAATATTATTCAGCAGTTGAACTGAATAAATCACATATACATGAAACTTGAAAAGATAATATTGACAAAAATAAGCAATTTCTTTAAAAATATGAACAATATAACTCTGGTAACTATAATGCTAAAATGGTGATATATTTTAATATTAAATTATACTATAGTTTATATTTTTAATGAATATATTTAAATACGAGTGGGAGTAATACAATTAGCTTTGCTGTTTTTACTTGGAGAGAAAAATATTGAGAAAGGGATTGAAAGAGATGCTTCGCACTTATCTACAGTTTCCATGTTTAAAATTAAAAAGGTTTAAATTAAATGTAGTATAATATGAACATTTGTTAAACTTGTTTCTGAGTATATATTTTCTGTAATGTTAAGTAAGTGTGAATTAACTCACAATTTAAAATATAAGAAAATCACAATGCCAACCTACCTTTCATTCTCTGCATGAAAAACTTTTCTTATACTTTTTCTTTTTATACTCTTTGCAAATATATGAAAAAATGCATTGGCAGCTTCATAGAGTCAGAATTTGTAATGCATTTGAAATTATTTTTCTTATAAACAAATTTCACAGTGGGCCCGAATCATGTTGCTTATATACCATCTTCTGTCTTCAGGGAACTAAATCAAGAAAATGACAGATAAAGTTTTGCACATAAATATGACATTTTCAAATAAAAATTCTGCATAATCTTTTTAAATAGTGAAAAGATAGAATAAACAACTTACATTTTTTTAATAAAATGTGTGATTTTTAGGATGTGTGTGGGGGAGGCTATATTTAATTTCAAGTGATGATTCAAAGCAACAGATCATCTTGTAACATAATTGAACTGCATATACCTTAATTTTTAATCTATGTGTTTGATCTAAATTTATAATCAATTTAAGTTTACATTTACTATCCTTATTAGAACTTAAATAAGAATATAAAATTAATTGATAACCATAGTGTATTTAAATGGCTTATTTCCTATGAATAATTTATGTTGTCCATGTAGCTGAATTTTTACCTTATAAAGAAACTTTCAAATGAACATATTAACAATCTCATACCAGTCTTGAGATAGGACACAATTGCAAAAGCAAGAGCCAAAGTCTGAGCTTCTCCAATAATCAATGACCTAGATATGCAAGATACTCCATTGTTTATAAACATGAATGTTGGAGTCAGATTGACCAAGGTCCTTTCTGTCATTTAGTCTCTTAAAGCCTTATATTAACTGTGAAATGGGAATAATAATCATATTTTATAGGTTATCAAGGATGATTAAAAAGATAAAGGATAGGGGCACCCGGATGGCTCAGTTGGTTGGGCGTCTGCCTTCGGCTCAGGTCATGATCTCAAGGTCCTGGGATTGAGTCCCGTGTTGGGCTCCCTGCTCAGCAGGGAACCTGCTTTTCCCTCTGCCCGCCACTACCCCTGCTTGTGCTCTCTCTCTCTCTCTGTCAAATAAATAAATAATCTTAAAAAAATAAAAGATAAAGGATAAAGTTATTAGAATGGGACTAAAATGGCTTTTTGTTGCTATTATTACTAATATCATTATTATTTATTCTATAAAATCCTCAATTGAAACTCTTTCTGATCTTTGAAATCTAAACAAACAAAAAAAATATACTTACTTCTATCAGTCATCTTTTAAGAATTTATTGTTCTGTTTCAAATCCTGATAATTATCTAGATTGATTAAATTCCTTCCTGGAATCTTCCCTTTGTCTCACAAACCTCAGACTCCAAGTTCCCTATTAATCTCAGGCCCTTCATTTGGAAAGTCACTCATGCCATCTTTTACTAAAATATTGGGTTTTATTGAAGGGCCTCAACTCACTCAATTTAAACAAGAAATTTTTTACTTTATTTTTTCAGTAATGATGTTAAGTTGTTTGGTTATCTACCCTCCCAATGGTTAGAAGTGTATCTTCATGATAATACGGCTCCTATAACTAGCAATTGTCACTTTAAAAGCTACCCTAGTGAAGAAACTGTTCTTAGTCTTAGAACTTCCTTCTTTAACAGAGCCTAACTTGGTTGGCTCCTGGAAGATACTTACACTGAAGAGGAACATGGGGTACAGTTGTTACTTCCTCCACAGCTTTCTGAGGTTGGGAAGATATCCTGCCTTCTTCCTAAATTTCCTCATAATGCAGCAGTAGCAAGCGTATGGCTAGAAAGGAGCTTTCCTATTTATCTTTCCCAAGATAAAGATGTGTGTGAATAAATATATGTGTGAATCACTTACAATACCCCATATTGTGATAGGGTAAAATATTGCCTCCCACTAAGGGAGGTGACTGACAATATAGTTGCCTCTTAAGAAGCCCTTCCCTAAAATCGCTCAAACTGTAACAGGCTTTTTGTTTTCTTTTTGTTTTCTTTTTTTTTTTTTTTAAGATTTTTATTTATTTATTTGACAGAGAGAGAGACAGCCAGCGAGAGAGGGAACACAAGCAGGGGGAGTGGGAGAGGAAGAAGCAGGCTCCCAGCGGAGGAGCCCGATGTGGGACTCAATCCCGAACACGCCCTGAGGTGAAAGCAGACACTTAAAGACTGTGCTACCCAGGCGCCCCAGGCTTTTTGTTTTCTTAACTTAATTCAGGTTTGTTTTCTAGAGCTATCTAGAGAAAGGATCTGCAAACTTTTTTTCTTAAAGGTGGATGGTAAATATTTTATTCTTACAGGCTATCCTATCATGCTGCAACTACTTATCTCTGCCCTGATAGCTGGGAAACCAGCCTTAGGTACCACATACATGAATGGATATGGCTATGTTTTAATAAAATTTTATTAAAAAAATTGGTGTGTGATCTGCAGGCTATAGTTAGTTGAGCCATTGTCTGGAGCATTTTCTTCTCCTTTCATTAAGGCATCAGTTGTGGGCACAACTTAGGACAGAAGTTATATGCTGATTCTAGGGAGATAGAAAGAATATTTCTTAGTAATAGTTCATATCACTACGATTGTTTCAACAAATATACTTCTGAAAGTCTCAATAGATAAATACTTCCACTATAGAAAACATAGCAATAGGAAGGATAACAACAATAAAGACTAACAATAAAAATCTATCAACAATAACAATAAAACCCAAAACAAAAAATAAATGTTAAAAATCACAATATTTCATACATGAAAACTATGGGTTGACTTTAGTATGTTTCTACTTGTGGGTTTCATTGGTCTCTCCCATTTTGGCTCCATGCCATAGGTCTCTGGGCCTTTCTCCTTAGGAAAGGGGTCTTAGTGTTAGGCTGTGTACAAACACTCTGACCTAGAGTTTCTTTGTTGTATCAATGTTGGCATTTCATGGCTATCAGGGATTTATTAAATGCACTAATTAATTAATGAGGTTGAAAAAAAGGTCCTGGACAAAAACTTTATATATCTAGAGAACAGGCCATGCTATTTACCTCTTATACTATTCAGAGTTCTCCAGATAAACAGAACCAACAGAAATAGACTATTAAATATATTTTAAATATATATTAAATGTGTTTATTTTTGTTTATTTATTATGAGATGTTGGCTCACACAGTTATGGAGGCTGAGAAGCTCTGTTTGAAAACTAGAGGTGCAGGAGAGCCAGGAGTCTAGTAATCTGAGGTCAAAGGCCTGAAAATCAGGGGTGTAAGTCTTGGTATGAGGGCAGGAAAAGACCAATATCCTAGCTCAATCAATCAGGAATAAGTGATGAATCCTCTCTTCCTTCACCTTTTGTTCTATTCAGGGCCTCATATGATTGGTTAATTTCTGCCCACATTGGGAAGGGCAATCTGTTCTGCTGAATCCACCAATTCTAATGTTAATCTCATGTGGAAACACTCTTTTAGACACACTCAGAAATAATGTTTAGCCAAATATCTGGGTACCCCATGATTCAATCGAGTTGACATACAAAATTAGTCACCACAAATCCACTCCTTGTCAACCTGGCACTCACACACGTCTCCTTAAACCATATTTAATCTCCCAATAAAGTTAACAACATGGTAAGAAGTCCACCTAACAGGATACAATCATCCTGTGTTCAAGTAAATCCATACTAACCTTTCCCCAGAAGAGGAGGTAAAGCCCTTAAATGATGTTTACTATTGCTAATATCCTATAACTTAAATACTATAATGTAGAATTAAGAGTACTTAAATAGCATGATATAAAGTCAGTAGATCTTATGTTACATGATAAAAGAATAATAAGGGAAAGAAAGTAAATTTATATATCTATATATGTATATAAACAAATAAGGAGGGCATATTTATGACAATTATAGACCTCATTTTTGTAACTGGTCATATGGTTGTAGTTGCTATTTATAACTACCTTCTCCTACTACCCATTCTGTATTTCTTTACCTTCAAGCAAGCACCTTAGCTGGTTCTTTAATTGGCAGGATGACTAAATCTTCATAACTGAAGAGTCTGAGCCATTAGTAGTCATGGGCAGATTGGGTTGTCCATTAACCTTTATCACAGGGCATGATAATATTGAGACGCCTTAAGCAATCTTCTGTATTCTAGACATACTTTTTCTTAACTCCAATGTGGAGAAGAAGTCAGGATCAATCACTCCAGTCAGCATAATAGCCCCCTTAATTTGCCTGTTGATTCAGAGACATGAAGAGTCCAAAGTCTTAATTTCCAGTTCAATGAAATCAATGTTGTGCCTCCTGATTGGAACATTACTTTTTGTTGTTGTTGTTGTTGTTGTTTGTTTGTTTGTTAATTGTTTTTTAAGTAAGCTCTACACCCAATGCTGGGCTTGAACTCACAACCCCAAAATCAAGAGTCACATGCTCTATGGACTGAGACAGCCAGGTTCCCCAAAGCACTCCTTTTTTGGGAACCAAAGATATAAGCTAGCAGAGCATAAAAGCACAGGAACAGGAAGACAATTTTCCTACAGGCTTACTGGGTGTAATAGTGAGTGTACTATAATCATTCTCACCTCTTAATTCCTGAATCTGTGAATCCTGGCTATGGGAGAAATAACATCATATTTTAGACATTGATTGAGAACATATATCAACTTTTGAAGAACCTTACCCCCTACAAAGTGTAGCCACCTAACCGTCACTGTAACTGAGTTTTCAGAAAATCAGAAGCAATTCTGTGTGAAATACCATGGCAGTGGTATGACTAAGACATCTACCTAATATTTTTACCCCAAATTAACCGTGTCAAGAGTATACATTTCCACAAGGTTCAGTGCAGCTATGGGTGGCCATATGCTATAACTCTAGGGCATGAGACTTCTTTTCACTATAAGAAGACAAAATCTAGAGACAAAGATTCTCCCCTTGACCAAACTCTGGATAGGCTCCCTGAGCTTTCTTCTTAACTAGAACTCAACCATGACTTATAAAAACTGCAGAGGCTTTTATCCACTCCTCATTTCTCCCCACCCAATTAAAATGCTTGAACAAACCCTAGCACAGTTTCTAAGAGATCAAGGTCACATCCTTAGGATAAGAATTCCAGCACTCCTAAGTTCCTGCTTAGAGAAGCTCAAAGCTGCCAAAAGAAAATATTATTTATTCCAGTCAACATCTGATTATAGGGTCCCTGCCTCCCAGTCTTTGTGGGAGGGTAGGGACCTAACTTCAATAAGTAGCAGATAACAAATTCAGATGGGTCTTACATGGACCAATACTTTCTTCCTGCTTTTTATAAACTTCCACTTCCCTGACCCTACTGAGTCTTACTTACTTCTCCATATTCCCTTATTCTCCCTTTAAAACTCCTGGTCAGCTCTACAGAAATAGAAATTGGGTTCAGCTGGATCCTCTTTCCTATTGTAATAGTTTGCTGCTGATTAAAATCTGCTCTTTCCACTCAAATTAGTGTCTGACTTTTTGAATCTTTGGCAGTGGCAAGGATACGTTTCTTTTATTTTGATTTTTAATTTGACTATTCCTGGAATGTGGACAGGATACTCAAAGGAGCATGGGCTATCTTGGATCCACAAGGATGAAAGTCACACTAAGGGTAATACTGAAGGAAGAAAGAAATAGCCTAATTAGATCCTGGACAACACCCTCAAGTACCTTTTCCTGAGAGATATAAGATGGGCAAAGTCACTGGTCTATAAAAAGATTTTATATAATAAAAAAATAACCCTTTATTGATCAAGCCACTATAGACTGATTCCTATACATACAATGTAACACAATGTTAACTGATATAATTTGTCCCAATCATGGCAACTTAATTTACTACATGAGGCTAGAAAAATCTCTATAAAAATGAGGGAATTGGACTACATGATTTAAAAGTGTCCCTCCGATTCTGAGATTTTATTTATTTATTTGTTTATTTGTTTGTTTGTTTATTTATTTTTATTTATTTTAAGAAGATTCCTCACCCAGCATTGGAGCCCAGTATGGGGCTTGAACGTACAACCCTGAAATCAAGACCTGAGCTGAGATCAAATGTTGGATGCTAAACTGACTGAGCAATCCAAGCACCCCGAATTCTAAGATTCATTTTTTATTTATTTGTCCATTCATCTGTTGAAGGGCATCTCGGCTCTTTTCACAGTTTGGCTATTGTGAACATTGCTGCTATGAACATTGGTGTACAGGTGCCCCTTCAGATCACTACATTTGTATTTTTGGTAAATATCCAGTAGTGTGGTTGTTGGATCATAGGGTAGCTCTATTTTTAACATCTTGAGGAATCTCCATACTATTTTACAGTTGTACCAGTTTGTAGTCCCACCAACAGTGTTAAGAGGGTTCCTCTTTCTCATGCTTGCCAACATTTGTTGTTTCCTGTCTTTTTAATTTTTGCCATTTTAACTGGTGTAAGGTGGTATCTCATTGTCGTTTTGATTTGTATTTCCCTAATGGCAAGTAATGTGGAACATTTTTTCATGTGTCTGTTAGCCATTTGTATGTCTTCTTTGGAGAAGTGTCTGTTCATTTCTTATGTGCATTTCTTGACTGGATTATTTGTTTTTTGGGTGTTGAGTTTGAGAAGCTCTTTATAGATCTTGGATACCAGCCCTTTATCTGTAATGTTATTTGCAAATATCTTCTCCCATTCTGTAGCTTGCCTTTTAGTTTTGTTGATTCTTTCCTTTGCAGTGCACAAGATTCTTATCTTGATGAAGTCCTAATAGTTCATTTCTGCTTCTGTTTCCTCTGCCTTTAGAGATGTGTTTGCAAGAAGTTGCTGTGTCGAAGTTCAAATTAATTATACAACCTGAATCTAAAATCTTTTGTAAAGAGTGAGTTTTATGACATTATTAAACATATGCTAACAACAAATACTTCTAGTTACCCATGTGCCCTCTGGAAACTTTCACAGCTCTTGCTATCTTTAAAATAGGAATTTCTCATTTTCTGAGATCTACCTGTGATATCAGGGACATTTGAAACCTAAACATGCATTCAACTTAATTATTCTGTATTTATCATCCTTGTAACCTCATGACTTAATTAACTTCTATTGAGCGTGATGATGTTAGAAATCATACAGTTAGTTCTGCATATACCACATCTGCTAAAACTGACCTCAGGGCATTTATACATGAAGATAGACTCTCAGGCATAAATATTGGCTGGGCATTCCCAATGGGTCACATGCCCAGTCAAACAAAACTGGGGGCAGAACACAGTTTTCAAATATTGACTAATGTGTGAATATCCTTATTTTCATGACAGTATTTTCTTTCCTTTCTCATTATCTCAGCACTTACTCTCCCCATCATGGCCTAAGGGAATTTAGATGATTCCAACTTTGTAATAAATGTTTGGAGAATTCTTGTGAAAGAGATTAAAGTACATGTAGATGAAAAACAGAGATGCCCTCTCCCAAACTGAGGTTTCAGGGAGAGGGGGCAAAATGCACTGCGCGGGAAGAGAATAAAGATGTGGTACAATTTAGACAAAGGGTCCCAGAAATACCAGGTTTAGATTGTTAGTTGTCTCAGTAATTAAAAAGTGATGAACACTTGCCTATATGGAATTCAAAACAATAACAACATAAATACCTAAAATAAATTAAGAACTTGAATAAAATTTTAATTGTCCGTGACCACTGTTTCAAACTGATCACTAGTCTGTAATACTAAAATTAAATAATTTTAAACTATTATTTAGGTATTTATGTATTTATTTGTGGTCTTGCTTTATTGGTGACCTAAACACTTCCTCACCTGCTGATGTTTCTGGGCATAATTCATGGTACTCCACAGGCACCTCAGTGGAAGCAGCAGGTGCTGAGAAGGAAAAGCTGGGCCTTGAAATGTGGAAGACACAGCTAGGACTTGGCTGCATGAGAACTTGGACTCAGACCTCCCTGATTCTAAATTCCACACTTTTCCATTCTTTTTCTAGCAAAGTAATTGCAACATCAATGATACATGGTAAAGGCAATTTAGAAATACAAAATAAATTCATTTCCTTTTAAGGAGCAGACACATGGGAAATGAAGATGTTGGAATCTCAAGCCTGAAAGCAGAAGAGAGAAGAGTTAGGGTGAAAGAACATAAAAGGCCTTAATGGAGGAGAAAAGAGAAGGAAGGAACCAATGCAAAAGCCCCAAGCTCCAATCTTCAGCCATGGACTTTCATTTATAGCATATTATATCCCAGGAAAATTGAAACAAAGTTTCATTCAACCCCAAATCAAAATCCCTCTAGATCAGCTTTTAAATATCCTTCCATGTACACTATCCTCACAAAATACCACATCACCAACATTATTGAAAAATACAGCACAATACATAGGCACATGCACCTTATATATTTCCAGTGGATTGCAAATACGATGTTCTGAGACAACACATGCTAGTGTGTATACTTTGTTTAACTTGCAGTCTTTCAAAGTTATTTAATCACAGGATACTTTATTTGTCAGAATGGCTATTAATATAGCACAGAACTAGTGTATCATGAAACGCAGTTTGAGAAATACTGCATTAGCTTACTTTTCTAATACAATTTCTAGGTCACCATGGGAGAAGTTAATACTACATAATAAATTTAAAACACAATCAAGCTGAGTAATACATGATATATAGTATAAGAATAGTTCAGGAAACATGATTAGGATGCAAATGACATAAAGGTATCTAAGTAAAAGTATTTTCTAAAAGAAAAGATATTGGAAATAATAAAATATAATGGCTAAAAGGTAATCTGCTATAATTGGCATTAAAAAAATAAAAACCTGTTAGCATTTCGTGTTTAGCACATGCTCTAAAATAAATTTGTCTTGAGTGAGATAATTAGAATGTTTTGTATGGTAATATTATTTTCCAGTGGTTCAAGTTGTTCAGGGTAATTTGTATTTCCTTTTCATTTCTACTTATGCGGTTGAATTGCTCACTGGTGGTAGATTGCCCTTTTGCTGAATTTGAAAATGTAAATCACTAATCAGAGTTGGTTTGCACAGACATTAGATTGTATTTAGTCAACTCTCTTTAACATGACTAGTACATAAAGTAATTTTTGGCTAATGAAACCATTTCTGGAGTACAGTAACATGCCTTCCAAAACTGTTAGTTATCTGAGACTCTGGACAGCTAAAAATCAAAGCAACTGACTTAGTAACATTGGTTTAATAACATTAACATTTCCTTTAGCATCCAGAAATTGTTTTGGCACCTTTCAGTGGTTTAGAGTTATCCATAAAGATAAGCTTTGAAGTTACATTTCCCATGTGTAAAGTTCAAGACTAAAATTTCTGTTTGGCAGACTACAAGCCAGTTATTCAAAAGTACCATTTTCCCCACCATATCTCATAAATACACACTCCTCTAAGTTACTCTCCATAACTATAAAATGCTCTCATCCAGACAATTTCTGATCCATGAGATTTTATATTTAACACAAATTGTATAATCGCTAATGCATAAATAACCATCCTTTTTCAAATTTCTTAATGAAAAGAGACAAGACATAATTCACAAAAATAATAATTCTAGGAATACTAGATCTTCATAAACATACAGTAATTTATTAAGGAGACTTTATACTGGCTGCTCAGTATTAAAGCTATAGTCAGTAAAATAAGAATTTCTGTCTACTAGTTTTTAAACAATCATTTATCAAAAGCTTGTCATATACATTATTTAAGTGTGTAGTCAATGAAACTACTTGTCAATTGTCTTAAAGATATTGATCAAGACCCTAGTACATGCAAATCATTGTGGTACGTAGTGAACAAAAACTTATATGAAGAAATAAAAAGGCCATGGTTCTACACTGGAAAAAAAAGTAAACACTAGTGGAAGAAACTGAAATAAACATGAATATTACCAAAAAGAAAAACAAAAGAATTTGAGGGAGAGGTAATATAATAACGATAGTAAAAACAACCTGTACCTAGTCTGCATTTC
This sequence comes from Ursus arctos, assembly GCF_023065955.2. Taxonomy (NCBI): domain Eukaryota; kingdom Metazoa; phylum Chordata; class Mammalia; order Carnivora; family Ursidae; genus Ursus; species Ursus arctos. The sequence goes on along the minus strand of NW_026622763.1, from coordinate 8,568,932 downwards.
TGCATTTGTTTTTATTCTGGGAAGCTTATACATATTAATTCTTTTACTCTTTCCACAACACTGTGATTTAGGCAAAATTATTAGCTCCATTTTACACAGAAAAAAGGCTGAACTGCAAAGAAATGAAATGACTTGCCTATGATAGATAAAATAACCGGGTTCAAACCCCAAGAAGCGGGGCTCCGAAGCCTATACAATTAGTGGTTTTGTTATATTACGTTTGGAAATTTGAATGGAGGAGGGGGTAAAAAAACTTTGCTTTAGGGGCGCCTGGGTGGCACAGCGGTTAAGCATCTTCCTTCAGCTCAGGGCGTGAGCCCCACATCAGACTCCTCCGCTATGAGCCTGCTTCTTCCTCTCCCACTCGCCCTGCTTGTGTTCCCTCTCTCGCTGGCTGTCCCTATCTCTGTCGAATAAATAAATAAAATCTTAAAAAAAAAAACTTGGCTTTAGAGTCTTCTTTTTTTAAATAGAAAGATATTTTATGCACATAGGATATATGTAACATCTGCTTACTATGAATACGTATGCATATGTATATGTGTAGATACATAAAACAATATAGACACTTCTTAAAAGATATTTACACTGGTGAATTTACAAAATACAGGGGCTGCTTTGTAAACAAAAATACTTTTTTGGTCAGCTCACCTGGACTTAATCTATTTCAGGGATGTTTCACATTCATCTATCCATTTAATTCATAGACATATAAAGCCCAAATAACAATAATCTATATGAGACAATACATCAAAGAACTAACACATAAACCATGATTCCCTTTCTGTAAGTGTATCTAAATAGGAAGATGGATTATAGTCACAAAATTGGTGAATGCAAAATCAGATTGAGTAAAATTAATTGGTGATGGGAATGGTTGATGCCACTGGGATATTATGTCCAGATCATATACTCATATTCCAGCACAGAAACATTATAAGTATAGATACCACTGAAAAGAAGAAGAATGCATGAATGTGTGACCTAGTACATCATCGACCTGAAAGAAATCAGATGGGAAAGTCTTACTGGATGCCTTCTTTCTACGTATGCATGTATGTATGTATAACTTAAAGCAACAAATTCTATTTCTAAGGAAAAAATCAAGAATGTAGGAAATTTTATTTTTAAATAATCTCTACACCCAAAGAGGGATTTGAACTCACACTCTGAGATCAAGAGTTGTATGCTTTACCAACTGAGCCTGCCAGGCACCCTTGAGAATGTAGGAAATTTTATATAAGAAAATGAAAATTATTGATAATCATAGAACTGAATAATTTCTTTCACCATATGCACATTGTTCAGCTTTTAAAAACAAAGATTTTATTTATTTGAGAGAGAGAAAGTGCGAGAGAGAGAGAGAGCAGGAGTGAGGGGAGGGGGAGATGGAGAGGGAGAAGCAGACTCTTCTCTGAGCAGGGACCTGACAAAAGGATCTGATCCCAGGACCCCAGGATCATGACCTGAGCTGAAGGCAGATGCTTAACTGACTGATCCACCCAGGCTCCCCACCTTTTTTTAAATACGAAGTCAAAATGAGCATTTATTCAGGTCAATTAGTCTTCAACATTCTTATTTTATAAAACCACATAAATTTTCATTGAGATATGTCATAATTTAATTATGAATTTCCTTGTTTTTATTTATTTTTTATTTAAAAGATTTATTTATTCTAGAAAGAGAAAGAGAGAGCTAGCACGGGGTGGGGGGGAGAGGCAGGGGGAGAAGGAGAGAGGATCTCCAGCGGACTCCCCTCTGAGATTGGAACCCTACGCAGGCCTTGATACTAGGACCCTGAGCTCGCGACCTAAGCTGAAATCAAGAGTTGGTTGTTTAACCCACTAAGCCACCCAGGTGCCCCTGTATTTCCTTGTATTTCACTACTGTAAAACATTCTATAGTAAGCATAACTCTAAATAAATTTTAGCACAAATTTCGGGATTTTCATTTAGATTGTGATCTTAAATATGGAACCAATGGAACAAAATATTTGCATGATCTATTTAATAAAAAATATTTTTTATCTTTTTTTTGGTAATTTATTTTTTATTTATTTATGTTTATTATCTTATGTTAGTCACCATACAGTACTTCATTAGTTTTTAATGTAGAGTTCCATGATTCATTATTCACATATAACACCTAGAGCTCATCGCAATACATGCCCTCCTTAATACGCATCACTGGGCTAACCCATCCACCCACCCCACTCCCCTCTGAAGCTATCAGTTTGTTTCCTACTCATATGTGGAACATAAAGAATAGCATAGAGGACATTAAGAAAATGAAGGGAAAACTGAAGGGGGGGGGGGAAGTCAGAGGGAGAGACTAACCATGAGACACTATTGACTCCAGAAAAAAAAAAAAAGTTTTTTCAGAAAGAAATTGTATCCAATGTATATTTCCTTTTCTGTTTCCTTAATTTCTAGTAAGTTTAAAATTTTATCTTTGTGTATATATTAGTCATTTGCCATTTCTATTATTTGAAATGTATTTTCTAAAACATTATTTATTGAATTCAATTTGTATGAACTCCTTATACATTAAAAATTAGCTTTTGCTCAGATTTGTTTTTCCACATATTTTCTCCAGCATATGGTTTGCATTCAATGTTTCATGATATAGATTGATATGCTCCCCAAAGAACTTAATGTATCCGAGAAGATTTAAGTAGATAAAATTTCTGGAAGCTAGATTGAGCTTTATTTCACAAAACACTGAACTCTGTGATACAAATCTTAAGGGAAATAAGATAATGGTGAAGAGAAAGATCAATATAGCTTGAAGACTTAGTGAAGTAAATGAGAAATCCCATTTTTCTATTCAACATGTACTTATAGACTGGGAGCCATGGGTTAGGCACTGACTGGGTCTTGGGAATATAGTTTGGGGATGGAATAAGAAAACCAATGACGCTTTCCTCAAGAAATTTCTAATTTATTTCAGGAGACAAAATTGAAACAAGTAAAGGTAAGTATAGGTGCATTGCATATAATAGGTATTCTTCTGGTTACTTAGGCATTAAGTATGGGAAGGAGTTGACAGTAAAAACAATGAAATAGGGTAATTTTTGTTTGATAAAAAGCATAAGCCAAGAGGAGATGCAGATGTCAACGTGATGTGATTTGAGCAATAATAAGTCTTTCAAGCAAGAAGAATAGAGAATATCAGCATGTGGCATCAGGTATAGAAAAACAGGCTTAATTTTGAGGGCATCACATCAAATATCTAGATGAAGGATTTTAGATTTTGTTCTATAAGCATAAGGAACATCAGAATTTTTTTTTAGAACAAAATTGGCTTTAGAAATTGATACACTTTTTTACCAATTTAATTCAAGGCAAATTTTCAGTGAAAAAATATTTTAAATAATGTTTTAATTTTGCCTTAAATATCCAAATACTATCTGATTCTGCTCTTGATCATGTTGTAAACACAGGAAAAATTTTATTTCCAAAATTAATAAATTAAAAAAAAAACAAATTAGAATAAATTGATATAAGAGAAATCATGGGTTTACAGAATAGAATTATATGCTTTTAAAGATTGTTCAACCTGGGGCGCCTGGGTGGCACAGCGGTTGAGCGTCTGCCTTCGGCTCAGGGTGTGATCCCGGCGTTCTGGGATCGAGTCCCACATCAGGCTCCTCCGCTATGGGCCTGCTTCTTCCTCTCCCACTCCCCCTGCTTGTGTTCCCTCTCTCGCTGGCTGTCTCTATCTCTGTCGAATAAATAAATAAAATCTTTAAAAAAATAAAAAAAAAAAGATTGTTCAACCAGCAACTCTGAGTATAATTCTTAGAAAATTATTGTCTCTCTTATTATCAATACTTTATTTAATAAATGTAGATAATGATATACAATTCTTGAAATTATTTTGAAAATTGCATGGAAAATATGATGTTAAGCATATAGCAGTATTTATGATTCTTTTTCCTAACAAAGGTTACTTTTGAAAATAGCCACTGAATCATAAAGCATGAGTCAATTTTTCAATTTGTATTGTCACAGTCATTTTTTATTATACAGTTGATTTAATTAATTAGTAGATTATATTGGTTTGCTGATTAAAATACAAGTCATAAACTCAATTATTAATTTATTTTTAATAGTATACATGAAATTTGTACTTTGAAAAAATACCATGAAATTTTATAAAATAAAACTCTTAACTTTATAAATACCTTATCAGTTAAATCTTTTATTAAAAGAATTCACTTTTAACAGTTTGGTCTAGATATTTTCTGATTAGTTTCTATGCAAACAAATTTCTACAGGTTGAGTATATATATATATATATTTATTTTCATTATTAAAGGCATACATGCATATGAAAATAAAATTCAAGTATAAAATGAAATAAAATATTAAAATAATTTTTCTGTCAAAAATTCTCCCAATTTTGTTTTGTCCTTAAGCATTATAATTTTAAAATTTTGCTACTTTATTGACTTTAATAACCAATTAATGAATATGTTGTTACAAATATAATTCAAATACCACTAATTTCTTCCCCAATCATATCATGAAAGAAATTCACTATTTTTTTCACTATTTGTCAAAAATTCTCAGTTTTCTTCCTGTTTCTGTGTTTGAGACATATGTTTTCATACCCATTAATAATTACTTTTTGTTGTCATATAAACCTCATTTTTAAAATACAGCAGAGTATATATAACCATTCTACTGCTGAAGGATGCCTTAGGTTACTTCCAGTTTGGCGCTAATACAAGTATTTTGGAAGCCATTAGCACTTGCTTTTGTTTTGGTATATTGCTAGGCATGGAACTGATAAGCCATAAAGTGTCATATGACTATGTTTCTTGATACAGACAAGTAATTTACTAAAGTGGTTCCACCAATTCATATTCACAATGAATGTTCCACAACCTTGCCAAACTTGGAATTTTCTGTTTATTTAACATGATGTATTCTGGTGGTTGTGTAATATTATCTCATGTTTATAAATTTTCATTTCTTGTTTGATTGATGTTAAACATTATTTCATATGTGAATTGCTCATTTGAATATTTTCTATACAATATAGATTTGTGGTAACTTTATATATTGTAGATACAAAAGCTATTGTTATATATGTAAAGTGAGAGTATCTTTTCCCAGTCAATAACTTCTGTTTCCATTTTATTACTAGCATTAATTGTTGATAGGAGTTTATAATATTAATAAAGTCAAATTTATCAATCTCAATTTTAGAGTTCTATTTAACAAAGTTTTGCTTACCTTAAAATCATGAAAATATTAAATTTACTAAGCTTCTTTCCAGATACTCTATCTAATCATTGTTAGAATACCATCTAGATACCTAGTAATTTTTTTAGCATGAAAGCCTATTTTATCTGCTATTAAATAACATACTACCTTTCCTTAAATTAGCCATTCTAGTATGTTTATAGTGTGTCTAATTATGTTTTACTTGCATTTGTCTTATGCTTAATGATATTTATATGCTTATTGGCCATTAATTTTTTTTCTTTTGTGAAGTGAATACTAACATTTTTCCCAATTTTGAGGGAGTTGATTATTTGTCTTCTTATATTTGAGTTATAAGAGTTCTAGCTATATTCTGGATATAAGCCATTTGTTGACATATGATTAAAAAATTTAGTTATGTGTTTATTTATTTATTTTGAGGGAGAGAGAGTGTGAGGAGGGGGAGAGGAAGAGAGAGAGGGAGAGAATTCCAAGCAGACTACACACTGAGTGTGAGCCCCACAAGGGGCTTAATCTCTCAACCCTGAGGTCATGACCCCATCTGAAATCAAAAGTCAGCCACCCAACTGACTTAGCCACCCAGATCCCCAAAGCTTATCATTTTTTATTTTAAATTGTCTTTTAAAAAACCAAATGTCTTTGATATTAAGTCCATTTGATTTTTAACAGTAGGTTTCCTTTTCCTTTTATGGTTTTGTTTGTTGTTTAAGAAATTTTTGCCTAGTCCAACGTCACAAAATTTTACTCTATCTTTTTTCCAGAAGTTTAATAATTTTAGATGTTAAATTTATGTCACAATTCCCATTTTATTTATTTTTTGTAGAACAATTTTACCTTTTTTATTCCAATTTGAATAGCTTCTTTTTCCTGCCTTATCACAGTGGCTAAGCCTTCTACTACTATGTAAACCACTAAGGTTGAGAACATAAATCTTTGCCTTGTTCCTGAGCTTAGGCAAAAAGAATTAAGCATTTAATAATTGAGTATGATGCTAATATAATCATAGTTTTATTAACATCTAAGTTTTTTAATAGATGCTTAAATCAGGTTGAATATCTTCCTTGTTTGCTGAGAACTTTTGTCCTGAAATGTCATTGAACTATGTCAAATTCATTTACTTTCCATTTACTGTAATGAATATATGTTTTATCTTCTTTATTTTATTAACATAAACAAATCTGATTTATTTCTGGACGTTAATTTATCCTTGTATTGCTCTATATTAATGTCACTTTCCATGATATTATATTTCTCATATATTACTGGATTTAATTTTGTAATATAGTATAACTTACTCTTGTGTGTAAACTGTTGAGGGGGAGGACTGGATTTGTAAATCCTCAAAAAGCCCCATCCTTGGTGCATTATCACTATTCAATCTGTCTTACTGCTCCCTGGAGTAGCCCCACCCACAGGTATTGAGGTAGCACAATCTGTCTCAGGTTTTCTATGTAAGAAGCATCCTATACCAAGGGTATTTGTTGAAAAGAATTAGTGGCAATTGTTAAACATCACAGTTACTTGAGAGTGCAATTACCTGTTTATATAAACAAGAGCCTATCTAAAAAGTTAAAATGGAGAATGAAATATCTATGGATGATTTGGAAAGTCTGTGATATATTCCTGGGGTTTTAGAAGGCTGCACCCTGTGAAGAACTGTATGGATGCCCAAGAAACACTAGAAAGGGCCCATATCTCACAACTCTGGCTGCTCTTGAGGCCATGCACAATTCAGAAGTGAATGCTAAGGCATTGTAAAGTATTTTGTTAAGATGTGCCCAACACATATGCAGAGCTCCTTGGGAAAGTGTGGAATACTTACTGCTCTAAAATTTGACAAAATCTATATTTAATCATCAGCTGATCAGTAAGCTAACCAAGCTGAGGCTTCAATACTAGAATACTACATAGAATGTAGACATTACACAATTAGGAAAATTAATTAACAAAAACAAAAAGATAGCAAAACCTATGGCAACCAAAACCTAATAAGCAACAACAACAAATTCTGGGGATTGGCAAAATTGGATTTCCAAAGCTATCACATTATATTATCTAGAATTTCAAAAATTTAACAAAAGTTATGAGACATGCAAATGAAGAGAAACTTGTGGACAAATAAGGCAAAAGCTATTGATAGACATTATTTTTGAGGGGGCTAAGATATTGAACTTACTAGGTAAAGACTTTAAATCAGTTATTTAAATATGTTGAAAGAAGTAAAGAAAACCCAATGGAAAGAATCAAAGAAAATAATGTAAACAATGTCTCACCAAATATAGAATGTCATGAGATAAAAAATTTTAAAAATACCCAAATAAATAGATGAGTTAAAGAAAAATTCACTAAAGGGGCTCTAGAAGAGGACAGATGGCATCAGCAGAACTGAAGGTAGGTTAATTGAGATGATAAAGTCTGAGGAAAAAGAAGAGAATAAAGAAAAATAAACAGAATCTCAGAGAAATTTGGAGCCCCAGGAAGGGTAATAATAGAAGCATCATGGGAGTTTTAGGAGAAGAGGAGAAAGCAAAAGAAGCAGACACAATTTTTGAAGAAATAAGAAATTGGATGAAGAATATTAATCTACCTATACAGAAGTTTAACAAAATCCATGTAGAATAAAATCAAGGAAATCCAGCACTAGGCATACCATAGTCAAACTGTCAGAAGCTAAAGGCAGAATCTTGAAAGAAGCAAGAGAAGAAATGACCCATTACATACAAAGAATCCTCAATAACATTAACAGATGACTCTGCATCAAAACTTTGAGATCAGAAAACAGAGGGGTGACAATTTGAAAGAAAAAGACAATCAGGAAAGAACTTTATTTCCAGCAAAACCATCCTTCAAAAATTAAGTGGAAATTAAAACATTCTATTTCAACAAAAACTGAGAAGACTGCCACTATCAAAGTTTTCCTATAAAAAACACTAATGACAGTCCCTCAGACAGAGAGAAAAGGACATAACAGGTAACTTAAATCCACATCAAGGAATGATTGCTCCAGTAAAGGCAATGATGTAAGTAAATATAAATGACAGTAGAAATGTATTTTTATAATATTCTTCTTGTCCTACCTCATTTAAAATATAGCTGCATAAAATAATAATTATAAAATTGTTTTTCTGGACATGCCATTTATTAGTATAATTTGCATGGCAAAATTAGCACAAGGGAGGAGCAAGGCATGGAACTATATTGGAGAAAAATTTCTATGTATTAGTAAAATAAGGTTAGAAATAGTCTGACCGGTCACCTAGAGAGAACTAGAATAGCTGTAGTGATATAAAAAAAATAAACTGTAAGACAAAAGTTGTTACTAGAGACAAAGAGGGACATTTGAGAATGATAAAAGTGTCAATCTATCAAGAAAATATAAACATACGTGCATGAGAACTTATATACATGATGAAAAGCAAAATTTAGGGGAGAAATAGATAATTAAAATTATAATAGCTGTAGACTTCAATACTCCACATCCAATAATGGATAGAACTAGCTTTAGATTTGTCAGACCTTCTTGAGCAGCTCTTAGAATCTGCAAAGGGTGACCCAAACTGTGTTATTGAGTTTTATAGTGTTATGTATTTTTTTATTGTTGAAATGAAATTGGTCCCATCCATCACACTAGATCTCAAACACAGTCTGAAAAAAATAATGTACTATATATTATTATTAATTTGTATTGATTTCTTATTGAAAAATGTTGGATATTTTGGGTTAAATAAAATATATTATTAAAATGTGAAAAAAAATAATGGATAGAACTAGCCAGAAGGCAAAGAGGTAGCTAGAAAGTTTGAACAATAAACACCTAGATTGAAGTGAAATCTATAGAACTTCTCACACAATATAAACAAACACACTCTTCTCAGGCTCACTTGAAATGTTTACCAGGATAAACTCTAAGCTTGGCAATAAAACTAACCTCCATAAAATGAAAATGATTAAAATCATGCCAAGAACGTGGTACAATAATGATGGAATTCATTAGAAATTTAGAAGCTAAGGAAAGTTAGGAAAGTTAGGAAATTTAAAAATAAGAACTAATGAGGGAAATTAGAAAATAATTGCAATGAAAGAAAATAAAAACAATAAATCGTTTATGAGATGTAACTAAGTACCACTTAGAGAAGATTTAAAATGTGAATAACTCTTTTTTGAAAAAAATCTCAAACCAATAACCCAACTTTTTACTTATGAAACTAAAAAGGAAAGAACAAACTAAGTAAGGAAAAAAAAAATAGAATGGAAATTAATGCTACAAAAAAAATAACAAAATCAACAAATAAAACCTTAGTTATTTGAAAAGATCATAATAATTGATCTTTACACTGGCCAATATAAAAATAAGACTCAAGTTACTGAAATAAAAAATTAAAGTAGATCATCACTGACCTTACACAAGTAGAAAGGATTATAACGAACTACTCTGAACAGTATACATCTATAAATTCAATAAGCTAGAAAAAAATCCTATATATACAATAACTACCAGCACTGAATCAAGAAAAAATATGGTATCTAAATAGACCTATAAAAATTAAAATATTTGATCAGTTATTTTAATCACCTAAGAAAGAGCTCACACCCAGGATTCACTGGTAAGTTTTATCAAATGCTTAAAGAAAAATTAACATCAATTCCTCACGAGCTTTTCTGAAAATAGAAGAAATGCTTTCAACTCATTTTATAAAGATAGGATTACTCTGATGCCTAAGTGAGCAAAGGCGTAACAAGAAAGCTACAGACTAATCTCTCTTAAGAATATAGATATAACATTTCTCAAAATGATACCAACAAATGGATCCAAGCAATATATAAAATGGATTATGTACCATGACTAGGTGGGATTTATCCTATGAATGCAAGTTTGGTTTAATATTTTAAAATAAATCAAAGTTAATACTAATCAATAAGACAAAAGGCAGAAACTACATTATGTCAACAGACACAGAAAAAGCATGTGACAAAATCTAAAACCTTTGCATGTGTAAAAACACTTAACACACTGCAAATAGAAAGGAATGTCCTCACCTAAATAAAGGGAATCTATCAAAAACCGCAGTTAACATCATACTCAATGATGAAAGCCTGAATTTTTCCCCGTTAATATTGGAATGACAAAGATGTCTGCTTTTCCACTTCTAGTCAACATCGTACTTGAAATTCTAGTCAAGGAAATCAGAAAAGGTGAAATTTTAAAAGACATCCATATTGAAAAGGGAGAAATAAAATTACCTTTATTTGCAAATGGTATGATCTTGTGCATGAAAAATTAGAAAGTATCCACAAAAACTGATTAGAATTACTAACAGAATTAACAAAGTTCACAGAACAAGATATTTATAAAAAATCAGTTGTTTTTCTGCACAAAAGCAATGTATAATCCAAAAATAGAAAATCCCTTTATAATAGTATCAAACAGAATAAAATATTTAGAAATTATTTTAACAAATGTGCTAGACTTATACACAAAAATCTACAGAACATGTTTGAAAGAAATTAAAGATGAATATAAATGGAAAGACATCCAATGTCTAAGAATCAAAGTTAATATTATTAAGATGGCTATTCTCCCCAAATTGATCAGGGATTGAGCACAATCTCTACCAAAACCTAGCTGTTTTTTGTTTGTTTGTTTGAAGAAATGATGCTAAAATTCACATGGAAATGCAACACAGCTAGATTAGCAAAACAATCTTGTAAAATAAGAACAAATATGGAGGACTCACACCATTTGATTTCAAAACTTAGTACAAAGATAAAGTAATTAAGACTGTGGTAAGATTTTCTTGTGTTTTCTGCTCTCTGGTCGATGACCTTTTCACACTAGTGGTTTAATATCTTTTTTGCGATTATTTCTACCAATATTTCTTCTGCTCTATTATGTTCCTTCTCTTTGTTTGGGAATCCAGTTACACACACGTTAGACCTCTGTTTCCCATATTTCTGTTATACTATGCTTTTTTTTTCACTGTTTCTATATTTTCTATTTTTTGTTTGTTTTAGAATAATTAGTTCTATCTTATTCTTCATCCAATTTGTTATTGAAACCATCCAATGAGGTTTTACCTTAGCTTTCTTCATTTAAATTATTAGAATTTAAATTTGACTTTTGTATTCCAATACCTTGTTCAAATTCTCTATTTTAACACATTAAGCTTCTATTTTCCTGATCAATTTGCTATCACATTATTTAAACCCAAATCATGCAAAATTAGAAGTTAGAATCTTTGAAGATACATTATCATTCCCTTTTATTTATTTTTTTATTTTTTAAAATATTTTATTTATTTATTCGACAGAGATAGAGACAGCCAGCGAGAGAGGGAACACAAGCAGGAGGAGTGGGAGAGGAAGAAGCAGGCTCATAGCGGAGGAGCCTGATGTGGGGCTCGATCCCATAATGCCGGGATCACGCCCTGAGCCGAAGGCAGACGCCTAACCGCTGTGCCACCCAGGCGCCCCATCATTCCCTTTTATCCTCTATATTTTATTAGTTATGTCACAATATTTACATTATTATTAGTATGTAATGCATTAACTATTTTCACTTTGGACAATATTTTTAACTATTTTGGAGAAATTTTTCTCCCTTTATTCTCAGAAAAAATATGAAAATTATAGTTTATTTTCCCTTCAGATTTCTGGATTGGGAATGTGTCTTCCATGTTATGTCATTCATTGTATGTCATTCCCAGGGCAAAAGAAATCACTAAAGACACATGCAACAGATTTTTCTGGATAAATGCTGTGTTAGAACAACATTCATAGAACAACCTCACTGGGGTTTTGAAGTTTGGAGACTAAATCGAGTGGTGGAAACCACCTTTCCTGTTATATTGAGGAAACAGAACAGTAGAAGAGCACCAATGACAGAGGGGATTATGGTAACAGATGAATAAACAGGGAGAACTGAAGACATGATATGGGTTCTTGCATGCAATAATTCATAAATACAGGTCAACTCCCGGACTTCCAAGCTACTTGTGTCAAGAGATTCCTTTTTTTTCTGAATGTAATTTGAGTTTAGTTTGTGTTAATTACAATCAAAGTGGTCCAATCAAAATAAATATGAAGATTATAAAGATGACTCAGTCTTATGTTCTTTAAATTGGGTATCCTAATATATATTGATTGTTATAATTGTGTAAATGTTATTCACCGCAGAACCAAATAGTGAGCTAGAACCCTGTAATCCTTTGTCATTCAGATTGTGTATTCAAAGATATGGAAAGTAACACAAAAACAAATATGTTAGATTTATATCACGATAAATTGATCAAAATGATGTCACATATTTGTTTTCCTCACATTTGGACAATTATTTTTTCCTTTTTTTTTCACTGAAAACAAATACTAAGACTTCACTTTTTTAATCATGCTGTTTTGGAAGGTATGTTTTCTGCTTTCTTTTGGAAGATACATTTTTTGTTTTGCTTTGTTTGCTTTTTGTCTCAGAGCCCTTAGACTTTCATTTTAATATAGTAATTGCTTTTCATATCTGCTACATAGATGTTATATTATGATATCTGTTCCAAATTTTTTGGGCTTATATCCTCTCTTTTCTGAATTTCATATTTAGTTTTTCTTCAACTTTTTTAACTTCGAAAGAAGAAATATTTTCTTTTCACAGAAAAGTGGTAAAGTAACTGAATTCTTACATAACAATTTAAGGTATTTAATATTTCATTTGTTGATATTTTATTTACATAAATATTTTATGTAATATTTATTTTAATTTATAATTCTCTAAATATTAGACATTTAGATGCTTAGAAGCTACTGGTATGAATATAGCCACTTACCTATGAATAATCTATTCATAGTCCTATGGGATTACATTTCTTATTGGTCTAGGAAGATAGAATGGTCATATGGCTATTATTTGATTAAACCATTTATTAGCCACAAACGCGAAGCCACTGTGAGGCTGTCCATACACACATTTGTATGTATTTGCATATCTTATACTTTTATGTTTTGTATTTATCCAATAATCTATGTTTATAGATTATTTGTATTTAATATAAATTTTGGGGTTTGTGATTATTAAGGAAGATACCTGAATTTTCTAGGATTACTTTCAGTGATTTAGAGAACTGTTGTGTGTCAAGCACTGTTCTAGGCACCAGGTGCCAATATTTAACAAGACATAAAGATCTCTCAGGATGTTTACTTTTTGGTAGTTGTGTGTTAAGAATTTTTCCTTTTTACAAAAAGAAAAATAAAAGGGGATAAATGTAGGTTTAACTTTAAGCAAATTTTGTGGAAATATTACTTTCCTGTTTACTACTAGAAAAAAAGTTTAAGTTAAAGGAGATGGGGCCAATTTGCAACCACGTGGATGGAGCTAGAGAGTATTATGCTAAATGAAATAAGACAGAGAAAGAGAAATACCATATGATCTCACCAATATGTGGAATTTAAGAAACAACACAAAAGATCATTGGGGGGAAAAAAGGAAGAAAGAGGCAACGAAGAAACAGAGGCTTCACTATAGAGAACAAACAGGTTACTGGAGCGAAGGTGGTCAGGGGAAGGTTTAAATAGGTGACGGGGATTAAGAAGGGCACTTGTGATGAGCACTAGTTGTTGACTCTGAGTGATGAATCACTAAATTCTACTCTTGAAACTGCTATTACACTGTATTTTAACAAACTGGAATTTAAATAAAAACTGGAGAAAAATAAATGTCAAAAAAAAAAAAAAGGGGGAGATGGGGCCAGAAGATTGTGGAACATCTATTCCTTGAACTTACTCTATTAGTCATAAGAGTGTTTAAGGTAAGCATTGTCACACTTATTTTTATATGTAAAGAAGCTATGTATTAGATATGCTATTCTTTGTCTAGGTTATCCGGTGTCAACACTGTGATTCTATTCAAGATCTCTGTGACTCTAAATGTATAGTAATTCTTATAGTCTAGTATGTTGAATAGAAGTGAACTGGAGTTTCAATTTTTAAACTAAATTTGAAATTTGAAATCCATGTTAAAAACTTGGAATTGGTGATTATGTTATCATGTTTCCTGCTTTCAGCTTTTACCTAGCTTAAAACATGAATCAACTTATTTAATTTTCCTGGATAAATCATTTTATTACCTCCCATGTTGTAGGATAAAGGCTAAGTTAAAGTATGATTTAATATGGCCCATCTGATTTGTACCTTTATCTCTCTCTAGTCTCAGTTTTGTTATTACCCCATTTATACTCAAAGGTCTGGCTCTATTAAGATTTTCTCTTTTACTTGTACTTGCCATGTTCCTTCCCCATTTGCAGGAAGTTTTACATGCTGTTATTTTTGCCTGAAACACTCACCCACCTCTTTACGAAGCTAACTCTCAACTGACGATTCAGTCTCAGCCCAACTGTTACTTGTGCCCCAGTTTTTTTTTTTTTTTTCTGAATTCCGAAAAGCTGGGTTTTGTTTTTTAACCAAACAAAACAAGTTAATTTCTGGCCATGGAAGAAATGAACAGGGTGATGTGATAGAGTGCAGGAGGTCAACTGAGATGGGTAAAGGGGGAAAAGCTTCTCTGTGCAAGGTGGGTAATAAATGACTCTGTTGGGATGTGGTAGTGTCCAGTCTCACTTCCAAAGTCAGAATAACTTAGGGTCCATCACAGATTTATCACTTGCCAGGCATTCCATCTTGAGCAGGCTCTGAGCCAGTTTCATCACAGTTGTGCATGTCAAGGGAGGGTCTGGAATAGTCTAGTGGAAAGCATTCCGGAACTTTGGGAGACTTTGTGCCCCACTCTCTAGCCAGGTGGGATGGCCCTGAAAATTTATCTCCCAGTTCAGGTAATCTGTTGGTCAGTCCATCTGGGACAGGGCAAGCAAGAGGGTGTCATTCCCCACCTGGGAAGAGGGCACTTGTGGTCCTTCTTGCAGGAAACAGATCCTAGGGATATACATTCTCTGTACAAGTTTCAACAGCACACTGTACTTTCCTTTTCACTTATTACACTGCATTGTGATTATGAATTTAGTTTTTGTTTCACCTGTTTAATCCTTAATTCTATGAGGCTAAAACCTGACAATTTTGTTCAACTCAAGCACTGAGTCTGGCATCTGGTTTCAAGTATAAGTATTTAAAAATACTTACAGAATAAATGCTTTATTTAATAACACCAAATAATTTATTTCAAACAAAAATCAGCTGAGTTCCCAGTTTCTGAATAAAATAGGAAAATAACAATGATTTCTATTATAAAAGCATGATCTTAATAGAAGACTTATAGGGAATTTTAATTGATTTTGTAAATTTGTAGTGTGAACTTATTTTATTATTCAATAATAAAAGTAATATTTCAAATGAATGCTACATATTTATCTCTCTACATATATTAAACAAACCAGGATATTATGTTCATGATATATATTTTAACTGTACATTATAAATCAGTAAGTTTTGGGAGGTAGAGTATCAATTCATTTTAGAGTAAAAATGTAGATATCTAAATCTGTTATTATCCTTTTACATTGTGTAAATATGGGGAACTCGTTGGACTCAACGGACACAAAAAATCAATTATAGACAAAGGAAGCAAAATGTATAAATTTTACAGCAAAAAATTAAAGTAGGTTTCCTTCTCATTTAATCAAGTGTTTTCTTAAGTCAGTGACTGGAAATTTAGAGAAAGCAGATGGCTTGTTCACACTGTACTTGTTGCAACCTCATTAAGAAGAGTCAATTCTAAAATGTGCATGTTTCTCAAAAGATAAAATTATTTCTGTGCTTGGTCAACATATTCAGGAGGCAAGTGAATTTATTTGAAATTTCAATGAGCAGAGGGAATTTTCCTAATTAACAAGATCACGCAAGGAGTAAAAAAAAAATCAGTTAATGTAGTCTGCCATTAATCAACTAATTTCAATACAAGTGGCTGAGTCATTGATTCTTGTCCCTCATCGTGCAGGTCTCCAACATTGACAAACTGTAGTGAACTAAACGTCTAATTTATAGCATCCACTCTAGAATTCATGACTTTCAGCTCTACTGAAGCAAGTTCACTTTTCCAATTGAAGGACTTATTTTTAGTTTGTAAAGTATATTAATGTTGCTGCTGTCACTCCCTGACACACATACAGGATAAATCCAGTATACAAGTAGATTCAGAAGAAAAACATTGTACTCTTTCTTTTTCTTTGTTAAGAACATTTCATAATCTTCTAATATATAAAATATATCTGGTCACCAGAATAAAAATTATGGAAATGAATTAAAATATTCTTGATCACTGAAACTCTTTACTGAAATTCAGTATCTGTGCTACTTTCTTTTGAAACCTCCCAAATCTTTAATTTCATAACCTGTAGAATAGGAAAAATGACAATAGAAATTGTCTAGATTATGGTGAGAATTGAATGAAATAATGAAGGTAAGTACATAGCATAATGTTTTACATATAGTAAACTCCCAACACATGCTGGCTATAATTAATATTAAATATTAACATTATTATTATTATTAACATTAACTTTGTTCTTCTTTTGGCAGAATTAGTTATTTACTATTTTCATGCTTGGTTTTGTGGTACTACATAACTGAAGGTATCAGTCATTAAATGAATACACAAAACTCAATACCTAGAAGTCTAACTATGATATCTCTTATTGCCCAAGGGTAATGATAATTCAAATGTCTGCTCTTTTTTTTTTAACCTTTGTTTGTAACCTGTAACCAAATCTCCTCAGCTTAGCAGTAGTTGATTTCATTACAACAGTGACAACTCAATTTTCATCTATATATATATTGCTAATTAACTTAATCTTTTGCTATGCAGGAAACCCCTGAGCACTGAGTCATATTTGGTGCTTCCTTATTGAAAAATTTTATAACCATAGTTGTCGGCAGGGGTAATGAAATCCTTTTCTCAGAACATGTAACGTAGTTAGATACAGAAAAATAAGAAAAGGAAAGATTAAAAAACAAGAAATGGAATACTGGGAGCAGATTGACATAGCTAAGAATTTCAGAACTTCTTGAATGACTGGGTCCCCAACTACTAGAACATGAAAATCACTCGATGGATTTCTTAAAATAGTTATATTTGGTAATTTCTGGGCCTTTCCTTCCCATTTCCAACAAATCAAAATTTCACAGAGAATGCCTCTGGAGTTTTTAAATTCATGACTTTTGTATTCTGTTTTTTCTGCTTGGAAGACTCCAACCCTGGCCACCTCTGGGAGACCCACTTGCCCTTGTTCAAAAATGTTACATGGTAATGGTAAGTTGTATCATGATTGTTTACTTTTTGTCTTTCTACCAAACCATATGTTCCTTAAAGGTCTAGGTCTAATCACTGTGTCCCAGGACTCTGCTGTGCTGCTTGACTTGTGGTAATTACCTGCTAAATGTTTGCTGATTGAATGAACTGTCTTGCTATGGGAACATCAACACCCACCCCACCATTATACATTTATACATTATGAATTTATACATCTACATTATACATTTATACATATATTTATACATTGTAAATATAAAGTAGGGTTTTTTACATTTTTACATATATTTATACATTATAATTATAAAGTAAGGATTATTGGGGAGAAATTTACAAGAATTGACATAGAAGATGACATAGCATTCTTTAGCTCTCAAGCTGCAGAATTGTGCTTAGGTCAGATACAGTGGAGCTGGTATAACATGAAATGAACTTACCAGAGCATAGTGACTTCTTAATACTACATGTTTATACAAAAAGGGAAGAGTGAACTCCTAGGCAACTCTGTAATGCCTGGAGCTTCCTGGTTGAAAAAGTAGACTAGTTAGAAAAGAGAAGTCTCCTGGGTTTAAGTTTAGAATGAGCCAATTCTAGGATTGGCTTCAGATGAGTACCTCTGTGCTATCTCATAAAATGAGGGAAGAAACTGATTTCCATAATCAGCCTATTTCTTTCCCTCATGAACATTCCCTGTTTCAAGAACACACCTCTCCCTTGCTTTCTTCTGAGCATGTTCTCTTGAATTAATTTAGGATAAGTTGCAGGTGAACTAAGATTTAGAGGATTGTTTCAAATATTCAGTAAGAAATAAAAGTGATAGAAATTTAAGGACTAAGTCTGCCAGTGAGAACTTTTATAAAACACTTCAAAGTATTACATGCAGTTAGGTTCCTAAGCCTAAGTACATGGCAATTTTGTTTGGTTTTGTTTTCTGAAAAAAAAAAAATGACGTGTGTGTGCGTGTTTGAATTAATTCTCCTCTGTTCTCTGTAATGTGAAAGTACGAAAAAATTAAATTATGTAATTCTTATAAGAAACAGTTTGGGTCCAAGATTTGCATCAGGAGAGAAGTAGGAAAGAAAGCCCTTTGATATTTGTGAGGGCTTCCTTAGCTTCTAAGATCTCTTGATTTTTTTTTTATGTTGTAATTTTTCTTCACATTAAATCCAAGAAGTATTTTTCTCCCCCACAATATACTGAATTTGAAACTCTTTATTTAATCTCACTAAGCTTCTGTTTATTAGAATTTCAAAAGCAAATAATACTATCAGCCTCTTAGCAACTTCATGGTTACTATATGAAGTAATATTTTAAAGCATGTAATACATTTCCTGAAGCATATTGGTAATAATCATTGAATAAATGGTGGATGGTATAGTAATATATTTTTGGCAAATAAAAAGCAGATCAGAGTTTAGAAAGATACAAGTGTGACATGAGAGTAAACTAAACCAAGAAAACATGTTTCAAAAGACATTAATTAGTACATAAATATGTAAGCAAGAAATCCTATAGAATTTCATGAGAACGAAAGCAATTTAGATTTAGTCAATTTACACTGTGGATAAACTTGGATTGGAAGTTAACCATTGAGATATTAGAAATGTGATTGGTGGAGCTGGGGGGAAAAGAGGGAATCATCTGTGGAACTGATAAGAAAAGGTAGGGTTTTTATGGTAACTCCCATATTTAAGAACAAATCAATATTACTACATATTAATTTGAAAAGATAAGTAATTTATTGAACTGAAAATTCTAAAAATTGTAGGAATCCTTTGAAAATGTTGCCAGTGCCTCACAGTCTCAAGTGATGTTGGTAGAGATTGACTCTCACTACCACTGGTAATATATTTTTCTTTTATTGGCCAACATCATTTCCATGAACTTGGGGTATTCAGATGAGATCCATGCATCTCAAATTTAGTAGGAAGAAGGATAAGATGTTCATCAAAAAATATAATCTCTAAATTAGAATATGCTTCAAAATTAAGTGAGGATTCATAAAGGTAGAATTTTTTTCCATTGAGAAACACTGTTTAAAGGAGAAAAATATACACTTTTTTGATAGGGAAAAAGAAAGTAAAGTTTTTTGTGTTTTCCACCCACACGAACCTTTGACATTGTTACTTTAATAAATTTGGAAAATAATTTAACGTATAATTTGTACTGTATTTTACTCACTAATATATCTTGCACATACTTCCCATGTCATTAAACATTTTTCTATAATATCTCTTTGAATGAATACCTGGTATTTGTTATGTAAAATACTTAATTTAACCAATTAGACATCTAGATTGCTACAAAATGTTCACTTTAATGCAGGGAGGTCATAGTTCATTTTTAGAAATATCTATTGGAGGGGCACCTGGGTGGCACAGCAGTTAAGCGTCTGCCTTCAGCTCAGGGCATGATCCCGGCGTTCTGGGATCGAGCCCCACATCAGGCTCCTCCGCTATGAGCTTGCTTCTTCCTCTCCCACTCCCCCTGCTTGTGTTCCCTCTCTCGCTGGCTGTCTCTATCTCCGTCAAATAAATAAATAAATAAAATCTTTAAAAAAAAAAGTAAAAAAAAAAATAGAAAAATCTATTGGAATCCTAGAAAATACAAATTTAAAGAGGGCATGATTACACCTTCATTGGCAACAGATACCTCTCTCTTTATGTTCTTGAATTTGTGGTCAGAACTGATAGAATCAACGCTAGGCAGCTCTTCATGTGGCAAGATTTTATGATCTGTCACCCCTTTAAAATTTTCCACAACCCATAGAGCATTCTTGAAAGTCACTCTGCTAGTATTTCATCATTTGTTCTTGTTATTATTCAAACACCCTATAGGAGAGTAGAGCAAAGCTCTTAACGGTTACACATAAATAATAATATCTGCAGGACAATATGATTAGGAAAATGAGGGCTTTGTTTAGACTCAGTGCAATGGCTTCAAGGGGTAATGTACCTAGGAACATGATTCCCCTGAAAGGAAATTTTGAACAATCAGTGGAGGGCATTTCTATTAAAATCAGCCCAAGTAGAATCCAGAGCCAATTAGATGGCTTTTCATTTTCCTGCACATGCAGCCCAAATGCCGCTTTGGCTCTGGAATTTAGATTTGTGTTCTCATACTCACTTTGTCATTGTGAGGTCTGTACTTTGCTTCCGAAGAAACTTAGCGAGAGCTAGCAGGAAATATTTTTTTAAGTTATATTATGTTTTAATGATTGCAAGTGATATTAGAAAAGAGTATGCTATCTCTTTTCAGAAAAAAAAAATAACACAGACATTTAACAAGATTTATCTTTGCATAAAATAATGAAATCTGCTTTTTGGATTAGGAAATGCAATAATTCAGCCAAACTCTGGCACAAGATATGTTCCCCTGTTGAATCCCCTTCTGTTTCAGGCTGAAAAAGTAAAAGAATTGGAAAAGGGTTGACATATTTAATGCATGGAAAACTGTAAAGATAATATATTTTTAATAAGCCTCTGTCTGTCACTTTTTAGAATGATGGTGTTATATCACATTTATCTCAAAACAGGAATGAAGTAGAACTGATTGTATTCAATTTATTATATATATATATATATCTTTTATTTTGTCAAGCACACTTTTATAGATATCCAATTCAATAAACATGAAAACATCACAGGGGAATAAAAAAAGAAGAAAAGTATAATTAGGTCATTGAACCAGGTTCTAAAATCATATTAATCTTCAAAATAATAGTAACTAAGTAGTATTGACCTTTTACTTCAAGAAACCATCTCTTTCAAAAATCTAGTTTGCTGAACTCTTTAAACTATGCCTTTATAAAAGTGCTAAAGAGCAAAAATTCAACTGAGTAAATTTGAAGATCAAATTGGCTTTATTCAACAATCCATGAATTGGGCAGCATCCCATCTAGGAAATAGGTGCTTCAAGGAGTTGTACAAAATGGACAGTTTTTATAGGCAGAAGGAGGGTGGGTCAGGGATGTTATGAGCAAAAGAAAAGGATGGGTTGTTTCGGGCTGGGTCATCTTCTTTTGGGGAGAAAGGAATGACAGGGGTCATATAATGCTGATGACCTCACTAGTGGGTATCAGGAAAGTGCAGATTGACTGTTTAAAGGTCACATATCTGGGGGAGGTTGAAACCACAATTGGTCTTGGTTTGCTGGGTTGGGGACGACTGAGTCCAGTTGGGCCCATTTTTTTCTTTTCCAATAATAAGAAAAGGAAATTCCTGTGGCAAGTTCAGATTCTTATAGTATGTTTACCCTGCCATATCAAATGATCATTATGATTCCAAAATAATTGACCTTTTAATCACTTATTTGTGAAATTTTGATATTCTTTATCAGAGGATTTGGGTACACTTATATGAAATAGAAAAACATCAGTTAAAAGAAAAGATCAGGGAAATAATGAAAAGGGATACTAAAACTTTTTTGAAATTGATACTAGAACCCTAACACAATGATATACAGGTTGTAAAGACACTTACAGCCTTTCAAACAGGATCATAAATTTAACTCCAATATCTAGGAGGTCAATGCAAAAATGAAAGCAGTGATTACATGACTCATAAGTTAAAAAAACACAACAACAACAACAAACCTCAGGAAACCAGATACTTTCTTGGCATTAAATATGACAATGTAGGGGAGGAACAAGAATTTTCCTTCTACCCTTCCGAATTCTTGTCTGAGACCCACTGTGCTAAAGGAGATTATCAAGAGAAAAACGAACAGAAGTGTATCGTGTATAATCTACATGGGAGAAAATCAGGACAATTGAAAAACTCTGAAATGGCCCAAGCTACTACCTTAAATATCAGCTTCAGCTAAAGGAAAAAGAAAAGATGTTGGGGGAATGGGGAACACAGAGATCAGAGGTTATTAGGAAAAGCACAGTAAACAAGGGTAAAGCTGTTAGGTTCAAGTCAATGCCTCCTCCATGGATAATACTTTCTTGTGATTTAGAGTTATCCTTTTCTTACTGGTACAGAGAGGGAGACACCTTAAAAAGTGGAGGTTTCCCTTGTAAGTGTAAATGTTCCTTGCAAAAGGGCGTCTTCCACTGTTTTCATAAGCTCAAAATAATCCCTATGCTAAAGAGACATATTTTGAAATGACACATTCTCCTACCCTTCAAGAGTTATGTTTTTTCCCTCTTTGTGGTCTTTCTATAGAGGACTCTGAGTGAAGAAATCATAGTACTTTTGTGATTTTCTAAAGAATTGGAATAGAATCTTTCATATAAATCCCTCAACAGTTAAAGTAAGGTAAAGGTAAATTCTCCTATAATTCAGGGTGTGTCATTTATTGAGAGGCCAAATGGCCCTGGTGTAGAAAATTTTGGTTATATTGATTGATACAATAACAATACTCTGATGACACAAAGAAGCATCAGTAGTCTTTAAGAAATACAAGCAACCATTATTGTGGAGAGAAAATATGGTTAGATTTAAAATACATGATAATTTAATTAAACAAGGAGACCGTTGGACTGTGGTGGCTCCAGTGCCTTGGCAGTCTATGCAAGCAAACCAAAATCTAAGCTTGTAAATACCTCATGGCTACAAAATCAAAACTTGAGGATAACCAATCACAGCTAATATTTTAAGCTGTAGCCAATCAGTAATTTCCTTGTTTTTCCTCTGCCTGGTCTCTATAATCTCCCAAGCACCTATAGAGTGCTTCTAACCACTTTTCATGCTGCCAAATTCAAATCAATTTTTGCTTAAACAAACTCTTAAAAAAATTAATATGCTTTAATTTATTTTTTAACACAAGCCACACCATATTCTTGCCAAAGTCCAGATCTTACACCAACCTCTCAAATCTCATTGTTTCTATGAACTACAAATAATTCTTGTTCTAGCCTATATTTATTATATAGTAATTGCATGACCCTGATTAAGCCATGATCTTAAAGATCTAAGCCATGCATAGGAAGTTAAGTTTTAAATGGTAGAATGTTCTAAACAAAGAATGTATTGGTCCCTGGTATCTTGCTAGTGAAGTTTCCTAATATAGACCAAGTAGTGACTTTAAATAGCAGTTGTATGAATAAGAGGGACCTGTGTTTGTTTAGATATGTGCTATTTACCAAAGAGATAACTGAAGTTGAACCACATAATTTACCTTGATGGAGTAGTTGAAGTTAGAGTTATTTATGGCATATTATTTTATTACTCCTTATACACTTTTCACATACTGGTGTTACCTGCTTAATTATTTGGTAAACTATCTGAGGTCTGGACTACTGTTTGCTTCATGAACCTCAAAATTCTTTGTTTTTTTGTATTTTCTTTCTTTTTCTTTCTTTAACTTTTTTTCTTTTTTCAAGTTTTTATTTAAATTATACTTGGGTAACATCCAGTGTACTATTAGTTTCAGGTGTAAGATTTAGTGAACAAGTTGACTGCTTATCTAACCTAGCATGTATTTTCTCATTTTTTCTTGAAGTTTTCCTTGTATTTGGTTGTGCCATAAGAAATTGCCTTAGCCCTAGTCACATGAGAATTTGTATGTGAAATTTAGCCATATGGAACACTAAAAAGAAAATTAGTCCTCCTGCCCTTACAGAATGCGTTCATATTTAACTTCTGTGCTGGAGATAGAAATCCAGTTTTATGAACCAGTTAAAGGAGAAAGTTCATGGTGTGCTTTTTGCAGCATTTAGATATTGATATATGTTTTTTTTTTTTCTTTTCCCAAGGCTAAGCAGAGGAAGCCACATCAATTCAACTTTTTAAACGTGAGTGAAACTCTCATTTGAAACCTTTCCACTACATAACTCCACTCAATTGACTTGATGACTCAAATAGATACAGGCTGTAGGTTAAAATAGGAACAGAGGACTGAAAAGTCTTATAATAACACTAAAGTTGAGGCAGAATATTACATACACAGCCTTTTATTTCAGAGTTCTCCTTATGCAACCTTCACACTGGTTAGTTCTACAATGTCTCCATTATCATTTCACCCGAGAGCTCTGGGCATGAGAAGGAATCAAAAATATTCCTAGTTCACACTCATGTGCATAGTTCACATAGTTGAGATAGTTAAATCTTGCCTGCGATGTACATCGTCTTACAGCTATAGCCCCACAGAGCATAAAAGTGATTTACCAGATGTTTGGCTCAGTGTTTGTAATAAATGTGTTCGATTTTCACTACTTAAAATGAAAAGCCACCTTTTCCCAGACTAGCATATTATGTAACACATAAATATGCTAGTCTACACATACTTGTTTTCTCTTCTTGCTATCAAAGTTAAATAAAAATCATATGTACCTACTGTATTCCATGCACTATGCTATATGCTAAAGAATAATGGATCAATTACATATATTTATATATTATAAATAACCGTGCCTATTGATTAAAGTATTAGACAATAATGTACATTGCATTGGACATTACACTCTACCAGGCATTGAGGGAGGTATTCAGGATAGAGCTGTAAACAGTACAGATAGATGTGTTTCCTGCCTTCAGTGGGCAAGCAGCTCATAATCTAATGGAAAGCAGAACAGTAAAAAATAATTGCTATGCAGTATGATAAATGACTAATAAACATAAAAACAATAATCAATCTCACAAACTTGGAAGAGTAGAGTAGAAGAACATTATGCATTTGGGGAGTGGGATGTATTTCATTTCTTTGAAAGTCAGAAATCCTCTAATTTTTATTATCCTTTTCTTCGTAGGCAATAATTTATTATGTAAATATTTATTTTTTTATTCACCGTATTTCCTAGGTTTCTAGGAATTTTCCTTTCTCTAAGCCCCTCTTCCCAGTGTAATCCCCACAAAAATTAAAACTATTTAGAGCAGATTTTCTTTTGAAAATAATTTTTATATGAATATGTTACCTCACTTCTTCTGGGAATTATACTCCCTATTTTTCTGCTGACCATTCTCGATCCCGCTATGATTATTTGATGCCCATTTTCTTATATGGCATCCTGAAACTATTAAATCAAAGCTTGACAAATAAACCAATATAGGGTCACCAGAATCCTTCCCTAAGTCTTTTTAGCAGAAACAGAGTCAATGGCTCCCTAATAATGCAAACATGGGGATAAAGACATGAACTTCTGAGAGCAAAAAGACCTAGCTTCTAAAGAAAGTAGACAGAACATGTAGAAAGAAGCAAAGATGAAGTATAAAAAAATAAGTCTGGACAAATTGAGGATCTGGACCAACTTACTCCTAGGGTCAAGTAAGGTAAATTCTTTCCTTTTTCAATATTTATTCAAATTTTCCTTGAAATTTATGAAACAATAAATGCTACTTGAATAACAACTAATTCACATTGGATTTCATTCATCTGTAAACAAAGAATCTTAGAAAATACATCTACACTATGTTTTATTTTCTTCTTTCTTCTTCACAACAAAGTCCTCAAGGTAAATCTCTTAATAACACTCTGTATTTGAAATTTCTATTTACATTATTGATATTAATAGTATCATGTTATGATAAGAAGAATTGCATAATTCCTGCACTTCATTAAAATTATCCTTGGAAAAAAATCTGTATGGCTCATTATATGTTATCACTTAGGTTTCCAACATTTTAGAAACACAAATTATTCTATGTCTTTATTGTCATGAAGGACCAGTTTTTCTTTATTATTACCCCAGATGAGACTTCTAGTTCATCATCTAGAGATGAAGGATTGGTATAGAAGTAAACACTTCCAGGTTCCCTTTTTACTTGCAGATGTCCTCCTCCTTCACGGAGAGAAATTGATAATTAGTTGGTTAGGATCATACATCCATTGAAACTTATAAAAATCTTGAGTAAATTCACTGTTTTAAAAAGGTAATGAGTGTCCATTCTGTTTCACTTGATTCTGTTTGGATATGCTGTTGTTCTCACAGCATCCCATATTTTGGTAAGACCTGAGAAAAAAGTAAGGAGATATGAAGGAATTGGTTTTTCCTAAGGCTTACAGACTAAACTATCTACTGGAAGTTGTTTCTTCTGCATTCCACACTAGTACCTCGTATTTTTTAAAAAATGTTTTGTGAGAAAAAGTGGGGAATAACAAGTTTCTAAACCCATTTTATATGTGTAAGCTATACAAGTGGCCAAAGATGTTAACAAAGAAAAAAAAAAGGAAATAAAATAAAGGAACTATACTCCTCTGAACCAAATTAGAGGCCATGTGGTTGATTGTAGAACACTAACCACATTCCTTCTCCAATGAAATATTTGGAATCCTAGATCCTGGCCTGGCCCATCCATATTTTAAAAGGGATTGAAGTATGGAAATAGGAACTTTGAGATTAACTGAAGAATTAGTGGGTTTTGCAGTCAATGGAATTTTAATAGATATAATACACCATGCATAAAGATGAGTGTAGTGGTTTCCTTTTGCTCCTGTAATAAACTAAACAATTAGCAAATAAAACACATTTATAGCTAAACTTGGTCAAAGAAAAATTGCAAATATACTGAAAAAATTGAATTACATATTATTGAGCATATGAGATTTGAAACCTTTCCACAATATCAGTAATCATTAAGAAAATGTAAATCATAATTACAATGAGATACCATGTACAGCCAGTGTAATGGCTATTTTTTTAAGAGAAAATAACTGCATTTATGAGGATGTGGGGAAATTGGAACCATAGTTATATTCCTAAAACAATTGAAATCATGGACTGAAAGAGATATCTGCACATTTGGTTTCATAGATTATAGGTATAGTCAAAGGAAACATTAGAGATAATTTATAGCTTAAATGCCCATATTAGTAAGGGAAAAAGTGTTAAAGCTGATGATCTGCATTACCACATTAAATATATCTAAAAAGAGAAGGAATATAAAACCAAGATAGGTAGAAGAAAGGAAATAAATTAGGAACAATATAAAAAAAAGAAAATTAGCAATGCTAAAGGTTGTTTTTTTTGCCTCAAAAGAATAGCAAAGCTAAAATAAACTGCAGCAAGTCTAATTAAAAGGAACGCAGAAAAGCACAAGTCTTCAATATCTAAAAAGAAGCCTTTCCAAAAATTATGCAGACCTTAAAAATAAAAATAATGGATATTACAAACACATTCATGCAAAGATGAAATGGACAAATGCCTTGAAAAGAACAAATTAACTTTGACATGCAAGAAATGGAAAATATGTATCTATCTTTACACTCATTAAAGATAGTAGGTTATTAAATGCATGTACACACATGACCACATACTGACCACATAGATCAGATATCTTTATTGGTCATTGATATCAAATATTTAAGGATAAAATAATACCACTATTATACCAACTTTTTCTGGAAAATAGAGGAGACAGCTTCTCTCAACTCATTTTATGGGGTTAGCATAATCTTTCTTTAAAATGGGAGTGATATCATGAAAGATGGTAGACAGAGTAGGAGGCTTCAGGAATTGGCCCTTCTGCCAACACAACTATGGAGCTGTCAGGAGCCGTCTGAAGATACTATGGAACCCTGGAGTCCTTCTGAGCACTTGTAGCATCCATTTCTTATTTAGATGAAGAAAGGCTGTAAATTTTAGTGAATTTTACTGTTTTGCATAGAGGCTACCATCCTCTACTGCCCAGTTCTATGGCGGACAGCCATAGGGATTATGGCCTTCAATCCTGAATGGCTTGCTGGTGGACAGTAGAGACTTTGAACCACAGAAATTGAGGTTCTGTGTTTTTATCACTGATTTTGATTATTGAGACCCTGGTATAGGGACTAGCCATTGTTTCAACAACCCACCCCCCCCCCCAAAAAAAAACTGGTTGAATTGTATTCCCTAGTAACATTAGTCAGAGGACATATAAAAGACAGATTTTTTTTCTTTTCTTATTGGATCCAAGTAATTAAGAAAATCATTGTCAAGATACTGCTGACCATGGAGTAACATAACAGAGACATCATTGATCACATATAATGAGGAATATCGTTTTGAGAAATAGTTTAGAAATGTCACAAAATAGGGGTACCTGGGTGGTTCAGTTGGTTAAGCACCTAACTCTTGGTTTCGGCTCAGGTTATGATCTCAGGGTCGTGAGATTGAGCCTATGTCAGGCTCCCCGCTCAATGGAGATTCTGCTTGAGATTTCTCTCCCTCTCCCTCTGCCCTTCCCACCATTCATGCTATCTCTCTTTCTCTCTCTCAAAATAAAAATAAATAATTTTTAAAGAGAATGTCACTAAATAAAAAGAAGGAAACATACCATTATTTTATACCATGCACAAAAAGCAACCCTAAATGGATTAAAAACTTGAATGGAAGCCCTAAATTATAAAACTCCTACAAGAAAATATAGGTTTAAACTCCTAAACATCAGTCTTGGCAATAATTATTTTGGATTTGACAATAAAAACATGACAAAAAATAAATAAAGTTAAATCAACAAGTGAAACTACATCAAATTAAAAAGGTTTTATACAGCAAAGAAGCCCTCAAAATAATGAAAAGTTAGGCTACTGAACAGGAGAAAATATTTTCAAGTCATATACCTGATAAAGGGCTAAAATTTAAAAAAATGTAAAGAACTTATATAACTCAATATGAAGAAATAACAACACAAGCAATGCAATTTAAAAATGGGCAGAGGGTCTGAATAGACAGTTTTCTAATGAAGACATGCAAATGGCCAACAGGTACATGAAGAAATGCTCAACATCACTGACCATGAGGGAAATGCAAATCAGAATTACAATGAAATGTCAGATAATATCTGATAGAATGGCTATTATCAAATACAAGAAATAACATGTTGGCAAAAGTGTGGAGAAAAGGGAGCCCTTGTACACTACTGCTGAGAATGTAAACTGGCACAATCAGTATGCAACACAGTATGGAAGTTTTTCAAAAAAATGAAAACTATAACTACCATATAATCCAGCAATTCTACTTCTGGGCATTTATCCAAACAAAATAAAATCACCATCTTGAAAATATATCTGCACCCCCACGTTTATTATAGCATTATTTATAATAGCCAAGACACAGAAACAACCTAAGTATCCATAGACAGATAAATACACACACACACACACACACACACACACACACACACACTATGGAATATTATTCAGCCCCAAAAAGGGAACACTGCCATTTTTAACAACATGAGGCATTATGCTAAGAGCAATAAATCAGATAAAAAACAAGAAATACTGCATAATGTCACTTACATGTGGAATTTAAAAACATCATACCTATAGAAATGGAGTAGAATGATGGCTGCCAGGGACTAGAAGGGTGGTGAGGGAAATAGAGAATTGTTGGTCAAAGCTACAAACCCCCAGTTATAAGATTATAAGCTCTGGAAACTCAATGTATAGCATGGCGACTATAGTTAACAGTACTGTATTGTGTAGTTGAAATTGCTATGAGAGTATATCTTAAATGTTCTCACCATAGCAACAACAACAAAATAGTAGTTATGTGAGATAAAGGATGTGCTAACCTTATTGTGATAAATATTTTTAATATTTATGTATCAGATCATCACGTTGTACTTTGTAATTTTACACAATGTTGTATGTCAATTATATTTCAATAAGGCTGGGGGAAAAAGCCCACATTAAACCTTAAAAATCCAAGGAAACTTTTTTGGAATGTATTTTTGAATTGATTTTAAAGCTGACATGGATATGCAAGTGATATGGGATAGCCATATACTCTCCTGAAAAGGAACAAGACTGGGACACACTACAAAATTACTATAATCAAGAGAGTATGGTATAGGTGATAAGACAAGCAAATAATTTGTTAGAATAGAATTCAGAAATAAACCCAGATATAAATATTGGTGTTGTACAAGAACAACAAAGCAAATTAAGGATTAAAGGAAAGTCCTTTCAACAAATGGTACTGCTACTAGTGTGTATCTATTTGGGAAAAAGAAAGGAACATTGATCCTTATCTCACATGGTATACACATATTAATTCAGGAGAGATCACACATCTAAACTATGGACTCTATCTCAAAGATAAATTTGATAGGTAAAAATTTGTTAAAGAGCATATGGAAAGCTCTTAATTACTAAAAATTGGACTTCTTCATAATTTATAAATTTCCACTCACGAAAACATATAGTTAAGGAAGATGTATGGGCAGACCAATGACTGGAAGAAAATGTTCAAAATACATCACATACATATATCTAATAAAGAAATTTTATCAAGAATATATAAAGTTTGGGGCGCCTGGGTAGCGCAGTCGTTAAAGCGTCTGACTTTGGCTCAGGGCGTGATCCCGGCGTTCCGGGATCGAGTCCCACATCGGGCTCCTCTGCTGGGAGCCTGCTTCTTCCTCTCCCACTCACCCTGCTTGTGTTCCCTCTCTCGCTGGCTGTCTCTATCTCTGCCAAATAAATAAAATCTTTTAAAAAAAAGAATATATAAAGTTTTCCCACAACTCAATAATAGACAAAATCAGCAAAATATTAGAACAAAAACCTTCATAAAATAAAAAAGATATATGCATGACCAATGAGTCAATATTATTAGTCATCAGAAAATACAGATTGAACTCAAAATGAGGTATCATAATACATCAATTAGAATAGTTAAAGTCAATGTCTGACAACAGAAAATGTTGGTGAGAATATAGAGCAGCTCAACTCTTAAATATTACATGTAAGAGTGTAAATGATACTATCATTTTGGAAAATCATTTGATAGATTCTTTTTAAAAATTAAACAAGCATCTAATCTATGATGCAACAATTTTACTCCTAGGATATTAACCATGAGAAATAACAAACATATCTAAAAAATTGTACAAGAATGTTTATAGCAGCTTTATTCTTAAAAGCCAAAATTGTCCATTAACATACAAAATAATAAATATACTGTGGTAGATCCAAATAATAAAACTACTCAATAAGAAGTGGAGCAGATAATATGTGTAAAAGGTAAGCAATTTAGTAAGTAAAATTGAGTTTATTTGAAAATAGCAGAGTAATTGTAATTGAGGACAAAAAAACTATGGTGAACCTTAGGCAAGTCTGAGAACAAAGAGCATTCTTTTATAAAAAAAGGAAGAAGCTGGGAGATGTTTTAAACAAAAGTTTATTGGGGGAAAATGAGGGTTCAAAATAATGGTGGTTTTTCATTGTTTGCAGGTGATCAAAGTGGTGGTGGCCTCTCATTGGCTGCAGGCAAGGGCAGTTTGCTGTTGCCAGTCTGAAAGGAAATCTTTCTTCCTGCTGGACTATGCAAGCCACAATAAGCGTTATATGCATGAAAGCTTTCTGATTCTAATTTTGAGTTATGATTTCTTAATACATTTTCATATTTCTTCTATTTGATCAAGATCTTTCTTCAAAAGCATTGCTGATCAAAAGTTAGGTTGTCTGTTCTTTAATATATGCAAATAATGAATCATGGAACATTGCATCAAAAACTGGGGATGACTATATGGTGACTAATATAACAAAATAAAAATTATTAAAAAAAATTGTTTTTGCTTCTTGGTCCCAGGAAGGACCTTCCCTGGGTGTCACATTCCATGTTGGATGGAAGTACACAGATTGGAAACCATTGAGGCCACATTTGAGTAACAAGAAAGGGTAGGAAGGGGAACTCTCTGGCATTTTCCATCTAGACCGTGTGTCTTATCAAGGTTGTAAGCATTTGAGGATTGTCTTGAAGCATTGAGCCAGCATTACCCTTTTGGATACATCATTTGTACAAAGGTTTGACAGGCGAAAGGTATAAAGTTTTAAAATGATTATATAAAATAGGATGAGAAGCAGAATAAGGACCCTAGTGTATGTAGCCTTTTTTTTTTTTAAATTTTTTCAGAGAGGGAGAGAGAGAGGGTGGAGGAGGGGCAGAGGGAGAGAGAGGATCTTAATCACACCCAGTTTGGAGCCTGATACAGGGCTTAGTCTTACAACCCTGAGATCATGACCTAAGCCGAAATCAAGAGTTGGGCGCTTAACTGACTGAGCCATGCAGGAGCTCCCCTAGTTTGCGTAGTCTTAAACCAGAATCCCAAATCTGGTCATCAGCTAAAGAGATCAAAAGATCATAGATCATCAGGTGGAATTTGTCATAGCCAATGTGTTTGTTTCCTAATTTTATGTAACTGGGTTTTTACTTCTCTGAAAGAATATATTCATGTGCATCAAGTGTTTGATATCACACAAATGCCTCCTTGTTCAGGAAGCAGCTAATAGAAAGCTGTGTGATTGGCCAAAACTGTCTAAGCCAATAGGTGATCATTGAATGTGGGGCTGCTATTGCCTTAGAGGTAGAATTGAAAAGTTTTCTCAATTCCAGAGAAATATTTCTAGTCATTTATTTATTGGCATGAATGTTCAGAAAAAAGATAGGTGACCTTCCAATGGAGGCAAAAAGAGCCATGTATATACCTGGGACTTCCTGTGTAAGACAATGATGAAGATTTAATGGGGAAAACCAATGGAAGGACCAAGGGGAGGTTTTAGATTTATTATAGATGTCCACAGGAATAATTAGAAATCCTAGCAATAATTTGCCTCCAATCTGCCAGCTGTCTGAACATTTATAGGCTCATTGAGAGGCCTATTCACCACAGACAAATATAAAACCAAATGGTACACATAAGACTCCTGCTAGGGTTTGATTACTAATAGTGCCGTTAATGGGGATTATTCAATTGGACGTTTGGAACCAAGTGTTGGTGGTGTTTGAAAAATAATTAGGGAGAAACCATCTTCTTCTGTAGACTTCATTCTCAAATATGTACAGACGGGGTTATTACTATAACAAGCAGACCTAAGGTGGTAATGAGAGCAGGGAACCATAGAGGTAGAAGAGGTATGATTAGTTGCATTAAGACTTATGACAGGGGAGAGGTCAAATTAAAGAACAGGAAAACCTGGTTGTAGAAGTTTGACTTGATAAGAAAAATCTAAAGGGGTGCAGGTATAGTTAATGATTGCATTGAAGATGAAGAAAAATTTAGCTACAGGGAAGACAAAAGGGTTATAGCTGTTATGACAGATCAGGGTTTCTGCAATCCAGCAATCAGAAAGGTTTCCCTATTTTGTGAGGAATCGGGAAATACAAATAAGGGCAATGTCTCTTCAGGTTAGAGAGGGAAAAAACGGGGTAAGAAAAAGCAGAGAAGAGGGAACACATTAGGCCTCATCCTATCATCTCAGGAAAGCTGCTTGCTTCACTCCTGAAAATTTTTAATTTGAAATCAGCGGTTGGTGTGCAGGTCAATCAGGGTTTGGAGCTTTTGCTAGATGAGACACACAGATACAGGAGTTAACTTCTAGGACTTTGGTGGCACAAAATTTGGGCAGTAACACTTGAGAAGGGACATTCTAGCATGGCTGAAGAGAGTCCTTTTGAAGATGTCTTTTCCAATAAATGAAATCCTCCTATAGCAGGACTAAATCTTCATGGAAGTTAAGGTCTTTGTCTTCGGGGAGCATGCTGTGAAAAGATTATTCTACTAGGGGTGCCAGGTGGCTCAGTTGATTAAGCATCTGCCTTCAGCCAGGTCATGATCTTTGGGTCCTGGGATCAAGCCCCTTGTCAAGCTCCCTGCTCAGTGGGGGGTCTGTTTCTCCCTCTCCTTCTACCCCTCCCACCTGCTTATGCTTGCTCTCTCTCTCTCTGTCAAATAAATAAATAAATAAATAAATAAATAAATAAATAAATATTTTTTCTAAAAAAGATTGCTCTACTAGAGCATGATTATTTTCAATTGATGCAATTAGGCCTCTGAAATCCCAAAGTGTATCTCCCTTTATTAGCTGTGGGTCAAAAGAGGTGGAAGCTGAATGTATGGGGTACCCTGTAATTACCTTAAGGCATGAGGTCCCCAAGTGGGCAGATCTAAAATTAAGAAGGACCTATAGCAGTATTTTTGGCCAAGATATTTGGAGGCTTTTCACAAATTTTGCCAATTGAATTTTGATGATGCTGTCAGTTTGTTCAACTAGTTCTGAAGACAGAGGATATTAAGCGCAGTGAAAATCCTATAGAACTGACCAAACAGCACATAGCCACCATGAATGTTTGGCCAGTAGAATGGGTTCCCCAGTTGCTATGGAGCTCAAGAGCGGTTCCCCAGGGAGGGATGATTTTTTCTTTTTTTCCAATAGGGTTTTGGCTAGTGAAGAGGTAGTAACTTGTCTACATGAAAGGCTTCCAAGAGTGGGTAAATATATAAATTATTACCAAGACTTATTTGTATCTATGAGATGGGGTAGCTAAATAAAGTCCATTTGCCAAACGTCAAATGGTCCATTAAGCAATTCAGTGTGCCCAGGAGCAGTGTGGACAGGTTTCCTTGGATTGTATTTTGGGCAGATAGGGCAAGAAATGTAGGTACTTTTTGTAGTCTACAGCATTGATTCACCAGAATTACATAGGAAATGAGATGGCTGCTGAAAGATATGGAGTATAATGACAGTTAAGAACTTCAGCAGCATGTGCCACCAGTGTCAATTCACAATCATTATCATTTTAATCATAGGCCAATGGTTTAATACATGTATAGTAGACAGTAGTGAGAATTTTCAAACTTCTGCTGGACTGGGTGTTTATTTGGTCCAAATAAGAGGTTTTTCTTTTAATCATACCAACAACTTTTTGATTGTCAATATTGTTTTTCCTATTCTGCCACTGATTGTTGGGTGTCTAGTTAATTTCTCCAAATTGTCATATGGTGGTGAGTTCCTTTGGACAATGACAGAGATTTAACTTTGGACCTTTAGAAGGCAGCATTTTTTGCAGAAATGTCAGCAATATGATTTCCTTTATCTTCCTGAGAGTCAAGATTAGAATGCCCCAGGGATCTTAATAATAGGCAAAGCAATAGGTAAGAATCTGGCACCAAGAATTCCTGAGTGTAAGGGCTATTTATAATTTTATCTTCACCAGAAGTAGGGAGCCACATTATTTCCATAAATTCCAAAAATTTTAGCCACTCAAAGTCATATCCACTGTCAGTATAATGTTGTTTTGCCCTTGGCTAGAATGCAGACCTGTGTGTATATAATTTGGCTTGTTGGGTCAAAGGCAAAAGTGCCACTTCAATGACTTGAAAAGATTTAGCAGATCCAGCACAATACTTACCACTTTCATTTTCCAAATAAGAACCATCAGTGAAGCATGAAAAGTCAGCATTTTCCAAAGGAGTTTTCTATAAGTCATTACAGGGGGTCAGAAGGTAATCTGTTGGTATTAAGTAGCCATGGAAGGTTTCATCAGTAGAGGAGGGGAGAAGATTGCAGGTTTAAGGCTATTACCATGAAAAAGAATGATATAAGGGTTAGTGATATAGGAAATGAGATGGCTTACTGAAAGATATGGAGTATAATGAGAGTTAAGAACTTCCCCAGCATGTGCCATAAAGTTAAAGGGGATCCCATGATGATTTCCTCTGTGGCCTTTAACAAAAATGGTGGTAGCATGTATCACTCTGAGACATGGAGGTGGGGGCGAGGGATTAATCCTCAGGCTATGGAATCTAGTTGTTGGCTATAATATCCTATGGGTCAATACCCTAGGCGCACTCCCTTCTCTTTCACATACAAAAAGGAAAAAAGAGAGAATGTATTTGAGATGTCCAGGGAAGGCAGGGGGGGTTATTAAACTTTCTTTTAAGATCAGAAAGGTCATGTCATCTGAATCTTCCCAGACAAGGGTCAGGGTCAAGTTTGGTAGTTTTTAATAAAGAGTATAAAGGTTGGGCCATAACGGAAAAGTTTGGGATCTAGTTGCAACAGTAACCTGCCAACCTGAAAGAATCTCACAGTAGACATCAAGTTTTGGGCTCTGGGAATTTCAAAATGCCATAAAGCCTGTCTGGATCTAGATGTAGTCCTTGTTCTTAGATTAGGTTTCATAAATATCAAACTTGAGTTTAAAAATATATATAATTTTTCCTTAGAGAATTTATGTCCCTTTTTAGCTAGGAGTTTAGCAAATAGGTGCTATCTTCCTGTGAGGAGGCTTGAGGAGGGGGAAGAGAAGTAAATCATGCACATATTGCATTAAAGTGTAGCCTCCAGAGAACTTAATATCATTTACATTAGGCTTTAAAGCTTGTGAGAAGTAAGAGGGATGGGGTAAGAAGAAGCTGAAACCCTGGGGTGTTATAATCCAGGTGTATTGATATCTTGCCCAAGTAAAGTAAAAAAAGATATTGATTAATTTTTATCTACTGGGATATTAAAGCAAGCATTACATAAATCAATCATGGAAAAAATAAGCTTTCAATTGGGATAAAGTCCAATAAAGTGTGGAGATTGGGGACAAGAGAGTAGCAAGAGATGCTAATATTATTTATGACTCAGAGGTCATGGGCAAGCCTCCATCCATGCCATTTGGTTTCTTTACAGATGTAATAGAAGTGTTGCAGGGACCATGCAGGGGATAATGAGGCCCTGGACCTTATGGTCTTCTATTATTGATTTAATTCCTTAAAAAGTCTTCTTTATTTATATGATATTGATTAATCTTGGGAATATGTTTTGAGGAATCTATTTGGATCTTAATAAGAGATGCATTGTGGATTTTGTCAATATCAGTTGAGGATTTTGTCCATAAGGAGGGTAGTAAGTTATTTAATAGGGACAAATGATTAGTATCCTTGGGATTAGCTCTAGTGCTATCAAAGATGGAACAAATAAAAGATGTTGAAGAGTCATTTGATTCACCTGAGTATTTTGGTCAATATTTTCAAATTCTAGAATTATTTCCCCCTTTTTAAAAGAAATTTCATCATGATATTTTCCCAAGAAATATTGGCCCAGTGAATGAATAGGGGTGGGGGAACTAAAGAGAAAAGGGTGTGTATCTCTTAGAGAGCCTAAGGAAAAAAAAAAGTTTTAGAGATAGGGACATGTTGAGATATATTAGAAAACCCTATTATTGGAATTGTTTTATTATTCTGATGCAGGGTCTGTTTAATGATAGTAGGATTTAGCACCAAGAGTGTGGCTCCAGTGTCAATAAGGACAGAGAGAGATTTATTCCTAATCTGGAGAGTGGTTTCTCCAAATTGATTAAAGGGAAGTATTGGGGAAAAGCCCCTGTAGTTCCTCAGAGTACCATCTTTGGGGATTAGGAGGACGATGGAAAAATTGGTTAGAAGGCTGAAGGCACTCAGAATGCTTCAACTGGTAACAGACTTTCTTCCAATGTCCTGGCATTTTGCAAAAATGACAGAGACCAGGATAATTTTGGTTGTGTTTAGGAACCTCCATTCATTTGAGTTGAAAATTAAGAATCTTAATGGGGAGAGGGGGAGTCTTAGTGGTCTTCCTTTGATTGTGGGTAAGCTGGTTTGATAAATTAACTAATCTGATCTGTAGTGGACACAATGTTTCCTTCTTCATCTTGAGACTTTAAACTTGAGGGGAAAGATCCCTGTTCAGCCTGTTAATGAATATAGATTTAAAAGCCACCTAAGTGGATTCAACATCCAAAA
This sequence comes from Ursus arctos, assembly GCF_023065955.2. Taxonomy (NCBI): domain Eukaryota; kingdom Metazoa; phylum Chordata; class Mammalia; order Carnivora; family Ursidae; genus Ursus; species Ursus arctos. The sequence goes on along the minus strand of NW_026622763.1, from coordinate 8,531,043 downwards.
AAAAAAAAAAAAAACCCAGAATATTCTTTAAAGACAATTTTGAGCAAGCTATAATAATCATACATGGGCTCATTTGGTTTCTGGGTACAGGCCTGCGTCCTACTCCAATACATTAGATTTGGGAAAGCCCTAGGAATTGCCAAATATGGTCACTTGGCAATTCTCCAAGTCTGATCATATAATAATTCAAGGGATATTTCTTTGTCCACTGGTTATAATTCTGAAGACTTCTCAAGATCATTCTAATGAATCAGCAATTTCATTCAATATCAGGCCTAGCCTTTACCAACAAGCATGTGGAATATCTGATATAAATCAGAGAAGCCAGGTTTATAAGTTTGAATGACTATAATAAATTCCTCAGCAAATCTGAGGGGACCTTCAACTATTTTGGAGAACACAAGGGGCTCAAGTGGATTCTGCACATAGTACCAGGGGCCGTTATTTCCTCAGGGTGTTGTTGCCGTTAGATCCCACCTATGACACCATGAAAAGTCAGCTGTTTAAAATAAAAAAGGTAAACGATTCAGCTAGAAAAATTGAGTTTATTCAGAAATAGTAAAGGATTTGCAATTCAGGTAAAAAAAAAAAACAAAACCAAAAAACAAAAACAAAAGCAAAAAAACTATACCAAAACGTAGGCAAGTCCAGAGAACAAATGAGGAGAGTCTTTTTATAGAGGAGAGGAAGAAGTTGGAAAGGGATGTCTTGAACAAAAGATTATTAGAGGAAATGAGAGTTCAGAGTAGTGGTGGCTTCTCAGTGGCAGTAGGTAATGGAAGCAGTGGTGATTTCCCATTTGCTGCAGTGAATGGTGCTTGTTTTTACTAGGTGCCTGCCAGGTGCCTGCAGCTTGCCGTTGTGGGGCCAAGAGGAAATCCTGCTGGTCTATGGGACTTATGATGAGTGGTACATACATCAGAGCTCTCTCTTCATGGATTTTCAATTAAATTTTGAGTTAGGTATTCTTAATACATTTCCACACACACAGCAATACATAAACACCTAAAAAACATTATCTTTAGTGAAAGAAGCTACATCCTAAAATATGTACATACTGTTTAATTACATGAAGTTCTAGAACAGATAAAGCTTCATGTATGGTGATCTTAATCAGAATAGTAATTGCTTGAGGAGAGGCTAATGGACTGTGAAGGACAACAAGGGAATCTTCTTGGATTATTTGAATGTTCTATATCTTGAAATGGGTAAGAGGTACAGCAGTATATATATTTATCAAGATGATAAAACTCTAGGCACACTTGTGCATTTTACTGTATAGAAAGCATACTGTAAAGTCTCCCTTTGTCAGCTCCATTAATTACTAAAAAATTATGATGTTTACCTAACATATGAAACAGGATAAAATGAGGATGAAGAGGTTCACATTAAAAGTATACAAGATGTCTAAAATAACAGAAGGTGAAGAGTGTCATTATTATCCTGTAAAATATTACTATAAGTAAAAAAAAAATTGCTAGAGATGAACTGTGAATTTGAAATCAGATATCTTTTTTTTTTTCATTTTTCTTCATGTAGACATTGATGGACTATTAATGAAAATCATTGGTGACCCAAGGGGGCAGTCCATACATCAGCCTTTTATATTCTAAACACCAGTGGTTTCCCTAATATCCACTCAGTCATTTACATTAGGGGTCTTCTTAACTCTTCCCCCTTCTTTGTTTTTCACATTTAATCTATGGCCTGTTTGTTTTTTTTCTTTTTCTAACTCCAAAACATAACCTCCTTATTCCTGCAACTATATATGTTGCTAAACCTCTCATTTTTCTTGCCTTGAATAATGCCCTAAGTTTTGATTTCACTTTGTACCTTTAAGACTTGATTCTATCAAATTCATCTTCTACCATGGCCACAAGAGTAATTGATAAAATTAATAATAATGTGACCATGACAAGTAATATTGCTTGGGTTAAAAGTGAGGGCTTTGCAGCTTGAACTTCTATATTTGAATCTTGTCTCTACCATTTACTAACGTTATGAAACAAGTCAAATTAAATAACCTCATTGTTACATTTTCTCAATTCAAACTGAGATATTTAATGAGTTATTATTATATGAAAGTACCTAGAAGACGCACCCTTTCAGAATTTTAAAAAACCGAAGGGATAACAAAGATTAACCATTATTACTACTTTTGTCAGAAAGAAATGAATTCCTTCAATATCTGTTTAACATATTAATTACATAAGACCTTCCATGACCTACTGTCTTCCCTACCTCCCCAGTTTTATCTCTGCCATCCTCTTCTACCACAATTTATATATTTAAATGTATTACAATTTTCTTTGTATAGAATGTTACTTTAAGGCATCCCTTTGTTCATACTTTATCTCTTCCACCATTGTTATTTATAAGAAGCTGTTTGTATATCTGTTTTCTTGGTAGATAAACAAGGACAGTGTAATTGTATAATTTTATATATATCACAATTTTTTACCACGTGTTACACAGTCAGGAATTACTTAATTGGATAAACAGCTTTAAAAATCCAGAGTTATCAAAAAAAGGGTAATTTAAATGAAGTAATCAAAACCACTATTTAGGAGAACTAGATATTAAGTATAAATAATTTCTAAAATTAAATTCAAAATGCAAATTATAACCTGGATACTGGAAAAAAATTTAAATCATTTGAAAAATAATATAAGATATAATTTTGTTCAAATTGAGTTTATGAAAAATAGTAAATGTGTTACTCAAAGTATTGGGAAAAATGATTACTTTCCAATTATAGATAAAAAAAGTGGCTTTCTTGGATAAAGGATCTGTGTGTACTATGTTATTAAAAATCAGATAACAAAAACAGATAACAAAGGGGTTTTTGCTATATATTATTATGATGAAGAGTACAGACTTTGGAGCTAAATAGCTGAGGTTTGGAACCTGGATATTCTGTTCACTAGCTATACAACCTTGAACAATTACCTGAAGACTCTGGAACACACTTTCTCCATCTGGAAAATGAAGATAATAATAATTACTATCACTTGGAAAAGATAACTAAAAGAATCAAAATGTAAAGCGTTGTTATTTTGCATCTTTTATCATAGCAAAACACATATAATGTAAAATTTACCATTTGAACCACTTTAAATGTACAATTCAGTGGCATTAATCCTCTTTACAAAATTATGCAACAGTTATCCACTATCCATTTCCCAGAGGGTTTTCTTCATCCCCAACAGAAACTCTTTATCCATTACATAATATCTTCCCATTTTCCTAACCCAAATTCCAGACTCTACCATGCTTACTGTCTATGTATTTGCCTATTTTGGGTACTTCATATAAATATCATCATGCAACATTTGATCTTTTGTGTCTGGCTTATTTCAATTAGCATAATGTATTCAAGGTTCATCAAACTGTAGAATATATCAAGAGTTTTTCTTTCTTTTTAAGGCATATCCATTATATGTGTTTATTCTGTTGATGGACTTTACACTGTTCTCAATATCTGTTATTGTAAATAATGTTGATATGAATATTGATGTGCAATAACCTGAGTCCTGCTTTCAATTCTTTTGTGAATATACGTAGATGTGAAAATGATGGTTCAAGTGGCAATTCTATATTTAACTTTTGAGGAACTGCCATATTATTTTCCACAGTGGCTGCACCATTTTACATTCTTGACAGCAATGCACCAGGGGTTTAATTCTTCCACATCTTCCACAATACTTGTTATTTTCTTTGTTTTGTTAAATAAGAATGATCCTAATAGGTGTGAAGTAATATTTCATTGGTGGTTTTGGTTTACATCTTCTTAATGGCTTGTGATTTTGAACACATTTTTGTTTGATTTTAGGTTATTTGTATTTCTTTTTGGGAAAGATGTCTATTCAGAGTCTGTCCATTTTTTAAAATTGGGTTGTGTGAAGTATTTTTGTTGTTGTTGAGTGATAAGAATTCTTTAAATATTTTGGATATTAATCTCTTATTAGATATGTCATTTGTAAATATTTGTTCTTATTCTGTGCATTGTCTTTTTATTTACCCGTTAGGGTTCTTTGATTGGCAAAAGTTTTTTATTTTGATGAAATCAAATTTATCAATTTCTTGTTGTTGTTGCTTGTGCTTCTAGTGTCATGTTCAATAAATCCTAGCCAAATGCAATGTCATGAACATATTCTTTTATGCTTTCTCCTAATAGTTTTTATTTGGCTCCGACATTTAAGTCTTTGACAATTTTTTATTATGTTCAGTTAGCCACTGTATAGTACATCATTATGTATAACACCCAGTGCACATCACAACTTGTGCCCTCTTTAATACCTATCACCCTGTTACCCCTTCCCTTCACCCTCCTCCTCTGTGAAACCCTCAGTTTGTTTCCCAGGGTTCATAGTCTCTCATGGCTCTTCTCAGTCTCTGATTTCCTCCCCCTTCAGATTTCCTTCCCTTCCCCTCTGTGCTATTGCTTATGTTCCACATATGAGTGAAACCATATGATAATTGTCTTCCTCTGCTTGACTTACTTCACTTAGCATAATCCCCTCCAGTTCCATCCATGTTGATGCAAACGGTAGGTATTAGTCCTTTCTGATGGCTGAATAATATTCCATTGTATATATGAATCACATCTTCTTTAACCATTCATCTATTGAAGGGCATCTCAACTCTTTCCACAGTTGGCTATTGTGGACATTGCTGCTATGAACATTAGGGTGCATGTGCCCCTTCTTTTTACTATGTCTGTATCTTTGGGGTAAATACCTGCAATTACTGGGTCATAGGGTAACCCTATTTTAAACATCTTGAGAAACCTCCATACTGTTTTGCAGAGTGGTTGTACCAGCTTGCATTCCCACCAACAGTGTAAGAGAGTCCCCTTTCTCCACATCCTTGCCATGGTATTGGCACAAAAACAGACACATAGACCAATGGAACAGTATAGAGACTCCAGAAATGGACCCTCAACTCTATGGTCAACTAATCTTTGATAAATCAGGAGAAAATATCCAATGGAAAAAAGATAGTCTCTTCAATGAGTGGTGCTGGGAAAATTGGCCAGCTGCATATAAAAGAATGAAACCGGACCATTCTCTTACACCATACACAAAGAGAAACTCAAAATGGATGAAAGACCTCAATGTGAGACAGGAATCCATCAAAGGAGAACATAGGCAGTAACATCGACCATGGCAATTTCTTTCAAGACACATCTCCAAAAGCAAGGGAACCAAAAAGCAAAAATGAACTTTTGGGACTTCATCAAGATAAAAAGATTGTGAATTACAAAGGAAACAGTCATCAATACTAAGAGGCAACCCACAGAATGGGAGAAGATATTTGCAAATGACATTCAGATAAAGGGTTGATATCCAAGATCTATAAAGAACTTCTCAAACTCAACACTCAAAAAACAAATAATCCAGTCAAGAAATGCACAGAAGACATGAGAAGACACTTCTCCAATGAAGACGTACAAATGGCTAACAGACATGAAAAAATGCTCAACTTCACTAGCCATCAGGGAAATACAAATCAAAACTACAATGGGGTACCACTTTACGCCAGTTAGAATTGTTAAAATTAACAAACAGGAAACAACAAATGTTGGCACTAGACTATTCAAAATAAGAGTAGCTTTTTAGTTTATTTCTTATGAATGTATTTAAATTGGTAAATCCCAAATTTCTCAGACTAAACTATTTAGCACGAATTATTAACAAAGTAAATATAGTCTAACTATGTCTAGTCCCTCAGTTCTTTTCCATTTTATGTGAAAATCATTGGGATCCTTTGCCACTTTTATTGGAATTAAGTCAGAAGAAGTACAGCAAGCAGCTTTGATCTCTCTTCAAATTTTATGGCTTGACCAATGGGGCTGATAGTGGAAACATTAACACAGTTATAAACTAACTCAACTCACATTAACAAATTAATCAAATGCTAAAAATGCCTATGAAAGTAGCTCAGAATAATAAATGATGTCGAGAAACAGTTTTCCCCTAGAAAAGTGCCAGTCCTTTCATGTCTCAAGCCACCCAGAATTTAAGAGCAAAAACTAATAATAAAAATTAACATTCCTGCTCCACATAAACAAGTAAGATGCCTGGCAGATGTGAAATCTTATGATTTGATGATATTGATTTCTGTCACTAAACATCAATTCAAAATCTGACCTGTATGTTCTTTTTTGCTTTTTTTAACCTTTTTGGCCACAATTTCATAACCCATTCCCAAGTGTCTTCTACTTCCTACATTGCACTTGAGTTCTGAATTAGATTTTATATTTATGAAAGACATTGAGTTGAAAGGGGTCAATCAGAATTCCTTATGGTAGAAGACTTATGGGCTAGAGTCGACTTTAAGTTAGCCACCTCTGACATTTTAGGCAATTGCTTTTATATCAAACCTGAGAAAAGGGGCTGCAAACTTCATTTCACCAAGCTCCATATTACCTCTTATGAACGATCAGATTAAGATTCTATAAAGAAGGCCTCTAAAGATGGCATAAAGTTTATGATAAATGGGTATTTGTGTGGCTTTAGTAGTTTCTTGTTGCAAAAGTCAATGAAATTCCAGTTCACATATAGCTTTGCTTTTGTCTCTCTCAAAGATGCTTCACATAATGCATTTTTATCAATTGAATTCACCATTAAATGGACCAAGTCTTGCTTAGGTTTCCAGCAATTCTCTATCAGGTTGACTTAGAGATGCCATGACCAGATTGTAAGCCTAGATAGAAGCTATTCCTCACCCTTATCTCCCCCTAACAAGGATTTCTATATGAACCCTTATGCTCCATAGAGAGGCAGTATTTATAGCATGGCCTTATGCTTTGATTGTCTATTACAAATACACATACACATATACATATATATGGCCTACTCATACTGGACAAAAAAAGCATACTTGATACTTCTTAAAGGCTATGTATAAATATATGCATATATGTGTGTGTATATTTATGTGTGTGTGTGTGCACATGTGTGTGCATCACTCATTTCAAGAAACCTCTATTAACTGTGTAATTCCCAGGCAAACATGCTCCACAAATTCAGCTTGTATGTTTAGCAGAGTAAATTTGACGCTATTGTAAAAAAAGAAAAAAATATACATATACATCCACTCACAATATACATACACATATGCATTTACACACATATATACAAAATTTTTTGTTTGGGTTTAGCAGACCCTGCATTGCAGTTTTATTGACATTCATGAAGTATTGTGTTTTGTATTCATACTGTAATCCAATTGTGACTCAGGTACAGCAATTACATTATAGTGTGATTAAAGAAACAGACTATTTCATGAATGATATTTGATTAAATCAGTGGGCATTCATAAGAGGAAGTGATGCCCATAAACCCAGGGAAAGTTCTATGGATGAGATGGAACATGAGTTTTAGTGATAAGAGAAGGTGAGGCTTAGTCAAATCTTAATGTAAAAGAAAGGTTGTATGTGAGGGAATGGCATGGTATAAAGGCAGAATGTTCATGGTGTGTTCAGAGATGAATGAATAATTCCTTTGGAGTGGATCATTGATAGATGAGAGAGATAAATATAATAGTGAAGGTGGGTAGAAACAAATCTCTGATACTTAGAACTTTTCCTATTAGAAAAATTCAAGTTACATATTATTTAAAGCCATAGTTAGATTGACAAATGTAGGAGTTAACATAAACTAGATTTATCACTTGTAAAGAAAAATGGTGTAAAATATTATATCTCTGACTTATGTAAATAAATCTGTCAATAAGTAGGCATGTGTATGTGTGTGTACACCTTTGAAATTTCACTCTATCTTTATAACTTCAAAATATTATTGGGACAAGCTTACTCTGAACTTAATTTTGCAAGGTTGTAAAACCAGCACAAAATGATTTTTTTTCCAGATGAAATACTGTGTTTTTATTAAAGGTTATGTTTCAAATCTCCTGGAGTTTACACAAAATAAAAATGAATTTGCAGAACAAAAATCATGCTCAGGTTCTTACTTCAAAAAAAGAATCACACAGTAATGAACATTTGTTTTACAAATGTATATCCTATGTAATTCACTTCATAATTTAGTACAATAAGTGGAAGACATTCAAGACCTTACTCTGGGTTTTATGGACAATGAATCAACCAGGACCAGTTTCCCTTTTCCTAGAGTAAAGGGCTTCCCCCAAGAGCAGCTTCCTTTAGCTTCCAGGGGATGCTTCAAAATTTCAAGGACCATAAGGTATATAGTTAAGTAATGAAATATAGGTAGAGCCCTATCCTGAAGTGCCAGAGCTAAATAGCATGTACAATCTCCTTTCTTACTTTTTAAGAAAGTAATGCCTTAGGGAGAAGGGGTCCCTTCAATGGAATGAAATCCACACTGTGTCCAGGGGGTGTCTCTAGATTCTGGTCAGCTTTTTATGAATGGATATGAGTGTATTTAGGCAAGAAAAAGAAATAAAAAAGCATCCAAATGGCAAAGGAAAAAGTAAAACCATCTCTATTTACAGGTGGCATGATCTTGTTTGTAGAAAATCCTATAAATCCACTAAAAATATAATAGAATTAATCAATGAATTAAATAAAGTTGCAGAATACAAGATAAATATTCAAAAACCAATTGTATTTTTTACAACTATAATGAAAAATTTCAAAATGAAATTAACAAAACAATTCCATCTACCATATCATATCAAAAAGAATAAAATACTCAGATATAAATTAACAAAAGAAATGCAAATGTCTACTCTGAAAGCTACAAAACTTTATTGAAAGAAAATGAAATTATCTAAATAAATGAAAAAAAGCCTATGTTTATAGATCAGAAGTTTTAATATTGTTAGAGTATTGCATGGTGCCCTGGGTGTTATGCACAAATAATGAATCATGGAACATCCATCAAAAACTAAGGATATACTGTATGGTGACTAACATAACATAATAAAAATTATTATAAAAAATAAATAAATAAAGAGAGTATTATTAGCAATACTCTCCAGATTGATCTACTTATTCAATGCAATCTCTATCTGAATCCCAGGTGACCTCTTGGTAGAAATGGTCAAGCTGATTCTAAAATTCATGTAAAATTACAAAAGACTCAGAATAGACATAATGATCTTTAAAAGAACAACAAAGGTATATTCACATTTCTCAATTTCAAAATGTAGTATAAAGCAATGGTAATCAAAACAATGTGATACTGGCATAAGGACAGATACAACATAAGTGAAATACAATTGATAACTGAAAAATAAACCTATGTGTATATGGTCAACTGATTTTTAACAAAGATGCCAATGACCATTTAATAGATAGAGAATAGTCTTTTCAACAATGGTGTTGAAACAACTGGATAGACACATACAGAAGAATGACACACTATATAAACTATCCACTAGAATAGCTAAAATTAAAAAAAAAAAAGTATTGGCAATGATATAGAGAAATTGGAGTTCTCCTACACTGCCGATAGAAATTTCAAATTGTGCAACCACTTTGGAAAAGAGTCTGACAGCTCATCAAATTATTAAATATAGAATTACCATAAAATCCAAGCAATCTCACCCTAGGTAGGTATCCAATAAAAATGAAAATATATGTTCACATAACCTTTTACATGAATATCAATAGCTTCATTATTCATAATATTCAAGAGGTAGAAACATATAAATATCCATCAACTGATGAAGGACATACAAAACATAGTACATCCATTTAATGGAAAATTATTTAGCAGACAAAGGAATGAAGTAATGATACATAATATATGTCAAAACATGGATGAACCTTGAAGCAATATGCTTAGTGTAAGAAGCAAGTCACAGAAGACCAGACATTATATGATTCCATTTATATTACATGTCCACAATAGGGGAATCTATAGAGACAGAAAATAGATTACTGGTGGCTTAAGGGCTGTGGTGGGTGAACAACTATATCTATCTATATCTATCTATCATCCATCTATCATCTATCTATCTATCCACACACACACATGCACATATATACATCATATATGTATATATGTGAAACTATCATTAATTCAATTTATATCAACTTAAAAAGAACACTGTGTGCTTTACTTATCAAAATATCTATATATACATATATAGATATACACATTTATTTTTATGCTTTATATGGATTAATTTTACATTGTAATGCATGATAAGTAGAACTTATTTTAATAAATCTTGAGGATCATGTGACTTGCTGTTTTGTTAACATGGCTTTCTGAATTTCCACTTTTCTCAAAAAAGCCCAATTACCAACCAACACTTTGTGAAAATGTGAAATCCATTCTGTCCTCTTGAAGATCATGTCCTAGAATCATCAAGATGGAGACATAGGTTGTTCTGACTTTAGTCTCCAGCAGCAGAAGCATAATCAACAACTATTGATTGACAAACATGGAGAAAATTCCAGAACCTGGGAGTGGGGCTAAAGTAATGTCCTGAAACACAGAAACCAAGAAGGACTGTATTAGAAGGGTATAAAGAATAGTTTCACTTTGACCATATCACCTCTCCACTAGGTTGGCACAGTGCCAGTTTATCTAGTGGGACAAAGAGAGCCCAAGGTAGATGTCCAACTTCCCCAAAATTGCAGGATGCTTCTTGGAAGGCCTACTTTGGTCACACCACACATAGATCACTGGAGGAACCCATGAGGCTGGATTACTAGGGATCAGATAGAGATGGAAAAGTGGGATGGGGCTTACAGCCAGATTTTGGAAGATCACATTCCTCCTTGCAGAGGTACCCAAACAGCGATCCCATCTAGTGGCTCTGCCTTTCTGCAGAGCTAATACAGTCACTCTATCCACCCAGGGAGCCCAGTGGGCTGTTTTGCTTGGTTTGAATTCCCAGTCAGTGAACCATACTGGCCATGGAACATAATCTCACCTAGGCAGGAAAGAAAATCTGAAGCCCCACCAATCTCCTGAGTATAGGCCCAGCTTTGCCAAACAGAAAAACCTGGCCAGAGAACATGTATAATGCTTTCTACAGTCATGATTACAGTGGTGCCTGAGTAGAGATCTGAGCCAGTGGCTCTGCCCATTTGCAGAGTCTTGCTGGTGACCCTGTCATGGCCAGAGACCTTGGAGGGAAATTTGCCTGATTTAGATTTCAGCCAAAAAGCTCTACTGTGCATGTTACCTTCTCTATGACCCTGCCTGGGTAAGCAATGTCCCTCTTAATGGCTGAGTAGAACCTTCGGTCCCCTCCGCCCAATTCAGAAGACTAGCCAGTGAACGCAGGCATCCATGGAGCTCATTATAAAGCTTCAAGAAGTAGGGATTCTAACCAGAATCTCTGCCCACCTATGAAGCAGAGTTTGTGGCCCTGTTTGGCAAAGTACTCTGTTGGCAGTTCTCTTTGGTTTGGGTCCTCAGCCAGTAAACTGAACTGGCTGTGGAGCCTGTTCTACAGCCCCACCTAGGTAGGAAAGCAAATCTGCAGCCTCACCAAACTCCAAAGTGTAGTCTCCAGTCTTGTCCATCCAAGAAACCAAGCCAGAAAACCTGGGCAGTTACAGGATCATCCAACAGCTTCACTTGTGCAGGGAATCAAGCCAGAAGTCCCGTCCAACTGTTAAGTATAACCTCTGCCCCCAGATAACCAAGGAGACTTAACAGTGATCCTGGACAGCCTCAGAACCAGCCTATAGCCCTGTCCTACAGCAGAGTCCAGACTGTATACTTAACCAATTGCTGAACACATCCTATGGCCTTGTCCAAGCAGGGAGCCTAGCCAGTGCCCCCACCCAATCATCCCTGAAAAGGAAGGCCAGACAGTGATTTTGCTCAAATACAGAGGAGTCTCTAGGCCCATCCAAATATTAAATAGAACCAATGACTTTGATCAGTGGCAGAGCATAGCTAGTGGCCTATACGTTTTTGAAGCCCAGTCTGAGTCTACACACAACTTTAGGGCAGAGTTTGCATCCCTGTGTGATTGCACAGCACAGACTTGTCTGACCACAAAGACCTGCCTATGGCCCTGAATGAACAAAAATTCCAGCTAGTAGCATCACCTGGTTAAGCATCATTGCCTGAGACCTGAACAGGAGTTGTGGATCCCAGCCAATAGTTCTTCTCAATCATGGAATCCAACCTATGGTACCACATTGCCAAGGAACACAGCCTACAGTCTCGCTTTTCTTGAGACGATTACAGAAAACAGCTAGTGGACCCACCTGATTGCAGAGTCAGCTAGCAGGCATGCAAAATTGGTGAGTCCACCCACAGCCCTGTTAAAATGTGGAGCCGACAGCAGTATCACCTCAGAGCACAAGGTGTGGACATGCCAGAGACCCAAATGCAAGCCCACCCACTCATGGTCATTATCAGCTGACTCATTCATAACCTCAAACAGAGCTGATTAGTAAAAGTCTATCACTGCTGAAGTAAGCCTGTAATGTCTAGAAGAGGAGATTAAATACTCAAATGCACAGATAAAATGCAACATATAAATAATCACAAAAAATCAGTTAAACATGACACCACCAAAGGAAACTAATAAAGTTCTAATAAATCATCCAAAGGAAAGAGAGATCTATATACTATCTGACCAACAATTCAGAATAATTATCTTAAACAAGTTTAGTGAATTACAAGAACACTCAGAGAGACAATTAAACAAAATACGGAGGAAAACCCCACATAAACAAAATAAGAAGTACAATTAAAAAATGGAAATGATCAAAACCAAACACACAGAAATCCTAGAGATGAAGAATATGACTGAACAAAGAACTCAACAGAGAGCTTCCATAGCAGATTCAACAAAGTAGAAGGAAGAAGCCATAACTAAAAGATGGGTCATTTGAAATTATTCAGTCAGAGAAGCAAAATTAGGAGGGGTGAAAAAAGCCTATAGGACTTATGGGAAACTATCAAATAAAACAGCACACACATTATGGGAAACTCAGAAGGAGAAGATAAAGAAAAAGGGACAGAAAGTCAATTTAATGATAATGACTAAAAACTTCCCAAACTTGAAGAGACAAATGGACATCCAGATTCAAGAGAACTATAATACCTCAATAGGTTGAAAACAAGGGTAGCTACACTGAGACACATTACAATTTAATTGTTGAAAGTTTTAGACAAAAAGATTTTGAAAACAGCTAGAGAAAATAATACTCATTGCATATAATGGAATCCCCTAAGATTATATGCTGATTTCTCAACCAAAATTTTTCAGGGCAGAAAAGACATATTTAAACTATGGAAAGAAAAAAATTTACTTATCATAAGAACTTTAAATATAAATGGATTAAATTCTCGAATCAAATGATATGAAATGCTTGAATGGACAGAAAACAAGATCCAATGATAATCTGCCTACAGGAGAGTTACTTTTATTCAAGGACACACATAATGCAAGAATGAAGGGATAGAAGAAAATATGCCAAGCAAGTGGTAATCAAAAGAAAGCAGTTATCTATACTTACATCACTTAAAATAGACTTCAAGCTAAAAATGCTCAAAAAAAGGCAAAGGAGGTCATTATATAATGATAAATTAGCAAATATGTCAAAAATATATAACAATTATAAATATGTATGCATCCATACATATTGGAGAATTTAAGGTATGAAGCAAATACTAACACAGCTAAAAAATAATTAAACAGCAATACAATAATTGAAGACTAATACCAGACCGTCAACAATATATAGATCAACCAGACAAATAATCAATAGAAAACACTGGATTCAACAACAGTATAAATCAAATGGCATTAACAGACATTAATGGAGGTCTTTCATCCATTTAGAGTTTATCTTTGTGTATGGTGTGAGAGAGTGGTCAAGTTTCATTCTTTTGCATATAGCTGTCCAATTTTCCCAGCACCATTTACTGAAGAGACTGTCTTTTCTCCACTGGATGTTTTTTCCTGTTTTGTCAAAAATTAGTTGCCCAAAGAGCCGAGGGTCCATTTCTGGGTCTCTATTCTGTTCCATTGGTCTATGTGCCTGTTTTTGTGCCAGTACCAAGCTGTCTTTGTGATCACAGCTTTGTAGTACAGCTCGAAATCCAGCATTGTGATGCCCACAGCTTTGTTTTTCCTTTTCAACAATTCCTTGGTGATTCGGGGCCTTTTCTGTTTCCATATAAATTTAAGGGCTATTTGTTCCAGTTCTTTGAAAAATGTCATTGGTATTTTGATCAGGATAGCATTGAAAGTATAGATTGCTCTGGGTAGCATGGACATTTTAACTATGTTAATTCTTCTGATCCATGAGCATGGAATATTTTTCCATCTTTTTGTGTCTTCTTCAATGTCTTTCAAGAGTGATTTGTAGTTTCTAGAATATAGATCCTTTATGTCTCTGGTTAAGTTAATTCCAAGGTAATGTATGGTTTTTGGTGCTATTGCAAATGGGATGGATTCCCTAATTTCTCTTTCTTCAGTCTCATTATTCATGTATAGAAATGCAACTGATTTCTGAGCATTGATTTTGTATCCCGCCATATCACTGAATTGCTCTATAACTTCAGAGTGGATTCTTTTGGGTTTTCTATATAGAGTATCATGTCATCTGAGAAGAGAGACAGTTTGACTTCTTCTTTGTTGATTTGGATACCTTTTATTCCTTTTTGTTGTCTGATTGTTGTTGCAAGGACTTCTAGTACTATGTTGAATAATAATGGTGAGAGTGGGCATCCTTGTCGTGTTCCTGATCTTAAGGGAAAGGCTTCCAGCTTTTTCCCATTGAGAATGATATTTGCTGTAGGCTTTTCATAGATGGTTTTTATGAGATTGAGGAATGTACCCTCTATCCCTACACTCTGAAGGGTTTTAATCAGGAAAGGATGCTGTAATTTGTCATATGCTTATTTCTGCATCTATTGAGAGAATCATATGATTTTTGGCTTTTTTCTTGCTGATAAAATTTAAGACACTGATAGTTTTGTGAATGTTGAACCACCCTTGCATCACAGGGATGAATCTCACTTGGTCATGATGGATAATCCTTTTAATGTACTGTTGGATTCTATTAGCCAGGATCTTGTTGAGAATTTTGGCATCCATATTCATTAGGGAAATCGGTCTGTAATTCTCCTTTTTGATGGGGTCTTTGCCTGGTTTAGACCTCGATGTGAGACAGGAATCCATCAAAATCCTAGAGGAGAGCATAGGCAGCAACCTCTACGACATCAATCACAGCAAACGTTTTCATGACACATCTCCAAAGGCAAGAGAAACAAAAGATAAAATGAACTTGTGGGACTTCATCAAGATAAAAAGCTTCACACAGCCAAGGGAACAGTCAAAAAAACTAAGAGGCAGCCCATGGAATGGGAGAATATATTTGCAAATGATACTACAGATAAAAGACTGGTATCCAAGATCTACAAAGAACTTCTCAAACTCAATACAGGAGAAACAAATAAACAATTGATAAAATGGGCAGAAGATATGAACAGACACTTTTCCAATGATGACATACAAATGGCTATCAGACACATGAAAAAATGTTCAACATCATTAGCTATGAAGGAAATTCAAATCAAAACCACACTAAGATACCACCTTATGCCAGTTAGAATGGCAAAAATTGACAACGCAGGAGACAACAAATGTTGGAGAGGATGTGGAGAAAGGGGATCCCTCCTACATTGTTGGTGGGAATGCAAGTTGGTACAGCCACTCTGGAAAACAGTGTGGAGGTCCCTTAAAAAGTTAAAAATTGAGCTACCCTATGATCCATCCATTGCACTACTGGGTATTTACCCCAAAGATACAGACGTAGTGAAGAGAAGGGCCATATGCACCCCAATGTTCATAGCAGCTCTGTCCACAATAGCTAAATCATGGAAGGAGTCAAGGTGCCCTTCAACAGATGACTGGAGTAAGAAGTTGTGGTCCATATATACAATGGAATATTATTCAGCTATCCAAAAAAAAAAAAAAAACACAAAACAAAACAAAAAACCATTTCTCAACATTTGCTGCAATATGGATGGCACTGGAGGAGATAATGCTAAGTGAAATAAGTCAAGCAAAGAAAGACAATTATCGTATGGTTTCTCTCATCTATGGAACATAAGAACTAGGAAGATCAGTAGGAGAAGAAAGGGTAAAGAAAAGGGGGGTAATCAGAAGGGGGAATGAAGCATGAGAGACTATGGACTCTGAGAAACAAACTGTGGGCTACAGAGGAGAGGGAGGTGGGGGAATGGGATAGGCAGGTTATGGGTAGTAAGGAGGGCACGTTTTGCATGGTGCACTGGGTGTTATATGCAACTAATGAATCATTGAACTTTACATCAAAAACCAGGGATGTGGGGTGCCTGGGTGGCACAGCGGTTAAGCATCTGCCTTCAGCTCAGAGCGTGATCCCGGCGTTATGGGATTGAGCCCCACATCAGGCTCCTATGCTATGGGCCTGCTTCTTCCTCTCTCACTCCCCCTGCTTGTGTTCCCTCTCTCACTGGCTGTCTCTATCTCTGTCAAATGAATAAATAAATAAAATCTTAAAAAAAAAACAGGAATGTACTGTATGGTGACTAACATAATATAATAATTAAAAAAAACAGACATTAATGGAACACATCATCCAGCAGCAACAGAATATGCATTCTTCTCAAACGCATACGGAACATTTTCCAAGATATGTCATACAGTAGGCCATATAACAAGTTTCAACAGAATCAGGAAGATATAATGTATCTTTTCTGACCACAATTGTATAAAAATAGAAATTAATAACAAATAGAAATCTGGAAAATAAATAAAACATGGAAATTAAATGACACATTCCTGAGCAAGCAATGGGTCAAAGAAGAAATTATTGGGAAATCAAAAAAAAATGTCTTGAGACAAGTAAAAATGCAAACACAACACACCAAATCTTATTATATGTAGCAAAAACATTTCTAGGAAGGATGTTTATAGCAATAAATGCATACATCAAGAAATAGAGAGATCTCAAATAAACAACCAACTTATACTTCAAAAAATTAGAAAAAGAAAAAACAAACTAAACACAAAGTTAGCAGAATAAAAATAAAGATTAGAGCATAAATAAAAGATAAGGAATGGGAAAAATAATAGAAAAGATCAACAAAACTAACACTTGGTTCTTTGAAAGATTAATAAATTCACAAAGCTTCAACTAGAGTAACCAAGAAACAAAGATGGAAGACTCACATAAATAACACTATAAATGAAAGAGGAAACCAATGCAACTGATACCATAGGAATGCAAACGATCATAAGCCACTTTATGAACAACCATATGCTAACAAATTGGATAGCCTAGAAGAAATGGTTAAAATTCTAGAAACATACAACTAATTATGCATGAATTATGAAGAAATAGAATATTTGAACAAACCAATGATGAAGAAGATTGACAGAGATTGAATCAGTAATCAAAATAGTCTCAACAGAAAAAAAGCCCAGGACCAGGTGAATTTATTGGTAAATTCTACCAAATATTTAAAGATGAATTAACACCAATTTTCTCAAACTCCTCTGAAAAATTGAAGAGGGGACATTCCTAAAATAATTTTACATGACTTTCATTACCCTGATTCCAAAGTCAAATAAAGACACTGCATGAAAAGAAAACTGTAGGCCAATATCACTGATGAATATACATCTAAAAGTTCTCAATAAAATACTAGCAAACTGAATTTAGTAGTATATTAAGAGGATCATTCAGTATTATCATATGAGATTTATCCCTGTGATGCAAGGATGATTCAAAATACAAAAATCAATAAATATGTTGCATCACATGAATAGAATTAAAGATATAAACAAATGATCGTCTTAATAGAGGCAGAAAAAATATTTGACAAAATTCTACTTCCTTTCATGACAAAAGCTCCCCCAAAATTGGGTATACAGGGAGTATACCTCAACATAATAAAAGCCATATATGAAAAACCCACAACTAACATCATTCTCAACTGTGAATGTTTGAAAGGTTTTCCTTTAAGATCAGGAACAAGACATGGAGATTACCCTTACCACTTCTATTCAACATAGTACCAATTGTACTATGGTACTAATAGCTAGGACAACTATGTTTCTGATTGTAGATGGCAGGGTTTATTTGTACAAAAAATTTTAATGCTCTACCAAAAAAACCTGTTAAAACTAATAACAAACTTAGTAATGATTGAAGACGCAAAATCAACATACAAAATAAGTTGTCCATACGCTAACAATGAATTATCTGACAAAGAAATAAAGAAAATCCCACTTGACACTTCTCTAAAGAAGACATACGAATGTCTAACAGACACATGAAAAATATGTTCAACATCATCAGCCATCAGGGAAATTCAAATCAAAACCACATTGAGATACCACCTTACACCAGTTAGAATGGCAAAAATTAACAAGGCGGGAAACAACAAATGTTGGAGAGGATGTGGAGAAAGGGGATCCCTCTTACACTGTTGGTGGGAATACAACTTGGTACAGCCATTTTAGTTAACAGTAAAAATAGTTAAAAATAGAGCTCCCCTATGACTCAGCAATTGCACTACTGGGTATTTACCCCAAATATACAGATGTAGTGAAAAGAAGGGGTACATGCACTGTCCATAGCAGCAATGTTCATAGCAGCAATGTCCACAATAGCCAAACTGTGGAAGGAGCCAAGATACCCTTCAACAGATGAATGGGTAAAGGAGATGTGGTACACATATAAAGTGAAATATTATTCAGCCATCAGAAAGGATGAATACTTGGATGGAACTGAAGGGGATTATGCTAAGTGAAGTAAGTCAAGCAGAGAAAGACAATTATCATATGGTTTCACTTATATGTGGCACACAAGGAATAGCATGGAGAACATTAGGAGAAGGAAGGGAAAAATGAAGAAGGGGAAATCAGAGGGGGAGACAAACCACGAGAGACTATGGACACCGGGAAACAAACTGAGGGTTTTAGAGGGGAGAGGGGTGGGGGAATGGGTTAGCCCAGTGATGGGTATCAAGGAAGGCATGTATTGCAAGGAGCACTGGGTGTTTTATGCAAACAATGAATCATGGAACATGGAACATTAACATTAACATTAACATTATCAAAGACTAATGAAGTACTGTATGGTGACTAACATAATAAAAAAGAGAAAGAGAAAGAAAGAAAGAAAGAAAGAAAGAAAGAAAGAAAGAAAGAAAGAAAGAAAGGAGGAAAGAAAGAAAGAAAAAAAAAACATAGCGAAAGAGATCCTTGAAATTGGTCTTAGCAATAATTTTATGAATATGACACCAAAAGTGAAAGCAATAAAAGAAATAATAAAATGGGTCTACATCAAACTAAAAAATCCACATGATAAAAAGGCAACCTGAAGAATGGGATAAGATATTTGCAAACCACATATCTGATAAGGCATAAATATCCAAAATAAAGAAGGAATTTATAAAGCTGAATAGAAAAATAACAATAATTTAATTAAAAAAAATGAGTAAAGGACCTGAACAGACATTTTTCCAGAAAAGTTTTTCAAATGAACAAAAAGTACATAAAAGGGGGCTCAACATCACTAATCGTCAGGAAAATTCAAATGAAAACCACAATGATATAACAATCACACTTGCCAGAATGGACGTTCTGGAAAGAAAAGAGGTAACAAGTGATTTCACACATGTGGCGAAAAGGGAACCCTTGTACAATCTAGTGGGTATGTAAATTGGTACAGCCACTATGGAAAATTTAAAAATAGAACTACCATATGATTCAGCAATTCCATTTCTGGGTATATACCTCAAGGAATGAAATAACTATCTCAAAGAAATATAAGTATCTGTGTTCATTGCAGCAGTGTTTACAATATCTAAGACATGGAAACAACCTAAGTGTCAATCAATAGATAAATAGGTAAAGATAGTGTGAGATAGATTAGATAGGTAGATAGATGATAGATAGATAGATATACACAAGATTATATATCTATTATGATATATGTTTGTATTATATTAAATAATATAATACTATGTATAGTGTATAATATGTAATATGCATATATACTTACTACATATATTAAAATGTAATATAATTCAGCCATAAAAAAGTATATGCTATTCATATATTCATTAGTTACATATAATATCCAGGTACTATATGTTGGCTAATTGAACATAAAAAAAAGTATATACTGTATATATTGCCATTTGAGGTCACATGAATGAACCTTGAGTGCATTTTGCTAAGTAAAATAAGTCAGAGAAAGAAAAATACTATATAAATTATGTGGAATCTAAAAATGTCAAATAGAGCAGATTTTTGGGTGCCTGAGCTGTGGGGGGGCTAAGTTGTAGGGGAAAAGCATGAAGATGGTCAAAGTCTACAAACCTCAAATTGTAAGATCAATAAGTTCTGGGAATGTGATGTACAGCGTGATGACTATAGTTAAAAGTACTGTATTGTGTATTTGAAAGTTCCCCACAGAGTCAATCTTAAAAGTTCCAACCACATACAAACACAAAAATTGTATCTATGTGAGATGATGGATGTGTTAACTAACATTACTTTGATAATCATTTCAAAAAACACATCAAATTATTATGTTGTATACTTTAAACATACACAATGTTATTTGTCAATTTTGTCTTGATAAAGTAAGAACAAAAAGAAAAAAGAAGTGATGTCCCAAAAAGGACATACCTGACACAACACTTAGTTATCTTCCTTACAATCTTTAAAACGTGGTTAAAATATTTTTTTATTTATTCCAAAGTTATAACTTACACACTGATAATCAAAATGATCAGTGTTTTTTTCTTTCAAAATAAAGAAAAAAAATTTATGTCCTTCTCCCCCAATTTTTCTTATAGTGAAATATAATAATCGATTAAAACTAAATGAGCACTACTATATTCTTTGCTTTTATGAGTTTGACTATTTTAGATACCTTATAAATGTGGAGTCATACAATTTTATTTCCTTCAGTAACTGGCTTATTTCACTTAGTATAACATCATCCAGTTTCATCGACATTACTACAGATGTTCAATAATGTTCCATTTTATGCATATAGCACATTTTTAATCCATTTACCTATTGATGGGTATTGAGAATTCAGTAGTGGTTGTCAAGGTCTTGAGGATGAGAGTAATGGGAAGCTATTTTCAGTGATTATACAGTTTCGTTGTGCGAGATGAGTAAGTTCCAGAGATCTAACATCACCTATAGATAACAGTATGCATTGTGTACTTCCAAGTTTGTTGAAAGGATAGATCTTATATTCAGGGTTACCACAAACCACAAACAAAACAAAAATAAAAGTAAAAAGCCCAAGTGGCACAAGAAAACTTTGGGAAGTATTGGCTATTTCTTTAACTTGATTATGATAATGGTGTCATGGGTGTTTACATTTGTCTAAACTCATTGTACACATTGAATATGGGCAGTTCTCCGTACATCAATTCTACCTCAGTAAAGCTGTCAAAACAAACAATGAGCATAAAAACACAACTGGAAACAAGGATTTCCCCCTGAAGGAAAGAGAATCAATAAATATGTAAAAGACAAAAAAAAGTGTAAGAAGCCTGACAATGAACAGAGAAAGTCGTTATCGAGTCTGTATACTATGATAGTATTGCCTGTTTGCCCTGTGGAATTCCTAGAAGGTTCTGGGCTCTGGGAAGCCTAGAAACATGGATGAATTGTAGAAGTAAAGAAACAGTCAAAAAAAAATGGACATTAATGTAATGACTTTATATGAGACAGTAGAGCTCAACATGCCCTTTACTCAACTTCAGCCACAAAGCCCCAGAAACAGATGACCCCTTGACAAATACGACAAAATTTTATTCTTAGAACTTCATAAAAGCTGAAGCAAATGGAGACAGTGGTCATTGCCATCAGAGAACTATTTCCTCCCATCCCAGAGAGGGAGGAGAAAACTTACTGTCTGGTTCCCTCTGGGCTCACCTGAAAAAGAATCCTATCAGTTGACAATTGCAATCACCTCGGTCTGGAATATCAGTCGAAAGCTAAGAATCATCAGACATTTGATAAAGTATGAGAGAAACAGATAGAAGTAAACAAATAAAAAAGCTAACATGGAAAGAAACAGAGTTTCCTGGAGAAGAAAAATAACAATAAAATGCATTACTAAAATATTATAAACACACATTTTTATTATAAAATTTTCATGATATATGTTAGTATAAAAAGTCTTTTTCTTACATTTTTATTTTATCTATTCCATGTATGAAGAAATCACTTTTTATGTATGTATTTGTACTCTTTTAAATTATTCCCTGCAATCATCTTAGCTTGAGGCCACTATCAGGCTACCTAGACCCAGCTAGCTGGGAATATGTGATTTTGTGTCCTTTCTCTTCTCACTAAAAAGAACATATTAATTAACTTACGAAAGGTATTAAACTACCCAGGGTTGGTCGCCTGGGTGGCTCAGTTGGTTAAGTGTCTGCCTTCAGCTCAGATCATGATCCCAGGGTTCTGGGATCCAGTCCCCAGTCAGGATCCCTGCTCAGCGGGGAGTCTGCTTTTCCCTCTGCCTGCAGCTCCCCCTGCTTGTGCTCTCTCTCTTCTCTCTCTGACAAATAATTAAAATCTTCAAAAAAATTACTTAGGATCTTTGAAGCCTTCCATTTTCTTCCAGAAACATTTTTAACATTTGAAAATTTAATTTGCACTGCATATTTCACACGCTAAAAGTACTAATCTTTGTATTTAAGTGATTTTACGTATTAGCTCATTTCGTTCTCCCAACACCCCACTGACATGTATGCTACTTGTACCCCTCTTTTACCAATAGAGCAACTGAGGCAAAGTAAGGCCAAGTAATGTGACCTTAAGCAGAGCCAGGTTTCAGTCTCCAGTGTACCATTCCCAGGGAGTTTCTAGCCTCTAACAGCTCTGATTCCCTGCCTCTAATGGAGAACCCCATACTCTTAAATCTTTGGATGGTTCACACTGACTTCTTTTGACAAAAATCTCTGCATAATGATGTCCTAGACCTATACAATCTCCAGGTTCTTAATGCTTATAATTTCTTCTAGGCACACCTGCTCCAATGTTGCATGTTATTTTTTTTCTCTGAATATGTTTCTCTAGAGATCGTTTTATGAGCTATGTAGTTTTGCTCTATAAGGCAATAGAGCAGAGTGTTGTGATAACAGTCTCCAGAGTCATATTAACTTAGTTCAATCCCTGCTTCCACCACTTGCAAAGTGTTTCATCTTGGGGAAAATCACTTAGTTTCCATTGTAAATCACTAGGTCAAGTGAAAAATGTGATTTAAATTTTAGTCAGCTTATGGACTTAGTGGGTAATTAAATTATGTAGTTCTTGTAAAGCAATGAGAATAATGTCTGGCATGTGGTAAGCATTCTGTAAATATTAAGTATTGCTTTTACTATTAATATCATTATTACTGTTATTGCTGTTTTGAGAAAAATTCTGTCTCTGGAAGTTTGGCAAAAGCCTTATAAACAGATACTTTGGCTTTCAAAGACTGAGGACTGGTAATGGGCAAGTTTGAATAAAGGCAATCTAATTATAGCTAATAGAGGAACCAGTGAAAATTTTGTCTTGCTGACATAGCACACGTAACTTCATCTCTGCATTATTCTAGTCCAAGTGACCACGTGAGGTTGGCTGTCCTCATCTTCTCTGGGTATTGAGCATCACTACCAGGTTACCTGGTTCACATGATACACTGTAAATGATGCTTTGTTGCTTAGTGCATAATTAGCCAAGAAATTTTCACTTGATGTAAACCTGAGATTGAGAAAGAGCACCATGTGAAGACTGCATTTCCCTCTTTATTTTTTATTTTTGTTTTTTTAAAAGATTTTATGTATTTGACAGAGAGAGAGAGAGAGCATGAGCAGGGGGAGCGGCAGCAGAGGGAAAAGCAGGCTCCCCTCAGAGCAGGGACCCCAATGGGGGACTCGATCCAAGGACCTGGAATCACAGCCCGAACCGAAGGCACAGGCTTAATGGACTGAGCAACCCAGGTGCCCTCCCTCTGTATTTTTTAATTAGACTTTTTATTTTGAGATCATTAAAGACTCAGATGTAGTTGTAAGAAATAATTCAGAGAAACTGTGTACACTTTACCCAGATTCTCTGAATTATAATATCTTACAAAACTACGTTACAATATTACACACAGGATATTGACATTTTCTGTCAAGATACTGAACAGTTCCACCACCACAAGGATTGCTGGCATTGACCTTCTGTCGTCACACCTACTACCCTCCTTGTCTGTGATCCCTGGCAAATAATAATCTATTCACCACTTTTATACTTTGGTCACTTAAGGAATTATGTATGAATGGAATTATATAATAGGTGACTTTTTAAATTTACTTTTTTTTTACTCAGCATTATTCATCCTAGTTGTTATGTGTACTGTTCATTAGTTCTGTTGCTGAGAAGTATTACATAGTATGAACGTACCACCATTTGTTTAACAATTTACTCATTGAATTACATATGGACTGTTTCCAGGTTTTGGTTATTAAAAATCAAACTGCTATAAACATTCATACAGAGGTTTTTTGTGCACATGCATTTTCATTTCTCTGAAAAATATTTGAAAAAGTGTAATTAATGGGTTGTATGGTAGTTGCGTATTTGATAATTTAAGCAACTGACAAATTGTCCTCAGGAGGGGCTGTGAGATTTTTTATTTCCGCCAGCAATGAAGGAGAGCTCCTGATGCTACACATCCCCATCAACATGTGATATTGTCAATTTGGGGAGTGTAGGCACTATAATAAGTGTGTAGCGGGACCTCATTATTGTTTTAAATTCCAAGTCTCTAGAGACATATAATGATGAGAATCTTTTCATACCCTTGTCACCTATCTTCACAGAACATTTAATTTTAATTATTGTTATTTTTTATGTATTATATTTTTGGCATTGTCTAAAAAATGGTCAAAATCAATCTCAACTAGATTATCATCTACAGGATTCCTTAAATGTTTTAGATTTGTATTTTACATGCAGGTCTATGACTGAGTTAATTTTGTGACAGGAGTCAAAATTTTGTACAGGGCTTTTTTGTTTTGGTTTGGTTTAGTTTAGTTTGCTTTTTGCCTGTGGATGTCAAATTGTTGAAGTATTATTTGTTGAAAAGTCTACCCTTTCCATTTTGAATTGCCTTTGCTCCTTTGCCAAATGTCTGTAGATTATAACTGCACACCTATAGTCGACTATTCTTGGGCCCTTCATTCTATTCCATTGCTATATTTGTTTGCTACTTTGCCAGCATCACGCTGTCTTGATTACTGTGGCTTATTAGTAAATCTTGTAGACTTGAAGTATTAGTCCTTTGATTTTTTTTCTTCTTCAAGATTGTGTTGGCTGTTCTGTGGTTTTTGCCTTTCCACATACATTTTAGAATCAGTTTGTTAACATATACAAAATGACTTGTTGGGATTTTGATTGGATTGTATTAAATCTATAGAAAACTTTGGAAAGAACTGGCATCGTAACAATATTTATTTTGCCTATCAACAAACATGGACCATCTCTCCATTTGTTTAGATCTTCTTTAATTTCTTTCATCAGAGTTTATAGTTTTTCTCATATAGATCTTGTATATATTTTGTTAGATTTATACTTAAGTGTTTCATTTTTGGGATGCTAAGGGAAATGTTGTGATTTTAATGTCAAATTCCAATTATTTTTTCCTAATATATAGGAAAAGATTTGACTGTTCTCTAACCTTACATCCTGCAAAGTCACTATCACTTACTTATTCTGGGAGACTTTTGTTGATTCTTTGTGATTGCGTGGAGAGTCAGATAGCCATGCCATCTGTAAACAAAATCAGTATTATTTCTTCCTTCCCAATCTGTATACCTTTTATTTATTTTTCTTGTCTTACTGCATTATCTATGATTTTTCATTGCAGTGTTAAATAAGAATAGTGACAAGGGACATCCTTGTCAATCTTAGGGGAAAAACATACTGTTTCTCACCATTAGGTAAGATGTTAGAGTTTTGCAGATGTTCTTTGTTGGGTTGAGGAACTTCCCTTTTATTCCTAAGTTGTTGAGGGTTGTTATCATCCATGGATGCCGGATTTTTTTTTCAGATTGTTTTTCTACATCTATTTATATGGTCATATGAGTTTTCTCCTTTAGCCTGCTGATGTGATGTATTATGTAAGTGAAAGTTCAAATGTTGAGCTACACTCACAAAACTAAAATAATTCCCATTTGATTGAGGTTTTTAAATATTTGTATACATTGTTGAATCCAGTTTGCCGTATTTTTGTTAAGAATTTTTGCATACATATTTGTAAGAGATATTTGTTTATAGTTTTTTCTTTCTTATAATGTCTTCAGTTTTACAATAATGTGGATCTTATAAGATGAATTAGAAAGTGTTGCTTCTGCTTCTCTTTACTGAAAGAGATTCAAGAAATTTGATAGCTTCTTATTTAAATATCTGGCAGGCTTCACTGGTGAAACCATTTGGGTCTGGCACTTTCTTCTTTGGAAAGTGATTATTGATTCAATTTCTTTAATAGATTCAAGCCTATTCATATGATCTATCTTTCCATGTGTGAGTTTTGTTAGACTGTGTTATTCAAGGAATTGTTCCATTTTTAAGTCAAATTTGTGGAGATACATTTGTCAATTATATTTTTTTATTTTCCTTCTAATATCTATGAGATCAGTAGTTATGGCCCCTTTTTCAATAGCTATATTAGTAATTTGTGTCTTTTTCTTCTTTACTTAGCCTGTCTAGAAGTTGATAAATTTTACTGTTTTTCTAAAAGCCTTTGGTTTCATTGATCTCTCTATTTACCTTTATGTTTTTAATTTCATTGATTTCTGTTTTAATTTTTTTCTGCTTGCTTTATGTTTATATTCTTCATTCTCTATTTTTTTAAAGTGGAAGCTTAGACGAATGAGTTTAGCTCTTTCTTATTGTTTAATTGATGCATTAAATATTACAAATTTCTCTCTAAGCAATGCTTCCACTGCATCTTGCAACTTCTTGCTGAGTTGTATTTTCATTTTCATTTAGTTCAAATATTTGTTTTTTAATTTTCTTGAGAGTTTTTCCTTCATGCACGTGTCACTTAGAAGTGTTTAAACTCCAAGTATTTTGAGATTTCCAGCTTTCTTTCTGTTATTGATTTCTAGTTTAATTCCATTGCAGTTTTAAAGCACATATTATATGATTTCAATAATTTCGAATGTCAGGGTATGTTTTAAGATCCAGAATGTGGTGACCATTTTGGTGACAATTTTATGGGAACTTAAGAAGAATGTATATTCTGCTGATGTTGGGTGAAGAATTCTATAAATGTTCATTAGATCCAGTTGATTAATGGTGTTGTCCAGTACATCTATATGTTTATTATTTTCTGCTTACTAGATATGTCAATTACTGATAGATATGTGTTACAGTTTCCAACTATAAAAGTGAATTTGTCTATTTCTCCCAAAATGTGTGGGCCTTCTATGTATTTCTCTGAGATTCACTCCATTAGACAAATAGTTCCTCCACCGTTAATGCCATCTAGATCTCTTCGTTTCTACTTAAATGGCTGAGAAGGTCTATGAGTCACATGCTTAATTTCTTCAAGAGCATTTTGTATACCTGCATACTCTTACTTTTTAAAAATCTCTTTGAGGTATATAAGTTAGAGGTTGTCCAGTATGTCTTCAGCTTTTTCTCCAGAGCAGGTTTCCTGACAATGAACCTACCAATTATAATATCTTTACAATCCGGATAGGCTGAGAATTTCTCAAATCATGAATTTCTGGTTCCATTTTACATAATGTTTCTTATCTAAATCTCTCTTTCCTCTCACATTTTTAACTTAAATGGCAAGAAGAAACGGGGCTGTGAAACTTTTTTAGAAATCTTCCCAGTTGAATGCCCAGTTTCACCCTTTACAAGTTTTGTTTTACACAATTCTGTGCAGCTTTCTCTTACTATATAACACGAATCAGCTTTTCTCCAATTTCTGTTGTCTTCTTTATTGTCTCCTGAGCTGTCACAAGCAATGATTTTAATATACTCATTTCCAACAATAACCTGTTCATCATAACTTAGGAACTCTTTAAAGCAGTATATGGTTTATCTACCATTCTTCTCATTCTTTTTTTTTTTTTTTTTAGCCCTGACTAGCATATGTTAACATTCATATTTTTACTACCATCAGGTCAGGTGAATCTAAGCCTTTTCTATCATGTTCAGTCCAACATTTTCCAGTCTTTGCCCAAATTCCAGAGCCACTCCCACATTTTTAGGTATATGTTCAACAATACTCTACTTCAGTTAGAAAAGAATTTTTATTCAAGTCCTATTACTGTTGTAGAAAATTACCACAAATTTAGCGGCTTAATAAAACAAACAAAATTATTATCCTAAAATTACTAAAGCAGAAATCTGACATTGGTTTTACTAATTTAAAAACAAAGTGTATAATGCTGTATTCCTTTACAGAGGCTTTAGAGTAAAATCTGTGTCCTTGTCTTTATTTTTCGTTTCTACAAGTCACCCACATTCTTTGGCTGATGGCCCTTCCTCCACCTTCATCAGCAACTTCACACTGAGGCTTTCTCATGCTGCCATCTGTTTGATGCTCTTCTGGCTCCCACATCAACTTTTAGAGACCATTGTGATGATTTGGACCCACCCAGATAACTCAGGATAATCTCCCTAATTTCATAGCAGTTTGGTAAGTAAAAATTAGCAACCTTGCTTATATCTTCAACTTTAAATCCTCTTTGCCGTATAGATAATCATATTCACAGATTTCCAGGATTAAGATGTTGACATCTTTGAGGGCCATTAATATGTTTACCACAAACACAAAGACAAAAAATGATCATATGCTCAAAGCTGCTAATATAGTTCTCAGCTTCCCACAAGGTTGCTCAGACTCTGGGAAATTTAAGGACAAATTGGACTGAAAACATACAGATTTAAGTTGGCAGGCATTTTCTCTATCTCTCTCTAGGAGTATATACCTCTGCTGGGTATGTACTCTGGCTTACTAGTCTGGAAAATTTGCCTCTTGTTTTACCAAGCTACAAACCTTGGTAACATATATTAACCCCAGAACTCACCAACTCAACAAGCCATAGTCAAAGGTTTTAGCCTCTTGAGTTTCTCTCCTTTGGCACTAAGTCAGCATCAACTAGATCCATTTCATTTCATTTTATTTTCTTTAGATTCATTTCACTTTTAAAATCACTCTTTTTAAAGATTTTTTAAAGTAAGAGGAGCTTGATTTGAATTGCTTCCTCCCAAGGTCTTATTAAAGTGATTTAAATACCTATTCAGAGTTTTATGTAAACCTTAAGTTTACATAAATTAAATTCGAATAAAATGGTGCAGACCAAACAAAGCATATTTGCTGGTGGAATTTAGCCTGCAGGCCATAAAACATCTACCTTGAAAACTCAAACCCTTTTAAAGCTTTTCAGAGGACATGAGGAAGGCAGCATTCTTGTGAGCTGGTGTGATTTTGGTGATGAGAGTTTTATTCATATATTATGATTCTTAAATTCAAATAGCAATAAAGAAGAAAAATAAATACATAATATTACCCAATGATTTTCTTAAATATCAATTTTATTTTCAAATTCAGAAAGCTGGAAAAAATAGGTCTTTTTAAAGTCCTTCCTACATAGTTCCTGTTTCCCCATTCACGCTGACATTTCTCAGGGCTTCACAAAATAGATCAGAGATAAAGCATAAGGCAGAAGTTATGTAAATTACTAAACTCACATTCTTTCTTCCCCAGTTCCCATTACCTGAAAATGATTAAGTTTTATTATTGAAACTATTGCAAGTAACTTTTAACTTACTACAAAAAATTTTACATATAAATAACTTGCCAATCTAATAAAGGAATAGAAACCACACATTATGGTAATGGATGAGAAACCATGAACTAGTCAATGAAAATACGATCTTTTCTGAAACACACAGATAATGATAGACAATGGAATGGCATCATATTGAATTCTCTCTTGTAGTGCAGATTATTAGAACAGGGCTCAATAAAAAGACAGCCTTGTTACAGTTATCAGAATTTTATGCTTTTGATTTCCTTTGAATTGGACACTTTCCCAGTAAAATTAGGAACTGTTACTACAAAAACACATTCATAGAAATATACTTCAGACAGATAATTATCTGTTTAGAGTGGCTTTCTACAACTTATCTTTATCTCTTTGCCACTCCTAACTAATTTCTCATTACTGAACTCAGATTATCATCACAGCCAGGCCAATTCAGATCAACTCTTGGGTAGTCTCTTAACTAAATTTCTCATAAAACATGTTAATTTTACCCTTTGTTCCAGAAATTATTTCCTCCACCAAAATCCTAAGTGTTTCTCCCATGTGGGACATGGGAGTTCTGTGGGGAAGTTCTGTGGGGAAGGTGCAGCTAAAGAGCTTTGACCAGCCAGAGCACCAATCCCAACATTGCCACATGAGCCAACTTGTGACTGTAGCAGTATTCTCATGTAAAGTGGAGATGCCAATTGTACCTCCCAGGATTATTGAGAGATTGAATAGATTAAATAAGAGGCTTTTCTTTTTCTTTTTCTTTTTCTTTTCTTTTTTTTTTTTTTTTTTAGAGAGTGAGAGCATGCATATGAGTGGGGTGTGAGGAGAGCAAGGAGGGCCAGAGAGAGAGGGAGAGAGAGAATTAAATAAGGGGCATCTTTAAAGTATCTGGCATGGTACTTAGAGTAGTTACTCAAAAAATGTCATTTTCTGGGGCACCTGGGTGGCTCAGTCGTTAAGTGTCTACCTTCGGCTCAGGGAGTGATCCCGGAGTACTCGGATCAACCCCCGCATCAGGCTCT
This sequence comes from Ursus arctos, assembly GCF_023065955.2. NCBI lineage: Eukaryota > Metazoa > Chordata > Mammalia > Carnivora > Ursidae > Ursus > Ursus arctos. The sequence goes on along the minus strand of NW_026622763.1, from coordinate 8,500,259 downwards.
TCCGCTGGGAGCCTGCTTCTTCCTCTCCCACTCCCCCTGCCTGTGTTCCCTCTCTCGCTGGCTGGCTATCTCTCCATCAAATAAATAAATAAATAAATAATCTTTTTAAAAAATGTCATTTTCTCTTGTCCTCTCCTGCTCTAATATCCAACTCTAGATTTACATATTTCCACATGTAATGTCCGGTTAATATTTCCCTCTGATCACTGATTAACATTATGCTAGTTCCTATATATTTATATTTATACACATATTCTAGTTATTGTTCTGAGTGTCCTTTAATATACAGCCTGGAGCAGGTATTGTATTCCATATCTTCCTATATCACAGCTTGAAGACACTAGAAAGTGATACATTTGATGGATGTGAATTATGAAGAAAATTAGCAAGACCAAGAAGCTAACTCATTTGACCTCATTTGTATTCCTCATTGCAACATTTAGTGTCACTATGTGAAAAAAAATATGATATGTATAGCCCCTCTTACTGTGTGGAATGAAAATTAGTAGTATGCTTACTAGTTACATTCTACAGGCCTTTGACACCATGTATAACAAGGGACATTAATGAGCTCAGAACCAACAATTTCCTTAGGTTCAGAGGGCAAAACATTCCACAATTCTTCATATTTTCTAAAATTTCTGGACATAAAATTTTGCTTCTGCCTACTTTTTGTGGACTTCCCAAATAATAATAGCAGTTGACTTACATTTAAGGGAAAACATAGGCTGTTAAAGAAATCTTTTCACTGCATTTTTTTTGTGTGTGATGAATGATATTTTCTCAGTTTTAAAGATGAGAGAACTGAGACTCAAAATAGTGAAATAAAATTGGCAAAGGTCAGAAGCCCAAAAATAAGAAAGATAGGCTTTCCGTCCAAATCTTTTTAGACCCCAACCCATACCCTTCTATCAGTTTCAGGTCCTCCCCCTGGATTCATCTTTTCCTCTTGTTTTTAGGGCCCTCGTTAGTATCTCATTGCTTAAAACAACCCCTTGACTAGATTGTTATTAACTGCCAGATATCTTACACTTACATAAATTTCTAGATTATTTCTCTGTAGGCTTGCTTTATGCTTTTGCTGCCTCTGCTTCAGCTGATGAAGCAAAATCCCATGGGAGTAACCACAAAAACAGATTCTAAGAGAGCAATGGCAATGGTGGTTGTAACAGCTTAGATATATAGCCCAATTGCTGGGGGATTGCTATTTGACTGCCAGTCACACATTGCAACAGATTTTAGTTAAATCAAGCTTTGACATGATTGGAACAAAAACCAAATGAAACATCTGCCAAAACAGAAATTGTGTCAAACTCCTAAAACAAGGAAGAATGTCTTTAATGTGTATAACATCTGAATAATAGTAAAACTAGTTCTTATAAAGTTTTATGAAATCCCCAAAGCATTTTTTGTGCCATTGGACAATATTTTCCCTATTTTTTATTCTTATTTACAAATTATTTTCCAAATATACAAGAAAGAAGTAAGTTGAAGTATCAGAATATAGGGTAAAATTAAATTCCATTTAATTCAGTAAGCATGTAGTGTCATTCAAAAAGAAATGGAAGCCACCTGCTAGACATCTGGAATACCTCCCACATCAGCGAAGTTGTGTTTAGATGGCATTATGTTCCTAGATGAAAATGAAAGCTCCTACATGTCCAAATGCCTGATGATTTACTGAATCTTCCCATTTTATCTTAAAGTTTATGATTATATAGACAGATCTTGCAAAAGTCAAATGGGCCCCACTTCACATTACTGAATATATCTAGGAATAGAGTGAAATTTGACTGGTTTGCACAATAATAAAGCAATAGCATATGATAAGAAGTTCATAAGGATTTATTGTAATTCTCATTGTCCTTAGGCTAGTCTAACTTATGGTTGTATAATGTCCTTCAAATTTCTAGGTATAATATGCAGAGACAGCAATGTTTAGATGGGAAAGAGGGTCCATCTCCTTCTTATGTCTCTATTTTTAGGATTAAGGGAAACTTTCTTAGCAGTTTTCCAGTTACGTCATCTTGGACCTCTTGGACACCTGAAACCAAGCTTTCATAAGGAGAATGGAATTATACAGTTGTGTTAGATTGACCACTTAAGGTCAGTCTATGATGTGGGGAATCAACCACCATGACTATCACGGGCCCATGGGACTGCGTATCATCTCTGTGTCTTTGGAATCACCGCTATGGGATGTAATCAGCAGCACTAAAGGGCAAAAAGTTGAAAGTAGCATTTACAGTTAATGAAAACAACAATAACAGCAAATGCTCTAGGCAAAGTCTTTGTTTTCTTCAGATTGATTTACTTAGGTATCCAAGCAATTAATTAGGAAGGAAGTTGAAAATCACTCTAGGTTTTTCTTTAATAGAATACATTTGGTTTATATTGTCTTATCTGTGATTTTGAGCAAGATAATTATTATTAAATCATTATTATAATCATTTATGCCTCAGTTTCCTTGTCTGAAAAATGAGAGCCATGCTAATAATTGTTCTAAGTATGTTTCAGTCATTTACAAGATTTTATGATAGTCAGATGAGCCATTATTCTGAATTCGGTGAGCTTTTATCAAGCTCTTCCTATGTGCACTGAATATAAAAATGCATAAATGCAGAATGTCTTATACTTTTGCACATTATTATTTTTATTATATTAACTATTTTTTTATTGAATGCCATAATCGAATCGTTTTTAAACACTCAACTATAAAATATAGATACACAGATTATGTTTGCTGCTCTTTTTCAATTTGTGTTTGGGTTTTACTGAAAATTTATATGTATGTATATATATATACACATATGTGTACACACACACACACACACACTTTGGATTCTTCCCGAATATAATACCTCATACCCGCAAACATATAAAAGAAAAAGAAAACAAAATGGGGCGCCTGGGTGGCACAGCGGTTTAGCGCCTGCCTTTGGCTCAGGGCGTGATCCTGGCGTTATGGGATCGAGCCCCACATCAGGCTCTTCCGCTATGAGCCTGCTTCTTCCTCTCCCACTCCCCCTGCTTGTATTCCCTCTCTTGCTGGCTGTCTCTATCTCTGTCGAATAAATAAATAAAATCTTTAAAAAAAAAAGAAAAAGAAAAAGAAAACAAAAAAAGCAAAAACAGAAGGAAAAAAAAAGCAATTAAGCAATACACTGCATTAAAATAAACTTTATTTTCGTCCTCTTTTGACTTCGTTTTACATTTGTAATTTTCTTTGGTCCATACTTCTGCTTCTCTAACTGAAAATTTTCAAAATCAGAAGCCAACGTTTACAACTCCTTTTTATGGACTCAAGAGGTTACACAGAGCATATTAAGTCCTGAACTTTTTGGACAAATCACCGCTGCTGTTATTGTGAAGGCTTTTTTATGAGTAGAATGTAATAGTACATAAAATTCTCTTGCAGTTATGCTCATTTGGATACAGACATGTGCTCTTTGTTCAGCAAGGTTAATACTTGGAGACTCTACTCCTCAAATTGAATAATTATTTACCCACAGAATTAGTGAACAAACTTCACTTTTCTAATGCAACTTTATCAGAATGGTCTAAGGGTATAAATATCATATACCAAGAGGAAGTTCCCTTTTGCTGTGTATACTGCCACAACATAATAATATGCAAACTGAAAAGGTAAAAAAGAGAAACAGTATAAAGAATTGGATCTTTGCATTTTTAGGGTTGGTACTGCTGATCTCTCTTTTAGGTGTGGCTGAGCATTTCCATGGGAAGTAAGCAGTTCAGCATTTATTTCCTTAGCATGCACAGGGATATTGTGAATTCTCATGCCACTCAACACCACCTGGTCAGACTTCAGCTCCACCCAGCATCCCATTATCACTAAGAGTACTGCCGATAACACAAAGCCTCATAGGAAAAGCTTAGGGAAAACTAAGTGCATAACTCCATCACCTATAAATTTTTTATTACTAAACGATGTTCATAATGTATTTCACAATATATCTCAAATGTATGCTGTCATCTCATTATCATTGAAATACCATCTTCTAGAATTCTCTCTACAGCCAATATCCCTTCCCCCAATCTATTCTGCACAAAAGCAGATTGATCCTCAATCATTTATCATCATCTCCATAATCGTCATTTCCATTGAGCATCCACCCCATACTAATCGTGGTGTGAGAGCTTCACATGAGATTACACTGCACTTGTCATAAATCGGTCAATTAACTAGATTAGCACATTGTTAAATAAAGGCTCAGAGAAGGATAGTAAGTCTCCCAAGATCGCATAATTGCAAGGTGGCAGAGCCAAGATTAAAACCCAAGTCATTGTGACTCTGAAGTCCAATTCTTAGCTGTGTTACTGAAGATGGTTCATTGAAATGCAAAGGAGGAACACGTTTCTTTTAGAGAAACTCCTGTGGATGAATATAACCATAATATTTGTCGTTGAAAATTAATGCAGGTGTCTTTTCTTAACAAATACCATAGGAAGGTAGTTTTCGTTTATGAATCTATCAATCACAAGGGATGGATTGAGAAGCCATAAACAGATGTCCTAACTTGGTCAATATACTTTTCTTATGTACAAATGATACATTGGTGTATCTGCTGTATGATCATTCATTATGTTAGTTCATCTGGCACATGGTAGGAGCACAATAAATGTGAACTAATTAAAATAAAAATGATTATTGGTGAATTCCTTAACCAGGATTATAAAAGTTACTTTATTATAGTTTATAGGTGTCAATTAAATTCTGGTATCCCTGTTACAACATCCCACATTGAACAGTATGAATATAAGATCACATGATAACATAAAATTGGTGAGCGTTCTGCATAAGGGCATACAATTGCTCAAAGTGTAGTTTTGTTCGCAATTCAGAAAATCTTCTGTTGCTAGTTCAGCTCCCAGTTGCAAATATACAAATATAAAACATAAGAAAAGCAGTATATGTTGTAATGATGAGGTTCTCAGCTACTATTTTCCAAACTGAAGTTATTTAGGATGCAAGGAGGAAAAGATGTTCTATGAAGATAGGATGCTGTATTCAAACATGTTTTACAAATCCCACATAATATATCCCGATCTTGGAGATACACGATGAACATTAGTATATTGTAGGCTCCGAGAAATCTAACTACAAAAATGGTTTTCTTAAACAGTAGGTTCTAAAATATGTTAAACCACTGAATATTTTGTAGTTGTTGTGGATGTTGTTTCATTTCTTTTCTAGCATGCCTTTAATATCTCATGATACATATTTTAGGAAGTGTTTTTCTGTGCATTTCTTCAAATGTGAATGCCCTCTCCAAATGTGTGCCATCTGTGAATATTGAAACAGAATAGGATGTGCTTAGTCCTCTCAAAAATAAAAGTAATCCATTTTAGCTTGAAAGCCCCTCTCTATTTTTAAAATGTATTTTCATCTATAACCACCTTGTAGCTTTATCAATTATATTTCAGCTGCAATATCTCAGGTTGAAGTATCATCTGAGCATTTCATGAATCTTGGAGTTGAACTACTTATTTCTATCAAATTAAAGTTTTTCCAATAAAATGCTGCTGCTTGAATTACAACCATGAAATGTTCATTGCTGTTTGTCACGTGTCTGCATCTACTGTAATTTGATACCGTGAGATTACTCTACCTTAGCTATATAATCTTATTTTCCATTGGTCTCTGATAAATTTATTCCAAGTTATATTGGTGTGAAATGATTAAAAAGCACCACCCCCAAGGAACTATTTATAGAATAAAAATATAGTGGTTTTATAATGGAAGATTCAAGACAACTATGTTTCTACTCAATAAGGATACATCTCCACCTCAGACTTCAGTTACAAAGTAACACATCTCCCCAAGGCTAGTAAAATATTCCTTCTACATCTGCAGAGAATATAGAACAGAGCTCTACTACATGAAAACAGAAAGAGAATGGTCTCAAGTTCACACATAAAAAAATGTAAGTTTCTACCTCTAACCCGAGAATTCTTTGGACCAACACTCTTCTAACATGTTTGATTATAGATAGAGCCTCAGATTAAAGATGTCACCTTTTGTCTTCTTTAACAGAAGGCATAGCCCTGGACAAACAAGGTGGAACAATAAAACTAGAACATAAATCTTCATAAGATAACTTTAGAAATTTTCCCTGGTTAAGGGTTTTTACTACTTCAGTAATCCATTGTCAGTTTGAATTCAGTATATTTCAACACCTAGTATCTAAAATTGGTATAATTATATTTGCACAGTGTGACTCAGTCATTCTTAATATATAGTTTTATCATCTGTATTAGTCAAGGTTCTTCAGAGAAACAGAACCAAAAGTGTGTGTGTGTGTGTGTGTGTGTGTGTGTGTGTGTGTGTGTGTGTGTTTAGGCTGAAAAGCCCCAAGATCTTCAATTGGCAAGCTGGAGACCTAGGACAGCTACTGGTCATTCCAGCTAAATCCAAAGGACTGAGTACTACGTAAACTGATGGTGTAAGTTCCAGTCTGCAAACCAGGAGGTATAAGACCTAAGAAGAGCTAATGTTTCAGTCTGAGTCCAAAGGCTAGAAAAAGGCCAAGGTCCAGTGCAATCAGTCAGGCAGAAGGCGTTCACTTCTACTCTGCCTTTTTATTCTATTCAGGTCTTCAGTTGACTGGATGAGCCCATCCACAATAGGGAGGACAATCTGCTTTACTATGTCTACGGATTTAAATGTTGATCTCCATAAACACTTTTATGGACACACCCAAAATAAGGTTTGACTAACTGGGTACCTGTGGCCCAGTCAAGTTTGACACATAAAATTAGTCATCACTACTTGTTCAGTGCCCCGATTTGTGGCTGCTGCCAGGGGATATCACTACGTTGCCTGCCTCTGGCTGCCAGTGGGACTTATGCTGGTAGGTCCCATAGGATGTAACCAACAGAGAAAGTGCGCTTAAACAGCTCTATCACCCCCAGGATACAGCAAGAAGCAACAGACTCAGGAACCTGGTCTTCCTGTGAAGGAGGCTTACTAGGTAATCACCATGATTGCAATATTAGCAATAGGCTTCTAATGAAACACACAACCATGGGCTGACTATAATCCTTTCCAGAGACCTCTGCCAGGCTCCTGAGCACCAATGTCACCTGCAGGGGAGTTTTACACAGCACGCCACCTTTATAAAATGTAGAATAAAATAACTCCTCCAAGTTTATTATAGACAGATAACTGATTTCACCATTCCTGACTAGGGAAAGTAAGATTTTATTGGCAAGGATGAGTAATACTAGGAAGGAAAACATCTTTGGAGAATGCCACCAGGATCAATCTATGAGGTCAGAGATGCTAAAAAGGTGCATACAACAGCAGATAGGGAAAAGGCAGAGATCCCGTCTTCCTTGGGTTCATTATGCATTCCTCTGAGAATAGAGCCTGAATATGGTGAATTCTTAGCATATGCTTCTGAAATGAATGTATGTGTCAGCTATTAAGTAAATGAATAAATGATTGTAGAATCAAATGAGTGAATGTATGAAGTATAAGTCATGGCTGTTGGCCATATGTCTTTTCCTTCTTCATTAGAATACTCTCCTTTCTTGTGTTTTGTGTTGAGCTGATGGATTGGACAGAGTGGCTTAACTTATCCTAACAGAATAATACATATTCATTCTTTGTCAACATTTCCGTTGTAAATTCAATGAGATTAAATATATACCTATACTTGATGCCATATTACTAATTTTCATATGGAGGAGTTAGAGTCAAATTAATACAAATAAATTATTCACTAGATGATGTAGATTTTAAGTTGAAATATTGATTATTCATGTTAAAATTATGAATAATGTTCATAGGTAGCTTTATTTCTTTAGAGGGTTATTTTGAGTTTTCTTCTTTTGAGTTTTGGTCTGATAAAATGGTAATGAGTTATTTGACAGACAAAATAAATGTTTGCTACAAAGTAATACTCAAAACAATTATCAAAAATTAGTCACTGAACCATTTTCTCCTAAAGGTCCATGAAGGCAGCCCTAAATTCTTGGTTCATATCAATTTGCTTTCTCTAAAAGTTTGTTTCTTTTAAAAGATCTCTGTCACTACTTCCATAGCTCATATTTCTAGCTCTATATTGCTAGTTATATTAATTTATTTTCATCTTGTTAAGGAAAAACACCATCTTTCTAAAATCCCTTTTAGCTTTATGTGCATTCAGCAATAAATGGTTTATATAACATTAATCATATTATATAATAGCACCTACAAGGCACTAAACTCTCTCCTAGATTCCATGGATACTGTGATGAAAATGGAAGGCAAACATTGAAATAGCTGGCTTACAGTCTACCACAACAGTTTCTTGACTAATTTGATTGTGGATAATGGTAAATTAAGATTCTCGGTTGTTGGAAAGCCTTCACACTATTAGACCTAAACATTTTTATGTGTTCCTTAGGGGGAAAAAAAATGCCCCCATTAGGAAATACTAAATCACATTCCCTCTTAGAAGCTTTTCCTCGAAAAAGCTTTCATCTAATTACATCTAAAGTGACAGCTTGTCACATACCACTAATCTGACTCACATACAAGAAAAGAAATGTTAATATTGTGAGCATATATGTGCAGGGCCAGGTGGCAGGGAGGCTACATACAGTTCCACTTTCCCCAGCAGTGTTGGGGACAAGGGTCTCAAAACCCTGGTGAGAGAGAATGACTTGCAGCCTTGATATCATCAGAAGATGGGGGTAAAGCTGTCAATAGTTAAGTCAGCATTGAGATGGGGAATGGCCATCATTCTGAGTCAACAATAACCAAGTGGGGGAGGTCTAGGTTTCTGTTGTTAGTCACCTTCCACTCAAGTCAGGCTCATAGGGTGAGAATTTGGCAGTGTTGGAATCTGGGAGACTTATTTGGGCAACTAATGATAAATAACGTAAAGATAAACCTTAATCTTGAAAATAAAATAGTTATGGCAGTCATGACTATGAGGTAGGGAATGGCAAATGTAAAGGTACAAACCAGAGTAAATCAGAGACATCAGGTATTTCCAAACAACAGCACAGGATATACTTTCATGTGCCCCAGATGAACACTTAACAATTTACTTGGGCTGTTCTGTCTTTTCTTATCTTTGTATGCAGTAGCACCTACTTATCTTAAAAATGCAGGAAAATCATTTGAAACTAGGCAGAGAATCTTGAAACACAAGAGATTCCATCCCACAGATACATTAATGAAAAAAAGAAAATAAGTTATGGTCTCATATAGAAAGTTTACTTGTGAAATATGCATTTAAACATCAACTAGTCAAATGAGGTGTTGGTAAACCAGATGGTATATCAAAGACCTGTACTTATATGGAATAGCAAGATTTACTTATGATTCTATTTTTGTAAATGATAAGATTTCAATGTATCCAGCAAGAAACCAGTTCAACAGTGTGGCCAGTGGGCACATGTATTAAACATGATTATTTGGAAAACAAAAGACTGAGCTTTATAAGGTGTAGGTGGTAAGCTTGTTGGTGTAGGTAAGGTGTACTCTGTGCAGCAAAGTAGTGAGCATATTACCCTAATTCAGTTGCACAATATTACCTTTTCGACATTATCAGAAGCAATTTCAGAGCCACATCCCATAATGTACTGATATAGACTAACGAATTTTTAAAAAGATTTTATTTATTTATTTGACAGGGAGAGAGAGAGAGACAGCGAGAGAGGGAACACAAGCAGGGAGAATGGTAGAGGGAGAAGCAGGATTCCTGCTGAGTAAGGAGCCTGATGCAGGGCTTGATCCCAGGACCCTGGGATCATGACCCTAGCCAAAGGTAGACGCTTAATGAATTTTGTTTTTTTAAATTCTGATAAAATAAATAAGCAGCAACTGATGTTGCATAATTTGAAAACTGCCAAGAAACAACCCTTATTTAAATAGTTCTTTGTTCCATTGAATGAAATTCTCAATCTCTCTCTCTCTCTCTCTCTTTTTTTTTTTTTTTTTGAGACAGAGAGAGAGAGAGAATCCCAAGCAGGCTCCATGCTTAGCCCAGAGACTGAGGAGGGGCTCAATCTCACAAACCTGAGATCATGACCCGAGCCAAAATCGAGTCGGACCATAACCAACTGAACCACCCAGGCACCACAATTATTTCTTCTTCTTCCTCTTCTTCTTCTTCCTCTTCTTCTTCTTCTTCTTCTTCTTCTTCTTCTTTTCTTCTTCTTCTTCTTCTTCTTCTTCTTCTTCTTCTTCTTCTTCTTCTTCTTCTTCTAAAACATTTATTCTCCTATGCCTCTAATATTTTTCAGTTGCTAAGAGAAGTAACCCTGCTGTTACCCATCACCATTTTCAAAGGTTAATATTGAACACTACAGAAGCCCAAGAGCAGAGGACACAAAGGAGAGATCATAGCATAGGTGGAAGAGTGGATTGCAAAGGAAAAACTTCACAAATGTTTAAAGTGGTCTTGGGACTAGATGGTGTGCAAATCTCCTTACGTATAAAACAGAGTGGCAGAGTATGGGACAGGGAGTATATTCCCCTTGTCCCTTTGAATAACTTTCACTGATTTCAAATCGACAGTCCTGAAAATCTTGCTCATGGATTTGACATGTAATTATATTATATTTAACTCCTCTGAGGTGCTAGGTTTTGAATTCTTTCCCCACATTGATTTCTCTGTCATTCAATTATTAAAAATCTTCATTTGCAAACCAAGAAGTGAACAAGTCCAGCTTTGGGACTTCTACTTTGCCTATTTAATGAAGTCTTATCTGAATTTGAATTTTAAATATTTTCTTTCTTCATCAGACTGATTTTCACATACATTATTCTTCATTATCTTTTAAGATGACTAAAAAATGTAATGACCCAATATTATCTGAAACCCGCTATATTCAGGGGTTAGTGATGAATTTCAGAATGAGTTTAATTCAGAAACTCATAGGAAAACTAGTTTTTTAATGACTGAAAACAGATTACTTTCTTTCCGTTCCTGTTCCCACTGGCCAGAAGAAAAGTGTATTGATTGTTAATGAATCCTAGCTGCTTTCTAAATAAATCAAGCTCTGTCTTGTCAAATCATAATAGTAAACTCTCACTTTCTACACCATGTCCATTACTGCTTAGCATAGAGTGGTAGAAATAACAGTGATTTTGGAATTAAAGGTAATCTTTTAAATTCTAGATCTACTACTTCCTTATCCTGAGCAACTTACTTAACTTGAGGGATCACTACACCTAGTGGAATTTCAATCTCCTCAGATAAAACAGAGAATATATTACTACTGTTGTGAGGATTAAATAATATTACTTATACAAAAGATTGGTAGATATAAACATGAGTTCCCAGTAAACATCTTAACAGTTGTGCAAACTTATCAGTAATGAGTGAAATGCAAATTAAATGCATATTTTAGAAAGAATACCATAGGTAGTAAAAAAGAAAAAGAAAGAAGAATAAATTATCACTATACACATAAGGAAAGAATATCAGTCTGGGTCAAGTCAGGAGAGAGAATCAGAAAGTAACTCGAACAAAGAAAATTTAATATAAAGAATTATCAACCATAACAGGGGATTGGAATAACAAGATATTATCTAATAAGAAGTGAAGAGAATTCTAGAAAGAGTAGCCATTATACCTAGGGATGAAGAGAGCAACCATGTTGGGAACACCTGCCAGGGTGTAGCTTTCACAATTGTTGGGGGGTTTGTGTAGCCATTATAGAGTAGCCATTATACCTAGGGATGAAGAGAGCAGCCATGTTGCTACACCTGCCAGGGTGTAGCTTCCACAATTGTTGGGGAGTCTGCAGCCTGGCCCCTGAGTGACAGAGAAGTTACTGTGTTCCCATACTGTGGAACTTCCCAGAAATCTGCCCCTGGGGACTTGATGGAAATTCACCCTCCAGCTTGCCAAGTAAAAGTGTTCTCAAGGAAGTGACTCATCAGAGGTAATCTACCACAAAACCACTTGCAGAGGAGTTGCCAGGAAAGCTGTTGGTTTATTGCTGTTGACTTCCATGAACTGCAGGAGGAGGGTACTGGAGAAGCTCTGGCTTCCAGAGCTCTGGAAAACCAGTGTGTACTGCTAGAGCCTGCCTAGAGAAGGACACTGGAACCAGGAAGCAAAACCCTTTCTTTCTGCAATGTCTTTCTCAGACTGCCTACAGACAAAGCTTAACATTGTGCCCCCTAACTAAGAACAAAAGTCCAGATTCATTTTCACAGAGCAGACAGAAAAGGTGATTGTAGAACTGAGTGGAAATAAATCATCAGACTCACAAATATCACTTTGAACAGAAAGTATATAAGTTTTAGATGAATAAACACAACCGTTTTCCTTTACATAAATTTAAATATAACGTAAAAAGATAAACACACACATACATACATACTCACATATATGATAAAAATGTAAATAAAAGCAGATATAAATTTCAGGTTTCTATGAGGAAAGGGATATATTTGAGATTTGAGGACAAGTCCTAAAGGACTTCTAAGTTGTTGATAATCATGACAAGTGATGAAATATGATGAGAAGTGAACTGATTTTCCTTGTAAAACTCCAAGGATTCAGAAAATACATTGGCACCAAGAATGAAGAGGTTAAAATTGAAACATAAACCACAGAACAAGTTCTTAGGTGAGAGGAGTCAGAAAGTTTATGAGAAATTTTGACCCACTTTACTTTACCCATGGATCTAACACCTACAGAGAAGTGCCTGATTCCAAGGCAGAACAACAATTACATGTTTTCTGGAAATAGTGGTCTACATGTGCTGTGGCTTCAAGGACACGAGGCACATGAAGGGCAGAAGTGAGATGTGAGATGAACCAGAGGACTGAATTAGAGTTTGCATATAGGTTAGTATGAACACAAAACAGCATTCATGGTTTGGCTCTCCAGATTGTCTCAGCCTGGTGTCTTTGACTTTCTTCAGCCAACTTGTAGAATAGTTCCAGACAAGTCTTCTGTGGAAAAACTAACATTCTGGGAAAAAAAGACCTCCAAATATTGACAGTTCTTCTACATAAAAGAACAACAACCAGATCAAGCACATAACATGAGACCATTTGTCAATAAATCCTAAACCAAGAGCAAGAGTTTTCAACAAGATGGCTATCAATATGATAGCCAATAAAATATCAACAGCCATTTGTGACAGAAAGATAAAATAAGGCATTCAAAAATGGAAAGTGATAAAATTGAGATAATTTTTGAAAAATAAATGTATCAGGATTATAGATATTTTGATATTACACCCTTAAAACAAGAAAATGTATACCAATACAAAAAAAAAACTGTAGTGTTTTTAGAAAAAGGAAAAATCCAAGTATACTAATGACCTCTAGAAAATAAAAACATTATAGAAAGATAAAATATTTGAATATAGGAATGGTATACAGGGGAAACAAAAACTCTAAGAAAGTATAATGAAAATGACAAAAAAAAAGGTTAAAGAAATAAAAGTTTTCAAGAATCAATAAAAAAATTACACTAATCAACTAAAAACTCATCTTCCAGAATGAGGGATTGGAGATTATAGAGGATAGGTAATTGTTAATGATTTTTTCAAAGGTGATTCTGGTATGTCTGTTCCCACAAGATAATCTTAACATTATTCCCATCCAGAAGTGAGACCACATCTTTCCTTTTTTAACTGAGTGGGCTTGTGATTTCCTTATAACTAATAGAATGTGGCAGATGTGACACCATGTGATTTCTTAGATTAAGTCAGAAGAGGTAAGGCAACATCTTCTTTGTTCACTGGAACACTCAGTCTTGGACCCCTGAGCTCCAGTCTAAGAAAAAAGAAATAGGACTGTTCTGAAGTTGCAAACTGTGAGAAAGTCACATCATATAGAAGATGGCATGTGGTGACGCTCCCTTGGTCATCCTAACTCTTTCAGTCTTCCCAACCCAGATTTCATTGTAATTAGCAGCTTCTCCCTTGATCCTGTGCTTCCAGTTGTTTAATTTTTGAGGACTCCGGTCTTTAACAACAAAATGTTAGATTTTAACTCCCCTAGATTCTCCCTTATTTCTCTATCCATAAATTACCGTATTACTTCCTTGAGCTGTATTATTTGTAGTCACTCTAACCTAAGCAATACAGGTATAATACCCCTTTTTAGATTAAGAAAATTTATTGGTTTCTAGAATATTCCTGGTTATTAAAATTGTTATTCATTTGTGAGGGAATTTTTCAAATTCTTTTCCTGTATCTACTGAGTTAATCATATGATTTTTTCCTCTCTATTCTGTTACTATAATGAATTAAATTGATTGATTTTAGAAAGTGAAATCTTTCTTGTATTACTGAAATAAATCTTACTTTTAGGAATTTATCTATTTTATAAGGCTTTTCAAATCAGTTTTTAATTTTGTTGATCTTTTCTATACACTTGTCTTTACTTGCTATGCTTTTTTTCTGTACTTTTTCCTTTCCCCTGTTTTCTTGATTTCAGTTTGCTCTTCTTTTCCTAACTTCCTTAAAGAGGTATTTAGCTAATTTGTCAGAACTTTGCTTACAGTATATTTATTTAGGGTTACAAAATTTTGTTTAATGGCTTCACCCCACAGTTTGATATATTTTATTTTCGTTATCTTTAAATTTTAAATATGTTCTTTTACAGTGTGATTATTCCCCTAATTTCTGTTAAAATCTATTTCTGTAATGACAAATGTATAAATGAATAACTGTTACTAATAATAAAAACAGCAATATCTAGAATGATAATGTTAATAGATATTATTGTAATAATCAATACTAATAGATAATATTACACCTTTTTGATAACACTATTCTATGTATATTACACACAGTAGTTCATTTAACCTCATAAAATCTGTGTAATGTAATCAAAGTTAAATAGTTAATAAGAATCAAGATTTTATACAATTCTGAATGGTATGGATCTTAAAAATGCATTCTTATCCAATATAGTATGCTACATATGCATAGAAATATTTTTGACATTAAACCTTCATTTTTCATAGCAGAAATTCAATAAGTGATTTCTAAGTTTTCAAAGATTTCAAAAAAGAAGAAATATAAGCACACTATATAGAACTATGATAATAACTGTTAAAGAAGACTAAAATTGCACACTCCCATCTCAGGAGTAGAATGAGCCAGTTGGTACACATGGATTGAGGACTACACTCATCAAAGGAAAGGTTCTTAACAAAATTTTATTTTTAAATCATGTATTAACTTCAACTTTATAAAATTTATTTAAAAATGTATTGATACTATTACAGCATTTAATTCTTGCTCCTAAGTGCTTGCATTGCAGTACTTATCATTTCAATCTTGTTCTTCTTCTATGGATTTCATCTTGTTGAGCATTTGCATTTAGTATCTGTGTTTTATTAATTTTAGGATATTTTACTGTTTTTTCATCATAACTCATTCTTCTCTCTTCAAGTTTTTATGTTTATTATTATTGTTGTGAATTAGTGTTTACATACCAACATGTTTTTTCCATCCTCTCATTTTTACTTAGCCATTTATTAATATTTTCAAAAAATTTACCTAAGATGTTAGCTATGTTATACTTCTTATAACATACACTTTTGAAAATGTAAATTTTTAAAAGTGGAAGAAAATAAGCACTTTCTTTTTTGAGATATTATTTTATATACAATAAATTCAGCATTTTAAATGTACACTTCAGTGGTTATTAATACATTCAGAATACTATAAAATTATCATCACTATCTAGTTCCAGAGCTTTTTCATTAACTCAGAATGAAATTCTGCATGCAAAACAATGAATTTGGACCACTACACCTTACAGCATATATTTTAAAAAATGAATTAAAAAATGTATCAAACTGGGACACCTGGGTGGCTCAGTCAGTTAAGCATCTGAATTCAGATCAGGTCATGATCCCAGGGTCCTGGGATGGAGTCCCACATCGGGCTCCCTGCTCAAAGGGGAGCCTGCTTCTCCCATGTACTCACATCATTCAGGGAACATTGAAGCATCCATGAAAACAACCTCATCTTAACCATAAGAATGTCTGTATAAATCTATAATGTCTCTGTATGAATTGAAACATAAATAAAAAACAAAAAGAATCCAAACCAAACAATGGGTGAAAATGTTTTGTTTAGACTTAAATCTGGAAGGATCTAATTGGATGTGCATAACATAATAGTGTAATGTTGAAAAAATTAATTATGCATATCTTAGATATTTTTCCTTTAATTAAGTAGACTTTATCAGAAAAAGACTTGTTGAAATTTTTAGTGTTAAATATCTATTATTCTCCCAGTCATGATTTCTTGAATTTTAATTTAGCCTACATGTTTTTTGAATGGTTAGCACTGCATATGTTGAGGTATTTGGTGTTTAATTGATAGAATTATATACACTTGCCTGAATAATTTACTCCCCACCCCTTGGTCTGCTTGAGAAACTGCAAGCTAAATTTGTAGACTCTACCCTTCCTGGCTTGTTTTGGAAGGGTGTTTTCATTCACTCACCCCAAATAGGCTTGCACATTAAGAATCACAGTGGAGTTTAAGTTTTCGGTTGGAGGTTTATTTGACAGTTTCTTTATTGTGATCACAGATTTAAAACCTCCTAATTTTACCCCACCCATCATCTTCATCCTTTAACTCTGTTTTCTTGAGGGTTTTTTTTCTTAATGAATAACAGCTATATAAATTAAAGAACCATATTATTAAATGTTGTCAGGTTCCCCAATGATCCTTAATGGAAAACTTTGTTAAAAGCTGGGTTGGAGCTTAACTTTAAATTTTTTGCCTTAATGTGTTTTCAGCCTCCTCTCCAATCTTTCCCTATTTAATTTCAAATTTGAGGACTGTCATCCTCTGGCCTGTCAAGGTTTGTATAGATAGTTGTTGTAAGAGTATCTGGTTGAGCAGGTTTGCAGTGCAGGCTATGGATGAAAGTACCTGCCCAGATACATGCATGAAAGGAGAGCCTGGGCTGAGATACTGAGCAACCTAACTATTAGTGAGGATGTCTCCCTGTTCCATAAATGAACTGCTGTCTTCTCCTCCACAGGGGTAGGAGGAAAAGTGTGGAGGAAGACTGACATAGAATAAAGAATAGGTCCGGAGTAAAGAAAGAGTTTGAACAATCTCTTGTTTCAACTTTTTTTTTTTTTTTAGATTTTATTTATTTATTTGACACAGAGAGAGACAGCCAGCGAGAGAGGGAACACAAGCAGGCGGAGTGGGAGAGGAAGAAACAGGTTCCCCAGCAGAGGAGCCTGATGTTCCCCAGCAGAGGAGCTGAAGGCAGACGCTTAACGACTGAGCCACCCAGGCACCCCTCTTGCTTCAACTTTGAATAAGTGTGTCTGTGTGTGTGTGTGTGTGGGTGGGTGTGTGTGTGTGTGTGTGACAACTCTGTAACGAGTACAAATTTCTATCTTAGCACTAAAGAATGTTTTGCACTCATTTTTATTTTATTTTATTTTATTTTATTTTATTTTATTTTATTTTATTTTATTTTATTTTATTTTATTTTATTATACACTTTATTTTGTTATATTAGTCACCATACAGTAAATCCCCAGTTTTTGATACAATGTTCCATGGTTCATTATTTGCATATAACACCCAGGGCGCCATACAATATGTGCCCTCCTTAATAAGCATCAACAGCCTATCCCAATCCCCCACCCTTATCCCATCTGAAGCCTTCAGTTTGATTCCCAAAGTCCACAGTCTTTCATGGTTCATTCCCCCTTCTGTCTATCCGCCCTTCATTCTTCGCTTCCTTTTCTTCCGATCTTCCTATTTCTTATGTTCCATAAATGAGTGAAACCATGTGATAATTGTCTTTCTCTGCTTGACTTATTTCACTTAGCATTATCTCCTCCAGTCCCGTCCATGTTGCTGTAAATGTGTAATCGTTCTTTCTGATGGCTGAGTAATATTCCATTGTATATATGGACCACATCTTCTTAATCCAGTCATCTGTTGAAGGGCATATTGACTCCTTCCACAATTTAGCTATTGTGGACAATGCTGCTATGAATATTGGGGTGCATATGGCCCTTCTCTTCACTACGTCTGTATCTTTGGAGTAAACACCCAGTAGTGCAATGGCTGGATCATAGGGTAGATCAATTTTTAACTTTTTAAGGGACCTCCACACTGTTTTCCAAACTGGCTGTACCAACTTGCATTCCCACTAACAGTGTAAGAGGGATGCCCTTTCTCCACATCCTCTCCAACAATTGTTTCCTGCCTTGTCCATTTTGCCATTCTGACTGGTGTAAAGTGGTATCTCAAAGTGGTTTTGATTTGAATTTCCCTGATGGCTAATGATTTTGAACATTTTTCCATGTGTGTGTTAGCCATTTGTATGTCTTCATTGGAAAAGTGTCTGTTCATATCTTCTGCCCATTTTTTGATTTGATTATTTGTTTCCCATGTATTGAGTTTGAGAAGTTCTTTGTAGATCTTGGATACTAGTCTTTTATCTGTAGTGTCATTTGCAAATATCCTCCCATTCCATGGGCTGCCTCTTAGATTTTTTGACTGTTTCCTTGACTATGCAGAAGCTTTTTATCTTGATGAAGTCCCATAAGTTCATTTTATCTTTTGTTTCTCTTGCCTTTGGGGATGTGTCATGAAAAAAGTTGCTGTGGCCCATGTCAAAGAGGTTGCAGCCTATGTTCTCCTCTAGGATTTTGACAGATTCCTGTCTCACATCGAGGTCTTTCATCCATTTGGAGTTTATCTTTGTGTGTGGTGTGAGAGCATGGTCAAGTTTCATTCTTTTGCATATAGTTGTCCAATTTTCCCAGCACCATTTATTGAAGAGACTGTCTTTTTTCCACTGGATGTTTTTTCCTGTTTTGTCAAAGATTAGTTGCCCAAAGAGCCGAGGGTCCATCTCTGGGTTCCCTATTCTGTTCCATTGGTCTATGTGTCTGTTTTTGTGCCAGTACCATGCTGTCTTGGTGATCACAGCTTTGTAGGATAGCTTGAAATCTGGCAACAATACGCCCCCAGCTTTGTTTTTCCTTTTCAACAATTTCTTGGCGATTCGGGGCCTTTTCTGGTTCCACACAAATTTAAGGGCTGTTTGTTCCAGTTCTTTGAAAAATATCATTGCTATTTTGATCAGCATGGCACTGAAAATGTAGATTGCTCTGGGTAGCATAGACATTTTAACTATGTTAATTCTTCTGATCCATGAGCATGGAATATTTTTCCATCTTTTTGTGTCTTCTTCAATGACTTTCAAGAGTGATTTGTAGTTTCTAGAATATAGATCCTTTACGTCTCTGGTTAAGTTAATTCCAAGGTAATGTATGGTTTTTGGTGCTATTGTAAATGGAATGGATTCCCTAATTTCTCTTTCTTCAGTCTCATTGTTCGTGTATAGAAATGCAACTGATTTCTGATAATTGATTATGTACCCCGTCACATTACTGAATTGTTCTATAAGTTCGAGTAGTTTGGGGGTGGAGTCTTTTGGGTTTTCTATGTAGAGTATCACGTCATCTGCGAAGAGACAGTTTGACTTCTTCTTTGCCAATTTGGATACATTTTATCCATTTTTGTTGTCTGATTGCTGTTGCAAGGACTTCTAGTACTATGTTGAATAATAATGGTGAGAGTGGGCATCCTTGTCATGTTCCTGATCTTAAGGGAAAGGCTTTCAGGTTTTCTCCATTGAGAATGATATTCACTGTAGGCTTTTCATAGGTGATTTTTATGAAATTGAGGAATGTAACCTCTATCCCTACACTCTGAAGGGTTTTAATCAGGAAAGGATGCTGTATTTTGTCAAATGCTTTTTCTGCATCAAGAAGATCATATGGTTCCTGACTCTTTTCTTGTTGATATGATCTATTACACTGATCGATTCATGAACGTTGAACCACCCGTGCATCCCAGGGATGTTTCCCACTTGGTCTTGATGGATAATCCTTTTAATGTACTGTTGGATCCCATTACTAGGATCTTGTTGAGAATTTTGGCATCCATATTCATCAGGGAAATCAGTCTGTAATTCTCCTTTTTGATGGGGTCTTTGCTTGGCTTCGGGATTAAGATAATACTAGCCTCATAGAATGAGTTTGGTAGTTTTTCCTTCTGCTTCTATTTTTTGAAACAGCTTCAGGAGAATAGGTATTATTTCTTCTTTTGAGTGTTTGGTAGGATTCCCCAGGGAATCCGTCAGGCCCTGGACTCTTGTTTTAGGGGAGGTTTTTGATCACTGCTTCAATCTCTTCATAATTAATCAATTGGCTTAAATAATCAATTTCTTCCTGTTTCAGTCTTGGTAGTTTATAGGTTTCCAGGAAGGCATCCATTTCTTCCAGGTTGTTTAATTTACTGGCATAAAGCTGTTGATAAAAGTTTCTAATGATTTTTCCTATTTCATTGGTGTTGGTTGTGATCTCTCCCCTTTCATTCATAATTTTATTAATTTGGGTCCTTTCTCTATTCTTTTGAATAAGTCTGGCCAGTGGCTTATCAATCTTATTTATTCTTTCAAAGAACCAGCTTCTAGTTCTGTTGATCTGCTCAACTGTGCTCCTGGTTTCTAATTCATTGATCTCGGCTCTAATCTATATCACTTGCCTTCTCGTGCATTGGTTAGGCCTGTCCCTCTGTTCCAGCTCCAGCTTCTTGAGGTAAGAATATAAAAACTGCATTTTTTATTTTTCTATTCTTTTGAGTGAGGCTTGGATGGCTATGTATTTTCCCCTTAGGACTGCCTTTTCTGTGTCCCACAGGTATTGGACCCATGTGTTTTCATTCTCATTTGTCTCCAGAAATTTTTTAAACTGATTTTTAATTTCCTGGTTTACCCAGTCATTCTTGAGCAGGATGGTTCTTAGTTTCCAAGTGTTTGAGTTTCTTCCAAATTTTTCCTTGTGATTGAGTTCCAGTTTCAAAGCATTGTGGTCTGAGAATATGCAGGGAATAATCTCAGTCTTTTGGTATCGGTTGAGACCTGTTTTGTGACCCACTATATGGTTATTCTGGAGAAAGTTCCACGTGCATTTGAAAAGAATGAGTATTCTGTTTTTCTGGGGTGTGGTGTTCTGTATATATCTATGAGGTCCATCTAGTCCAGTGTGTCATTCAAAGCTCTTGTTTCTTTGTTGATTTTCTGTTTAGATGGTCTGTCTATTGCTGAAAGTGGAGTGTTGAAGTCTGCTATTATTAACTATTATTATCTATATGTCTCTTTATTCTGTTTAAGAATTGGCTTGTGTATCTAGCTGCTCCCCTGTTGGGGGCATAGATATTTATAATTGTCATATCCACTTGTTGGATACATCCTTTAAGAATAATATGGGGTTCTTTTGTATCTCTAACAGCAGCCTTTAGTTTAAAATCCAATCTGTCTGATATGAGAATTGCTACCCCAGCTTTCTTTTGAGGTTCATTGGCCTGAAAAATGGTTTTCCATCCCTTCACTTTCAGTCTGAATGTATCTTTTGGTTCAAGATGAGTCTCTTGTAGACAGCAAATGGATGGGTCATGGCTTTTTATCCAATCTTCAACCCTGTGGGGTTTTATGGGAGCATTTAGGCCATTCACATTGAAAGTGATTATTGAGAGATATGATCTTAATGATGTTATGTTGCCTGCAAAGTCTTTGTTTCTATAGATTGTAAATTTCTGTTCTGTATCACTCTTGGGGCCTTTTTACTTTTGTAGAACCCCCCTTAATATCTCCTGTAGGGCTAGTTTGGTGGTTATGAATTCCTTCAGTTTCTGCTGATCCTGGAAGGTCCTTATCTCTCCATCAATTCTGAATGACAACCTTGCTGGATAAAGAATCCTTGGCTGCATGTTCTTCTCAGATAGAGCTTTAAAAATACCCTGCCAACCCTTCCTAGCCTGCCAGTTCTTTGTAGACAGGTCTGACATTATTCTGATATTTTTCCTTCTGTATGTAAGGATTTTCTTCCCCCTGGCCACTTTCAATCCTGTATCCTTGGATCTAATATTTGCGAATTGCATGCACTATGATGTGACGTGCTGTAGGTCTGTTCTCATTGACCTTTGGAGGGGTCCTCTCTGCTTCTTGGACATGAATGTTTATTTCCTTTGCCAGATTAGGGAAGTTCTCAGCTACAATTTGTTCAAATATGTCTTATAGACCTCTCTCTTTCTCCACCCCCTCAGGGATGCCAATGATTCTGACATTGGACCATTTCATTGAGTCAGTAATCTCCCATAATCTACATTCTTGAGATTGGATTTTTTTGAGCCAAGTTTCTTTTTTAACTTTCTCTTCTACCATGCCATACTCCAATTCACTAATTCATTCTTCTGCATCATTTACCTGGCCATCAGAGCGTCTAGTTTAGACTGTATTTGACTCATAGCATTTTTATTTTCTGCCAGACTCGCTCTCATTTCTGCCCTTAGAGATTCTATATTCTTGCTAATATTTTCGTTAATAGTTTTTTCAAGCCTACACATCATCTTGACCATTGTTACTCTGAACTCCATTTCTGACAATTTGTTTATATCCA
The DNA here is from genome assembly GCF_023065955.2 of Ursus arctos. NCBI lineage: Eukaryota > Metazoa > Chordata > Mammalia > Carnivora > Ursidae > Ursus > Ursus arctos. The sequence continues at coordinate 8,477,802 of NW_026622763.1, read as the reverse complement.
TATCCATCAGTTCTGTGGCAGAGGCCACAGACTCATTATTTTTTCTTTGCTGGGGGGATTTCTCCTCCTCATCATTCTGATGAGGAGAGGTTGCGGGGATGCCCAGAGCCCAAATTATTGTCCAGGATCCAGGCAGTGTGCACTTGTTTTATAGGGACCTTAGGGATGTGGGCTTCTTGATTTTTCAGCCTGCCTCGTGGGGGAGGGGGCATCCACACTGTTATTAAGGCAACCCTGTCTGGGTAGAGTTGCCCTGTCCCCTGTGAGGGGGGATGGGGATGGGCACAATGTGAGCCAGTATTTCCTGGGCTTTTGTTCTCTTTTGGCTTTCCCTGGCAGTTTTCTGTGGCTCTTCTGAGAGTCAGAACAGCAGTGGCCGAATCCTAGCCTCTGTCTCAGAACAGAGAGATCACAGTCCGCTCTCCACTGAGCTCTCTTGGCCACTTTATCTCTGTTTCTGTCGGTGTTGCCAGAAACCCTGCAGTGTCCCGGGTTGTGCACCCCACAGCCGGCATCCCAGCCCTCATTTCCAGGGCCAGTGCGTCTCTGTCCTTTGTGCTTCTAACACCGCCTGCCGCCCCCAGTTCCCACGTGTGCTCCTGAGCTAACTGTTTCAGTCTGGTTTGCGTGGGCTCCGGAGCGCCAGTTTTCAGTCTGGTTGCCTGCGCGAGCCTGAGCTCTCGGGTTCAGTCTAGTTCAAGTGTGCACTCCGGAGCTCCGGTTTTCAGTTTGGACATGTGCGTTCCCAGGCTCAAGGTCTCAGTCTGCTCTCTTGCGCGTGCTGGTCCTCTAGTCTGGCCAGCTCCCCAGTGCAAGTGGCTACTGCTTCCCAGCGCCAGAGCGCATCCGCTCCCTCCCCCTTCCGTTTATCTTCCCATATCTGTGTGTGAATTCACAGCTCCCCGCTTTGTACTTCAATATTCAGTGCTGGAGATGTTCGTTTGTAGAGATCCAGATGTATCTTCCTGTATCTCAGGCTGATTCCGTGGGTGTTCAGGATGGTCTTGTAGATATCCAGCTTGACTCGGGACCAGCTGAGAAAGGGTCTCCTCCTCCTCCCCCATCTTTTCTCCTCCTTGCAGAAATTGGTCACTTTTCTGTTCATAGAGTTTCTTCTACTCTTTTCTTCACTCTCCAGTTGCGTTCATAGGTATTCAGAATGGTTTGGTAGCTCTCTCGTTGAATTCCTGGGACCAGACGAACTTTAGGTTTCTTGCTCCTCAGCCATCTTGGAACGCCCTCCTGCACTCATTTTTTTAAATGCTCATTTCTCCAACTGTACATTCAGTTTTAGATAAACAGAGATTTGTCCCTAGCAGTTAGCATTATGTGTGAACCATTTTACTGATTACAATATTTTTATATGTTCACTTAAAAAAATTACAGAGATTCATCATGTAGAAAGTAAAATGTATCATTATTATTCCCTCACCATTTAATTATATGTAAATTTTTAAAATTTCTTTGGAAATTTAATACATATACCAACATATGTACCTGTTTATGTCTAATAAAATTTTGCATAAATGAGTTGATCTGTCAATCTTATTTTATTTCAATTTCTTATTGGCTCATTTTTTCTTTATTATAAAAATAATTTCTTATATCATGAAGTTTTAATGCCATGTCATGAAAACAAATATATGGAATGTATACATAAAATATGTATCAAATAACTTATCTTTTACAAATCATGCTTTTTTAATAAAAGGTAAGTCATGTTTTCTTTGCTTTCTTATGTGTTTATAAATTGCCAAAGTTTTCATTAACAATCATAGGAACACTTATTTTGTAAGTCCATTTTTTGGGGTACACTTTAAGACTATCATTAGCTCACAAGAGATATTTGTCAAATACCGACTCTGTGCAAAACCTGTTGTAGACGCTATAAAAATAAGAAATTTTTGGGAAATGATGGTCCTGCTCTCATAAAACTTACATTTAAAGGCAGAAAGATAATACATTAATCATGCATAACATAAATAACTTCAGAAATTGATGAGTGCTTAAAAGAAAAATAGAATGGGATAAAAGAAGTTTCAATGATGGGAGTGTAGCTATTTTACGTGGAATAGTCAGTAAACATCTTTCTAAGAAGGTGACCATTTGAAAAGAAATTTCATCTGTATGATGATCCAGGCCATCCATAAAAAGATCTGTGGTGAATTGGAACAAAGTCATATCTTTAAATAGAGAGGAGACTGATAACCATACAGTCACACACACACACACACACACACACACACACACACTCCATTTAGGGTGCTTTTGGCTTTAGGCAAAGCACACAACTAAAAGCCCATTGAAGATTTAAGTCATTTATTACATTTCAAACAAATAGTTCAGAGATGACTGGTTCTAGAATTAGCTTATCTACCTAACAATATCTTTATGAACTGAAGATCTTTGTGTTTTTTAATTCTGACATTTTGGATGGGTGTTTTTTTTTCCCTCAGGGTACTAGCACAGTGGCAGTCTCTCCAAGTGACACATAGAGGCACAACAGATCTAGCAAAGAACAGAGACATTTTTCCCCCATGTCTTCCATTTTATTAGCAAGGGGAAGCCTTCTTAGACTTCCACTGCAGGCTTTTTAGATCCCACCAACCAGGAATGGAACCTATAACCATTCTCCAGATAGAAGACACTTATTATCAATAAGTGTCTGGTATTGTCAGCTTCTTTAGTAGAAAATAGACTCTATAAGCAGCTAAAAAGTTTATGTGAGTGTGTGTGTATCTGTGTGTGTGCATGCGTGTGTGTGTATTTCTGTGTGTATGTGTGTAACTATTGGGTAGCCAGCAACAATGTCTGTCACAATGAAATATATGTATTCAACGCTAGAGTTATAGAAAACCTTAGAAACCATTTATAATTCACCTCAGAAATCCATCAATCTTCATTTTACAGCTGAGAATGTAAGACATAGATTAAGTGAATGCCTTGTTCAAGATCATCAAATAAAAATAGAATAACAAGAACTCTTAGCATCTAGAAAGAATGTATTTCCATTAAATCCTGTTGCTTCCCATAGTTGAATACTTAGGAACAAATTCTCCCCAAGGACAAGAAAAGACTAGTTTACATGATTTCATTATTACAATTTCCAGGACTTTTTGCTCACTGTACTTAGTAAAAAAACAAACAAAAAAAACCCCAAACTTAATGATAAAAACATATTCAAGTATTGTTTTCCACTCCCAATAACATTTTGAAAATGAGAACTTCTAAGTATATAACAATTGAATGAATAACGTTAATACTGGTGCCTTTTGGAGGTTCAGAATGAAACTTTGGTACCATGGAATCAAGGAGGAGTAATAAATTCACACTTCAAGAAGTTGTATTTTGTTTATATGATAACTGATTTTAAGATGAAAATGTACACATTAGACTAGTCTTCATATTTTTCAAGTATCTGGATGTCTGGAATCATATTGATCTAGCATTACTCAAATCATAAAAACATTAATGGAAAATCACATAAATAAAGAACCATTAACAATCATTTTAGTATAGAATGAGTAGTATGGTAATAGTTTTTTCATGAGTATCTGATACTCTTTCTGTTCTCCCTGGAAACTGCTTACTGGTGAAGTATTTCTTGTTTGAGGAAGAATATATTACTTTCTGGTAATCAGTTGTAAGCTGTAAGCTCTTAATGAATCATTTTCATACATAGAATAAAGATGAAGCTTGAGTATTTCAGGATAGAGTTTTAGGTAAATGTTTAATCTATTTTTAATGTACATCACAAATGTAATACATTGTTATGCTTTTTAAATAGTTCTTTCTCCTACAAAAAGCCTTTCCTTTATAATTACTATCAGCTAAGCTTAAAGATGAAAAAAACCCTCAGACTGATCTTACTTAGGTTCCTGGTTTAACAGAAAAAGCAGAAGAACACAGGCAAAATTATGCTCATCATTCCATCATTTCAACATGGACTAGTTCTTTCTTCCTCCTTTTGTTATCCACCTAAGTGTTCTACAAAATTTTCTTCTGGGATATAGAGGTTAAAGGGGGAAAATAGTAAAATAAATGAGCATATGCCTGCAAATACCTCAAAAATATATAACTAGATCATTATGCCTCAATGGAAGTATGATGGAAGAAGGGAGCATGGAATTCAATGGGTAGCAAAAGACAGAAACCATCTCAGGGAAATGGAAACTGAGGGATGCTGACTGGATAAAATTATATTTCACCTAAATGTTAGAACATCTGAAAAGTTTAGGTAACTGAGAGATAGAGTAGAAGCAGAATCAAGTCCTGACAAAAAGAAGAGTAAATCTAAAATTGTACCTTGAGCTTGAGAAAACATAAGCAAGTCCACTGGTCAATCATTGTGACTCTCACACCTATGGGCAAATGGAGCCCATTCCAGTCAATGTTTTGCAGAAAAAAAATGAAAATACTGTAATAAATAATCCATTAAAATACTAGTCCATGCCAAAGCATCCCAAAAAACACCACTTGAAAGGGAGACCAGTATGAAAGACAAAAGGGAGATTATGTTGGGGAGCCCATCTAACTAAGGGAAGGACACGTGGAGTCCTCAGAGAGATCCTTGCCAGAGTTCTGGCAGGAGCTTAAACAAATGGTGAACATGGGCATGGGGTCATCAATAAAGAAACAAACAAGCAAGGTGCAGAAAACTTGCACTGAGTAACTAGGAGCAGGTCTGTGAGAGGGAATGGGAGGTGCCAATGCTTGTAGGCTAGGTTCCATTTTCTCTTACTGTAGTGCTGCTTCTTTAAAACTTCAAGAATGGTTTTTAAAGGACCCCACTATTAGTGGTAATAATAGATAACTAACCATTTGACATGCTCCTGATTGTTAATGTGCCTAATAGTTACCTCACTCCATAACAAACTAGAAATAGGTTGTTTTCTTTGTGGTGTCATAAAACCATTTTCAAGATCCTTCTTATTCCAATGTCTCTTAATATCCATTTTGGTCAAGATATTAGTGAGCTTCAGATGTCAACTGACATGGAGAACATATTTTTTTCCTGTCAAAGATCATAGAGTGATTCTCCTCCACCTCCTTCTTTTTCAAAATGTTTTTTGGTAGTACAGTGGTAAGCTTTCAAATGAGATAGAGTGAAGACGTGATGACAAGGTGAGAACTTAAAACAACAAAAATGTGTACAGTTTTTTCCTGGTTATAAAATATTTTTGTCAGAAAATATAGTAGTGACATCAAAAAAGAAGTGCATATAGATACACACACTCAAACACATAAACATACTAGCAGCAATCTCAAATATAACCTATTGGTCCAAACGCTTCCAGGTTTGTATGTTTATATTTTCACTGAACTCACAGTTTGCATAAATTCTGTCTTGCCTTATGAATGAACGAATGAATGAATATAAGTAAGTCCCTTGACTCAACTCATGGGACGGGCAACTGTTCCATCAGTATTTGCTCTAGTTAGCACTTTACCTTGGGTCAGGCCAGAGCTTTATCCAAAATCTCTCATTTGTCCCTCATGACGACCACACAAGGTAAATTCTGGGATTGTTCCACTTCTAGAAATGATGAAATAAGCTATAGAGAAAATAAATAACTTACCTAATGCCACACTGGAGGCTCATGATGGAGTCCCGAAGCCAACCCAGGTGGTGGTCAATTTCCACATGTGGAGTCCTTAACCTCTGCATTATTCTGGCAGAAAGTAGCAAATAACACCAATGTTGATGCTGCAGTGGATCTCACTGTCTTTTCCTTTCTAGCATTCTTAACTCTTCTCTGTGTTGCAACAGGCTAGTTTTCTCTGAACAGCTGTAACTCTGCTTTGGATGCAGACTTTGGATGCAGACTGAGTGAGACCATCAATCTAGATGCCATCCAGGTTGTCCTTAGGCACCAGTCCAGGAGGAAGCTGCATGGGAGTAGAGTGGGTATGGGTGATTTGCTAAGTTTTTTCACGAATTCCACGCTCCCATCAAGGGATGTGTGTAACTCAGCCAACTGGCACGGCATAGGAAAAGACTTCCCTTATTACACGTTCTTCATTAGAGTGGCAGGGAGGGAGACATTTTGTTCAGCTATTATACAGTGAGCCCCCTCTAGAGCTTCCAGGTTGTTTACAGTTTGCCAGGCATTGAATATGCTTTAAATATTTGATCTGTTATAAAACTCAAAGGACCTCTCTGAGGCCCATGTTATCATGTTAATCTCACAGCAGAAGAAACTGAGGCTCTTGGAGGCTAACATGCCCAAATTTAGGAAGAAAGCAAACAAAATATTTAGGATTTAAAGGCACATGTACTTGCGGTCTTTCCATTCTGCTACCCTTACTTCCACCCATGGTGTGAAATTAGCTCTGCATGGGTCATCAATGAGGACATATGGCCACAGACTATTTGCTTTTTGCTCTCACTAAGCTTAAATTATAGAGATGAGAAAACTAGACCAATGAAAATGTGAACAATTGTACAAAAGTCATCCAGCAGTACAAGTGCTAAATACATCACAGAAAGAAAAGATTACAGAAGGGGGAGTTACTGAGCTAATGAGGGTTTATTCCCTAGCCGCAAAACCTACCAGTTGAATAGCTAAACAACCTTAGAAAAAAAATTTTAGCAAATTTTCTTCGAGTACAATGCTTGTCAAAGGCTGGACCCAAAACCAACAGTAAGGACATCACCCAGGAACAAGCTAGAAATGAAAATCCTTGGCCCCACCCCACACCTGTCAAATAAGAACCTCTGGGGTGAGACTCATTGTCAAACAAGTCATCCAGATGATTCTGATGCATACTCAACTTGGAGAACCATTGGTCTAGTGGAGGGTGCTGCAAAGCTTTTTCCTGTAAAAGGCAAAGTACGAAATAGTTCAGTATTTGAAAGCCATTTGATTTCTGTTGGGACTACTCAGCTCTGCTGTTGTACTGTGAAAATAGCCATGATCAATACATAAGTGAACAATCATGACCGTGTCAAGTAAAACTTTCTTCCAGGACACCAAGATTTGAGTTTCAAATAATATTTGTGAATCACAAAATGCTATTTTTCCTTTGATTTTTTTCAACTATTAAAAATTATTACAAAAATATGGGATGCCTGGATGGCTCAGTCCATTATGCCTCTGCTTTTGGCTCAGGTCATGATTCCAGGGTCTTGGGATTTAGCCCCACCTCAGGCTTCCTGCTCAGTGGGGAGTCTGCTTCTCTTTCCCTCTGCCCCTCACCCTGCCTTTGCTCTCTTTTGTGAGTGTTCTCTCTCTTGCAAGTAAATAAAAATTTTTAAAAAATAAGAAAAAATTTTACAAAAACATGAGAAACGTTTTTAGCTTTTGGGCTACATACCAAATCAGGTGGCAGGTTGGGTTTGGTTTATGGTTGTCAACACCTGTTATAGTATGAAAACATCATGGCCTTTTATTCCAGAGGGATCTTCATTTACTGTGTCAGTTCTGCCATGTATTAGTTCTGGGCCTGAAGAACTCAGCCCATGCTGAATCTCAAGTTTCGTTACCTGTAAAATGGAGTTAATAATATTTTCTTTAAGGCTTTTGTGAAACAGCATAAGTAATATAACTAGTGCATAGTAGGTCTCAATATAGGTGAGTTCTCTCCAGTCTTCTCACGATCATACCTTTTCCAAGTAATATTTGAAATCCTACCTTCTAGAAAAATAAATATGCTCTTATTGCTTTATATTCCCTTCAAACAGTAGTTACTCTTATAATATTTTTTCCCTAACAAGGGATCTTCAAAACAATACCCCTATGTACAGTGCACTTTGCCTTCCCTTAGGAGATCGCTGTCTGTTCCAAAGCTTACAGACCCAGATTTCCATGTCAGACCCAGGCCCTGGATTATAGCTTCTTTAGCGGAGACAAAGAATAACAGATGGTTCCAATTAAGAAACAGCAGGAATGAAGCATTTTTTCCCCTCCCTTCTTTCAAGCTACAAAAACAGCTAAGCAAACTGGGTCGATTGCAGATGAGGTTTGCATTTAGTCATGAGTGACTATGGACAATTTCTCACACCTGAGCATGGAGTTGGAGAGGAGATGCTAACCTGTGCTGGAGGTAAAGGCCTGGCACCCAGCAGAGCACCTGGGCACACAAAAATGCTCCACTATACATGAACTGTTGGGCCACTTATTCGTCAGAGAGAATATCCTGTTTGGGCTGTTTGTTCATGATAGGCCTAACCCTTGACAAAACTGTGGATGGAGTGAAATGTGTCTTCCATATTCTGACCCATGCTGTGAGTATGCACCTCTTTGAAGCAATCTGTATTGCAACCAGAGTCAGCAAAAGTGAGTCCTTTGGGAAAAATGTGATATTTATTCATTTTACAGGTTGATATACATTTAAATTACTTGACTCCTTTTCTAATGGAGGTTTTGCAAATGATGTACCGTACTGAGAGCAGAGGCTAATACCGCATGCCATTTATTTGCTGTGTGACCTTAAACAAGTAACTTAATGATCTGGCATTTTCCTCATTTTTAAAAGTAATTAGACGAAGGTTCAGAGGGGTTATGTGAAATGGTGCTAGAAAGTCACACACAGAAGAGGCTCAAGAATAGTGTCCGTTCCTCCCTGGTGTGCTGGAGCTGGCCCTGGGGCTCCTAGAGTTCACTAAGCCCTTTTCTTCCCACCTCTGCCTTGGTGGCTTGAAATGAGCCACCAAAAATCAGAGCTTGTTTCTGTTTTGTTTAATTTTGGAGACGTAGTTCTTAGCCATCAACTAACATACCACTGAACTCAGTCCAAATCCTTGCCCTAACTCACTTCCTATACTTTACTCAACTGTCAAAAGAAAGATTTTCTCTTTGATATTTCAGGTTTACCCAGAAGTTACAGGGGAAATATTTTAAGGAAAGATGTCCTTATAGATATTATGCAATTTTTGTTCACTTTTGGATTCCATTTAATAATGAAGCTTGATATCTTCAGGAAGGAGATGTTAATGACAATACTAAGTCCAAAACAAAATTAACAAAGGCTGCTTATTCATTAACTTGCAGCATGTGATTCATAAACCTTCTTTGAGCAGAAGCTCAATGGCATTAGAAAAGAGAGAGATGCATAGAGTAAAAGGAGGAAGAAACAGAGACAGTCTCTGATTGGCAAGTATTCTATTAAGAAGAGCTTCACAACTGGAGAGGACTTTCTAACTGTTTTGTAGATACATTTGGCAGTCCTTGGGTGGCTGGACAGGGGCAAGTGAGAAGTCTGGGAATATTGCAAAAGGTAAAAGATTATGTAATGTTAGAGGAGGAGGGCTTTCTGTGGCAGTCAATGAGAGGCTTTTGTGTGGTCCCATCATCATAGTAGTCCTTATGGGAAGTGGCTGCCATACCAGGAATTTCTTAGAGAAACTGTATAAAGCTACATGAACTACACTGCTGGGTAAAAATACCTGGCAAGCTCTTTTTGGAATCATAGCAAAATCTTGTGAATTTAGCTAATCAGATAGGACAAAAGCATACTTTAATATAAATGGACTGGTGGAACTATAGAAAATTGACTTTATAATTTCAATAAATATTGATATATATTAACATAATTCCTATTAATTTACAAATTCCATTCACTAACCAAGCACAGAGGCTCCAAATTATCTTCATTTTATAAATTCTTAAGTAGTCAGTAGTCCTTTAATATCATTGTGTTAAATTTTTAGAACAATACAGAGTACTTGAACACATTTCCTGAACTGACAGTCCCTGGCTCTTCTTGAGCACCTCCCATAAGAGAAGGCTAACTGCTCTGAGAAGCAAAGTAGTTTTGAGGTTGGAGAATTCTTCTTTGGGTTGAATCAGGATCTTCTGTTTCACTTTGTTCTATTTCTTACAAGTTTACCTCCAGAGCAACAAAGGTTCTTCCACACACTCAGCCTCCAGTAGAGGTAGACAGGAAGCTATTGATTTCCTCCAGATCTTCTGTGTGATAAGTATTGTCAGCTTTCCCAATTCTCAGATTAAATCTGGGATTATGAGACTTCTCACAATCACGTCTTCTGGAGCAGAACACTAGTATGTTAACATTACAGAGTGAACTGAGCACCCCCAAAACAGTAAGAAGCATGAATTCTATGATTACTTAGAACCGTTAATATTGTTAAGGCAACAGAAATGCCACTCTGAGTTGATATCTATCATCATTAAATACTTTCACAGTAAAACAACAGGGAACCCTAATCAGTGTCAGAGGCTGCCTCTGCCACAAATTTGTTTCCCTTTACTTCATTCTCTAATGACATAATTAAAAATTATACAGCCAGAATCTCATGATTTTAGCCTCTTACTCTCTTGAGTGGTGCCTACAGGAGCATCTGACACTTAATTTTTTTCTTACAATTTCCCTAGATTTTAGAAAATCTGATTTCCCGAAGTCATAAATGTGATGTTCACTAGGACCAATGTTCTCTGTTCTCACGATACCATGATTTCTAACTGAAGCTCCTTTCCTTTCCTCAATCAAGAATATGTTGATTCTTCAACAAAATTAAAAATAAAAATTACCATATGACTCAGCCATTCCACTTCTGAGTATGTACCAAAATAATAAGAAGCAGAAACTCAAATTGATATTTGCTTACCCATGTTCATAGCAGCATTATTCACAGCAGCCAAAAATGGAATCTCCCCAACATGTCTGTCAACAGATGAATGTATAAACAAGATGTGCTATACATATATAATGGAATATCATTCAGCCCTAAAAAGAAAGGAAATTCTAACACATGCCACAGCCTGGACGAAGCTTGAGGACACGATACTTAGTGAAATAAGACAGTCAAAGAAGAACAAATAACGTATGATTCCACCAATAAAAGTTACCTAGAGTAGTCAAATTCACAGAGACAGAAAGTGGAAGGTTGGTTGCCAGGGAGTTGGGGTAGGAGGGAAAGAAGAATTATCATTTAATGGATATGGTGGTGATGGTTGCACAACAATGTAAATGTACTTAATGGCACTAAATTGTATACCTAAACATGGTTAAAATGTTCAAGTATATGTTATGTATATGTCATCACAATAAAAATAAATGTATCAAAAACACTGCTTTTAACAGAAGGAGACATCTTGCAAATTATCTGAACACTTAGGTTCCCCAGAGCTGCCCCTTCCTGATGCTTTTCTCTGCCTTAGCAAAGCAGTCCATATCCTCAGCTTCTCCAATGGCATCTTTGTCGCCCTCTTATTTTATTATTCCCCTAATGAATTTCATGATAGCTTCATGATGGCATTAATCTCCTTTTGGGTAAATAATTAAAATGCTTGCAGATCAGGTTTAAAAATCAAAACAGGGGCACCTGGGTAATTCAGTTTGTTAAGCAACCAACTCTTGATTTTGGCTCAGGTCATGATCTCAAGTTCCTGGGATCTAGCCCCACAATGGACTCCCACTCAGTGGAAGTCTGTTTCTACCTCTCCCTCTGCCCCCTGCTTGTGCTCTCTCACGCTCTCTCCCTACCTCAAATGAAAAGTAAATAAAATCTTAAAAAAAAAAAGTTTATCTCTCTGCCTCTCCCTCTGCTCCCCCACCAGCTCATGCTCTCTCTCTCTCTCTCAAAAACAAAAACAAACCCTAGAAATGTTACTTTCTTACTATTTAGCAGCATGCTAATTTTTGGAGCAAAGTACTACTACTTTTTGCGTGTCAGCCTTTTCCTCACCTTGATGTAGGTTTTTTTTTTTCTTCAGTATTTCAATTTGGTAATTTATTTAAAGAATATAATCCAGAAATTAAAAAAAAAAAACTCTAGAATTGAAGCTGTAACTGGCTCAATTCTATCATTTTAGAGAGACAAATATTAATTGAATATTTATAACTTTGTGTGTTTGTTTAAAAGAAAAAAGTGCCTTTTTTGAGGTACAGTTTTTATATACTTAACTGTAGATACTTATCATATGGGGAATGCTGTGTAAAAAAACACTAAACACAAATCAAGTTCGATTTCTCCCCCAAGATTTATAATTGTATTTATTTTCATATGTAATATATATTAAATATAATACCCCCCAATAAAATGCTAAATGTAAATTGCTTCTCAATTTGCTATTTCTACGTAAAGGTTTAACTCAGCAAATGAAAAACCCTTTCTCTCCACATAGCAAATGATGCAATTAAAGAAAATTAACAAGCCAACATGCAAATTGTAAAATTAAATATGTATCTTGATAATATTTTTAATAATGTTTAGTGTAATATATTCACTTTGTAATGTACTTACTTTGTTTATTGTTTTCTGTCTGTTTCTTATAAATATTTCGTTGCTTTGTTAGTTAATTACAGTTTGCTTAGTGATTTCTAAATACATGCATTAATTAATTCTCTGTGAGCAGAAACATTATCTCTATTATTAAAGATTTCTGAAGCATTCTCTACTGTATGATAGTGTCTACTTCTTCAAAAAACATCTGTATAAAAAATAAAAATTTTTAACTCTATATTTACTGACCTATATGTGACCTGGTATGAATATGGCATTCCTCACCAAGTTCTGTGACTACTAACTGGTGTCCTTGAAAGTCAGCATTGCTTAGTTGAAGGTATTAATAAACTTTTATTGTAAAAGGAAAGATAGTAACTATTTTTGGCTTTGTTGGCTAGATCACTTTTGTCACAACTAATTATTTCTGCCATTGTTGCATAGAAGCAGTCACAGATAATATGTAAATCAATTTATGCAGTTGTGCTCCAATGAAATTTTATTTATGTACATTGAAATATAAATTTCATATAATTTTCATGTATCATGAAATATTATTATTCTTTTGATTTTTTCAACCATTTAAAAAAAACTCTCAGTCAAAAAACACTAAATTCAATGACGATGTTCAGAGTGATGATAACAGTGATAAGAATTCTTGGTAGGATAGGATCATGTCCTCATGAATCATCTAGGGTCCTCTTTATGTTTATAAGCCATGTTCTTGCAAGAGTTTAGAATACAAAAGGCATGAATATTCCCATGATATTCATTGGTCCTTATTCATGTCCACATTAATATTCATGTCCATAAGACATCTTCTGTTCAAAAGAATAGATGTCTTACCTTCTTTGGTATTACTGTTTCCTAGATGAAAGAGATGGAACACCCATCTCACAAATTTTATACATATACATTTTTTCAATATTAGTGCATGTGTGCATGTGTTTGCATATATATATTTGAAATTTTTATTCTTGCATTTGTGAAGCAGGTATTTATATATTTGTGGAGTATAGATACAGATACATAGATGTCTTTCTGTCTCTATATATCAAGAGAGAGAGGCTGGCATATGAACACCTAATGATAGATACTTATGGGTGCCAGTGGTAGTGTGACTAATGGTTATTAATATTTTGTTCATAGTCATCTCCTCTCCTCCATCCCCTACCATGACTTCTGATACAAGAGTATACATCCATTGTATGTAGAATAGGCAAGGAGCCCTGAAGAGACCGTCCCGACTTGGAAATCATCCTGCAAAATCATCATACTGGAGACTACAAAGATTGTCCAGCCAGCTTTATCCGGGAGGGGTTTCAGAGGCACCTGCAAAACATTCTTCTTAACTGAGAGAAGAGTTCGGATATACATATTTCTTAAACAACCATGGTTCAGTGATAGGGTATGATAGAGCAGGTGAGGAATGAAGAGTGATAGATCATAATTAATTCAGTATAGTTCAGTATAGTTCTTTGACTCCTTTTGTTTCCTACAAATGTTTTTGAACCCAAAATTCTTGGGACAGAACAGCAATTTATCTTATATCTCTGTAAGAATAGGGTGCCTTGGTGGCTCAGTTAGTTAAATGTCCAGCTCTTACTTTTGGCTCAGGTCACGATCTCAGGGTCATCGGATAGAGCCCTGCATCTGGCTCTGCGCTCAGCAAGGAGTCTACTTGAGATTCTCTCTCAATCTCTCTCTCTGTCAATAAATAAATAAAATCCTCAAAAAAAAAAAAAAAAGAATAAAGAGAGAAAATGATTTAGAGAACTCCTTCATAATCTACTTGCCAAATTGCAGTAGAAATGACAGTGAATTATATTTTTTATCATGTTAAATTACAGAAACTTTGGAGAAGCCAGGGTGACCTGAAAAACAAGACAAATAGGAGCTATATTTGTAGACATCATGTTTCAGGGGGCATCAGGAGTATCTTAACAACTTCAGAATTTTTGGTCTCCACTAGAAATGTTATCATCAGCAGGGACTCATAATATGTTGTTAGAGGAGTCTAGAAGAAAATGGCAGCCACCACTGAGTAGCCTATCAAACTGCCTCATAAAGAAGTAGTCTCCTCCTGAGGACTCTCAGAACTATTTAAACAATTTCAGAAATGTATAATTCTCTCAGTTGTGAGTAAGGCAATTTTATTAGAAGCTAATTTTTGACACTAATAAGTAAGTAAACATGAGTTCTAGACATATGGAATTGTGGATATTTATGCTAATGTATTACAGAAGATAAAACTAAAATCCAGGAAATAATGTGATTTTCTCAATGTTGTAAAAATAGTTAGATTCAAAGCTGGGGTAAAAAAAATGTGAATTTTTTATTCAGCCACCTTCTGATTTGTGATATGTTGATTATTAACATATTTTCTTTTCCTTCATGTATTCTAATTTAATTTCAATACTGATACATCTCTCTTCTTACTTCTGTTTTAGTGAAGAGTGGGCTTTCTCTTTCTCTCTTCCTCTCTTTCTGTATGTGTACATATACGTATATACAATATATTCTCTGTGTATATGTAGTATATATATATATTATAAGCACACATATTATAAGCATACATATATATGGACATCTACATACACATACCTATATACATATATATCAAAATAATACAAAATTGAATATCAGTCTATATAAAAAGAGTAAGAATATGAGCTTTTTTTTCTTTTTCCCTATTAAGGGAAAAAGAAAATTAAAATCTTAGGCTACTTAAAGGAGGAATGCCAAAGAGATCATTAATATGGAAACTAATGTTTTTTTTTTCCTTTGTCACTTAAGATAAAACTGAAGGCCATAACCTTAAAATACATAAGAATGTATACTCCCCATGACAAATGTCAATATGATATAGAAAACTAAAAAGAAAAAAAAAAGTTTTTTTTTTTTTTATTTTTTGGTACTGCCTCTATTGTTTCTAGGGAGATGAAAATTTTTGTGGGATGGTAGGTTTGTTCATGCTTATTTTTAAGACTTCATATGACCCAACACAGGATATTATGGCCATATGTCTTATAAAAGGAAATAATGATATTGGTGAATTGCAAAATGCCTCCTTGAAATCCAAGTGTATTCATTTTGGTGTAAATCACCCTAGAGAAGAAGGCAAACCTTAGTTTATCTTGCTGGAAACTTCTTTTTTTTTTTTTTTTAAGATTTTATTTATTTGACAGAGATAGAGACAGCCAGCGAGAGAGGGAACACAAGCGGGGGGAGTGGGAGAGGAGGGAGCAGACTCCCAGCAGAGGAGCCTGATGTGGGGCTCGATCCCAAAACACCGGGATCACGCCCTGAGCCAAAGGCAGACGCTTAACCGCTGTGCCACCCAGGCGCCCCATTGCTGGAAACTTCTATGGACAGATACCTACACAATGGTATAAGGTATTTCTAAGTAATGTATAAGTCTTTAAACAATCTCTTTGGCCTAAAATAGAGATCCCAAAGCAATCCTTTAAGCATTAGCTTTTTAGACTCAGTTAGAAAAATGATGTTTTAAAATATTTCAGTGAATTCATTTTAAGAATAGTAAGTGTTTAGGGGCGCCTGGGTGGCTCAGTCATTAAGCGTCTGCCTTCGGCTCAGGGCATGATCCTGGGGTTCTGGGATCGAGCCCCGCATTGGGCTCCTCTGCTGGGAGTCTGCTCCTTCCTCTCCCACTCCCCCTACTTGTGTTCCCTCTCTCTCTGGCTGTCTCTCTGTCAAATAAATAAATAAAATCTTAAAAAAAAAAAAGAATAGTAAGTGTTTAAGGATAAACAGTACCATAATACAATGATACTCTTATAAAGACAATTTGTGAAAATAGAGTGATGAGTAAAAAAGCAACTTTGAATCATTTTCCATGCAGTAAAATTTATCAAATCATCATTATTTAAACCATTGTGAAAATAAAAATTTCAAGTAAAATCTCAAGAAATTCTCAGAGTTGTTAAATAAATGAGGGAGTTTAAAATGATAATCTCTATCCTTCAGTGGCCACAATTCAATGCAAACTGTGGGATTATATTCTTTTGAGAAAAATAAGAGAAAATTGTAACCTCCTTCAAAAAATAGAAATTATTTTCTCCAAAAATGTGTTAGGTCAAATGAGTGAAAATAACCAGGATTCAATTGAAAATCATAACACCAAGAACCAAGAAAATCACAACTTTAATGAAAAAAAATAATCAACTGATACCAAGATTGAAACAAATCAGATGTTGGAATTATCTGACAAGAAACTGAAAACAATCATCATAAACGTTTCAACAACTATTTACAAATTATGTGTAAACAAAAAAGAAAACATAAAAATCCATACAGAAATAAAAGTTATAAAAAAGAAGCCAATGAAAATTATAGGACTGAAAAAAGGGTGAAAATAAAAACTCCCTGGATGCAGTCAATATTAGACTATATGTAAAAGAAGACAGACACAGTGAGCTTGCAAAAAGAACAATAGAATTCACAGAGATCAAGGGAAAATACAATCATATAAAAATAGAGCCAATATTTATATTGTCAGGGTACCAGAAGGAGAACAGAATGAGCATGGGTGACAGATTATTTGAAGAAATAATAGCTGAAAATTTCCCAAATTTGGCAGTACACAAATTTATAGATCCAAGATGCTGAATGAGCCCCAAACAGAATGAGCTACAAAAAGCCCTGCCAGGACACATCATAATTAAACTCTTGAAGAGTAAAAATAAAGGAAAAAGTTTGAAAGCATTTGAATCCCTAGCGCATTATTAATAAAGGAATACCAATTCAAATGGCAGAGGATTTCTCATTTAAACCAGGAGACCAGAAGGAATTGACACATTTTTCAGATGCTGAAAGAAAAGTGCGTCACCCACGAATTCTATTTCCACTAAAAGTATACTTAAGAAATGAAGGGGAGGGGCGCCTGGGTGGCACAGCGGTTAAGCGTCTGCCTTTGGCTCAGGGCGTGATCCCGGCGTTCTGGGATCGAGTCCCACATCAGGCTCTTCCGCTATGAGCATGCTTCTTCCTCTCCCACTCCCCCTGCTTGTATTCCCTCTCTCACTGGCTGTCTCTGTCTCTGTCGAATAAATAAATAAAATCTTAAAAAAAAAAAAAAAAGAAATGAAGGGGAAATTGATGCATTCTCAGACAAAGGAAAACCTAAAAAAAAGAAAAAGTCTCTGGCAGACCTATCCGTAAAGATTGGCTGAAAGAAATTCTTCAAGCCAAAAAAGAAGTAAAACAAATGGGAAAATTTAGGAAAGAAAAAAATAAACTACAAAAATAAGAGTAAATATAATATGCTATCCTATTATTTAGAACAGATTGGAAGAAAATATTTTCAAATTATATTCCTGACAAAGGATTAGTATTTACAATATATTAAGATTTCTTGAAACTCAACAGTAAAAAATAATCCAGTGAGAAAGTGGCAAAAATAGAAACAGACATTTCACTGAAGAAGAGATACCAGGGGCAAATAAGCACATGAGATGTTTGGTCAGCCATCAAGGAATTGCAAACTAAAACTACAATGAGTTATTATAGTGACAATGAACATAGCTTCTACCAAAATGGCTTAAAAAAAAAATGTTAAAAAAGTTGACATCTTGATGACAAGAATTCTTAAAATCTAGATCATTCATGCATTGCTGGTGGGAACATAAAATGGTAAAGATACTCTGGAAAACTGGATAGCAGTTTGTCCTAAAACAATACCTATAATCACCAAATGATCCAGAAATTGCACACTAGGGCATTTATCCCAGAGAAATGAAAACTCATGTTCATAAAAATGCTTGAATGCTCATGACAGTTTTATCCGCAATAGCCCCAAACAAGAAATTACTGGTGGTCCTTCAATGGGTGAATATTGCAGTACATCCATATAATGGAATATTACTTAGCAATAAGAAGGAGAAAAAATGAACATGCATATTGATTTAGATGAATCTCCAGGGAATTAAGCTGTTTCTTGCCTTTTTTTTTTTTAAGGCCAATTCTGAAAGGTTACATATTATATGAATCCATTCTTAGAAAATTTGAAAAACAAGAGCAAATTAGTGGTTCCGAGTGTTAAAGAACAGGCAGGTCAGGGACAGGAGGAGAGCATGGTTATATAAAGGGCAATACTAGGTATCCTTGTGGTGATAGATAGAACTGTTCTGTATGTTGACTGTGCCAATGGATGAATTACAGGTATGAGAAAAATATAGGAAACTAATTATACATACACACACATGAAAATGAGTACAATTAAAACTGGGGAAAGCTGGATAGGTGAATAGATTTATCAATATCCTTGGGGTGCCTGGGTGACACAGTCATTAAGCGTCTGCCTTCGGCTCAGGGCGTGATCCCGGCGTTCTGGGATCGAGCCCCACATCAGGCTCCTCCGCTATGAGCCTGCTTCTTCCTCTCCCACTCCCCCTGCTTATGTTCCCTCTCTCACTGGCTGTCTCTATCTCTGTCAAAAAAATAAATAAAATCTTTAAAAAAAAGATTTATCAATCCATATTCTGGTTGTGATATTGTACATTGCAATATTGGGTTTTATATGATTTTACCATCAGGGAAGCTGGTTAAATGCTCTGTAAGATCTCTCTGTATCATTTATTATAGCTGCATGGAAATCTATAATTATATCACTAAAAATTTTAGTTTAAAAAAGTTTATGTTGGGGTGCCTGGTGACTCAATCAGTTAAGTGTCTGCCTTCGGCTCAGGTCAGATCTGGAGTCCCACGTCCAGCTCAGCAGGGAGCTTGCTTCTCCTTCTCCCTCTCTGCCTGCTGCTCCCCCTGCTGTGCTCTCTCTCTGTCACATACATAAATAATACCTTTAAAATCTTTTTAAAAAATTAAAAAGTATATGTTACAGAAAAGAATAATGCTGTGCTTGCATGTATGAGAGATTTAAAACTAATATCGACTCCACATATTATGGAATGGAGGGGAAAAAACTAAGGAAAGAAATGCGTGTGGCCAGTACTAATAGCAGATTAGAAAGATCCTACTAAAATGTTCATACCTCATCACCCAAATGAAACAATAATGATTGCTTACAATGGGTAGGGCATTGTCCCATTATTTTTCTTACAATGACAAATCGGAGTAGGCTCTACTATCACCTTTATTTTACAAATAAGGAAAATGAAAGAAAAACAGATTAAGGAGCTTCCCAAGATCAAAAGACTGTAAAGCTTTTGTGTTAAAAGTGAGGTGAATAGGAGGAAGAGTTAAGATGGCGGAGGAGTAGGGGACCCCTTTTCCAGCCGGTCCCCTGAGTTGAGCTGGATAGGTACCAGACCAGCTTAAACAACCACGGAAGCAGCCTGAGACGCAGGAAGATACATCTGGATCTCTGCAAGTGAACATCTCCAGCGCTGAGTATTGAGGTACGAAGCGGGGAGCCATGAAACCGCGCACAGATATTGGAAGATAAACGGAAGGGGGAGGGAGCTGCCGCGTTCGGGGTCTGGGAAGCGGTGGCCACCTACACAGGGGAGCAGGCAGACTCGCGGATGGCACCCTTGAGAGAACAGACTGAGACCGGTGAGCCGGGAGCATGTGCCACCAGGCATCTCGCGGAACACCGGAATCCCGGTGTGCTCACTGGATCCAGACTGAGACTGGGAGCTCCTGGAACACGTGCGGGGCGGCTGGCGGCTGACGGGCCACCTGCACGGGGGAGCAGGCGGACTTGCGGACGGCACCTGCGAAACAGCAGACTGAGACCCTGAGCCGGGAGCGCACGCCACCAGGCTTCTCAGGGAACTCTGGAATCCCGGTGTGCTCACATGAAATAGACTGAGACCCGGAGATCCAGGAGCGCACGGGGGCGACTGGTGGCTGGCGGCTGGTGGCATAAGAAGCACAAAGGACAGAGATGCACCGGCCCTGGAAGTGAGGGCTGGGACGCCGGGTGTGGGGCGCACATCCCGGGACGCTGCAGGGTTGAGCAGCACCAACAGTAACGGAGTTAAAGTGGCCAGAATATCAGTGGAGAACGGGCCGCAATCCCTCTGTTCTGTGACAGAGGCTGAAATTCGGCCACTGCTGCTCTGACTCTCAGAAGAGGCAAAGCAGACCGCCAGGGAAAGACGCCAGAGAACAAAAGCCTGGAAGTACCGGCTCACGGGTGACCATCCCCAATGCCCCTCGCAGAGGACACAGAGACTCTACCCAAACAGGGTTGCCTGAGTATCAGCGCAGCAGCCCCCTCTCCCAGAACACAGAAGGCAGGCTGAAAAATCAAGAAGCCCACAACCCGGGGCGCCTGGGTGGCGCATTCAGCGCCTGTCTTTGGTTTAGGGCGTGATCCCGGCGTTCTGGAAAGGAGTCCCTCATCGGACTCCTCCACTGGGAGCCTGCTTCTTCCTCTCCCACTCCCCTGCTTGTGTTCCCTCTTTCGCTGGTTGGCTTTCTGCCACATATAAATAAATAAAATCTTTAAAGAAGAAGCCCACATCTCCAAGATCCCTATAAAACAAGGGGCACGGCCTGGGACCCAGTCAATAATTTGGGCTCTGGACAACCCTGCAACCTCTCCTCATCAGAATGACAAGAAGGAGAAGCCCCCCCTCCCCCAGCAAAGAAAAGACAGTGAGTCTGTGGCCTCTGCCACAGAAATAATGGATATGGATGTAACCAAATTATCAGATATGGAATTCAGAGTAACGATGGTCAAAATGATGAGTAGAATTGAAAAAAGTATTAACGAAAAGGTTACTGAGAATATAGAATCCCTAAGGACAGAAATGAGAGCGAATCTGACAGAAATTAAAAATTCTATGAGCCAAATGCAGGCAAAACTAGAGGCTCTGATGGCCAGGGTCACCGAAGCAGAGGAACGTATTAATGAATTGGACGATGGGTTAATAGAGGAAAAAACGAAAATAGAAGCTGGTCTTAAAAAAATCCACGCCCACGAATGTAGGTAGGGGAGATTACTGACTCAATGAAACGATCCAATGTCAGAATCATCAGCAACCCGAGGGGGTGGAGAAAAACAGAGGTCTAGAAGAGATATTTGAACAAATTGTAGCTGAAAACTTCCCAAATCTAGCGAGGGAAACAAACATTCATGTCCAAGAGGCAGAGAGGACCCCTCCCAAGCTCAACCACGACAAACCTACGCCACATCATGTCATAGTGCATTTTGCAAATATTAGATCCAAGGATACAGTATTGAAAGCGTCCAGGGCAAAGAAAATTCTCACATACTAAGGCAAAGGCATCAGAATTATGTCAGACCTGTCTACACAGACCTGGAATAAGAGAAGGGGTTGGGGGGGGGGCATATTTAAAGCTCTTTCAGAGAAAAACATGCAGCCAAGGATCCTTTATCCAGCAAGGCTGTCATTCAGAATTGATGGAGAAATAAAGACATTTCAGAATCGCCAGTCATTAACCAATTTCGAAACCATGAAACCAGCCCTACAAGAGATATTAAGGGGGGTTCTATAAAGGTAAAAAGGCCCCAAGAGTGATACAGAAAAGAAAGTCACAACCAATACAAACAAAGACTTTACTGGCAATATGGCATCATTAAAATTCTATCTCTCAGTTCTTAGTGCCAATGTCAATGGTTTAAACGCTTCCATAAAACACCACAGGGTTGCAGATTGGATAAAAAGAAATGACCCATCCATTTGCTGTCTACAAGAGACTCATTTCGAACCCAAAGATGCATTCAGACTGAGAGTAAGGGGATGGAGTACCATCTTTCACGCAAATGGACCTCAAAAGAAAGCTGGGGTAGCAATTCTCATATCAGATAGATTGGATTTTAAACTAGAGACTATAGTTAGAGACACAGAAGGGCACTATATTATTCTTAAAGTAAGTATTCAACAAGTGGATATGACAATTATAAATATCTATGCCCCCAACAGGGGAGCAGCAAGATACACAAGCCAATTCTTAACCAGAATAAAGAGACATATAGATAAAAATGCATTAATAGTAGGGGACCTCAACACTCCACTATCAGAAATAGACAGAACACCCTGGCAAAAACTAAGCAAAGAATCAAAGGCTTTGAATGCCATACTTGAGGAGTTGGACCTCATAGATATATATAGAACACTACACCCCAGAACCAAAGAATACTCATTCTATTCTAATGCCCATGGAACATTCTCAAAAATAGACCATGTTCTGGGACACAAAACAGGTTTCAACCGATACCAAAAGATTGAAATTATCCCCTGCATATTCTCAGACCACAACGCTCTGAAATTGGAACTCAACCACAAGGAAAAATTTGAAAGAAACTCAAACACTTGGAGACTAAGAACCATCCTGCTCAGGAATGACTCGATAAACCAGGAAATCAAAAATCAAATTAAACAATTTATGGAGACCAATGAGAATGAAAATACAATGGTCCAAAACCTATGGGATATTGCAAAGGCAGTCCTAAGGGGGAAATACATAGCCATCCAAGCCTCACTCAAAAGAATAGAAAAATCTAAAATGCAGTTTTTATATTCTCACCTCAAGAAGCTGGAACAGCAACAGAGGGACAGGCCTAATCCACGCACGAGGAAGCAGTTGATCAAAATTAGAGCAGAAATCAATCAATCAGAAACCAGGAGTACAGTAGAGCAGATCAACAGGACTAGAAGCTGGTTCTTTGAGAGAATCAATAAAATTGACAGACCACTGGCAACACTTATCCAAAAGAAAAGAGAAAGGACCCAAATTATTAAAATTATGAATGAAAAAGGAGAGGTCACGACCAACACCATTGAAATTGGAAGGATTATTAGAAATTTTTATCTACAGCTATATGCCAATAAACTAAGCAATCTGGAAGAGATGGAATCCTTCCTGGAAACCTATAAACTACCAAGATTGAAAAAGGAAGAAATTGATTTCTTAAACAGGCCAATTAATTATGAAGAAATTGAGTCAGTGATAAACAACCTTCCAAATAACAAAACTCCAGGCCTGGAGGGTTTTCCTGGGGAATTCTACCAAACATTCAAAAAGGAAATAATACCTATTCTCCTAAAGCTATTCCAAAAAATAGAAACAGAAGGAAAGCTACCAAACTCATTCTATGTGGCCAGTATTACCTTGATCCCCAAACCAGGCAAAGACCCCCTCAAAAAGGAGAATTACAGACCAATTTCCCTAATGAATATGGATGCCAAAATCCTCAACAAGATACTTGCTAATAGAATCCAACAGTACATTAAAAGGATTATCCATCATGATCAAGTGGGATTCATACCTGGGATGCAAACGTGGTTCAATATTCACAAATCGATCAGCGTGATACATTATATCAACAAGAAAAGACTCAGGAACCATATGATCCTCTCAATTGATGCCGAAAAAGCATTTGACAAAATACAGCATCCTTTCCTGATTAAAACCCTTCAGAGTGTAGGAATAGAAGGTACATTACTCAATCTCATAAAAGCCATCTATGAAAAGCCTACTGCAAATATTATTCTCAATGGGGAAAAGCTGGAAGCCTTTCCCTTAAGATCAGGAACTCGACAAGGATGCCCACTCTCGCCACTATTTTTCAACATAGTACTAGAAGTCCTTGCAACAGCAATCAGACGACAAAAAGGGATCAAAGGTATTCAAATAGGCAAAGAAGAAATCAAAATGTCTCTCTTCGCAGATGACATGATACTGTATGTGGAAAACCCAAAAGAAGCCACTCCCAAACTATTAGAAGTTATAGAGCAATTCAGTAACGTGGCGGGATACAAAATCAATGCTCAGAAATCAGTTGCATTTCTATACACGAATAACGAGACCGAAGAAAGAGAAATTAGGGAATCCATCCCATTTACAATAGCACCTAAAACCATACATTACCTTGGAATTAATTTAACCAGAGACGTAAAGGACCTATATTCTAGAAACTATAATTCACTCTTGAAAGACATTGAGGAAGACATAAAAAGATGGAAAAATATTCCATGCTCATGGATCGGAAGAATTAACATAGTTAAAATGTCCATGCTGCCCAGAGCAATCAACACTTTCAATGCTATTCCGATCAAAATACCGAGGACGTTTTTCAAAGAACTGGAACAAATAGTCCTTAAATTTGTTATGGAAACAGAAAAGGCCCCGAATCTCCAAGGAACTTTTGAAAAGGAAAAACAAAGCTAGCGGCATCACAATGCCGGATTTCTAGCTGTACTACAAAGCTGTGATCACAAAGACAGCATGGTACTGGCACAAAAACAGACACATAGACCAATGGAACAGAATAGAGAACCCGGAAATGGACCCTTGGCTCTTTGGGCAACTAATATTCGATAAAGCAGGAAAAAACATCCGGTGGGAAAAAGACAGTCTCTTCAATAAATGGTGCTGGGAAAATTGGGTAGCTACATGCAAAAGAATGAAACTTGACCACTCTCTCACACAATACACAAAAATAAACTCCAAATGGATGAAAGACCTTGATGTGAGACAGGAATCCATCAAAATTCTAGAGGAGAACATAGATAGCAACCTCTACGACATCGGCCAAAGCAACCTTTTTCATGACACATCCCCAAAGGCAAGAGAAACAAAAGATAAAATGAACTTATGGGACTTCATCAAGATAAAAAGCTTCTGCACAGCCAAGGAAACAGTCAAAAAAACTAAGAGGCAGCCCACGGAATGGGAGAATATATTTGCAAATGACACTACAGATAAAGGACTGGTATCCAAGATCTACAAAGAACTTCTCAAACTCAATACACAAGAAACAAATAAACAAATCAAAAAATGGGCAGAAGATATGAACAGACACTTTTCCAATGAAGACATACAAATGGCTAACAGACACATGAAAAAATGTTCAAAATCATTAGCCATCAGGGAAATTCAAATCAAAACCACACTGAGATACCACCTTACGCCAGTTAGAATGGCAAAAATAGACAAGGCAAGAAACAACAATTGTTGGAGAGGATGTGGAGAAAGGGGATCCCTCCTACATTGCTGGTGGGAATGCAAGTTAGTACAGCCACTCTGGAAAACCGTGTGGAGGTCCCTTAAAAAGTTAAAAATTGAGCTACCCTATGATCCAGCCTTTGCACTACTGGGTGTTTACCCCAAAGATAAAGACGTAGTGAAGAGAAGGGCCATATGCACCCCAATGTTCATAGCAGCAATGTCCACAATAGCTAAATAGTGGAAGGAGCCGAGATGCCCTTCAACACATGACTGGATTAAGAAGCTGTGGTCCATATATACAATGGAATATTACTCAGCTATCAGAAAGAACCATTTCTCAACATTTGCTGCAACATGGACGGCACTGGAGGAGATAATGCTAAGTGAAATAAGTCAAGCAGAGAAAGACAACTATCATATGATTTCTCTCATCTATGGAACATAAGAACTAGGATGATCAGTAGGGGAAGAAAGGGATAAAGAAAGGGGGGTAATCAGAAGGGGGAATGAAACATGAGAGACTATGGAGTATGAGAAACAAACTGAGGGCCTCAGAAGGGAGGGGAGTGGGGGAATGGGATAGACCAGTGATGGGTAGTAAGGAGGGCACGTATTGCATGGTGCACTGAGTGTTATACGCAACTAATGAATCATCGAGCCTTACATCGGAAACCGGGGATGTACTGTATGGTGACTAACATAATATAATAAGAAATCATTAAAAAAATATATTTTTCGTTATAAGCAGGTTTTTGTCAAAAAAAAAAAGTGAGGTGAATCAAAACATAATAATTTCCTACAAATAAACAGGTCTAACAACTATCATCAAGTAATGCCTTTTCAGGATGAAATTTTGATTCGAGAAATAATCTTGAGTTAATAAGTTGCCTGATTCCACAGCTCAACTAACTGTATCCAGAATTACTTGGACACTAGTTTTTTTTAGTTTTTTTTTAAATTTTTTAAGTTTAAACTGATTGTCTTTAATTTTTTTCATTTTCTTTTTATTATTATGTTCAGTTAGCCACTGTATAGTACATCATTAGTTTTTGATGTAGTGTTCAATGATTCATTAGTTATATATAACACCCAGTGCTCATCACAGCACATGCCCTCCTCAATACCAATCACCCTGTTATCCCCTCCCCCACCCCCTTCCTTTCTGAGGCCCTCAGTTTGTTTCCCAGGGTCCATAGTCTCACAGGGTTCATCTCCCTCTCCCCCTTCAGATTTCTCCTTCTTCAGATTTCCCTACCTTCCCCTATGGTCTTTCATGCTATTCCTTATGTTCCATAAATAAGTGAAAACATATGATCATTGTCTGTCTCTGCTTGACTTATTTAACTTAGCATAATCCCCTCCAGTTCCTTCTATGTCCATGTTGATGCAGATGGTGGGTATTCATCCTTTCTGATGGCTGAGTAATATTCCATTGTATACATGTACCACATCTTCGTTATTCATTCATCTGTTGAATGACATCTTGGCTCCTTCCACAGTTTGGAATTTCACTATAGAAATGATTGATTATATCCTCAACTTCCAATACCAGTGTCAATATATGATGATCTTCTTTTACCAGAAATAATTATAAATGAGACAATGTTAAGATATGCAATCCATATAATGTAAATATTGGCAAGTGAACAACTTAAAATGTTCTCTTGAGTTCTCTTTATGCGAAAAGCTGGTGGCTTGAAATCGTATGTAATTCTCTCTTCTCTCTCTCTCTCAACCTCTCTCCCTCTCTCTTTCTTGTTCTCCTCTCTCTCTGTCACACCCAGTTGCCATTTCTCAACCTGCAAGGGAAATCTACTTGGACCACAAGGGCATGTCTACCTTTCACTACCTTTTCAACCTTTTTGCATCCTCTTTTACTTTTCTTCTGATTCCTGTATACCAGGAACAGCTACAGGTACACATTCCTGCAGCCAGTGTGAGACTAGTGCACAGAAGGCCCCCTCCTGAATGTCAGTTAACAAAAAAATGCAGCAAGAGGTAAGGGACCGGCACAGGATTAGGCAGAGGTGGGGAGAGCTGACACTTGAGAAGGGGGAGACCAACTGGTCTTGTCTACCCAAGGCAACCTGTAAGAATCTTTTCATCTACTATTAATAGAATAGGGTAGGGTGCCTAGGTGGCTCAGTGGTTAAGCAGCTGCCTTCAGCTCAGGTCATGATCCTGGAGTCCAAAGACCTAGCCCAGCATCAGGCTCCCTGCTGGGTGGGGAGTTGGCTTCTCTCTCTGCCCTCTCCCCTCTCATGCTCTCTCTCTCTCTTTCATTCTCAAATAGATAAATAAAATCTTTAAAAAAAAATAGAATAGGATATTTTTTTAGGATAACTTTCTGTGGGTTTCTTTATCAAATCATGGGTCAGAGAAGGGTTTTATTAGTTAAAGCCTGGTCAGATAAAAGTTTATAAAAGCCAATAGGTGATTTTAAAAGTACTGCAATGATTTAATAAACAAATGGCACTACAACTTATACAACTTGGTAAATAAATAATTGATATTATTTGGTTTGTTAACAGAAAAATGTGGGAGAATTTTTAAATAGATTTTAAAACAGTATTGATTTATATGTTAATTATTTTACGCTACTGATTGTTTAATGTTTTGAGTGTCACCTCTGTTTTTTTTTAATGTTGAAACATTGACATAATTGCTAAGATTCAAATATTAAATCAGAGGAATAATTGCTTATCACCATCAACCATAATTGTCAAAGTATGAATTAAGATCTTTGCATTATCCAGGCATTTAACAAAAGCCTAAGGGAATCAGACCAAGAATAAATAAGATTCTAGTAGGTTAAAGAAAAGAGGTGGAGGATCCTGTGAAAAGGCGAAAATCCTTTGCTAAGGGCCTTGTGGGAGCAGGTCATGAGGGAGGGCATCTTTGTGGACTTAAGAAGGGGAAGATGCAGAACACCAGGAAATGAGGTGTCAAGGAAACTATATTCGAAGATCAAAGCCTTACTGGATTTCTTATATTTTTTTTGAAAATTTTTATTTTATTTTACTTTATGTATTTTTTTTATTATTTAAGTATAATTGAAATATAATGTTATATACTTTGGATATTCTTTCTGCTCGTTTGTATGCTCTAAGTATTGGGGCTTTATTCAAAAATATTCAATTTGGGGAAGGAAGGGAGGAGCAAATAATGGTAAGTTCAGATTAGTTGAGTTTTGTGCCAGGCTTCTGTTAAGCAGGAAAGCTAATCTTCCTCATGGAAACTGCAGTGTCATGCTGAGACTGATGCTAGACAAAATCTCACAAACGAATATGTGTGTTGTAAAAAGAGAGATAGATAGACATATAGAATTTGTAATATATAATATGGTATTGTTGACCATAATCACAGTAGTTATCTAGAACTTATTCATCCTCTCACAACAAGTTTGTACCCTTTAATCAGCATCTCTCCAATTCCCTCATTTCCAACTGCTGGGGGAAGGGTGATTAGTATATTCTACTCTCTTTCTACAAGTTTGGCTTTTTAGATTCTGAATATAAGTGATATGATACAAGATTTGTCTTTGATTTATTTTACTTAGCTTAGTTTCCTCAAGCTTCCATCTATTTGTTGTCAATGGCAGAATTTTCTTCTTTCTGTGGCTGAAGAATACTCCAGTGTGTGTGTGTGTGTGTGTGTGTGTGTGTGTGTGTGTGCACGTGTGTATCTTCTTTATCCATTCATCCATCGACAGATCCCTAGGTAGTTTCTGTGTCTTGGCTACTGTGAATAATGCTATAGTAAACATGGCAGTGCAGATATCTCTTCAAAATTCTGTTTTCATTTCCTTGGGAAATATACCCAGAAGTAGGATTGCTGAATCATATGTTAGTTCCACTTTTAAACTTTTGAGAACCTCCATATTGTCTTCTAGAGTAGCTATACTGTTTACATTTCTATCACAAGTGCATAATGGTTCCCTTTCTCCACATCCTTGCTAACACTTGTTATCTCCTGTGTTCTGGATAGTCATTGTAACAGGTGTAAGGTGATATGTGATTTGCCTTTCCCTGATGATTAATGATGTTGAGCATCTTTTCATGGACCTATTGACCATAGTGATGTCTTTTTTGAAAAAAAAGTCTATTTGTTTCTTCTTCCCATTTTAATTGGATTATTTAGGCTTTTTATTATTTTGTGTGAGTTCTTTTTATATTTTGGATATTAACTATGTATCCAGTATATGGTTTGAAAATACATTCTCTCATTCTGTCAGTTGCCTTTCTATTCTGTTGATTGTTTCCTTCACAATGCAGGAGTTTTTTTAGTTTGATGTAGACCTATTGCTTTTGTTCCTTGTGTTTTTGGTGTCATATGCAAAAACTCACTGCCAAAACCAATGTCAAGGAGATTTTTACCTATATTTTTTCTAGGAGTTTCATGGTTTCAGGTCTTATGTTTCAGTTTGTAACCCATTTTTAATGAATTTTTTTGCACCTAGTAAAAGACAGAGAGCCAATTTCCTTCTCCTGCATATTATTATTAAGTTTCCCTGACACCAACTATTGAAGAGACTATCCTTTCCACATTGAATTCTCTTGGCACCCTTCTCAAATATCATATGATCATATATGTAGGGGTTGATGTCTATGCTCTATATTTGCTCCATTGGTCTGTGTGTCATTTTTATACCAGTACCATACTGTTTTAATTACTATAAGCTTGTGGTATATTTTAAAATCAAGAAGTGTGATAATTCTGGCTTTGTACCTTTTTCTTTAATATTGTTCTGATTCTTCAGAGTCTTTTGTGGCTATATACATATTTTAGGATTGTTTTTCCTATTTCTGAAAAATGACATAATAATTTTGACAGGGGGTTGCATTGAATCTGTAATTGCTTAAGTAGTATAGATATTTTAACAATATTAATTCTTCTGATTCAAAAATGTCAAACATATTTCCATTTATCTGAGTCTTCTTCAATGTCTTTCATCAGTGTCTTATAATTTTTATAGTACAGATCCCTAGTTAAATGCATTTCAAAATGTTTTATTATTTTTGATTCTATTGTGAATGGGATTGTTTATTGTTTTCAAGTATTTCATTCTTAGTGCTTAGAAATACAGCTTATTTCTGTATGCTGATTTTATATCCAACAACTTTACTGAATTCATGGATTAGTTCAAAATTTTTTATGGAATCTTTATAATTTTATGTATGTTAGGTTATATCATTCACAAATAATGATAATTTCATTTCTCTCTTTCCAATTTAGATGAATATAATGTCTTTATCTTGCTGATTGCTCTGGCTAGGGTTTTCAGTACTATGCTTAATAAGAGTAGTGATTGTGGGGTGCCTGGGTGGTGCAGTCATTAAGCGTCTGCCATCGGCTCAGAGCGTGATCTCAGCATTCTGGGATCAAGACCCAGATCAGGCTTCTCCACTAGGAGCCTGCTTCTTCCTTGCCCACTCCCCCTGCTTGTGTTCCCTCTCTCGCTGGCTGTCTCTCTCTGTCAAATAAATAAATAAAAATCTAAAAAAAAAAAAAGAGTAGTGATTGTGGGCACTCTTATTCCTAAATTTAAGGAAAATCTTTTGAACTTTCTTCATTAAAAATGATGTTAACTGTGGGTTTGTTCTATATTGCCTTTATTATATTATGTTTTTTCCATACCCAATTAGCTGAGGGTTTATATCAGGAAAAATGTTGAATTTTGTCAAATACTTTTTCTTCATCTATTGAGATGATCAAATGATTTTTATCTTCATTCCATATCCACTTGATTGATTTGTGGGTATTGAACCATCATTGCAACCCTGGAACAAATTCTTCTGGATTATGATGTATGATCCTTTTAATCTAATGTTGAATTCAGTTTGCTGCTAATATTTTGTGTTTGCTAATAGTTTCCTTTGTTTGGTGTGTTCTTGTTTTGGTATCAGGATGATGCTTTACCTTTTCTTCTAATTTTCAGAATAGTTTGAGAACAGTTTATATCAATTATTTTTCTAAGATTTTATTTATTTATTTGAGAGAGAGAGAGAGAGAGAGAGAGAGAGAGAGAATGAGCCAGGGAGAGGGGCAGAGGGAGAAGGACAATCAGACTCCCCACTTAGCAGAGAGCCCAATGTAGGGCTTGATTCCAGGACCCCAGGATCATGACCTGAGCTGAAAGCAGACACTTAACTGACTGAGCTACCTAGGTGCACTTGACTCAGTTCTTTTTTAAACATTTGGTAGGATTCACCAGTGAAGCTATTTGATACTGGACTTTCCTTTGTTGGAAGGTTATTGGTTATTGATTCAACCACCTTACCGATGATTAGTTTGTTCAGATTTTCTATTTCTTCATGATTTAGTCTTCATATGTTGTATGTTTCTAATAATTAATCCATTTTTCTCTAGGTTCTCTTTTCATTTCAGCTTTCAAAGAACTCCTTTCTGAATTTCTTATAAGGCAAACCTAGTAGTGACAAACTCCCTCAATTTTGTTTGTCTGGGAAAGTATTTCTCCTTCATTTCTGAAGGATAACTTGGCCAGATAGAGTGTTGTGGGTTGGCAGTTTTTTGTTTTTGTTTTTGTTTTTGTTTCTTTTCCTCTCAGGACTTCAAATATATCATCTACTTTCTCCTCACCTGTAAGGTTTCTGCTAAGAAATCTACTGATAACCCAATGGAGGTTCCTTAATAAGTTACAATCCCCACCTCCCCCCACCCACCCCACCTTTTAAGATTCTCCGTCTTTGACTTTTAACTGATTCTTTATAACATGTCCTGGAGAAGATTGCTTTAATTGAAATAATACTGTGGTGTTTTAATACTGGGT
The DNA here is from genome assembly GCF_023065955.2 of Ursus arctos. NCBI lineage: Eukaryota > Metazoa > Chordata > Mammalia > Carnivora > Ursidae > Ursus > Ursus arctos. Next base: position 8,445,922 of record NW_026622763.1, on the reverse strand, counting down.
ACCCAAGTCTCTCCCCAGGCTTAAGAAGTTCTCAGCTATTATTTCTTTAAATAAACTTTCTGCCCTTTCCCCCTCTCTTCTTGTGGAGCTGCAGTGAGTCTGATATTTATTAATTTGATATTGTCTCATAGACCATGTAGGTTTTCTTCTCTTTTTAAATTCTTTTTTCTTTGTTCTCTTTTGACTGGATTATTTAAAAGTTCCTATCCTCTGACTCATTAATTCTATCTTTTGTTTGTTCCACTCTGAAATTTCTCTTCTTTTCTTTCTTTCTTTCTTTCTTTCTTTCTTTCTTTCTTTCTTTCTTTCTTCATTTTTCATTGCATTCATGAAATTCTTCAGCTCCAGAATTTCTGTTAGACTCTTTTTTAAAGAAAAATAATTTTTACCTCTTAAATTTCTCATTTTATTCATATACTTTTTTTTTATTTCATTGAAATATCTTTTTCTGTTTTCTTGTGGCTTATTGAGCTTCCTAAAAACAGTTATTTTAAGATCTTTATCAACTAAATCACAAAATTGTATCTTTGAGTTAAGTTACTGGAGAATTACTGTTATATTTTGTTGATGATATGTTTCTTTGATTCTACATGTTCCTTGTAGTTTTGTGTTGTTGTTTTTACATTTGAAGTAGCAGTTGTCTCCTCTAATCTTATTAAGTGTCTTCAGGTGGGAGATAACTTTTCATTGGTCCATATCTGGAATTTTCTCTGACCCTATATGGATCCACTTACTCCATGCTTTTTGCTCCCTCATGTAGCATAACTATTAAGTTTGTATGTCTTCTCTCAATCTTACAATTCAACAGGCCAGCTGTTGGGGACCTCTCTTTTGTTTTCCTCATGGTATAGCTATGTACAGCTCAATTGTGTGATTGTTCCTTTTCTACAGACTTTGGCTTGTTTTCTGAGCATATTCCCTGTCTACCGAAGCTCACTCTTGCTGCTGCCCTAGGGACCATGCATGAGGAGCCAGTTACAGAATGGGAGTTGGTATGGGTACTTGGGTATTAGAGATGCCCATGGGTCAGGTTGGGAAATTCTCAAGTGAGGTATTCCCAGCAGCTTATTGGTTGACTTCCTGTGGGAGGCCAATCTGCAGGAAACATGTCCCTTTAATATCTTCTGATATTTTTATCTGCCTCTTTCACAACCTCTTTTCTCCCTCCAGTCATGGGGGTCTCACCTCAATACCCTGAATGCTGGGGGAGAGAAACATTCTTTTAGCAGTGTTCTAACAGCTGGGGAAGGTTGGCAGCAATCACTCATCACTTTCTTTTTTCCCATGGGAGAAGTTGTTGCTAAGTAGTTCAGCCCTGTACTGTGCTGCCTTGGGGGAGGAGCAATGCTGCAGTAGTTCATGTTACCCTCTCTAGGGCATTCAAACTTCTTTATTTTTTAGTTTAATATTTAATTTAATTTGATTTAGTTTAATTTAATTTAGTTATTTTATTTTATTTTATTTTATTTTATTTTATTTTATTTTATTATTTTTATTATTTTTTGCTCCAACAGAGTTTTGGAATCTCCCCTCAGTAAACCTGGATTTCAATAAAGGTCTCTTGACTGTGAATGCCTGTGCAAATAGGTACTCTCTAGGTGTTCCCTGACTGTGGCCAAGAGGGTTTGAAGCTGGGTCACAAATTCCTACTGGTTTCACAGCCTGTACAGAAGTCTGTCTGCCTATTAACTAATGTACAGGTGTATAAAATTCCTTTTGGGTTTCTTGGCATAAAGAATATGGTGTTATATGATGCTCATGACATAAAGCATATGTCTCCTACAGAAGAGGCACTTTAATTCATGGATGAATGCTGAATTTTAGTTGTTAAAGGTCGTGGGAAATCTTATGCTGCCTTGATGCTGGCATCATTCCAGGGAGCAATTTTAATGGCAATAAAATAGAAAATAAAAAATATTCAAAATATTCAATAACTCTCCATTCTGAAAGACTGAATGTACATATAGACAATGAATAAACACACAAACAATGAAATGTATAAAAATAAAACTCTGACCTACAACTTGTAGCATCCAGCTCAAGAAACCAACCCATTATTATTAATAACCAGCCCAGGATGCCAACCTATTATCTATAAGTTAGGCTTATGAGAAGTCAGACAATTCTTTCTTGTAACAGTACAGGAAGTCAAACAATAACTCCTTTAATTGGCTCAAGATGGCCAGAACTTGATTAATTGATAGCTTCTATAATTTTTGTTTCCATTTCCAACCAGAAATAGTCAAATCTACACCTCTAACCAATCAGATAATCACATTGAATGCCTTGGTTTCAGTTAACTCTCCAACTTCTACCCCTCAATAACAGCATCAAATCAGGGATACCTGAAGTCTTCTGTTTTTCCATTATAAAGCTTTCCCCACTCTTCTGTCTTCCTTTGAGTCTTTGCCAAAACACAAGTGATGGTGGCTGACTCCTTGCTCTGAATAAATAACCTTTGCTTATTATAATTTGGTTGGCCTTTGTTTATTTTTACAATGTTTTAGATAAATTAACAATGTGTATAAATATACAGAAAATATGTCATTTTGACATCTATTCCCATCTATCTATAAAAGATAAGAGAAAAGAAAAAAAATTTAAGTGTTTCCCAGAACCGTGAACAAATTAGCTCTAGGATACCTGGTCATTTGCAGGACTCAGACTGGTTTCATTGCTAAACAGGGACTACATTCTATACTTCCAGGGATGTGAAGGACATGATTGGTATCATTCATTGGAATCAGACTGTGTGTGCACATCTCATTACATTAGCTTTGCAGTATTAATGCTCTCATTCCATGATATCCATGTTATTCATTCATTGCCATTTATTCTTTCACACATTTATTAAAAAGTCATGTGTTAAGTATCCTCATTGATTGTGATGAGAATGTGCTAACAATTCGGATAGTTACATAATGGAAAGAAAATTTAACCCTTTAGATACATAACTCCAAATCTCCAGGACTGGAAAGAATCCTGAATTGAAAGTCAACAGTCTTTTGACTGTTTGCTTTTGCTGTGCAGAAGCTTTTTATCTTGATGAAGTCCCAAAAGTTAATTTTTACTTTTATTTCCTTTGCCTGTGGAGAAGTGTCTTGAAAGACGTCACTATGGCTGATGTCAAAGAGGTTACTGCCTATGTTCTTCTCTAGGATTTTCATGCATTCCTGTCTCACATTTGAGGTCTTTCATCCATTTAGAGTTTATCTTTCTGTATGGTGTAAGAGAATGGTCCAGTTTCATTCTTCTGTATATAGCTGTCCAATTATCCCAGCACCATTTATTGAAGAGACTGTCATTTTTCCATTGGATATTTTTTCTTGCTTTGTAGAAGATTAGTTGACCATAGATTTGAGAGACCATATCTGGGCTTTCTATTCTGTTCCATTGACCTCTGTGTCTGTTTTTGTGCCAGTACTATGCTGTCTTGGTGATCACAGCTTTGTAATATAACTTGAAATCAGGCAACATGATGCCCCCAGCTTTGTTTTCTTTTTTAACATTTCCTTGGCATTGTGGGGTCTTTTCTGGTTCCATACAAATTTAAGGATTGTTACAGCACTTTGAAAAATGCCTTTGGTATTTTGATTGGGATGGCATTGAAATTATAGATTGCTCTGGGCAGCATAAACATTTTAACAATGTTTATTCTTCCAATCCATGAACATGGAACATTTTTCTATCTTTTTGTGTCTTCTTAAATTTCTTTCATAAGTTTTCTATAGTTTCTAGGGTATAGATCCTTTACCTCTTTGGTTAGGTTTATTCCAAAAGAATGGGAGAAGATATTTGCAAATACTACAGATAAAGTGCTGGTATCCAAGATCTATAAAGAACTTCTCAAACTCAACACCCAAGAAACAAATAATCCAGTCACAAAATAGGCAGAAGACATGAACAGACAAGTCTCCAAAGAAGACTTATGAATGGCTAACAGACACGTGGAAAAATGTTCATCATTAGCCATCAGGGAAATTGAAATCAAAGCCACATTGAGATACCACCTTACACCAGTTAGAATGGCAAAAATTAACAAGGCAGGAAACAACAAATGTTGGAGAGGATGTGGAGAAAGGGGAACCCTCTTACACTGTTGGTAGGAATGCAAGTTGGTACAGCCACTTTGGAAAACAGTATGGAGGTTCCTCAAAAAGATACGGATGTAGTGAAAAGAGGGGCACATCCACCCCTTAATGTTCATAGCAGCAATGTCCACAATAGCCAAACTGTGGAAGGAGCTGAGATGCCCTTCAACAGATGACTGGATAAAGAAGATGTGGTCCATATATACAATGGAATATTACTCAGCCATCAGAAAGTATGATTACCCAACATTTGCATCGACATGGATGGAACTGGAAGGGATTATGCTAAGTGAAATAAGTCAAGGAGAGAAAGACAATTATCATATGGTTTCACTTATATGTGGCACATAAGGGATAGTAGGGAGATTGTTAGGAGAAGGAAGGGAAAACCGAGGGGGGGGGGAACAAGGGGGAGATGAACCATGAAAGACTATGGACTCCAGGAAACAAACTGAGGGTTTTAGAGAGGAGGGGGGTTGGGGGATGGGCTAGCCCAGTGATAGGTATTAAGGAAGACACGTATTGCAAGGAGCCCTGGGTGTTATATGCAAAAGATGAATCATGGAACACTACATCAAAAACAAATGAAGTACTGTATGGTGACTAACATAACATAAAATAAAAATTCAACAATCTAGAATTTTAGTCTTATCACTAAATTAACTTTTTGAACTTAAATAATTTTCCTCGCTCTTTGTATGCAAATCAATTTCAAGCCTTGGGAGGTGATCTGTGTATAAACAAAGGCTTCTTCAAATTCAGCTTTGACCCAGAGTTCAAAGAAATATTATATCATGATGCATTTAGTTGAGGTAATAGTTTTTGAAAAGTCAGGAATACTGAAATGCAAGGCAACATGTCCATAATAGCTAAGCTGTGGAAAGAGCTGAGATGTCCCTCAACAGAAGAATGGATAAAGAAGACACCACACACACACACACACACACACACACACACACACAATGAAATCTCACTCAGCCGTCAGAAAAGATGAGTACTTAGCACTTACGTTGATGTGGATGGAATTGGAGGGTATTATGCTGAGTAAAATAAGTCAACCAGAGAAAGATAATTATCATATGGTTTCACTCATATGTGGCATATAAGAAACAAGGCAGAAGACCTTAGGGGAAGGAAGGGAAAACTGAATGGGAAATAATCAGGGGAGAAAAACCGTGAAAGACTCTTAACTAAAGGAGACAAACTGAGGGTTGTTGGAGGGGAGGTTGGGGGTGGATGGGGTAATTGGGTGATGGACATTAATGAGGCACATGATGTAATGAACACTGGGTGTTAAACGTGACTGATAAATTATTGAACACTACATCTGAAACTAATGATGTACTATAAGTTGGCTAATTGAATTTAAATTAAAAAAAGACTGAGAGAGATGACAGGCCTTTCTCTATGACAAAATAAGAGGACAGGGTTAGAGATTAATGATTTAGATAACTCAGATGAACTGTCATAGAAGCAAACAAAACCCTAAAGATCACAGTCAAAAGCAGCCAATGACAGGAAGTGTTATAGACTCTGCAAGAAAGGAAACATGCGGGTCTGAAATACTTTTTGGAATGAATTAAAAAAAGGGTTATGAGAAATCTACATGCCATTCTTAGAAATAAATTGTGCTCAGTTGCAGTCAGTAGCTGAAATGCTGCCTTCTAATTGAAGCTCTGGTGTTAAATAACTCAGTGGCTTTGAAAGAATAAAATGACCTTTATGGGCCTTAAATGAGTTATGGTTTGATATACTGGAAAGATCAGAGACTTAGAAGTTAGATATCATTTGTTCAGTCCAAGACTGGGCATTAAATGTCACCTCATTTAAATTCTCTGCATCTCAGTTTTGTCATCTTAAAAGGAAAGTCAATGTCTTCCAAAGTAGGTGAGGTATGGTGGCAATGCAGATAAGCCACAGGTATGATGTGTTGCACACACAAGCGTGCGGGTAAGAGTGGATGTGGTGATTGTCATTTAAATGATGACAAAGGACTCAGGTGTTCAGTCACTTGCAGGTCTACACTCTCTTATCCAATACACTTTATGGGGGATATATTTAGTTTATCATCTGGAAAGAGGATAGAGGTATACCTTATATAAGATATTATAAATACTCGACAACAACAACAAAAATGAACCTACATTAATCTGAGAACTGCTAAAGGTGAAATATGTTGGGAGAAAAAGAAACTTATTTGACCAGGAATTTCTATATCTATCTATCTATCTATCTATCTATCTATCTATCTATCTATCATCTATCATCTATCTATCATCTATCTATATCATCTATCTATCATCTATCTATACCTATATCATCTATGTTATAGACTGTAAATAGTAAGCAGGATACCAGAGAAAACTAGCATAAAGTAACTAGTAGAAGACTATCATTTATTTAGGCCATTCCTCTATTCTTCAGACAAATTTAGAACCTCTGGAAAAGATTCAGGTTCTATTTTCTCAAAATGACCAAGAATATATAGATTAGTTGCCAGCCTTTAAACATGCTCTACTCTTTGAACAATTTTTAATTAATGATTATTTAAATTTTTAATATTTATGGACTCAGTGTAGGGCTGAACTGTTAAAACAGTTTTTGCAGCAGGATTCTTATAGATAATGGCTCTGTCAGATATCAGAGATAAAGAGGAGACATTTTCAAGAATTCTTTTTAAAAGACACTGATGCAGGGGCACCTGGGTGGCATAGTAAGTTAAGTGTCCAGCTCTGGTTTTGGTTCAGGTTGTGATCTCAGCGTCGTGAGACTAAACTCTGCCTCTAGCCTCCGATCAGGTCAGCACTCAGTGCAGAGTCTGCTTAAGATTCTCTCTCCCTTTCCATAGGTTGCCTTTTTGTTTTGTTGACTGTTTCCTTTGCTATGCAGAAGCTTTTTTTCTTGATGAAGTCCCAAAAGTTCATTTTTGCTTTTGTTTCCCTTGCCTTTGAGGACATGTCTTGAAAGAAGTTGCTGTGGCCAATGTTAACAAGGTTACTGCCTATGTTCTCCTCTAGGATTTTAATGGATTCCTGTCTCACATCAAGGTCTTTCATCCATTTAGAGTTTATCTTTGTGTATGGTGTGAGAAAATAGTCAAGTTTCATTCTTCTGTATATAGCTGTCCAATTTTCCCAGCACTGTTTATTGAAGAGACTGACTTTTTTCCGTTGGATGTTTTTTCCTGTTTTGCCAAAGATTAATTGACCATAGAGTTGAGGGTCTATTTCTGGAGTCTCTATTCTGTTTTTGGGCCAGTACCATGCTGTCTTGGTGATCACAGCTTTGTAATATAGCTTGAAATCAGGCAACATGATGCCCCCAGCTTTGTTTTTCTTTGTCAACAATTCCTTGGTGATTCAGGGTCTTTCCTGCTTCCACACAAATTTTAGGATTGTTTGTTTGAGCACTTTGAAAAATGGTATTTGTAATTTAATCGGGATGGCACTGAAAGTATAGATTGCTCTGGGTAGCATAGACATTTTAACTATGTTTATTCTTCCAATGCATGAGTGTGGGAAGTTTTTTCATCTTTTTGTGTCTCTTCAATGTCTTTCATCAGTATTCTATAGTTTCTAGAGTATAGATCCTTTACCTCTTTGGTTAGGTTTATTCTGAGATATTTGAAAATGACACTACAGATAAAGTGCTGGTATCCAAGATCTATAAAGAACTTCTCAAACTCAACACCCAAGAAACAAATAATCAAATCAAAAAATGGGCAGAAGATATGAACAGACACTTTTCCAATGAAGACATACGAATGGCTAACAGACAGATGGAAAAATGTTCAAAATCATTAGCCATCAGGGAAATTCAAATCAAAACCACATTGAGATACCACCTTGCACCAGTTAGAATGGCAAAAATTGACAAGGCAAGAAACAACAAGTGTTGGAGAGGATGTGGAGAAAGGGAAACCCTCTTACACTGCTGGTGGGAATGCAAGTTGGTACACCCACTTTGGAGAATAGTGTGGAAGTTCTCAAAAAGTTAAAAATAGAACTCCCCTATGACCCAGCAATTACACTACTGGGTATTTACACCAAAGATCCAGATGTAGTGAAAAGAAGGGCCATATGCACCCCAATGTTCATAGCAGCAATGTCCACAATAGTCAAACTGTGGAAGGAGCTGAGATGCCCTTCAACAAATGACTGGATAAAGAATATGTGGTCCATATATACAATGGAATATTACTCAGCCATCAGATAGGGTGATTACCCAACATTTGCATCGACATGGATGGAACTGGAGGAGATTATGCTAAGTGAAATAAGTCAAGCAGAGAAAGACAATTATCATATGGTTTCACTTATCTATGGAACATAAGGAATAGCAGGGAGATTGTTAGCAGAAGGAAGGGAAAACCGAAGCGGGGGGCAACAAGGGGGAGATGAACCATGAGAGACAATGGACTCCGGGAAACAAACTGAGGGTTTTAGAGGGGAGGGAGGTGGGGGGCTGGGCTAGCCTGGTGAAGGGAATTAAGGAGGTCACGTATCATATGGAGCAATGGGTGTTATAAATGAACAATTAATCATAGAACACTACATCGAAAGCTAACGATGTACTGTATGGTGACCAACATATCATATTTAAAAAAAAAGATTCTCTCTCCTTCTTTCTGGGCCGTCCATCATTTCTCTCTCTCTCTCAAATAAAGAAATAAATCTTTTTTTAAGTCACTGATGTATACACTATAACTTGTATTATTTCCTAGTACAAACACCATTATTACAAAGAAAATTAATATATAATTACTTCAAATTTCACATTCGGGATGCATTTGGCAGAAAAGGGTGAGAATGGGAATTCAGTTTTGGCTCCACCTTTTACTTGTTGAAGGACAAGTTGCTTCTGTACCTCTGAAATTTTGTCTATAAAGTGGAGAAAACAACACCCTGTGGAGATGTGTGTTCATGTGTGTGCATGCACACATGTGACTGCACAGGTTTTTTAAACAAGCATTTTCCCTATATGATGGAAGTGTAAATGGAGTGGTAAAGTGGCTTTCCAAACTTAGAGCTTGTTGGCTCATTCAATTAATAAATTAACATTACTTCTGTGCCAGGTCTTGTATGGGGAGTTGGAGTTTGAAGATGAGGGAAATGCAGCCCTGCCTGCAGGGAATACCTGTTTGAGATTGAATTGTTGGCATGTGGGATACATAAAAATACCTTTTCTATCATTCTTTTGCATCCATGCCCTCAGCTTTCTGTTTTTAGCAAACACTGAAGCTCTTTAGAGATGGTTTACTTTATAGCTGGCCTTGTGTCCTTCTGTCTTTCAGTTGCTTCAATCCACCTAGGTCCAGGACATTCTTTGATGACTTAGCTTTGTTGTAAAAGACCTCTGGTGGTGGTAAACTTATAGTGGGCATAGCAGGCACATTTGTAAATATTTACCTGTATTGGCCCATTGACTTCTAGTAACAACGTATGAGGTGCTTACTACCATGAATTCCAATTTACAGTGAAATGCCCAAGGTCACACAGCTGGTTAATGCTAGAGTTGGGATTCAAATCTCACTAGACTAACCTCAGAGTTCACACTGAACCAGGGTTACCCAATGTGGGATCCTTGAATCAGCAGTTCAGAATCATCCAGGAACCTGACAGAAATGTACTAAAGAGTCCAATCTAACCTACTGAACAAGCATATCACTGGGAGTTGGTGACCAGAAAAAGGATATTCAATAAGCTGGCCATGTGATCTCCAAGCATGTCAAAACCCAAGAGTCACTGCCCTACACCACCACATAGCCCTGTTCATCAGTGACTGAGTCAGCTCTGAATCCAGGTCCCTGTGACTCTGTCCTTGTCACCCCACATGTGCTCTGCAAACAGCATGATCATTTTTAAGCAGGACTGCACAGCTAGGTCTGGACCTCACAACTGACAAAGTGAAAGGTTCTAATCTAACAGTGCTTCTCAAACTCAAATAATTTTGTGATAGTTAAGTGAGATAATATACCTAATCTGGTTAGCTTTATATCTTATAGATAGTAGAAAAATGTAGGAGTATTGTTACAGATTCTCAATATGAAGTGATTATTTGCAATTAAGCTTAGGAAGAGGGGGAGCATAGTTTGAAAACATCTTCTCCACTATTCTGAAACTCTGTTCTAGGGACTTTTCTTTATAGTTTGTCCCACTTTGACAATAACTGTTCTAAATGACTCATTGGCAGATGCCCTCATGTGACGTTTAAATATATACTGTCTTAGATTTGTTTTTGTGTATGTAGCTTCTTCTACTGGATTGTAATTCTCTTGAGATCTCTTTAAGAATTAGTATAGTACTTTCCAATTGCTTACAGGAGTGGATATGAATAATAAATAAGAAAATAAAGTGATTAAAATGTGCCTTATAGAAGGCATTAAAGTGATGCCTTTTAAAAAATATTCCTTTATCTGTTTCCATGATGATAGAATGAATGAATTAGGCTGAAGGAAACTGACCATAGGCCATTGAGTGGTAGTAAACTAGAAAGGTGTATGGGCAACTGAACTTTTTTCTTTCTCATAAATGAATAAAGCCTATTAAATATGATGAAGTCATTTTCAAATCCATTTATAAAACTCCTAAGAGGGTGAAGTTGCAACACATCTATTTTCATTTCTAATATGAGGCATGTTTTCTCAACAATGGTCTAATAATTCAACATGTGATGTTAGTAATTTTTATCCTCAGTGTGATAGAAAACATTACCATCAAGCCCCAAAGAGCCATGAAGTTCTTAGCTGATTAGAAGATTCTCAGAGAATGCCTCTGACAATAGTTTATGCCTCTTGTTATTATTTAACTGAGGATTATTAAAATGTTTAGAGTTGATTACTACATCTTATTTGGGACTTAGCTACTCCAACTGCAGCTAAACTATCAAATAAATCTGATATGTTGAAGAAATGCTCTTTATCATATAATATTTGATTTAAAAGTTGTTAAATATTTGGTTATTTGGACCTAGAATTGCTAGATGTCAAAAGTGGAATAATTCATAAGAACGAGCCAGTCTAATTCTCTTATATTTCAGATGAGGCAACACAGGTTAAAGAGCTGATGGACAAGCCCAATGTCACAAAGTTAGCTATGGCTAATCAATTATCCATTGTTTTATAAGGCACCTACTGTATGCCACAAAGGTAGGCTACAGACAGGACTTAGATGCATGTTGTTAAAAGGAAATCAGAGTAGAGCTATGATTTAGAGATACCAATTTCTGAGTCACAAGCTTATCAATAGTAATTAAAGTAATAATACTGTTATGTCGCTTTTGTTGAAAACTTCTACTTGTGAACTTGAACCACATGCAACATTAAACCCACAAATATAATTTTCACAAAAATGAAAGCTGCTTCACTTAAAGAAATCTATTGTGTCCTTTTTTTTTTAAGATTTTATTTATTTATTTATTTATTTATTTATTTATTTATTTGAGAAAGAGAGAGCATGATCAGGGGAAGGAGGAGAGGGAAGGGGAGAAGCAGGCTCTGTGCTGAGCAAGGAGCCCAATGTGTGACTAGATCCCAGGACTCTGGGATCATGACCTGAGCTGAAAGCAGACACAACTAACTGAGCCACCCAGGCACCCCTATTGTGTTCTTAAATACATAAAGCATATCTTAGAAAGTAGAACTGGTGTTTCCAAAGCTATAGCAACAAGGTTACAGAAGTTCTTAGGAACATGGGAAGGCAGAGCACCATTCACATGTCATGGATGAGTGGGTAAGACATGTGGAAGTAGAGTGATTGATAGTGTGTTACCTGGCTTGCTGCCTCACTGACAGAGCTGGAGAAACCATCCCATTTCCACTTTGGTTAAGAGTTTATAAGTCTGGCACTCCTGCTGTTCCATCAGAGCCAGCAATAGATAGGCTACCATTATTTGATTTGACTTGATTTGATTTACAGGGAAGTGTGAGTATAAAATGAGAAAAAGAAATAAAGAACAATGCCTGAAAGCATGTCAACATTTAAGGGGTGGGAAGGAAAAGCCTCAAGGAAATATGTTTTCTGGGGTGCCTGGGTGGCTCAGTTGGTTAAGTGTCTGCCTTCGGCTCAGGTCATCCTCGAGGGTCCTGGGATCAAGCCAGTGTTGGGCACTCTGCTCAATGACGAGTCTGCTTCCCTATCTCCTTCTGCTCCTCCCCCACTCATGCTCACTCTCTCTCTCTCAAATAAATGAATAAAGTCTTTAAGAAAAAAAGAAAGAAATATGTTTTCTGATTATCAGTCCTCCTTTGCCACTATCATATCACGTTAACTAAAGTATTTAAGGAATTATAATTACACTTATTATGTATTTTGTATAAACTGGTTTTATTTATGTAAGTTAACCTGAACCATATATTTGATGAGCCTTTCATTTGTAGTAAAATTCTTTATATTCTCAATAAATTCTCATCAATTAACTTTGATTTTCTTTCTCTGTAACATGAAGTTAAACAGCAAGTTTTTGTAAGGCCAAGTTAGCTACAAGGGTAGAATTTTATTTACGCGAAGGAATTGTAGCCTGCTAGAATGCCATAACAATTTTCAAAAATCACTTTATTTAAGGCTCCTTTCATTGACATTGTCAACAAAATACACCTCTTTATAATTTATCCAACTATAAATTCCTTAAAGATGTTCAGAGGTGATGCTCAATTGTTCCAATTAACTAGTGAAGTTTAGTGCTGATTATTTTGGTTCTCTGAGGGAACTTAGTCTGCATTGTTCAAACCATGCACCTGGAGATCTAACTACAGTTTTAAATTTCCTTCTAGGATGGATTCAGGCTTTCATGGCTGCAGAATGTTGTGCAAAGGTCACTAGCTTCTAAAATGAACTATGAAAGTCAACTTTTAACTCTGACTTCTGGCGACTCAAGATGGGCCAAATGGTTATTAAGCAGGAAATTAGAAAGTGGGATCTTTTTACGTCAATTTTTCTTTATTCTATTACTTGGACAGTTCATTTCCAGAAGGGGAGAAAGATACAAAATGTTTAGATGAAGGAATCTGCTTTTAAACTGATTTTATCTCTAACACAGGGTATGACGTAGCAGCATTCAAAGTCTATGCCTCTATCTAAGCTCTCCATATATTGATAAACTTACTAGTACAATGAGAATGAATACTAGTGTCTACTATTAGGAACTCCTGCAAAACTGGATTCCACAGTAACATTGACTGTTAATTACACAGCTGAGCATGTGATGAGAATATGGCAAATGGTCATATATCTTTTACAGTTGTTTTATTTTCTCTATTTTTACTGTCTTTATCAGGCAAATTTGTCAATTAGCCATAACTATGGTCAACAATGGTCGGGGGAGTAAGGGATGGGTGGAGTTTTTGGAGCTATTATTATTAGAACTACAAAAATAAAGTATTCAATCTAAGCAGTGATGGATTTGAGCTTGCCAGCCTTTTTCCTGTTTTTAGACTTGGCAAAAATGCTGTGGTCAGATCCTTTATCCCACAGTGGTACAGAGCACAACTTTTGGGCCAGACAGACATGGGTTTGGCCCAGCTTTACCATCTACTTGTGTAATATAGTGTGTTTTCCCAAAACTGGGGAAATATGAATAGACAGGTATATTATGTCAATATCACCATCAAGGTTGTGACATTGGACTATTATTTTGAAGACAATCCCATTGAAAGAAACTGGGTAAAGAGCACATGGGTTCTCTCTGTATTATTTCTTAGAAATATATGACAATCTGAAATCACCTCAATAAGATTTAAATTAAAACTGTCTAAAACACTCTTTTTGGTCTCATATATTCTTCCAGAAACTTACTACTCCCCACCAAGAGGCAAGTCTATCTCCTCTCCCCTTGAACCAGAGTGGGCCTTTGTAACTGCTTTGCTGAATAGAATATGGCAGAAGAGACACTCTGGGATGGGGGTTAGTTCTTAAGGGGCAGTACAGATTCTACCTTACTCTTCCTCAGTATTCTTGACATTGAAACCAGTCACTATGATGTGAGAAATCTTCAACAGCCTATGTGAAGACAAACCAAGGTCTCTAACCAATAGCTAGCATCTACAGCCAGACATATGAGTGATCCCTCAGATGATTTCAGCTGATGATTTAGACACTGTGGGCCACAGAAAGACCACCCCCAGTACGCCTTGTGAAATCGTGGCCCAGAGAATGTGAATTTGTGAGCATAATAAAGGTTTTGTTATTTTGCTTTGGGGTAAAACATTATAGAGCCATAGGAGCTCTAATGACTAGACAATCTATATTTACTTGGTAAATTTATTGACTTCACACCTCAATATTCTTATGGGAAATATCATAGGAACAATGTTAAGTTCATACTGTTGTCATGAGGATGAATAAGAAGATATACATAAAGTTTGGTGGTTGACATATAGAAACCCTGAAGAAAGGTAGTATTCTATTTATATGATGGTATTAGGTATAAAATGTCCATGCCCTACTGAACACACTTGCAGGCACTGTTCGTAAGTATTCATAAGTGGTTTGTAAGTATTGATTTGTTTCATTTGCACAACAACAGTATGAGATATGTAATCACATTAGTATGCCCATTTAATTTAGGTAGCTGAAATTTGGAGAGTTGGGATCCCATAAGCTAGAAATTTTTGACCATCTCTTTTAAGTGGATATTTTATGATTTCCAGACTGTATCTGACTAAGTTTTATCTTTGTATCCTCATGAGTATCACACGAGACAGTCCTTGATGAGTTCCATTTTGAAAGACTAATCAGTCCATGTTTTGTGGAGTGTTTTAGTACTAAATTTATATTTGCAAGAATTTGATAAAATGGAAACTATAGAATTTTGGCTATACAAAAGTCACTTACAGTGTACAGATGAGCTTTTCAGGCAGCCATGAATAAACACCCAGGGGATGTATGAATGAGGCATCATCAATTACATTAAGCAGAAGTCTTTGCAATCCCAATATGTGCCAGCTCCTGTGCCAACCAGGCATTGGGAAAGGAGCAGAGCAATGTGGGCAAGAAATTTCTTTGAGTGTCTCAGTGTGAAGCACAGCTCTGCCACTTTCTAGCTGTGTGACCCGTTTGTTTCTTCAGCTGCGTCAAAAATTCAGTTCCTCGCCTGAGTGAGGTTTTAGTATGTAAAGTATGGAATGTTTTAGTGCAATGTCTGGATGTGCAGTTAACACTAACAAAGTCAGCTATTATTGCTATAACTATAAATTTAATTAAGACCTAGTAACATCCCTCAATGAGTTCACCATCAAGCAAGTTCACAGACATAGAGGTACACCATTCTGTCCCAATTTAAGGAAGGAGTTGTTGCCAGGCTGTATTCAGTGCAATAGACAGGCCAGTTCCCACTGTTAACTGCTTCAGGGTAAGTGCCTCAGCCACAGTCACAGCTTTCCTAGGGCAGTAGCATCCAGTGACAGATCAGAGAGGTGTTCAAATGTCCTACCCTCAGGAAAAATGCAAGGTAACTCTGACAGAGCAATACTTGATCCAGAGTTCCTCGCTCTCCACAGAGTTGGCATAATAATTTGACTTATTTTCCTTAGTTCTGCTTGCACCTCATTTCTTTCATGGGGGTTGATTTCTAATAACCATCTTGCACCCTGACTTCCCAGCATATCTTTCTAGAGAACGCACCTTCCAACATCCAGCCTGCAGTCTACTGAGGAAATGTACTCCAAGTAAAAGTAGAAGGGACTTGATTTGCTGACTCTCTATTATGTCACTGGACTCATGTTTCACAAAACATTACAATCAGTGCCTACATCTTCCTCATGAAATAGCGTCTTGTTTTGTTTTTTTTTAAAGATTTTATTTATTTATTCGACAGAGACAGAGACAGAGACAGCCAGCGAGAGAGGGAACACAAGCAGGGGGAGTGGGAGAGAAAGAAGCAGGCCCACAGCGGAGGAGCCTGATGCAGGGCTCGATCCCATAACGCCGGGATCACGCCCTGAGCTGAAGGCAGACACTTAACTGCCGTGCCACCCAGGCACCCCGCGTTTTTTTTTTTTTTCTTTCTCAATTTATGTGAGACTTAGAAGTTATAGAATTTTTATATCCTGAGTTACAAAGCTCGTTAGCTGTAGGGCCTAAGGCAAACTCAAAGTAGGTAGTTCCAAAGTTTGTGCTTGCTGCTTTGTGGTTATGCAGCTTTGTTTTAGAATTATAATAAATCCATTCATGGGGCACCTGGGTGGCTCAGTCAGTTAAGCGTCTGCCTTCACCTCAGGTCATGATCCCAGGGTCTTGGGATCGAGTCCCACATCAGGTTCCTTGCTCAGCAGGGAACCTGCTTCTTCCTCTGCTGCTGCTCTCCCTGCTTATGCTCTCTCTCTGGCAAATAAATAAATAAATAAATAAATAAATAAATAAATAAAATCTTTAAAAAATAAAATTATAATAAATCTATTCAATCAGCACCTGCTCACTCATCATTTCTGTTGTTACGCTGGTACATTGGTTTTTTTGTTTTTGGTTTTGTTTTTTTTTTTGGTCAGTCTCACCTAATTTCAGCTCTCAGTCTCAGACCCTTCCCTCTCTCAGATATTCTCTGATTTTATATTTCCAAATGCTTACAAGGAATCTGCCCATAGATGCCTTGTCAATAGATAAGCCAAATATGGGATTTCAAACACAAAATTCAATGTCTTCCTCTTCACTTTAATGACTGTTTTCATGTTCCTGGAGCCCATTCATAGCACTGCCAGTCACAAAGTCTTGAAAAGCTCTTCTCTTGGGAACATAATGTGTCTGTGCTGCTAAACTGCAGTCCCACAAATATCCTCATACTGTCTTCAATGTATTCTTGTGATCCTTAGTCATTCAGTTTCTCACTGTGTCTTACCTAGGCTCATGTGATCACCTTCTGCCTATCTCTTTCTGATCCATCCCACAGACTTTTATTTTTTTAAGCAGAATATGTGTTTTGAAGCCCAGCTTCTGCCTTATTGTCAAGTGTTCTCATGATCTTATTTGATCCCAGGCAGAGTTTAGATTCCTCAGATTCCCCTAGGATTACCCTATGCAGGATAAAGATCAAGTAACAGGTAGCAGACCTGCAACCTTCAAGTCAATCCTGGCCAGAGCTTATCTCAAGCATGCTTTGTAAACATGGAAACCTTTAATAAATCAAAGATTTCATATAAAAATTCATATTTCTGGCTTCATTTCTGAAGTGCCAAAAAATGGAGTAATGCCTGACCCATATTTCCCATAGCCTGATTCAGCTGGAGCGGAGAGGCTTTTCCATTCAGAGAGGCTGTTACTCTCTAGTTCAAATGTCTGGTCAGCCACAGGGACATGCATATATGTGTACACAGTCCAATTTCTCCCCTTCCCTTATGTCCTTTATCCTGGATAATAGGAGCTTATGACCACTTGTTATATGTATCATCCAATGTATGAGTGCTGTCACCATGTGGCCCAAACCTGCTCTTCATTAATTTATTTTTAAGTGATAAAATACAGCATACATACATGCTAAAAAAGACACACAGACAAAGACACACAGGACATTCATGTGTATTATGAAGAACAAAATGACAAGTTAACATTCATGCGCTTACCACCTTCAAGAACAAGAATCTTATGCAAATTTCTGATGTCTTTTGTGCACCTGTAACTTTAAAATCTCCCTGCTTGCTCCCTAACACCTTCTTAGACTCTGTGTCGTTTATCCCCCGTGCTGCTATTTAGGCGTATCTGATTTGAATGGAATCATATTTCTGTAACTTGATTTTTTTCTTTCACTCAGCATTATGTTCTTGTGATTTATCTATATTGGCATGTATAGTAAAGTTGATTCTTTCTGACTGATGCATGGTACTCTATATGAACCATAAATTATTTCTTTATTCTACTTTTAATGGAACTTTGGACATCCTCTAACTTTTAGAGAAATCATGAAGCATGAACAATGCTGCTATGGACACGTCTAAACATGTCTTTCTATGTATGAATGCAAGACTTTCTCCAAGGTTACAAAGTAATGAAATGTACATGCATAGGACATTACACTATGGGGTATATGTATATTCATTTAACAAGATCATACCAAACTATTTGTAAGATCAAGTTTGATTTTAATCTACAAAAGTCCTTTGTGCTTGGATCTGTGTAGATTTTCTGCCAAAAAGGCTAGTGTCTGTTGGTAAAGAGAT
Source organism: Ursus arctos (assembly GCF_023065955.2). Taxonomy (NCBI): domain Eukaryota; kingdom Metazoa; phylum Chordata; class Mammalia; order Carnivora; family Ursidae; genus Ursus; species Ursus arctos. Next base: position 8,427,688 of record NW_026622763.1, on the reverse strand, counting down.
CCATCCTTTGGTCACTTCAATTTCCCTTGCCTAAGTTTGGGAGTCTCAGCCTTATTTTCCTTTATTGACTATTATTCCAAGGATAAGTACCTCCATAATTTGTGTCTTGAAAATCTAGCCCCAGGATAAAATAATTCCCTGTTCCTTGCTTATCCAGGTCAACTCCTTATAACACTCTCCCGGTCTCTGTGATTTTTGCTTCAAACATTCCTTTCTGGTCCTGGTACCTCTGCACTGACTTTCAGACACATACTCTTCAGTACTGGCTCCGGTAAGTCCCAGCTGTCATATGCCTACAGGATCATCCTCATTTGTTTGTGTTTTGTTCCCTGGAGAGCTATCTTAACTATCCTAACTAACGTGAGTCCTGCTATTTCTTGAGTTTGTTGTATCTGAGTTGGGTCGTTGTGGCCCAAAACCTTTTCCTGAGTCTCTAATCACTCTTTCATCATAATTACATGCTGTTTAAGACTTTTACATTTATGTCCATGAGTAATCTTGTATTATAATTTTATACTTCTTATGTTGTCCTTTTCTGATTTGGGTATCAAGGTTACACTAGCTTACAAAATGAGTTGGGATTTTTTTTTCAAGAATATGTAAGATTGAAATAATCTCTTTCTTCAATATTTAACAAATATTATCTACCCATGACTATATAATACTGATCATATCTTTAATGTTCATATGATCTTTTAGTTTTAAGATTTCAAATATATTAGTATAAACATCCATATATTGAATGAATATGTAGTTAGCATTTTCTTTGTGTATCTGACGTATTTCTAGGTTCTTGGGCTATATCAGTGATCACAGTCATCTAAGATTCTGTTATTCATGACACACACATTCCAGTGGTCAATAGTACATTAACTGTTCCCTCAATTTACCTCTAGTAAATAAGAAGACACACATTCAATTTCTGGTCTAAATGTTGCTTTTTGGTTTTAAGTTTCCCATTTCTTATTAAGAGCAAAGTTTTATAATCCTTTTGGTTCTTGTTAATCTCATGGCTGCTGAACACTTTGTCCAACCATTTGACTATCTGTCATTTATCTTCCTTCTTCAGTTACTGTAAATATACTGAATGTTGACATGTCATGATGTTTTGATAGCTTTTCCAAAATAGAACATTTTCTAACCACGTGTATTCATTTTTATTCTTTTGTTATCTACTTTGATAATATCTGCCTGAATACCAGTATTCTTACAATATATCCACTAGTTTAATCAATTTCCATTTATGATAATAACTGATCATAACAACTGTGGATTTCTTAAAGTATGAATATAATGACTATAAAGCCTCTTTTTTATTCACTCATCTTTGCTATTCATTCAATATTTTAATCCATATCATTGCATGGGGGAAAAAGGTATTTAGACCACCCTACAGAACTAGGTTTTAATCTCAGCATTTCCATTGCGAGAATGGCCACATTTCATGTTTTTCATCTGTAAAATATGAGACATATTTATTATGAGATTGCTATAATTAGGATCCTAGCCTTCTAAACTGCACTGTTGTCTATGTAATAAATGCAAAAGGAGAGCCTCAATAAACAGTTGTTATTATTTCAACCAAACTTCAGACTCCTTTGCTTTCCCTGCTCCCAACCTCTCTGGTTTCACATTCTCACTGGTTCTTGGAGATCCTTACACCCTACCGTGAGCCACTAGAAAAAAAAGGGAAAAACAATCAGTGACAGAGATGCTTTTCAAGGGAGAGCAGAAAATAAAGGAAGGCTCAGAGACCAAATAAACTTGTTCAATTTGGAAAATATAGACTGTGAATTCAGTGTGTGAAAATCTTGTGGTCCTGACTTTTAAGGCAAACTAACAGTCTAACTTTGCTATCCAACAGCTCTCAAAAATGTTTATGAAAAAAGAAACTAAATTATTGAGATTTAATATCTCAATATTGGCTTGATTTGCAAAAGTTAAAATACATCTGAAAACAAATTTTGTAATTTCTTTTCAACACCAAGTGCTTGAGAGAAAAATAAATCCATTTGTTTCTACCAAAATTAAGTAGCCATGGTTATGTGAATCCAGACTCTTCATATTAGTTCTAAACTAGTGATAAATAAACATAGGCAGATGACTCAGGAAATGCTCTGATATCATATGCAATAAACCTTGTATTGTAAACACATTATGTACAGGAAGATTTATAAATACCAAGTCAAACCCTTTTTTAATAATAGTTGCCTGTACTGCTTCCATATGTTTTCAAAAGAATTTGGACTCAGAGAAGTGTAAATTTCTTTAGCTCAGGTTCACTGGAGGAGTTTCTGTTTCTTCTCTGAGTACTTAGATAATGGAATAAATTAATCCACAAATATGATTCACATAGCACAAATACTTAAAAAAATCAGGCCAAACAAATTTTTATCAAGAGAAAAAATGTTTTTTCAATAGAAAATATATAATATTGGACCAGTTCTTTCATTTACAATAAGAGCTTGTTGACTCAATTTTATTCAAAGAAGCACGTTATTTATTCTTCTGTCAATGCCAGGTGTAAATCCCACTGCTGTAGCTCATCTTTATGACATGTTTGCTCAGTTTCAGCATGACTCTTGGACCACAGGGTCCAGGAAAACTAATCGGTAGACATACGTTAAAAAGTAGTGGTAGAACTAATATATTAAGAACTACGTATCAGCAATTGTAATTGGCATTTTATAAACACTTAATTGTCCTCACAATCCATAGAGTGTATTGAAACTCTTTTAATTAAGAGTTGAATAATTGAAGAAAACTCAAGTTTACATAAGTTAATTAATTTATGTAACATCAAACAACCAGTAAGGGTAGGGATCAAAGTTACTCCCAGACTTACATGATTTCAAAGTCCATATTGTTTGGGCCTATCATAGATACTCACTTTGGTCTCTGTACCATTTTGTTCTAATGGATAAAGACTACAATTTAGAAATTCTAAGAGAAATATTTTGTCATTTTGTTTGTTTGTTTTTAATATTGGAGACAGTGAAGAAAATGTAAGAAAATTGTAGCTAAGCTCAAAAAAAGGCACTGAAAAGAAGAACTTGGGGTTCAGAAGGTGGGAATTCTATTTCCACATCTACCTCACTCTTTTTGCTGAGGGACCTACAAATAAGTCTTTCCCCTGCCTTGCCTCAATTTCCTTTATCAAGCAGAACAACGAGTTTATAATTTTTGCCCTACATTTGCCACAGGGTTTAGAATTAAATAAATAAGGTTAGAGTCAATGACTCAGACTCAACAAATATAAAGTCACCAGCAAGGTTAAATAGTTAATCCAGCTGTTTGCTCCCTAGTTATATTTGGTCCTGGAGCCATTGTCCTTAATTCAATCATTCCATTCTTTCAATTAACAATTTTGTTTTGAATGTCAGGAATAAAAATCACAGAAGATGTTATCCTCATGGAGATTACAGTCTAATAATCTCCAAGACATCATTTAAATTACTGTAGGTCTAAATGGAAAATAAAGGCAGTAATGGATTCTATAAAGAATAAGGTATGATACCATGAGATCATCTAATGGAGATCTGCTCTAACTTGGGGGATACAAGATAAGCCTTTCAGCATGAGTGAAGATTGAGATAACATGTTCAGACTTAGTTTCCAAATGAGGGAGGTGGAAGGAATTCTCTCTGAAAGTTATCATCTTATGTAGATCCCCAGTGTCCTGAAAATGGTTTGAAAAGGCTCACAGAACTCAAGTGTTTATGAATGTATGGAGAATGTGTGTGTGTGTGTGTGTGTGTGTGTGTGTGTGTGTGTGTGTGTGTGTGGTGTGAGAGAGAGAGAGGGAGAGAGATATGTCAGGGCAAGAAGAAGATCGAGTGGTAGATAGAAGACTGATCATGTAGGGCCTTGTATGCCATTATACTTATTTGGCAGTTTTCATAAAAGTGTTTTATGAACAGTGAAGCCATATCATTTCCATTTCAAACATCCCTCTGGCTTTCATACGAGAACAAATTGAAGTTCGAGAAGAACAAAATTGGATGGAGATTGACCATCAGGTAGGTTGGTCATCTTTCTAACTAGAAGCTCTATTTTATCCAAAACAGGCTGTTATTATATGCTGTTAGTAGTGTTACAATTACAATAGAAAGATTTGCTATATTGTTAGCTATCTTTACTTTACAGGTTTGATATATGAAGAATAGGCTTGTTTGCCTTCTCTCTACTCATGGTACCTTTAAATGTCTCTTCAGAAAAAATGGAACAATCTTTTTTCATCGCTATTTTGATCTAGAGTAGCCCTAAAAGGACTTCAGGGTTTCTGTTACAGGCAATTTATCTCTAATATTTTTCTCCTCTCCTCTTGTGAACCACAGAATTACATATAAAGTTCAATTTTCCCCACACATTTAATCCTGAGCTCTCAAGGAAGGACCCTGCAGGTAAGACAATGGGGCTCACCCAGATCCCTGACTCTGCCTTCTAGCTCTTCTTTCTTTTACAGCAACACATCAGTCTTGCCTAATAAAAAATGACTAGAAAAATTTGCACATACTTTGGAGCTTAGGGTAGATTTCAGAGAAAATGCTCATTTTAAATTTCAAGTCATGTTTAAAGAATTCCAGGTGTTTCCCTCAGTGAACAAACAGCAGAATTGAACATATCTGAAAGGGCACAGAGGGATCAGGATACTCACTGGACTTCCAGCCCTGCCTCAGGAGGGTATGTCTGACATTCCTGCCTTTCTGAACTTTGTTTACCCTGGTACCCCCAGCACGGAGGAAATCTTCCAGCCAGGTTGGTTCTCTCTTTATTCTCCAAATGAGCTTTTATTGTTCATTCATCCTGACACTTTGCTCTCACTGGTTCAGCTCAAATGACACCCCCTTAAAGAAATCAGTCTTAACATCCTTCACCCTTAATACAACACCTCTCTCCTCTGAGTTTCACTTTATTTTGGACAAATCACCATTATTATGTCAGTAACTCTTTATCTTATTACATTATCTATCTTTATCTAAAAGATTTATGTCCCCTGGAGCCAAGATCTCCCCTTATCTGGTTTTTCCCTTCCTCCTAGTAATTTGCTCTCTGATACTTTCTGCATCCTTTAATATCAATTGACTTTTTATTCATCACAATACTTAACATTACTAAAGGCACCCCTCATAGCTTACTTCTAATTCCTACTTTCCTAACCACAGCAACCTAAAACTGGTATCTTTTCATCCTCCATTTCTGATTTATATTGGGGTGTCACCGACTATCCCTTAATTTATGGTTTAAAATTGCTATTTTAGGGGCACCTGGGTGGCTCAGTCATTAAGCGTCTGCCTTTGGCTCAGGGCATGATCCTGGCATTCTGGGATCGAGCCCCACATCAGGCTCCTCCATTGGGAGCTTGCTTCTTCCTCTCCCATTCCCTCTGCCTGTGTTCCCTCTCTCGCTGGCTGTCTCTCTCTCTCTCTGACAAATAAATAAATAAAATCTTTAAAAAAATAAAAAATAAAAAAAAATAAAATTGCTATTTTACCTTTGCTTGCTCTTGTATGGCCCCAGAACTTAGGAAAAGCTCTGCTGGGTGGTTCATCTCTGGTCCACATGGCAAAGCTGGGGCAGCAAAGTCTGGAGGATCCATTTCCTAAAGAGAGTCTTTGTTCACATGGTTAGTACTTGGTGTTCCTTATTCTTTCTCTCTCTCCATACGATGTTTCAACCTCCAGAGCCTCTCCATCACAGCATGATAGTTTCACAAGGGTAGGATTTCTTACATGGAATTTAGTTTCTTCTGGAATGAATTCTCTGCAGACCAAGGAGACTAAAGGACCTTTTCTGACTTCAGTCTGAAGTCATGCAATGTAATTTCTGCCTCATTCCACTGGTCAGAATATGAGTATTATATACAGTTCATATTCATGGGGAAGAAAATTGCAGAAGAGCATGAATACTGATCACCATGTTTGTTGAGGTCAGGGGGAGGCACCTTTGGAGAAGAAGTGCCAAATCTGCATGCCATGTATGTTGAGTTTCTAGCAACAGAGTTCAACTCTTTGTCTATGGTTGACTGAATCCCATGCTATCTGGAATAACTATTTTCTACCAAGCTCATAACCTTTACTTGAGTAAGGACACAAAAAACACATTCACCAACTAGGATAACTTAATCAAATCTAGTGATCAATGGAGACTCTGATCAGTGGCCTAGTTGTTCACATAATTCTATGTGGATTGTAAACATTTTTAAGACTGAGATCTCACATTTGTAGTTTTGATTTAGTTTCTTACAGTACCTAGCAGAATATTATGGATATATTATAGTCTTGGCACATCCTTGTTGAATAAACTGGTGAGTGAATAAATAACATAAATATTCTACATCTTTTCTGAAGATATGATCTAAAATAAATGGACATGAAAAAATATTTAAGTTTGACACATGGAATATAATTGAGAACGCAGACCTCCAAACACATTCAGTAGTCACATGAATGATAGGTTGTCTATCATGGTTAAAGAAACATGAGGTGACCTTTGCTTCCTTTAAAATGCCACTTTTCTGTCTTTCCCTTTCAGTGTCACTCAGAGATGCTCAGTATACAGGACATGTTAAAAACTGAAAAAATAAATCAAGCAGTCATTTGTCTGCCAAGTGCCAAAAGTATCATTTTGTTGTTGATTTTTTTCCTCCACAAAATTGACTAGTTCAAGAGTTAGCAACTTTTTCTTAAAGGACCAGATGGTAATATTTTAGGCTTTGAGGACCATATTGCCTCTGTCACACTACTCAATGTTCCTATTGTGGTACAAAAACAGTTGTGGACAATATGTAAATCAATTAGTGTGGCTGTGAGCCAATAAAACTTTATTTATAAAAAATGGACTATTATCCCATAGGTCATAGGTTGCTGACCTCTAGAATAGTTCAATTATAACAAATTATATTAATGTAATATTTAATTTGTGTTTATTTTATTATCTGGAAAAAGGAAGACATTTTTTAGGCATAAGAGCAGATTAAAAATGCCAACCCAAAAGAGCCCATGCTAGGGTTTCAATCCTAAAAGAACAATGATAAGAGATACTACCTGAGGTAGACAGGAGTTGGAGAGGTCAGAATATTTGCAACTGTTTTTGATCAAAATGAGACAAATACATTTAAAACACCAAGCTCAATAGTTAATGTCACAAGTTACCAAAATGTATCAAGATAAGGGAGATGGCTGAATAGATACCAAAAAGGAACAGGTCTGGATGAAATGTTGGAATTGGGGCTCAGTTGTCCATCTTGTATCTTTATCTTTCACAAATGTGGTACAGGTTTTGGGAAGACAGATGACAAATGCTGAGTGAGTTTATTTTAGATGATGGGTTTAGATTTAATTTCTGTGTACATCAATGTTTGCCAGTTAATCTAGAAAAATATACCAGTAAAATATCCCAGATGTGATCTCTACCACTGAGCTGCTTGAAGTCTAGTTATAAGATATCCCATATCAATACAAATAGATAAACACAAAACCCGAGTTCAGATAATATAGAATGATGTTATATACCGATGCTTCTCAAATTTTATTGCACGTAGAAACCATTGGGAATCTTGTTATACTGCAAATTGTGATTTGAAAGGTCTGGAGAGGGGCCTGTGATACTGCACCTTTTTTCAGGCTTCCATGTGATGATGATTCTCTTTGTGCATGGACCACACATGAGTCAGCAATACTCTATGCAATTTTAGAAAAGGTACTTAGGGGTTGTGTGGTCAAGGATTCCTGGATGAAATGGAAATGGAACTATGCCTAGATGCAGGAATTCAAATTCAAATGCCTTGCAATAGGCATGTGGTATAAATGGTTGCATCAGAATTGGTGTAAGATGGAAGTGGTCTAAGACTGAGCCAAACTTCATATCCATTGTTGAAGGTGTAGAGAGTCAATTAGAACAAGGAGTGAAACTCAGAGTTACAATCAAACCTTCAGTCACTCAACAGTGCAAGCAGGAGGCAATATGAGAGGTTCAGGCTCCCCAGCGTTCCATTTTTACCGTGGAGTGAAACTCAGAGTTACAATCAAACCTTCAGTCACTCAACAGTGCAAGCAGGAGGCAATAAGAGAGGTTCAGGCTCCCCAGCGTTCCATTTTTACCGTGAAATGGCACTGGGTGAGAGTCAGGTGGAGCTGCATAGATAGGGGGAGTCATCTTACTGTCAAAGAACAGTAAGCAAGAGGCTCCTGCCTCTTTTTGGACCCTTGGGCAAAACGTAAAGAGGAGGAGAAGGGCCAGGATTGGGAAGGTAGAATGTCAAGGTGGAGAAAAGTGCCTGAGCTGAGACCCCATGAGGAAGCTTCCACAGGGAGGTACCTGGGGTAGGAATCCAGGCATGTATATAAGTATGACAGCCTGGGAGTGAGGGAGCCCAAGTCCTTGAACTCAATTTCCCCTAAAAAACTGTAATGCACTGTTTACGAACCAAATTTGGTGTTGGGAGGGCAACTTTCCTGAGTCTTGACAAAGCCTTGTGATTGCCTACTGCCACGTTTGGAAAATCATAGACAGGATTTTCATCTACTGGAACTCCTCACCGTCTATGCTGCATCTCCAAGTGGTGGCCCACTGTTTGAGTTCAGGGATTGTTTCTAGGAAGAGATCCAGATTGTTCCCAGATCTTCATTTTTTTTTAAAGGAAAACCACACATTGCTGTTTACAGTTGATATTCTCTGGTTTTCAAATATTGGTAACTAGTTTCTGATATTATTATTCTTATTTTTAAGTTTGAATTCAATACAAAAGATGCGTTGTTATCCTGATCCAGCCTGAAAGCCAAGAGTTTGTTGCTTCTGCTTGAGAGGATGATACCATTTGCCTGAAAGACAGTCACAGTGGAAATGTAAAGTAAGAATGAAATAGAACAAAATTGTCCTTTCGGAGCTTGAGCTTGATGGAGCATGAGATCAGGTTAATTTTTTTTAATTTAAATTCGATTAATTAATATAAAATGTATTATTAGTTTCAGAGGCAGAAGTCAGTGATTCATCAGTTTTATATAACACCCTGTGCTCGTTACATCACATGCCCTCCTTAAAGTCCATCACCCAGTTACTCCATCTCTCCATCCCTTCCCCTGGCCAATTGTTTTTTTTTTTTTATTTTAAATAAGTTTATTTCTCAATGGACATTTAGGTTCCTTCCATATCTTGGCTATTATGGGTGAGTGTTGCCATGGCCAGAGGAGCATGGTTATCTCTCTAGGATGCTGATTTTAGTTCTCTATCTCAGAGATGGGATTGCTGAATCATACGGTAGTTCTATTTTTCATTTTTTGAGGAAACTCCATACTGTTTTCCACAGGGGCTGCACCTACATTCTAGTGCATCCCTACTAACAGTGTGCAAGGGCTCCAGTTTTTGCACACCCCCACAAGTACTTGTATGTATGTATTATTTTTGGTAATAGCCATACCAACCAGTGTGAGGTGATATATCTCATTGTGGTTTTGATTTGCTGGTATACACATACAATGAGCTCCTACTCAGCCTTAAAAAAGGAAATTCTGCAATATGCAACAACATACATCAAACTTGACATTATGCTAAGTGACATACGCCAATTGCACAAAGACAAATACTACATGATTCCACTTCTTTGAGATATCTAAAATAACCAAATTCATAGAATCAAGGAGCATAACGGTGGTTTCCAGGGGCTGGAGGGAGGGGGAAATGAAGAGTTACTAGCCAGTGGGCATACAGTTTCAGTCAAGCAAGATGAATAAGCTCCAGAGATCTGCTGTGCATAGTCTCTAGAGTCAACAAAAATGTACTGTGCCCTGAAAAATTCGAGACAGTAGATCTCATGTTGTGCTCTTAGTGCAGTAATTTTTTTTTAATTTTTAAAATTTATTTAATCTCCTAGTTGACTCCCTATTATAGGCCTCAGGACGTTCTCAAAGCCACCGTGTTTTTAAAACCTGAGCTCTACATGTAGGAGCATTGTTCTAAGCAAACAATTGCTGAGCTCTTTCTTGTTAAAATGTCACCATTTTCAGAGCTACAGTTCAGCACATTCAAGCACCCTAGGAAATGATTGTCCACAACACGAGCTCACAGACTCAAAGGAAAAATGTTTTTCTCTGACATAATAAACATCTCCTTGTGGAGCTGAAGATTACAGGGAGACATTTATTTTACTGGCCTATTGACTTTATTATGGGGTACCTGAAATTCCCAGGGTGGCTCACAATGGAAGTGACAGTGATATGTTTGTGTGTCTTTAAATATGTACCATTGTGAGTGCCAAGCTGCAAAGATAAATCTTTCTGAGGAATAATAGAAGACTTTCTACTTTGGAAATGAATGGACCTCTGGATAACTATTTCCCAGGCTCCAAATCTAAGGGCGGTTTTGTCTGCGCATTCCCTCCCCACACATAGAGGTTTGCCAAGGCTTCTACTGTAAGCTGTTCATACTGGCCTCTCCCTCAGGGGCCCTGTTGTACCACCCAAGCTCAGGCACTCTATGCCACATTTGGCAATTACGGCATCAGGCTTCAAATTGGTCTCTGTCTCCATGGTTCCCACTTCACATTATCTCTACACGGTTCCTAAAATCATCTTTTCAAACATTTTAGCTCCAATTTCACCTTCAGTATATTCAATTGACCCAATTACCAAAAAGAAAACAAAACCAATATTTACAAAAGGAAAAAGACATAGATTGATATACAAGGCTGCCTACCCGTACCACTTTATTCACATTTATTCCCCATTTTTCACTACCCACATATTTCGGGCTTATATCCCCAAGAAATAGGCCTTTTAATGTTACATCCCTAACCTCCCGGCCTTATAATGCCTTCTTCCTTTTTCTTCTCTGGCTCTTATCAGTCTTAGCATCAAATCCATACAATAACTCCATTGTCTTCCTCTGCCCGATTAAGATTTTTTTTTCAATTATTCAGATTCTTTAATGTCTGAGGGGTTTTTATGTATGAAGAAAGAAACAGTTACACTACACGCATTTGGCTTAATTACCTTAGAAATCTACTTAACGGTTAACAATCATTGGTGTATTGAACTATTAACAATATAATATTTATTCATATATAAAGTAATCAAAATCTAAATATTATCCTGTACTGTATTCATCATCAATCAAAATTAAATATTGAATTTTATTGAACTAAAAAATTACAGACATATTTAATCAAATTTTTCTAAACAAATTTAGTAAAATAAAATGTCTTATTACATTTAAACATACAAAAGAAACAGAAATATTGGGACAGATGCACTTACGGTTAAAAGAATTATAAAATTTACATTTTTTCTCTGTAATTTCTAACTTCATCATTATTCCTATTGTTTTCCTTTCCAAGGTTGTAGTAATCATAACAAGTGCTGATTTCTACACTATTTTTAGAATTTCAGTAATCCATCCAGTATCAAAAGAAAGAAAGAGTAAAATGTCCAATTAGCCCAGGTTGTGGATTTGGGAGATATCAATGGATTAAAATCTTTTGTCTCAGGGGTGCCTGAGTGGCTTAGCCAGTTGAGCATCTGCCTTCAGCTCAGGTCATGATCCCAGGGTCCTGGGATCAAGCCCCACGTCGGGCTCCCTTGATAATGAGCCCGCCTCATCCCCGAGTAGACTCAGCGGGGAGTCTACGTCTCCCTCTGCCTGCCTCTCTGCTTACTTGTGCTCTCTCTCTCTCACTCTTTCTGTCAAATAAATAAATAAATAAATAAATAAATAAATAAATAATAAATAAAAATCTTCCCCCCAAAAATAAATAAAGTCTTTTGTCTCAACAGAGGTCTTGGTACACAGTAAAGCATTGTTCAGAGTTGAGCTATTGATCACTTATAATTAGTTTTTTGTAATATCAGGTAAATCTTAGTCACATATTCCATACAGATTTTAGTTTTTGAAGCTTGGAATTGTGACCATAATTAATTACTAACTCATGGTGGTGATATTTTATATTGTGATATATTAACTTATTTGTTCATGTAATTGGAAATTCTAGATAGCATATCATTATGAAGAGGAAACTTTCATGCATGTGTCATCTAGTAGGAGATGAAGGTTCACCTGTTTTGGGGTAAATCCTATTGAAGAGAAAATTGCAAATTCATTTTGGGACTCACTGTCAGATCTTTTTGGTACATCACCATCAGTGGTGATCACCCACCTTACCCGTTTCAACTTTCTTATTTTGTGTTATCATTGGTGCTTGTAGATTCTATTCTTTATTGAGAATTGACTCACTCATTTTATGTTCCCTCCTTTCTAATTGCACATGCACAGAAACAGCATCTCTAAAATGAAAAACAAATTTTCATCACTCATATTCATTATTATTAAATATTTGTGTGTATATATGTGCAATGTTCAACCATCTTTTTTATTGTAATTAGTTTCATATACTCCTTACTAAATTTACCTTTTACATATTATTATAGACATGATATTTCATAAATAGCTAAAATTATTATCAGTTGCAATTATTAATGATGGACAGATTTCTATAGCTTGATCATTACAATCTCCTTTGTCTTTTTAGTGTTCTCCTGACAGTGTTGAGGGTGTTTTGAATTTTGTCAATGATAGGATAATCTATGCCCATTGAAAGACTTCAAAATACTCTCCATAGTTCCCTGCTTCCAAGGGCATTATAATCCACAGGGGTCATTTTTGAATATTATAAAAAGGTGATTTTTTTCCTGCCAAATCTCAGGGCTTGGTGAGTGAGCAGCAGTGTGACTTTGTATAGTGCACAAACTGCACACATGTGCATAGCAGCCCAGCCTGCTCCTTCTTAGTAAAGATCAATATTAAGACTGATATTTCATTGAAGGCCATTCACTTACATGTACAAATTGGACAGTTGTACTACTGTAATTTTTGTAGAGTGGTAAAAAGCATGGGTTCATTTGAATTTTGGCTCTGCTACTAGCTATGTGACTTTGGGTGGTTCATGAATCATGGCCACAGTTTTGCTTTCTTATGCATAAAACGAGAATAGTAATAATAATATCTACTACAAAGAGTTATGATGAAAATAAGGTAAGTCAACATATGTGAAGCTCTTAAAACAGTGCATGGCACATAATAGGTGCTATAAAAGTGTTTTCTGCTTCCAATATTACTGCTTTTAGTGATAGTACTGGAAGAAAGAGTTTCCTTTTATTCCTGAAGTTTACATTGCTATTTTCAATGTATCCTATCATGTACCTGCGCTCTATTCTTAAAACATAAAGATTTTATTTACTTTCATAGCTTTCTCCTATGATGACCATTAGGACATGAAGGGCAAAAGAGCATGCTCCTATAAACAAAGGGAAATAAAACTGGCCATTGAGAATCAAACCAGGAAATTAACACACCATGCATGCAATCAGAGATGGGGAAGGTCATCTTGAAGAGGTGTATATAAGGGGTCTAAAACAAGTATCACGTTGCTTAACTTATGATAAACAATAAAAATGGCAGATATTAATATTGGACAGGAAGGTATTACATTATTTCTAAAAATCTATGTAAAAATCAAAAAATAAAAATATGTGTAAACAATAACTGGCCATAAAAACAGGATCAGAATTTTAAGAGAAAGATATTTCAAACTACTTCAGCCTTGTGTCAGAATGCCTTCCCTCCTCTACACTCAGCATTTTTTGTTCTGATCTCTTTCAGAAGGATTTTCACAATCCTGTACCTTTTATAATCTCTCCTAGCTTCTATTTGGAGTATTTGCTAGGTGCCAGTAATCTTACTTAGGGTGTCACATTTAATTCAGACAAGAAGCATATGTGCTCCATATTTATTTCATTTCTCAAGATAAGGGAGTTGAAGGTGACAGCAGTTAATCAAATTGGGTAACTCTGAAGATCAGGTAAATGGTAAAGCTGGGATTAGAACTTGGCTCTATCTGATTAAATGATTAGGGTGCTGCCCCCTATAAGTCAGCTCACATTTAAGGTTAATATTGCTGATGGATTAATATTTCAATTGCTTTGACTAAAATGTTAGAATTGGAGAGGTTTAAACAAAATTATTAATTTCTTGACTTTTAAAATATAAGACTTACTTATATTATTCTTCCTTCCCTTCTCCTGTATTCATCTGTTTTGTTTCTTAAATAAGATAAAAACAGAGAGGCAGGCAAACCATAAGAGACTCAACTAGGAGGGGAGATGAGTGGGGGGATGGGGTAACTGGGTGATGGGCATTGAGGAGGGCACTTGATGTAATGAGCCCTAGGTGTTATATGCAACTGGTGAGTCATTAAATTCTATTCCCAAAACTAATAATACAGTACGTGTTAACTAAATTGAATTTAAATAAAAAATAAAATAAAATATGAGACTTACTTTGGAGAACCAGTTCTTTGATCTTCCTATGCCTCCATTTCTATTATGGTAAAACGAATATGATAATAGTATTACCTCATAGATTATTGTGAGGATTAAAAAATAAATACATGCAAAGTTCCTTACAAATAGAAAAGACTTAATTAGGGTTAGCTGGTATTATTATTATCATTGTTGCAATTATATACTCTTCCTCATGTAGATGAAACTGGGAAGCTCTGGGGTGAACAATTCCTTGGCACCTTTTCACATAAGACTAGCCCAAAGGCCCCTGTGGGAAGCCTAGACTGAGTCAACATACCCACAATTTGTATCCATCCACCTACAATGAATCCAATTTTGTATCAATCCTATCTCCTTGCTTCTAAGGAGTCAAAGATCATCCCTGAGATTTTCAAATGGTATTTTATTTTTTTTAAAGATTTTCTTTATTTATTTGAGGGCTCCATCCTGAGAGACCGAGATCATGACCTGCACTGAAATCAAGAGTCAGATGCTCAACCGACTGAGACACCCAGGCACCCCTGAAACATTTTAGATGAGAATTATCTTGTGCTGCATCCTCTACAAGTTCAGATGCCATCTTCCCAGAAACCCAAAGCCTTCTCTCCAGAATATATCTTTTTTAAAAGTTTTTATTATGTTATGTTAGTCACCATACAGTACATCCTTAGTTTTTGATGTAGTGTTCCATGATTCATTATTTGCATATAACACCCAGTGCTCCGTGCAATATGTGCCCTCTTTAATACCCATCACCGGGCTATCCCAATCCCCCACTCTCCTCCCCTCTGAAGCCCTTAGTTTGTTCGTGGTTCATTCCCCCTTCTGTTTACCCCCCTTCATTCTTCCCTTCCTTCTCCGACCGATCTCCCTGCTATTTCTTATGTTCCATAAATGAGTGAAACCATATGATAATTGTCTTTCTCTGCTTGACTTATTTCACTTAGCATAATCTCCTCCAGTCCCGTCCATGTTGTTGCAAATGTTGGGCAATCATTCTTTCTGATGACTGAGTAGTATATTTTAACACCATTTCCTTCACTGTTGGTGATAGTAGGACCAGACTCAGCCGAGGTTTAGGGATGTGGCTCCCATATATGATGTAAATTTAATGGTGTCTAGAATTTTCTTGTTAAAATGCTTTTTTTCATCTGTTCACTGAATCCTTAAAAATTTAAGTCTACATGACTTTGCTTATCAGTTGCATATGATATTTAAAATGCAAGTATATCTGAAGGAGAATAAATTCATACACACATTCCCTTATCACACTTATATCCTTCTTTTCACAAATATAAATTGGACCAGGGTTCAAGGTTCTAGAAGTGTAAAGACAATGTCTGTAACCTCTGTGAACATGGAGCATAATGACAGAGCAAAAATATTATTGACATAATTTGTGATACTTTCTGTAATATGGCTGTGCAGAGAGGAGCAAAGAGCACAGTATGGAAAGGAGAATAACAGAGAAACTTTTGATTGCATTGATGATTGAGGGATAAGTAGAATTTCATCAAATAGCCAAAGTAAGGAGAGTATTCTATGTAGATGAAGTGACAAGTACGGAATACAGAAATATGAAAGGCTGGAGCATGCTCTCCAACTACAAATAAGAAGGAATGACTAGTGTATAAAATGTGCAGTGACCCTGGAAAACAGTATGGAGGTAAGTCAAGATGTTAAAAATAGAGCTTCCCTACGACATAGTGATTGCATTACTAGGTATTTATCACAAAGATATAGATGTAGTAAAAAGGAGGGGCACATGCACCCCAATGTTCATAGCAGCAATGTCCACAATAGACAAACTGTGGAAGGAGCTGAGATACCCTTCAACAGATGAATGGATAAAGAAGATGTGGTCCATATATACAATGGAATATTACTCAGCCTTCAGAAAGTATGAATTTTTAAAAAGTTTTTATTTCTTTATTTGACAGAGAGAGAGACAGCCAGCGAGAGAGGGAACACAAGCAGGGGGAGTGGGAGAGGAAGAAGCAGGCTCCCAGTGAAGGAGCCTGATGCGGGGCTCGATCCCATAACGCCAGGATCATGCCCTGAGCCGAAGGCAGATGCCCAAGGACTGAGCCACCCAGGCGCCCCCATCAGAAAGAATGATTACCCAACATTTGCATCAGCATGGATGGAACTGGAGGGGATTATGCTAAGTGAAATAAGTCAAGCAGAGAAAGACAATTATCATATAGTTTCACTCATATGTGGAACATAAGGAATAGAGTGGAGGACCACAGGGGAAAGGAGGGAAAACTGAATGGGATGAAATCAGAGAGGGAGACAAACCATAAAAGACTCTGGACTCTGGGAAACAAACTGAGGGTTACAGATGGGAGGGGGTGGGGGATGGGGTAACCGGGTGATGGGTATTAAGGAGGGCATATGTTGGGATGAGCACTGGGTATTATATGCAACTAATGAATTGTGGAATACTACAACAAAAACATGATGTACTATATGCTGGCTAACTGAACAAAATAAATAAATGTGCATGGTGTGTGTGTGTGTGTGTTTGTGTGTGTGTGTGTTTGTGTGTGTGTTGGGGAAGATGGGGGTACCAGAAAACTAGTTAATGGGAGCCTCTGCAAGCCATGTGAAGGAGTTTTAACTTTATCCTGACAGATATGTAGAGCTATTGATGTATTATATATGGAGTTCTGACATGAAGTAAGATTTGTATCTTAAAATATTCTGGAGGCAGATTAAATGATTTACTCTTCTTTTCTTATTTTCCTTAGAGCAATGGGTAGTATGCTACAGATAGCCACCGAGTGAATGTAAAGTCCAGGGAGAAATGTTATGGAAGCATCAAACACACTAATAAAAATCTAGTCTTGAACTTGGGATTATTAAAAAAAAATAGGCATTAAAGTTTAATTGATAAGATAGACAGGGAATAGATATGCATTGCTGTGTTAGAAGAACTAGAATATAAATATGTTTCAGTACATAGTAGAACTTTTAAGAGAGTGTTCCCAATTCTACCATATTTGGCTGTGGTAATCTGGAGAGGATTCCTAGGAAAATCAATTTTGTTTAATTGAGAAGAATTCCATTTGCAGTTGCATCAAGAATGAATAAATTTAGCCAAGGAAGTGAAAGACCTATACCCTGAAAACTGTAAGATATTGGTGAAAGACATTGGACACAAACAAATGGAAAGATATGCTATGCTCATGGATTGAAAGAATTAATATTGTTAAAATGTCCATATTACCCAAAACAATCTAAAGATTCAATGCAATTCCTATCAAAATACCAATATCATTTTTACAGACCTAGAAAAAATAATCCTAAAATCTTATGGAACCACAAAAGACCCTAAAAATCCAAAATGATCTTCAGAAAGAACAAAGATGATGTATCACAGTTCCAGATTTCAAAATATACTACAAGACTGTAGTAATCAAAAAAGTATGGTACTTACACAAAAAATAGAAACATAAATGAATAAAATAAGATGAAGAGCCCAAAAATAATCCTATGCTTGTGTGTCAGTTAATTTAAGACAAATGAGGCAGGAATATATAGTGAAGGAAAGGCAATCTCTTCAACAAATGGTGCTGGGAAAACTGGACAGTTACATGCAAAGAATGACACTGAACCATCATCTTATTCCATCCACAAAAATAACTCAAAATGAATTAGAAACCTAAATGTGACCTGAAGCTTTAACCTCCCCCCACCAAAAAAGAAAAAAGAAAAAAGAAAAACAAAAACAAAAAACCAAACCAAACAAACAAAAAAACACAATGGGAAGTAATTTCTTGGACATTGGCCTTTACAATATACTTATGGATATGTCTCTTCAGGCAAGGGATACAACAGCAAAAATAAACTATTGGGACTACATCAAAATAAAAAGCTTCCATACAACAAAAGAAACTGTCAACAAAATGAGAAAGCAACCTACTGAATGGGGAAGATATTTGCCAATGACATATTCAATAAGGGGTTCATATCCAAAGTATAACTTACATGACTCAACCTCTCCCGCCAAAAAAAAAAAAAAAAAAAAAAAAAAAAAGTTCAGGTAAAATATGGACAGAGGACTTGAGTAGACACATTTTAAAAAAGATATACGAATGGTCAACAGACACATGAAAAAAATACTCAACATCACTAATCATCATGGAAATGCAAATGAAAACCACGAGGAAACATCACCTCATACCAGTCAGAATAGCTAGTATCAAAAAGATAAGAAGTAACAAGTGTTGGTGAGGATGTGGAGTAAAAAGAACCCTCCTGCACTGTTGGTAGAAGTATAAATTGGAGAAATCAGTGTGGTAAACTTGTTTCTTGAAGAAAGAAAGAAGGAAGGAAGAGAAGAAAGAAAGAAAGAAAGAAAGAAAGAAAGAAAGAAAGAAAGAAAGAAAGAAAGAAAGAAGAAAGAAAGAAAGAAAGAAAGAAAGAAAGAAAGAAAGAAAGAAAGAAAGAAAAAGAAAGAGAAAGAAGAAAGGGGAAGAAAGAGAAAGAAAGAAAAAGAAAGAAAGAAAGAAAGAAAGAAAGAAAGAAAGAAAGAAAGAAAGAAAAAGAAAGAAAGAAAAAGGAAGGAAGGAAGGAAGGAAGGAAGGAAGGAAGGAAGGAAGGAAGGAAGGAAGGAAGAAACATTAAAATAAGAAATGCCATACAATCTAGGAACTCTACTCCTGGATATTTACCCAAAGAAAACAAAAACACTAATTTGAAAAGATATATTCATACCAATGCTTATTGCAGTTTTATTTATAGTAGCCAAGATGCGGTAGCAACCCAAGTTTCCATTGATAGACAAACGGATAAAGAAGTGATACACACATACACATACATGCACATGCACGTGCACACACACACACACAATGGAATATTACTGAGTCATAAAAAAGAATGAGTTCTTGCCTTTTATGGCAACATGGTTAGACCTCAAGTGTATTATGTCAAGTGACATAAGTTAGAAAGAGAAAGACAAATGCCATATGATTTCAGGTTTATGTGGAATCTAAAAAACAAAACAAATAAAAAGAAGAAACAGACTTATAAATATGGAGCACAAACTGCTCATTGTCAGAGGGGAAGTGGGGGAAGTGGGGGAAATAGGTGAAGGGAATTAAGAAGTACAAATCCCAATTATAAAATAAATAAGTTACAGAGATGAAGAGTACAGCATAGAGAATATATGTAATAATGTAATGATGTTGTAGAGTGAGAGATCATAACCACATTTACCATAATGAGCACTGAGTAATGTATACAATTGTTGAATCATTATCTTGTGCACCCAAAACTAATATAACTTTATATGTCCTATATTTCAATTATAAAAATTAAAACAAAAAAACAAAAACAAACATTAGGTGTCTTTGTTTACATCGTGTGTATCTCCTTTCTGGTGACAATGGTCTCACATCTGTACTGATAAATGAGTAAAAGTCTAACTGTTCTAATGATTGCATTGATTGGTTTGCTTGATTTGCTGTAAGAAAAATGAAATGTAGAATCCTCACTTTAAAAATGTCAAGAGAAATATTCTGGGACATTTAAGAGTTATAACTCATTTTATTATCACATTCTTCACTTGGCCATCCCCATGAGATAATAGTATAAAATAAAAAGCAATTTGGTCCGTAAATAGATTTTAAATATTTTTTTTTAACTTTTTGAGGAAAAAGTTTTTCCATACTGTTTTCCAGAGTGGCTGCTCCAGTTTTCATTCCCACCAACAGTGCAGGAGTGTTCCCCTTCCTCCACGTGCTCGCCAACATCTGTTGTTTCTTGCGTTGTTGATTTTAGCCATTCTGACTGGTGTGAGGTGGTATCTCCTTGTAGCTTTGATTTGCATTTCCCTGATGATTAGTGATGTTTAAAACCTGTTTAACATTTCTATTAAGTAGATTATTATTATTGCTAATATTATTATAAGAATAAATGAGGTTTGAATGAGGAATATGGGTTAAGACTGGAGGAAGGGATAAAAATGGGCAAAGACAAATCAATTAAGTTCTTTATGATTAGCTGAGAGGAATGTGTGTGTTGATTTTAGGTTTATGAACCTTCTGGTGTGTTTTGTTTTGTTGTTGGAAGAAGGATAGCACACGTTGTTACTACTAATTTCTTTTCCCTGCCTAGATGTTTTTCTGAGCTAGCAATGTTGAAAGGGTAAGGGGCATAATTTGAGTCTCTACTAACTGAGCTGACAAAGCAGTGATTCTAAAACTCAGTGTGCATTAAGATCATCAGAGGTTCTGGTTCAATACATTTAGGGTTTCCAAGAATGCTAGTGCTTCCAAGAACCCCAGGTACACAGACTGCGTGTTGAGAAACAGTCGGTCCCGAGCTTAGGGGAAACATGAGAAATGGTGTAGACTTTCTATAGGAAGCGATAGATGGGCAGTCAGAGATCAGTGGTCTACTTCTCAGCTAAAACAAAAATAAATCCAGGAACAAAATATCTCAAGGATTTGCTTAAGAGTACATATCACGTATCAGAATCAGACCCAGGACCCAGGTCTCCTCTGCCTATCTGGTTCTCGTTCTATTTTACCAATTCTCCTAATTGTCTCGAAACCTCATTTAATAATTCATCCAGTTACTGCTCCCTGGTTGCAAGAATGACACACATCCCTTTGAGCAACATCGAGGACATATTTAGAAGAGCACTTTGGAGACATCTAAAGTTAGAAATATGCTGGGGAAGAACCTGCATGAAGTGGACCAAAAAATATGTTAAAAATTAAGTACCCTGCCTTTCTGTCTTAGAAGAAGAAAAGCCTATGTCCCAAGATTGCTTTATTTTGCAGGGAAGGAAGAACAATCTCATGCCTTTGCATTGCCTAAATTGTGGGGGTCATAGCATTGAGAAATCTCAGAAATTCTGGTTTAAGTCACTTTCAGTGTCTTCTGTAGCCATCCTGGGGCATTTTGACAGTCACATTGAGCCATGGAAAGAAAATTGTTTAAAAAGAAATCTCCATGGTATTGTTGCAAAGCTCATATTGCAGTATCCATGGCAGAGTTTCTATGAGCATCTGATCACATAGTGCAAAAGACACAGCATTCCCTCTCTCTTGTGTGTTTTCAAAATAGTTCTCCAGCCTCATACTGCAAGCCAGTTACCATCACTCACAACCAAATTGGTCATACACTTGACCTTCACTGTGTTGTAAGTCTGCCTACCTACTCTCCACAACATTCTTTTATACATGGTTGATTATCGTGAAAAGATGAAGTCAATCTCTTACCTCATAATCACAAATTTAATATTTCCACTAAAATAAGACTTTGATTCTCTGCTTATCATGTATAAAGCTCTGGGCAATGTGTTTTATATGCATTATTGCATTTAATTCTCACAAAACCCTCCGAAATAGGTATTTCTTCCTTTTTGAGTGGACAGCACTGAGGCATAATGAAGCTGATTAAATAATCACACAAGGTCCACAGCCAGTAACTACAGTTAATATAATTTGCCTTCTTTACCTGATATTACCATGAATGAAATCATTAAAGAGAGAAGTGTATCTCAAAGCTGACCCTTGCCAAAGTTGGAAAGTAGACAGGGACTTTGGTAGATGAAACCATTAAAGTACTGTTTATTTTTTACAATTAATTATCTAGCCCTGACTTATTTATCTGGTAAGAGTTGATGGTTAAGTCATGACTATTCACTGTTCTAAAACCAGACTACCAGGTCTGACGGAAAGAATAATAAAAAAGGAAACAGAAAATGTGGTAGGCATGAATTTTGAAACAAAATGTTGAAAATCACTTCCCTTCAACTTTGCTGCTTTTATATTAGATTTTTAGAGCCAAACAATAAGCAAAAAAGCCTGCCTGTAAGTCTGTGAACTTCAGTGCTAAGAGCATTACATTTCTTTTTCTCTTTGCCTGTATTTTTTTCCTATCTGCATAATGGGATACTTTCTTCTCCACCTGTTCTTCCCTGACATCTTCATTATTATATTTTCCTTTAGAAACAATATTATCATTTCACAGCACTGTATAGAAGATATTTATTGGAAATTATAATATCAGTAGTCGGGTACCTTAATGTTGAGATATTAACATTTATAACTATCCAATGTCTTGTTAAAGAAATATGATAAAACAGAAACTATTTCACAAATGATTATCTACTGTTGTTCGAGTTCCGTGCTAGCTTTTGGGTTTATACAAAGAAATTACATTCATGCTCTAGGATAGTATTTTACCTGAATTATTTTGTAGTCATATTGATTCAGCTGTTGTATCAACAATGTGCTTCAGTTTTAATATTAAAACTTAATTATACATTCCAAAACCACTGACAATATAAAAGTTTTCTTGCTTGTCAAAGCACCAGATACGAGTATTTTAAAAGGTTTATTTCTATTATGTATATAATCCTGTTTATATTTTGAAGTTTCAAATTGTAGGTGTAATGGAAGTCATTTTTATTACTCTGTGCTTTGAGAATTCTGAATATTGTAATACATCCTATTAGAATCGATGTACTGTATCATTACATATTATAGATAAACTCATATACCACTAATGCGAGAGGGGTTATAAAACTGAAATAGAATAACAATTTTTTTCTGGTTTCTCTGGTGCTTTATGCACTTCATTTACTAAAAAACATAAAATGGTCAGTAAAATATTTACTAGGACTTTGAATGTCTCTAAAGGCATAAACTGAATTGTGCAGTATCTCCAGTTTTCTATAAAGCACCTTGCCTTCAGAATACAACACTCTGGCAATTTTTTTTTTTTAATTTGAGGCTATGTGTCTTTAGAGGCTAATCTACTTCAATTCATCAATAGAGAATATTTTCATTTTTCATTGGAATTCTTAGAATTTTCTGTAAGGTTTACTGATAAAATATTACAAGATATGTGGTAGCTTTGCAATTATTTTATATAAAACTTTATAATACCTTTTACATATTTGGCCAGATCAGAGCATCTGAACTCATGTGTCTCTTAAAAAGCTAACCTTTATAAACTTGAAAAGTTTCCAATAATTTTCTATTAATGGCTTCTTCTTTGTGCCATTATTTTAATTTTGTGTTTCCCAATTTCTATGGTCTTAGTGTTTGTGTGCTGCAAAATTTGTATATGGAGTCATAACCCCCAAAGATGGTGGTATTAGGGCCTTTAAGGACAATTAGGTCATGAAAGTGGATTCCTCATGAATGGGATCAGTGTCCTTATAAGGTGGCTCCAGAGAGAGCCCCAGACCCTTGTACCTAGAGAAGATGCAGTAAGACAGTGCCAGCTATGAACAAGGAAGAGGGCCCTCCCTAGACAACATGACCACACTGATGCCTTAATCTTGGATTCCCCAGCCTCTAGAACTGTGAACAATAAATTCTGTTACAGTAACCTAAAAGGACTATGACCCCAGTTCTCTGCCTCTTGTGCTATTGGATACGTGGAACATTATTTAACAAAGTGAAGACTTAAAGCTTAATATTTATCATGGCTCTCAGAAAATATAATCTAAAAGAGAAACCAGAGAAGAGCAGAGTGTAATCCAATAGAAAATACTGCATTTCAAATCATATGGTTTTGTGGTACCATTTGGAAAATCACTGATCAGCCCTTGGAAGTCTTCCATCCTTTATATTCCTAGTACAGTTCTGATCATCTAACCCACTAAGGTAAAAAGCTAGTCCTGGCACCTAATGCTTTTGGCACCATCGTTATAAATCTTGTGTGAATTAGTTTGATTTTATTTGTTAAATAAATGTGATTCACACATTTAACAATAGGAAAATATCTACATTGTCAAGATGTTTCTTCTTTTGCTTTCTAGTTCCATCTTTTAATGTAATCTCTATAACTGTATATGTGGGCATCTGTGAGGTTAAGTTATATTTCCTATTTTAACAACTTTTTCAATGTACCACACTCTAGTCTAATTCTTCATGAAAAATCAAGTAGTAATACTGAGTTATTAACATTTATGCATTTATGTGGCCCATTGCATAGGATTCTTCCTCTTACGTGAGGTATTATTTCCAGAAACAATAACTTATTTTGATATGGTTTTTTCCAAGAAATCTGACCATTTAGCTTTTAAAATGGATCTGCTCTACCCATTGCATTATTTAATCTCTTCCACAAGTTCATGTGAAAGAGATTCTAGTTACCGGCAGTTGCCAGGAGATGCACTGCTTAATGAGTGACATAATCCATAACTCAATGAAATTTTCAGTGACATCAGTGTTTATGGGTATATTTGCACACTAAGAGATAAGAGGGAGACATAGTTATTTCTTTAAATAATGATTATTTGGGATCATGTTCTCCAGGGACAAAGGTACAGCAAAGATCCAAAAGGTTCTTCCATGTAATCAAAATATGTGCTAGAGATGGTCTAGTTTCCTGAAAAAGAAAAATCTGCAAAAACCAAAGAAGAGATGTTTGTGTTATAACTACAGGAAAGTACAAAAATCCTTTCATTCTTCACTTATCTCATTCTTTTTATACCTCCCAGGCTGGTTGCATTTCCAGAAAGTTCCATGCTTTCTCTAGTCTGTGAAGCTCTGCATACGTTGCTTTGCCTAGAATACTCTTCTACATGGTTTATCCTCCAGAACCTGTCTCCAGACCTCATTAATCCTTTAAAACTGAAAATGGGTTTTACATCATTTAGGAAAATATCTTTGAACCTTATTTTCTGAATTCTGATCAGAATGAGGTGCCTCTTTGCCTCCATAGCATCTTGTGGTCTTAACTACAATAACATTATTATTATAAATGTAACCTATTTGGGCTGTTTATTTTTGTTTCCTCTGCTAGACTATATGATCCTTGATGGCAATAAATCTATGTCATTCATATGTGTATCTCTGATTTCTTGAGGATATTTGCTGAATCAATAATTATATGGATGGATATATAAATAAATGCTAACCCATAAGTGATTTTTGTGAACTGACTCAACCTGCAATAAAACTTTAAATCAGAGTACAACTTAAGTGAAAATGAGGGAAATTCTTCAGGATCCAGATAAACTTAAAGTAGGCAGTCTATACATCAGGATCATGGGTTATTATCTGATTTCTTATTCTCTGACACAGCTCTATGTACTCATTGTTTGGCAAAATAGAAATTTTAGAAGGAGAAAATAGAGTATATTTAAGGAAAAATGTGGGAGCAATTGTTATGTTAATGTTGGTCATTACTTGAACAGATTTCACTTTACTACATTTTTTTAATTTAAATTCAATTAGCCGACATATAGTACATCATTAGTTTCAGATATAGTGCTCAAGAATCCATCAGTTGCATATAACACCCAGTGTTCATCTCATCTTTTGCTACTTTTTAAAGCAAGGGTCTGTCAAAACTCTAAGGATAAAATAATGAGAGGATTCTCTTCTGGCCTTCAATTCTTGTGTATTATAAGAAAGGGGTACAAATAAACAGTTACAATGAAATACCTGTTGTAATAGTAATATATTAGTTTTCTATAGCTGCTTAAAAAATTACCACAAATGTAATGGCTTAAAGAAACAGAAATTTAAACTCTCACATTTCTGGAATGTTCGAAATCAAGGTATTGGCAAGTTCAAAATCAAAGTATTGGCTAGGCTGTACTAGTCGGGCACAGAGTCTGGGGGGAAATCCAAAATCAATTTCTTGCTTCTTCTAGCTTCTAGTAACTGCTGGCCTATCTTGGCATTCCTTGGCTTGTAGCTGCATCACGTGAATCTCTGCCTCTGTCTTCACATTGCTTCCTCCCTCTGTGTCTCTTCTATAATGACATTTATGATGGCATTTGGGATCCATTCAGGTATTGCAAAATATCTGAATAGTCTTAATTATCTCAATATCCTTAATTTATTACATCTGCAAAGACCCTTTTTCAAAATAAGGTAACACAGAAAGGTTCTTGGGCTCCAATTCTGAATGTATCTTTCCCATTCATCATCAGTCTATCACAATGATATGCACTAAACAGAGGAGAGGATGGCAGAAGGAGCACCACATGTGCTTGAAGAGATTAAGAAAGCCATAAACATTCTTGAGGTTGAATAAGAAAAAAAAATGTAGATGTAAATGTAGAAAAGGATATGCGAAGAACATTATTCAAGTCGGAGCCAGGGAAATTAGGATAGTCAACAGACATTCAATTAGAGACTATTTTAGCACCAAAATAACTTCACACGAACCTTCCCAGTATATACTTTCAACTTAATTCTTAAGATCTTCGTATCTGTTCCCTACTGCGACAATAATGCTATGTAACAAACCACTCCAAATCTCCTACATTAACAACAACAACAACAAAGATGCATTTATTTTGTTCATTCATGTGTACATTGGCTGGGTTCAGCAGGACTCACTCATTTTTCTGGAATCAGCTGCAGATGGTGAGGCATTTCTGCAAATTTTACCTGGGCTCATCCTAATGTCTGGAGGTTAGTTGGCTGTTAGGTATTTTAACATACCTGTCCCAGGAAAAGTGGGGAAACTTGGCTCTGCCCATGTGTCCCATTCTATAGAAGAATAGCCCAGACATCTTCTCATGGCAGACAGGAAAGAAAACAGAGCAGAAACATGTTAACACTTTTGCAATTCTTTTCATAGTCACAACTGCTAAAATCTCATGCCCCAAAACAAGACGCGTGGCTGAACTCAGTAACAAGGGACATAGTCATAGACTACTTCTTGAAGGGTGAAGTTACAAGGTCATACTGCAAACATATGGATACAAGGAAGGGTGAAGAATCAGATCCATAGTGTAATCGATATACTGCAGTCTGTCTTTTGTTCATAATTATTTACATCTCTCTCCTATGTTCCCTTTTATCCTAAAACCCCCAAAATCTCATCCAGGTACATGACCAGGCTCTAAGTCCAGGATCCTCTGATCCACCAAAGATCCAGATGGTGTTACTCTTTATTTGGAGACTGTGAACAGGAGACAAATTATTTGTGTCCCACTGCCCCCACCAAACACACACACACATAACTACTCAAATATGTTCGAAAATAGTGGTCAGAGATAGGATGACTGCAATAAACACGCCCATTCCCGAAAGAGGAAGAAAGGGAAGCACAGCAGAGTTACTGCTCATAATTCTGAAATCCTGCTGAGCAAATGTAGCCAAATCCTCCATTCTAGGATGTGCTTCTCTTGATCTGTTCCCTATGACTGGCTACAGTTCATTGTTTGCCATCTCTGTTGGCTCTACCTTTGGAACATTCTTATTTGTGACTTTTGTGGCCACCTCTGAGGAGGAAATTGGAAAATATGCCCTTTGAATAGAATTTTTCAGCACATTTTCTGCCAGAACCACATGGAGATCCCAGGTATTTATTGTATTTTGAATATTTTCAGTCCTTTTTACTCTAGGCTGGTGACACTCTTACTGGAAAACTGTCTTAGAAACTTTCTGTGTTTCTTATGAATTTGAGCCTATTACATTTTAATGGGTCAGAAAGCCACACCAATGCTTCCTTTCTGTATAGTCCTTTCTCACTTGATTTATTCATTATTATTTTACGTATTTAAAGATTCTGTAGAGCAGTGTTTTTAAATTGCTAGAAACCCTAACTTCCTCTGAGAGAGCCCTAAGCAACACCTAGCTTCCATCAGTGATCTAAACAAGGGGCCAACAGTCGCACCTTGATTTTGCCTGTGTTCCCTGAAAGTCATACTTTGAGACCCTTTTGCTACCAAAGAAACTAGAAAAGAAGCACTTTTGTTTTCCATCACAGCAAGTTCTTACCTTTGTATATTTCATCTAATTCTGATTTTCAAAACCTCAGTTTATCTCCCAATTTCATCTCTTTCTTATAGCATATAGCTAGTAAAAGTTGGGTGCATGTTAAACACACCATGTGGAAATGTCCTGAAAAAATACAGGACTTTTATGGCTATGTTTTTGTCTTCTAAGCTGTCATCGGCAGAAGTGCTACCAAGTATTTCTCCACCACATAACATGGGTCACTATTTTTCCAGGTCGCTATAGTTTCCTTATCAGTCTTCAACCACTATAAGAGTTTTCTCACCACCTAGTCCCCAAACTAATATCACTTATGGTAGGTTTCCATAATGACAACATCTCACTTCTAATGTCAGTGTATGAAATATCCATAGTCACAATGTTTCTGCACATCAACTAGCCAAAACTCAGTGCAATAAGACCTAAGCAAGTGATTAAGGCATAGGTTATAAGTCTGCAGCTTCTTCCAGATTATAAGCCTAGGTGTCTGATTATATGATTGATGGTTGTTTTTAGCCCTAGTGGGGCTCTCTTACGCATCAAAGTTCAGCTGAAATTCATTTAGGCAGCACTGCCGCTCTTGTCTGGCCTTTCTCATATATTAGAGGTCAGCAGACTATTGGATGATATAGGATGGCTCACTGTTAAGACAAGTGAGATGACTTGGCTCTGCTGCATGTGTTTTATCCTCTGGCAGGCTAGCCTAGCTATGGTTTCATGGTGGACACAGAGAAACAGAAGAAGAATCTTGAACTCAAGCCTCTATACCATCACAACTGTCAACATTCCACTGGCGAAAGAAAGCCATATGACTAAATTCAGAACCAAGCAGTAGATAAATAAATCCCACCTTTTGATGAGAGGAGCTTCAAAGTCATATTACACAGAGTGTCTACAGAGGAAGGTAAAAATTGAGGCATTAATACATTAATGAACCCCAGCTTTATTTCTCTCTATGCTCTTAGAGTTAGCCAGTTAACCAGACTATTAAAGGAGGATTATTTATCCCTTAAAGTAAGCTCTCTCTTAATCTATTAGGGAAATAAAGCTCATAATGTGTTGAGGAAGAAAAAAGTAACTCCATCATCTAATATTGATGGAAAGTTCAGAAGTAAGATAAACTTTAGAATTAATTTTAGTGGTTCATCAATATCTTCTAGGGTCTACTTCTGTTCATTTTTCATCTGTATACCTCTGCTTTGTTAGCTTCAGCCTAAAATCAGCTGCCATCTTGGTCATGATATCAAACTACTGAACATTTAAATGATAGGTTTCCCCATTCATATCCAGAAGGAGAGAGTGCTTCTAAACAACATTCAAAGAAGGAGAATTACAATTTATCTAGAGTGCTCTGGTTTTGGTCCTATGTTCACTCTTAAATGTAGCCAGAAACACCCCAATTATGTGCCTTTTTGGGAGCTTTGAGTAGAGTTAGATTTCCCCAAGTACACAGGAGCAGAATGAATAACCAAAATAATTCTGAGTTGAGCTAAGAGGGGAAAGAAGAAAATAAATGTAGAGTGGCCAACCAGCACTAGTGCATTATAGTTTATACAGAAAGGTTTCCACAACTGAAGTTCTTCATTCCTCATAGAAAACAATTCTCAGAATGCATTCTCTATCATTGATGGTTTTGGTGTATGTGTGAATGTGTGTCAATTTATTTCTCATAGGCTTGATCTTTTGTTAGTTATCAAGAATGATACAAGTCTGGAAATACAATCTATATGTGTAAATACTGAAAAGTCTTAGCCAATCTTAGCCAGAGTAAATTTGTTGTTCTTTCTTTGCTTTACTGCATGTTCTGTTAATATGTGTTTATATGCATATATTTTTATGACTGAATGTCAGAATATAAAGCATGGGAATCTGCTGGGGTTAGGTAATTAAAATACAGATTCCTGAGTCTGATAGTCCCACTCAGTTGGAAACTCTGATGATAGGGGCTGAGGAATATTTTTAACAAGCACCCCAAGAGATACTTCCATACCACAAAGCTTTAGAATCTACTCATTTCGTGATTTGGTCAAGAAGAAGCTGGATTCATTTGCTCAGAAAATTAGGGGATAGGTTTTAGCTGATTGGGGAAACCCCATTCCCTCCTTATACAGATGATAATATATTTATTATGGCTCATTAAAAGTTTTTCTCTTCCATACTTAAAAAAATGTTGCTAAGAAAACATTTTTCTTTAATGTAGCCTTGTCATTTTTTTCTACTCCATAATGCTTTTTATGGCCATGGAAAACAATTATAGTAAAATCCTCCTTCCATTGCAAATCATTTATGAAACCTGCTTAAGTACTGTCATGTGTGGATTTATGGATTGCTAAGTCATTCTGTGGTTTCTGTAAAACTCAGGATAGATTTGACCATATCCGATTGCAACAGTATTTCAAAAGCAAATTGCTTTATATATTTTGCAACAGGATATCTCCATGATTTGTCAGATGGCTAAAGAATTTTGTTATTTTTATAACATCAGCATTTAGTGATTATGTCACTGATTATTGTTCTGAATAAATCTGTCCATAATAAGACTGGAAGATATTTTGTAATTACCACATATTTGGGGGCATATAATTTTCCTCTGTCAATACATACATTACTCACAGAGGCACACACTCAAAGATGTACACATATCATTTGGAATATTCTCATGTGAACACATTTTGAGTAAAATATGTAGGACCTCTTTATTTATTTGAGAGAGACAGCAAGACCACAGAAGGAGAGGAAGAAGCAGATTCACCACTGAGCAGGGATACTGATGCAGTGCTCCATCCCAGAACCCCAAGATCACGACCTGAACAGAAGACAGATGCTAAACCAATGGAGCCACCCAGGCGCCCCGTATAAGGGAACTCTTAATGGCAAGTATCCTAGTAGGGCACGCGTTTTTGTTCCTTTTTCTTTGAGCACCAATTAACATTCACCATTACCGTACAACTTAAAAAGCTTTTCAGAAATATTTTCCATTTGTTCTCCACCTTAATCCTATACATTTTATAACATGATCTCCATTTTTCAGGGTAAAAAATCTGATATTAAAATAAGCAACTTCTCTAGAATCACAAAGCCAATAACTGACCACTGTATTTTAAAAAGAATTGTTGTATTTTAGCAGTTTTAGATTTACAAAAAAAAACTGGCAAGAATACTACAGAATTCCTGTATACCTCATACCACTTTCCCTTTGTTAACACACCTTAGTGCATTTGTCACAAGTAATAAATCAATAATGCTATATTAACTAAAGCTCATGTTTCTTTTATATTTCCTTAATTTTTACCTCATGTTCTTTTTACGTTCCAAAATCCAGTCTATAATTTTCTACAATTAGATTCTTCAGGTTTATGTAGACTTGCATCAGGTTCTCAGATGTTCCTTGTTTTTGATGACCTTTACAGGTTTGAGGAGTACTAATCAGGCATCTTAAAGAATAACCTTCAATTGGGATTTCTCTCATACTTTTCTCATGATTATTGGGGTTTTGGGTTACTGGGAGGAAGACCACAGAATTGTCATTCTCATCACATCACATCATGGACATGTGTATAGTAAGCTAAACCTGAGCTCATACTCATGTCTCCAACTTCATCTAGTAAATACGGCTCATTCTACCCTTCCTTGATTGCTTCTGACCAACCTCCCATCCCACCAGAGAGAAACCTGGCTCCCACCATCTACCATTTATTTTACTCATTTGTTCAATCCTGATGTGTATATACACTGCTATGAGAGTTGTTACCCTGTAACCCTGGGGGTAATAACTTTACCAACCCTAGTGCTTGTATATTATTCCTCTTGTCTTTAAACTTACAGTTTCCACTTCTTTCCAAAGTTACTTAGGTAGCAGCCCCTTTTCCCTCACCCTCTTTACTAAAATATGCCACATGTTTGTAATAGAGTTAGATTTCACAATTAATGTCTCACTCCTTTTCCTGTGAGATTCTTTTTGTATTGACAGACCCTTAGTGCCATGTACCTGCTACTATAACATCATAGAAAATAGTTTCACAGCCCTAAAAATTCCTGTGTAACCTATTTAATCATCTCCAAGCCCCTTGCAACCACTGATCTGTTTTTCATTGTATTTTATTTTATTATTTTTTAGTTTAAAACATGAGAATTTTAATACTTAAATCTTGCTTTATAACTGCTATTTAAAATACTAAAATGTTAATAAAAATATGTCTGTTTGCTTATGTAGATATTTATATCAAAGCAGAAAGTATACAGCAAATCTGATAGAGTTTTTTTTTCTTTAAACCTGGTAGAGTTTTACAGAGTGAATATTTAATAAACAGTCTATGACAACAACATACTGAAGACCATGTAATTCACATTTCCAGAGTCTGAAAGCTTTATGTCTCTTTCCAAGATAGAAAATGCTTTCCTAAATTAACTTGTTGCGACACATTTATATCTCCATGGGAGACACTGATGCAATTCCTTACTTGGTTATCACAACCTGTGTCCTGGGTTACGTGTAGATGTTTACTCAAAAAGCTTTTCATTTTTTTTTTATTCCATCCTTGCGAACCTGACTGTGATTTCATTATGTTGTAATCCCATATCAATTTTTGAATAACTGTTGATATCTACAAAGAAGGTTTGCTGGGATTTTGATAAAGATTGTTGAATCTTTAGGTAAGGTTAGGAAGAATTGACATTTTAATAAAATAAAATACAAAGGGGGAGTTTGCACCAGGAGAATAGGGTTTTAATCATATTCATTAATGAAATATGTTAACATGTCAATTGTGTTTCTTGACAGACTAAGTGGTATGTTCTATGTTTCATGTTTGAAATAAGTACTGTGAATTACATTAATTAATTTCATTAGGTTATCCTATCCTCATATGTTCTGGATACAGTTCACTTGCTCAAAGCAAAAGGTTTGTGTTTTCATTTATACCTTCAGTCCACTAGCATTAAAGTTAATGATCTCACCAGAATGGATTTTGATGTCAACTAATTTCAATAAGTCCAATGCAAGTTCTTTCATGTTGGCCCCACTGACAGCTCATAATAAATGAGAGAGCTTAACTTGAGGTTGCGTAGGAGTCCAACATTCTTTGAGTTTAAAATCTCTAATAGATTCTACTTGTTTCTGCATTTACCACTCACCCCACTTAAACTGATTTAGAAAAGTAAACAGTGGGAGTGTGGGTGGTGCAGTTGATTGAGTGTCGGAATCTTGGTTTCAGCTCAGATCATGATCTCAGGGTCACGAGATTGAGTCCCAGGTCCGGCTCCACACTCAGCATGGAGTCTTCTTGAGATTCTCTCTCCCTCTCCCTCTGCCCCTCCCAATTGTACTCACTTTCTGTCTCTCCAAAATAAATAATCTTTTAAAAAAAAGTAGACAATAGCTCCAAAATTGCCAGATCCAAAACCTTTTACTTGATCTGTACCTTTCAGAGAAGCCTCAGAAATATTCAATGCAGTCAACTGCACTCTACTCCTTAAAACATGTTTGTTTTGTTTTTGTTTTTAATTCCAGGAAACAAAACTCCATTCTAATCCTTCTGCTCCACTGGACAATACTTCCTTATTTCTTTAAACCTCTTCCCTCTCAAAATTAATTTTTAAGGATCCATGTAAAACATTTAACAATAGGTATTTATTAAAAAGAATTGTTGGTTTGTATCTGTATTTAAATTTGTGGGAAAATTGGGGAAAAATTACTCTCAAAAATCACCTTTTGCTTATTGTTGTAGTTTTTAAACATTCAAATCAGATATAGCATATATAAATATGTATGTGTCTATGTATAGCTATATAGATGTGTCTGTATATTATATATAACCATATGGGAAGTGTTTAATTTTCATAAACTGGTATTCCCTTATAAGTAGCATGCAGTTAAAGAAACCAAATACTGCTCACATTTGAAAAGTCCTTTACAGACCCTTACCATCTCACAAACATAACCAATATCCTTACTTCTACTTCTCGCATAAGTATGTTTTTACCTGATTTTACTTTTATGTAAACGGAATCATAAAGTATGAATTCTGGGGAAGCGTGTGTGTGTGACTTCCTTCATTAAACATTATGTTTATGAGATTCATTCATGTTGCTAAATGTAGCAATAGTTTTTTCATTCTTGTTGTATAGTAATTTAATGCATAACACAATATATCTGTTGGTAAACATTCAAATTTTGTCTTTCATAAATGGTGCTGCTCTATACATAACGGTAGATTTTCAGGGGAAGGCCCAAGTGCATGTATTTTTGTTATTTTTATTCTAATAAAATAAACTGAAAAGGTCTAATAAAATAAACTGAAAGATTGGCATGTGTTTATTTTAGTATGTACCATTAAAGAATTTTTCAGAGTGGTTGTACAAATATATACTCTCACAATTGCATAAGAATTCCAGTTTCTCCACTTTTTTGCCAAAATTTGCTATAGTTATAGTCTCCTTAATTTACCTATACTGGTACATACAATAGGTTTGTCATTATGACTGCATTTTCAAATATCTGATGACAAGTGAGGGTGAACAGATTCATATATATATATATATGAATACACATATATGTGTATATATATATATATAGGCACATAGGTCTTTTTGAAAACTCACGTAAAAGAATTTGCTCCTTTTTATATTGTGTTGTCTGTTTCTTTCCTACAGATTTTAAATGTACAGAAGAAAGTGTTTAGAATGAGATCATACTTTGTCTCCTTTCTCTGAAATCTATTGTGTCATGTTAATTTTACTACTTAAAATTTCATGTCAGTTTATCAGTGATGTCAGTTGGGCGTAAAATTACTTTTTTTAAACAATATTTTATTTATTTATTTGACAGAGAGAGAGAGATCACAGTAGCAGAGTGGCAGACGAGGGAGAGGGAGAAGCAGGCTCCCAGCGGAGCAGGGAGCAGAGATGCGGGCACTCAATCTCAGGATCCTGGGACCAAGACCCAAGCCAAAGATAGACGCTTAACGAACTGAGCAACCCAGATACTCCTACAATTACTTTTTGAACCTTATTAATTCTGGATTTGATATCTTTAATAGTTATGACTATTCAAGTTTTCTGTATCTCCTAACATCACTATTAGTACATTTTGGTTTTATATGGATTCATCTTATTTAAATTTTCATTGCCATAATATTATTCATAATACCCTTCTATTTTTTCATTAGCTAGAGGGTTTGCACTTCTTTCTATTTTTATTGCTTACTCCGGGTATTTGTGCCTTATCTCTTTTTCTCTTGTTCAATTATGTTAAAATTTTATTGATTTTGCCTTTTTCCCCAAAGAATCAACTTTTCATTATGCTGTATATATGTAGTTATCTCTTTTACTAATTTATTCTCTTATATTTGCTGTTAGCATTGATTGATTATCTTAAATATTAACTTACTATTAAGTTTCTATGCTGTTATAATAGATACCTGGATCATTGATATTGTAATTGTTTTGTTTCTAAAATATGTGTCTAACACTACACATTTTCTTTGTAAACGTGACTTAAGGTACACTGGATATGTTTTGAATTATTGCATATTTCTTATCATTCAGTTATAGTTTTTTATTTTTATTTTTTCTTTTTCTCATAGATTATTTAGAAAAAAAAGTCATTCAATTTCGTTTTCTATGTCTTCCATTTTTTTGTTGTTGTTGAAAAGTGAACTATCATATTGGTGCGTTTTCAAAAACAATGTTGTTTAGGGTTTTTTTCTGGTCTTTTTAAGTTTTTATTTGTTTTTTGTTTTTTGTTTTTTTTGATATGTAAGAATTTAGGATTTATTTTTTAAATTTTTTTATAATAATTTTTATTATGTTATGTTAGTCACCATACAGTACATCCCTAGTTTTTGATGTAATGTTCCATGATTCATTACTTGCGTATAACATCCAGTGCACCATGCAATACGCGCCCTCATTAATACCCATTACCAGCTTTTCCCAGTCCCCCACGCCCCTCCCCTCTGAAGCCCTCAGTTTGTTTCCCAGAGTCCATAGTCTTTCATGGTTCATTCCCCTTTCTGTTTACCCCCCCTTCATTCTTCCCTTCCTTCTCCTACCCATCTTCCTATTTCTTATGTTCCATAAATGAGTAAGATTAAGAAGATGTGGTCCATATATACAATGGAATATTACTCAGCCATCAGAAAGAACGATTTCACAACATTTGCAGCAACATGGTTAGGACTGGAGGAGATTATGCTAAGTGAAATAAGTCAAGCAGAGAAAGACAATTATCATATGGTTTTGCTCATTTATGTTTTTTGTTTTTAAGTTTTCAATAAGTTTACTATAATGTGTCTACAGAATTTCTTGATTCTTTCCCTTGATTTCTTACATCAATTTTAGAAAATTTTGACTTGTACAACTTTAAATTATGGCTCCAGAAGAAACCATAATTGACTAATTTCATAAAGATGAAGAAGAGTTTTTGGACAGATACACACCTGATTTAGATATTTTAGGTCTCTACCATGTCTTGAACATATGCTATTCTTTCTGTATTTTCATCCTTTTATTTTCTGTTCTGTTTCCATTGAAGATTGTGTTTCTGACTTAGCTGTTAGCTAACTCCTGTTTTATCACACTGTCCAATCAGCTATCAATTGAAATGTTATTTAAATTATTGTATTTTTGTGATTCTTAAATATACATTTGAATTTTTATATCATATACACTCCTCTGAAATGACCACCCATCTTGTCGTCTAATTTGGTGACAAATTAATCACAAATTTTTTTAAAGTTCATTTCCTGTAAGTCCAATATGTGACTATTCTATAGTCTATGCCCATTGTTATCATTTTTGGTTTTTTAGACTCTTTGCATTAGGATTTATCTTTTTACATTCCTGGAGTTAAAATTTCTTTCTTGGCACGAGATAGAGCTGCTCTTGCCCTGGATGGCACATCAGCAACCCAATCTTTCATCTTCCTATTGATGCTCTAACTGACCAGAAAATTAATGTATCCAGTCATTCACTCCCCTGACACCAAGCCAGCTCTGGGGCTCATATTTTTCCTTGTTTCTTGATCTCTCTAAATAAGGTCAGATATGCATCCCAGCCAATCATATACTGTCTCCACTGCTTCTAACATTCTAACAGTCCCTCTTGCCCAAAGTCCCTTGGGAGGAAGAGTGTGTCACTGCTTGTGAGGCACTGCACATCCCATTGCCTGGATTGTTGTCCATTCATTAAAGGACATTGAGCTCATTATTAAATTGTCTTATTTTTGTCATCTGATGACTATCATTGTGAATGAAATATTGTATGGATAATTTAAGAAACTGAATGGTCTGTACATGACTTACTTTTGCTTGTAGCAGCCAGTTAAAATGGTGACAGATAATCACACTACAATTTGAGGTTGAGAATAGAATGCTGTCTTTAGGAAAGCTTCCCAGTGAGACCTTAAAGCCTGAGACAATCTGTTCTTCAGTTTTTGTCTCCTGTAAAAGCTCTGCCTTAAATCCAGCATCTCTCCATCTCGGATTTCTTCTCAGCTTGTCATTCTCCAAGCATCAACTTTAGAATCCGTGAGTAGTAGATTTAAAGAAAAAGAAAAACTCTCATCACTTTGGAGGCATGTTTTCACACGGAGGAAATTCAGTGAATTCAACGAATAAAAAATATTAGAACTAATTTAACAAGGTTGCAGAATACAAGGTCAATTAAAAAAAAAAAAAACATCAACTACATTCCTATATCTGAGTACCAATCAATCAGAAAGTGAAAGTTAAACAATAATTTACAAGACATCGGTTTCAGCTCTGACATTAACCTGGGCTGAAAAACAATTTTTCTTGGATGTCTTTGAAAGGTGGCAGAATATGTCACCTCAAAATATAACTCTTTGGCATAAGGATTATTTGAACTGGTTATTTTGAGAAACTGCAGATACAGGAGAAGCTCTGAAAACACAGTAGAAGTTATCCTTTTGTAAGGGAAATCTACCTTTATATAAGGCAATTTATATTACATAGGGGCCTGTACCAGGAAGAGAGCTTTCACATAGGTAAACTTTTCACCTGAGAGACATTTCAGGGCTTGGCAGGGTAAACTTTTTTATGAAACACTTCCTCCCCTCAGCTTCTAGTGACTTATATGGCTTCCTCCCCCTCCCCACCCCACCAAATCTTTTTTTTGTCTTTAGCTTAAACTGGCATTTAAGGTGGTGACTTGGGCCACATCAAGGAATTACTCTGTTTCCCTTGGGCTCTCCCACACATATGTGAGTTAATAAACTTCCGTATGTTTTTCTCTTGTTAATCTCTTTTTTATTATAGGGGGTCTCAGTCAAGAACTCAGAAGGGTAGAGGAAAAATTATTTTTATATTCAATTTTTATTGACGGCTTTTATATTTATCTTGACTATCTATAATTCATGCCCATTTCTTTGTATATCTAATGGTTTGATTGTGTGGACATTGTGTTGATGTTCTCTTAAAGTCTCCAAATTCCTCATCTTCCTCGAAAGAGGTTTGATTGTTGGTTTAACAGACAATTAAATTACCGGCTTATCACCTGAACCTTAATAGACTTGGTTTCATGCCATTTAGTCTGGATGTGTGCAAATTCCAATGTGTTGGCACATTCCTCTAACCTGGCACACTCGAACTCAAAACTTTGTTTCCCTGGTTACAAGTAGGTTTGTAGATTTTACTCCAAGGTGTGGTTCTTGCTTTTAAGATTCAGACCTTTGCCTTGTCCCAGCTGGATATCAAGGATTTTAATGGGGCGCTAAAATGATTTATTCTGGATGAGGTAGAACAAGTATTCCTAGTTCTTCCTCTAAGAATTTTGACCTCTGTCTTCTTATTACCATTCTCAACTCCACAGTAGCTTCTGTTTGGAAAGCCTCACTTTGGAAAGCCTCAGCTATGAACTTAGAACAGCCTAGTCATGACCTTCGGAGGCTACCACTCTGCTCAGCTCCATCATCTGATGGCTACTTCAGTATTCTCAGCCTCCAATTTCTTCATCCTCTTCTCCTCAACAATGTCATGAAATGCAGATTCTAGCTCTCCACTGCAGTTAGAAATTGCTCTAAAGCACAAAGCTGAGTGATTGTAGAACAGATACTTTCTTTCTTTCCTTCCTTCCTTCCTTCTGTCCTGTTTTCATAACAAGTTTAACGTAATCTCCTTAAGCATAAAACAGCATAATACCTAAAACTTATTAACATTAACCTTAAATAAACATGGATTGACTAAACGAATGCCTTGCTGAATTTCATTGCATCATCCTCAATTAATACTTAGAAGAATTCATAGAAAAATATTTCAAAACATTGACGTGAGTGCATTTTTTGGAAAAAAAAACAGATGAAGCAGAATGAGATAATCCTTTAGGTAAGTGATACTCTCAATAAAAATACAGAGAAATTTAATTATTTGAATTATGTTTTATGACGGGGGAGTTGTGTTGACATCATTTGGAGGTTGGGTCTAGCTGATCCCAAGATAGGTGTCTTGGGGAAACAAAGAAAAGGAAGATCTGATCCAACACTAAAAAAAAGCATATTGTGACAAAAAGCCTGGATAAGTCAGCTGTGATTAGACAGATGTCTGAACAATACTAGCTATTTTTACCCCATTTGCAAACCTGTAAAGAACCTTTACAGGATATTAAATAGTGGAGTAAATTGATACTGAAGACCACTTGGGATTATTCTTTCAATAGGGATTGAATATGTAAATCATATTGTTTTAGATGATAAAATAATACATATTTTCTGCCAGAAATTATAAAATTAGTAAGGAGAAAGCTGTCCTATTGCTGCCACTCACACAGAGATGGTTAAAATATCAGCATATATATTTTACGGAATTTTCTGATTTTTC
The DNA here is from genome assembly GCF_023065955.2 of Ursus arctos. Classification (NCBI taxonomy): domain Eukaryota; kingdom Metazoa; phylum Chordata; class Mammalia; order Carnivora; family Ursidae; genus Ursus; species Ursus arctos. Next base: position 8,387,809 of record NW_026622763.1, on the reverse strand, counting down.
ATAAAAGAATTTTCATAATCTTTGACAAAGTCCATCTAGCGATCCAGTATGTTTTCTAGATTATATTAAGTTTTAAGATCATATTAATATCTCTACAGCAAATATCCTTATAGTGCTAGCATTGAATTCAGTTAGAAAAATTACATACAGTAAATATAATCAAAAGAAGTGCACCCTAGGGACTAGTACAGTGCTTAGTTGAAGACTTTCGGTTTAGTCAATTTTGAAATTTCTATATCTGAAGGGCTATATTTACCTGCAGTGATAAACTCATGTACTCATCTTGGTCTTTGATCTCCTCCTGACTTTCAGCACTTGCAAAATGGTTCTTAAATATACATACAATAAACTTTTTGTAGAAAACACATATCAGAAGGATCGAACCCAGAAAATTTGCAAGAGGAACAGTAGTGCAATGCTAGCTATGTTGTTCATGGCTGTGAATAATGTAAAAAAAAAAAAAAAACAAAACAAAACTAGAAAGGAAGGCAATAGAGTATGAAACTCCTTTGCTGAGGGATGGAGTGTTAGGGAATAAGAAGGAATGTGGCAGAAACAGATAACAGCCCAGCCATTTCAAACACACTCAGTTAAGAAAATTACCAAGAGTAGAATATATTTCAAATGTTAAGTTTCACAATTATATAAGTATCCAGGTCTACAAAAACTAAGAGTTTTTTTCATATAATGAAATAACATATTTTCAAGATGTTTATTCTTGCTAACCATTCTCAACCTCCTCTTTAGTATTTTTCACAGTGCTGTAGCTAAAGGCAATGAAAATTAGATCTTCCCTACATTAGTTCAGCTGTTACCTGAACGAACTAATTGTTTAAAATGTGTAGGAATGATTCTTCAGAAATTGCTGAAATGGAGAGTATTTTTTCCCGTGTATTAAGAATACATTTTTGTCTTGTGAAAAGAAAAAGATATGCAATAAAAATCAATTTCTTTCTTATTTAAAAAAATAAGTAGAACAAGTCAAATGATTAAGTTACCAAACAGCTAACTTGCTAGATTAGAAAACAGATATTTCTATCTTCTTAGACAAATGGTTCTGGATATTCACCAAGTGATGAAGTAGTAGAGATCTACATAATGCCTTTGTAGAGGCCCAGGGCAAGCTGCCTCAAAGGGACCTCAATGACGTTTGGATTATTTTGAATTGAAGCTCTTTGGGAACAGCCAGTGCAAGGACACTCAGACCCTCCTTTATCCCCCTGAAAGCAGGAAACCAATCTCCCATATGAAATGTACCCTGCTTTTACTAAGAAGTAAAAAGACATCCTTATTGCCAGAGATAGGGACTTAAAAGTTGAGAAAACTTTAGAAATAAACCTTGTTATTTTTTTAACTAATTTATTTCCTGAGCCCAAATTCCACTTAGAATTGCTCACTAATTAAATCTTCCAAACACCTGTTTTCCTTACCTTGTAAATTCCTCACAAATTAGTTGTCTCCTTGTCTAAAACATATAAAAACTGCCTGCCTTGGTCATTTTTTTTTTTTTCAGTTCTCAATTTCATTATTGGACCTCAGCAAGCAGGTAATAAAACTTTGTGGTTTTTTTCTCTCCTGTTAATCTGTCTCATGTAAATTTATTAGTCCTGCTGGAAGATCTTGAAGGATAAAGAATTTTTCCTTCCTGACATCTTCAGTTTGGAAAATATAAATCCAAACCAACCAAAGATCACTCAATTCCAATTCATACAAAATACAGTTTGTTTGTTTGTTTGTTTGTTTGTTTGTTTGTTTGTTTGTTTTAAGGGGGAGTAAAAGGAAGTGTTAGGCAAGAATGTAGTAGTCCTTTGTTTAAATGAATGTCTTCATGAGCCACTCAAACATTTCACAGACAAGTCTTTCCTAAGACCAATCATCTACATGCTATAGGAATGAATGCCTAAAAGCAAACTGAAAACAAACAAAACAAAATACAAAACAACGTACAAATAAGAAACAACTCATGGGACAGATTCCTCATGACTAAAGGTAAGTTATGTTTCTTTTTTTTTAAATGTTTTTTTATTATATTATGTTAGTCACCATACAGTACATCCCCGGTTTCCGATGTAAGGCTCAATGATTCATTAGTTGCGTATAACACCCAGTGCACCATGCAATATGTGCCCTCCTTACTACCCATCACCAGTCTATCTGAGAAGTTATGTTTCTATTTTGAAGCAAATATCTTTTAGTTCCATTTCAATGGGTATGGAGGGTTTAATTTACCCCCGCTGTTATCACTAACTATTTATCACCACTGAAAGTCGGTTTATTTACCAGATCCCAGCATGTTTTGTTGCTCGCATGCTCCTCTATCTGTGTGTCTAACATTGACCCTTCACGTTTAAACATGGAAGGCCCTAGAAGGTGTATACATATTATTGATCATGTTCTAATAATAGAGCTGAGTCCAACATCTTGCTTTGTAGATGTTTTTGTAGAACACAACCACCGTGTAAATGATACTTTTCTTGGAAAGAATCCATTTGGACCATTAATATTTAAAATAGTAGCTCTCCCTGTGGACCAATGGGAGCATATTACAGAAGTTGTATAAACTGAGCAGAAATGACTTATGAATAAATCTTGTCACGTGACTGAAGTAATAAGTGATTGGAAAATTTCGAGTATGAAAAACTATTTGGACTAGAACTTTAATCAATACCTTCTAGACTACTGCTCCATTTATGACAGGGGTTGACAGATTGTAGCTCACAGACCAAACCAGGCATCACTCTTTCTATAAATATAATTTCATTGGAATATGTCCACACCCATCATTTACATATTGTCTATGGTTTCTTTTGCACTATAACAATAGAGCTGAGTGCTTGTAACAGAGACCATATGGACCACAAAGCTTAAAATATTTATTTTCTGGTCTTTGATAGAAAAAAAAATTGCTGATCTCGCACATGATATTACCGGCCTAAGAAGCCTCACAAATGAGAAGATTAAAGCCTCATGGAGTCCACAGATGTATTTTGTTTGGTTGAATAATTCTGTTGTTACAATTTTGGTTTTTATTTTTATTGTTAGTTTTCTTTGTGTTTCTTTGATAGGGCATCCATTCTTCAAGTCTCCACGGTCCCTAACCCTTACTTTATCTCATACTTTCTTGCCTCTCTCATTTCCTCACCCTGTTAGTCATTTGCCTTAGCCATCTAACTCATGAAGGAATTTAAATGGGAAAACTGTGAGGTAGAAAAATAATAAGTTATCAGTATATAATGAACTCGAATATATGACATGTTCACCTACATGACTTAACAAGTAAACATGTGCAGTTTAAGAAATGAAACCTAGATGAAATGATGTATTGATTTAACTTCTAACTATAGTTTAGGCACTGATCAATGAAGAGTGAGAGTGATTTGGTTTAGCCAATGCAATAGACACTGAGAAACTACTATATTTCTATGTTCATCAGATATTATTTTAACATCAGTTCTCTTTTATTTCCCATGTCCATTTATACCATTCAGGACTGCAGCGATAGCAGATAAATCCATTGTTAAATAGCCCCATCCCTACTGCCAATATATGATTTCACTATTGATGTTCTCACATTTCTGGCTAGAAGAGAACACATCATATCAAATGGTTAGTCTGACAAAAGAAATACAACCAATAGCCAAATCTTGAGTTTCTTGAAGTTCTTGAGAAATAACATGTCAAAGGTGTGGACCATATGTATGAAAGATGCATTATTATCAAAAAACAACCACTGATTCATCAACTGTGACATCATGTTTTTTTTAAAGATTTTTTGTTCATTTATTTGTCAGAGAGAGAGCAAAAGCAGGGGGAGCAGCAGGCAGAGGGAGAAGAAGCAAGCCCCCCATTGAGCAAGGAGCCAGATGTGTGACTTGATCCCAGGATCCTGGGATCATGACCCGAGCCAAAAGCAGATACTTAACTGAGCCACCCAGGCATCCCATGACATTATGTTCTATTGTAATTTATGACACTTCATTAATCATAGCATGCACTCATATACTCTGAAGCAATCTTTTTCTCTGTCTCTCTCTCTCATGTGCACCTGCTATTATACAATATATAATTAATATAATGTGATCTTATATAATTTAACTTAACATAATATCATATGATATATTTATACTATATAATAAGTAATATTTCATGTTGCTAGAATTTTTCTTACCTCCACAAAGTTAACCAAACTCTTGAAAATTCAGAAAAAAATAGAAATTCTCAGCAAGGAAATAGAAAATATAAAACCAAACTAAACAGAAGTTTTATATCTGAAAAAATATACTAGCTGAAGTAAAATAAATCACTGGATGTGCTTAATAGCAGAATGGAGGTGACAGAAGAATGAATAAATGAATTTGAATATGGATTAACAAAAATCACCTGATGTGAAGAACAGAGAAAAGAAGATTGAAAAAAAATAACCTCAAGGACAGATGGGCAGTGTCAGAAGTCTAACGTTCCTATGAGTGGAGTTCAAAGAAAAAAAGGGGGGGGAGAAAAGACAGGTGCAGGAAAAAAAAATTAGAATAAATAATGTCTTAAAACTTCTCAAATTTGGAAAAGCCATAAATTTACAGATGCAAGAGGCACAGGAAAAAAAAAAAAGAAGAATAAAATCGAAGACAGTCACACTCAAACACATGATAACCATACTGGTAAAAACCAAAGATAAAGAAAAAAGCAACCCCCCCCAAAAAAAACCCTTGAAAGATCCAGAGAAAAACAACACATGACATGTAAATGAATGCAGAATCAATATCTGCTATTTTTTTTTCAAACATTGTGTCACATCTTGGCAACCCAAAAATGCATAAAATGACTCATTAAGTACAAGTTTAAGATATTCACCCTTTTAGGGATTTGTCATTTCAGGACTTATGAGCCGCAGACAGCAAGACTAGATGAGCTGTGTAGGAGGTCTACTGGGGGAAGGTCCATGGAGGCAAAGTAGGAGAGGTAGGAGGAGGTAAATGAAGCCCTCAGACCAGATGCAGAGGTGACATCTATGAAGAGAAAGAGAAGGGGGAAGATGGAGTAGGAGGGGTTCAAACTGCTTCTGTAAGGCTTGGCCAACCTAATAGGGAGTTCCTTTGCAAACATCACCTGATACACTGTCCCAACTGAGGCAGAAATGGTCTGGCTCTGGGACTCTTGCCTCCCTCAGTTGCTGATGGGGAGTGGCCCTGGGGACATGTGGCCTCAGTGGGAGCCCCATTGCTGATCTGAAGATACTTCCCCCCAAGGCGGTTTTATTGGAAGGAAGCATGACTCCACAGTCACCACAATGGATTTCTTTCAAATACATGCTTCTTGTTGATTAATATTGATAAACTAAACTAAACTTAACTTCAACTAAACTAAACTAAACGTCAAACTAAACTAAACTAAACTTAAATGATAAACTAAACTTCTGTTTAGTTTGGTTTTATATTTTCTATTTCCTTGCTGAGAATTTCTATTTTTTCTGAATTTTCAAGAGTTTGGTTAACTTTGTGGAGGTAAGAAAAATTCTAGCAACATGAGATATTACTTATTATATAGTATAAATATATCATATAATACATCATATGATATTATGTTAAGCTAAATTATATTAATTATATATTGTATAATAGCAGGTGCACATGAGAGAGAGAGAGAGAGAGAGAGAAAGATTGCTTCAGAGTACATGAGTGCATGCTATGAGCTTTTAGGCTTCTCCATCATAAAATTTTTAGAGAGAAAAGCCAAAGGAGTAGGAGATGGCTATCAATGAGAACAAAATGGAACATTTAACTTATTCATCTGCTTTATTTATGTACTTATTTATTCATTTATTTTTCTTTGCCTTCTATTATAAAATATAAGCACCATTAGGGCAATCGTGTCTTTTAGTCACTGTTGTATCCCATTCTATACAATGATGCCTGGATCATTTGCTATTTATCAATGAATAAGTGACTGAATAAACAAAAAAGTTTCTGGGAAGTATCTTAAAATCCAGAATGTAGTAGGTTTAAAACCACTTTTGATTTGGTATTTCTGCACTCTTATGTCTGGAGGAGCTATGCTAGCAACCAATACTAATCGTTAAGAATTATTATTTTAGGAGCTCAGGTTGGTAGATACTGAGAGGCATATCACTGATTCAAAGTTGGAGCAATCCTCCAAACTGCTTATCATTTCTCCAAATACAAAGCATGAGCAGATTACTCTTCACCAAGGATGACAGAAGCTAGAGAAGAGGATCCAGGCTCCACAGATGGGCTTGGTGCAGACTTCAGGTGAACTTTACCACTAACATTTAGTCACCTTGGTGCAGCCCAAATGTTCTGCTTGAGAAACTCCTGTTATGCCTTCTCCAAACCACTTACTGTCTTACACCAAGGAGACTTATTGGTCACTTTGTTGCTGGCATATGTTAATAAAAGTTAGTAGAACTTTGTAGTTTAGAAGTTCAAGGAGTTTTTTTTTTCTACCAATGCAGACTCTTCGATGTTACTGAGAATAGAAAGAACCTAAACACAAAGGTAACATATTGTCAATGTAATGTGGTTTTCCACTATACTGAGGATAACACTGATGACTGAAACAACTCTTTCCAGGAAGATTAACAATCTCTGGTCTAGCTCCTCAATTTCACTACTTCTGTCCTGTATTCCCAAGGCTAGTTTCTGTTTTCTGGATCCCAAGGCTAGCCAAGAGCCACAGTCTTGCTGATTTAGACAGCTGAGTTTGAAACAAACCAGAGAGATTGGGGGAATCCAGTGATCCCAGAAACTTCTGCTATATATGAACCACATGCCTAGGTTTGCCCGGAACAGTTCCAGTTTACATTTAGTGTTCTAGAGTAACTTCTTAATACTTTCCCCAAAAGTATATCAAGAATAACCCAGTTCAAATGATAAATTATGCAGAACTTTAAAGATAAGTCACACCTGGTTCTTACACATCAGCTGCTGGAGGACAAATTCAGATACTGGAGTAGCACAACCAATTCTTTTAAGTTATCCTTGTTAACATTATAAGTTTCTTATATTGGATATTGATAAATAACCTCAAAATGAATTAAATATTTATTAAATTATAAATGTAATATAAAATGTATAATTTAATAAATACTTCAATTCTGGCCTTGTAATACAATGAGTATGCTAGGAAATGGGTTAAACATTATAATGATCATTTGCTAAGTAAAGTAGTTCCCTTCCCTTTTTACAAACACAATTAGAGTGCTATGGGATTTTTTATATTTTAATGTGTTTATTTTATGTGAAGAAATGATGCTACAGAGGCACTTAAGGTCATCTGTTTTTAAAAAAATTTTGCCAAACAGAACTGACTATATCTGGAAAGCCATATTTTCTCACCTCTTCTGTCTGTGGGCTCTGGTTCATTGATTATTGTTTAGGGACAGCTGAATGCAGTTTTAGATAAGAGCAAATCTATAAATACAGGTGTTCAAGGCTAACAAATCTCCAGACAAGCAAATACTTGACCTTGATCTCATTAGATACCTAATCTGATCAACTGAGATAACTGTTCCAGACGGATTAATCATATTACTTTGCATCTATGAAGGGCTTTTCTTCAAAGTTCAAAGCTCCAGTTAGCATGGCAATGTATATTGGAATTTGAGAACTACACACACATACATCACTTTCACTTCTCTATGAAGAGACTTAGCTATGAGACTTAAATTCAATACATAAAAACTAGAAATTTGGAAAAATACATTTAGTATCTGCCAGTAGGAAAATAAAACTAAAATTTTTAGCACTTTGAAAGCATTAATATAAGTAATCATAAGTAATCTCAAGGCACCCAGTTGTACTTAGTGACCAGTAAGTGGGCCTAGAAAACACAGTAAATAGGCTCTTAAATACGGGAATTTTACTTTTTCAAAACACTTTTGAACACATTTCATTTTGTACATAAAATTCCCTCATGATAATTTGTGGGACTGTTGTCATTTCCATTTTACAGAAAAATCCAAAGAAAATTTTCTTAAAATTTTGTTCAGTGTTCTCTATTAATAAGTAATTTCACATATATCATTTCCATGATTTTCACGGTTGGTTAGATTTGAAACTTTTCTATATATACTCTTACTTGGGGTCTTATTATGGGTAATCTGAAAGCAGAGTTGCTGAAGTTCAGGGTGAAGGGAGGGGAGTCTTTCCAAACCCTATCTTCTGGTACCCCTCCTCATCTCAGCACACACCTCCTGAAGCATCTCCTCAGAACACCCAGAAGAAACATCCTAGTAGCATTTTAAAAGAGAGTTTCTTTATATTTTATTAATTTTGTGAGGGAGTCATAAGATTTAAGAAAACAACTTAAGAAATGGAAGTTTAATGATGACAATCTTTTCATTTGAAAGCAGACAGTTAATATGAAGCAATAGAAGACCTTGAACCTTGGCTTTATGGTCCTCATCCATTATTTTTCCACGTTGAAAAAGTGATAAACTTGAAGTTCCAAATGATCAGGCTGTTTATTAATCTGAACAAGAGCAGATCTCCCTATTCTGAAGGTCTACATGTCACTACTTTGAATATATGATAGCATTGATCAAGCCACCACTATCCTGGTTAAGATTCCAGCAATTGGGGGCGCCTGGGTGGCTCAGTCGTTAAGCGTCTGCCTTCGGCTCAGGGCGTGATCCTGGCGTTATGGGATCGAGCCCCACATCAGGCTCTTCCACTATAAGCCTGTTTCTTCCTCTCCCACTCCCCCTGCTTGTGTTCCCTCTCTCGCTGGCTGTCTCTATCTCTGTCGAATAAATAAATAAAATCTTTAAAAAAAAAAAAAAAGATTCCAGCAATTTGCTTAGTCCCACTTTGGTCAGATGGAGCCAAGAGACTTTCTTTTCTTTTACTACTTGAACTTCCAGGTGTTCAGACCCTGGTGTCTGTTATATGAAGCTTAAGATGTCTTTTGGATGTTAAAGAGGGCTAGTCCTTTGGGATGAGTCTTGGTTAACAGAGGAGACTCATTGTTTTCTGCAAGGTTCCCAGTAGATCAACTGGCTGCTGTCGCCTAGTGTCCTCATTCAACAGCATCCAGAAAGAACAGCTCACTGGCACTACCAGAGGAACCTCCACATACATCCCATGCAGTCTTCATTTGTGTGAATCCATTCTTCTCCTTGATCCGCTTTCCACCAGCTTATATTGAGACAGAGGATGGTAATAGCAACAAAAGTATCTTCCCAATTATGCATCCAAATTTTGGTCATTACTTAAACCACACTTTTAAAACTTATGTAGAAGTATGTCTCATTTATTTTCTGATCCTATTATGACCTCTTTCATTCAAAATCAGGGGTTAATTCATGTCCTGCATTTGGGGTAGTAAAAAGGAAAACATGGGGAAAGATTTAATGAGTGAGGTAGCATGAGGAGTATTATTTGGAAATATTATTCTTCCAAATATCTATTTATTGTTTATCTATCTATCTATCTATCTATCTAATCTATGAAAACAGCTAAGTGAAATATGTAAGATAGACAAGTACTGCATATTTCCCTTATATGAGGTACTTAAAAGAGTCAAATTCATAAATTCAAAGACTGAAATGCTGGCCACTAGGAGTTGGGGAAGGAGAAGTTAGGAGTTACTTATCAACAGCCATAAAGTTTCAGTTAAGTAAGATGCAAAAAAGAAGATAAAGTACACATGGAGCCTTTTTTTTTTTTAAGAAAGAGGGAAAAACTGTTGACATAACCAATATGAAGGCATGAAGACTACAGAGATCTATTCCTGAAATGAATAATTATAACTGGTGAATGTCTTGAAAAATAGTCTTTGACACTGTCCCAGAGGCACATAGCAAATGAATAAATATCTATTCAAAAAAGTCTATTAAAACTAGGTAAGGACAGGCAGACTCTACTGTAGTATTTAAACCACAACATTCTCTGTCCCTAACCCCTCCTTGTTTAACATGATTGAAAACCCATTTCAGGAAAATATAGCCAATAAAACAGGGACCCCCTCACCCTCCTGCTCTTGTCAAGGGCTACTGTATTTCCATTCAAGGAGAAGGTGGTCAGCGTTTCCCATTGCCTCCGGCTATGTGTTGCGGAGGCTAAATACCAGGTGAGTGTGACTGAGAGATTGATGTCTACACCTGGACCCTCTTCATAAAATGGAGGCCCTAACTCAGGCACAACATTATGAGACTACTTGGACTCTGATTACCATGGCCCAGTCTGTTTGAAGAACAAAACTCCCACACCAAGAGAGGCAGGTTGAGGGGTGCCTGGGTAGCGCAGTCGTTAAGCGTCTGCCTTCGGCTCAGGGCGTGATCCCGGTGATCTGGGATCCAGCCCCACATCAGGCTCCTCTGCTGGGAGCTTGCTTCTTCCTCTCCCACTCCCCCTGCTTGTGTTCCCTCTCTTGCTGGCAGTCTCTGTCAAATAAATAAATAAAATCTTAAAAAAAAAAAAAAAGAGAGAGAGAGGCAGGTTGAAAATACACAGTGCTCTATGCATAAATCATGGATGCCATCCCAAGAGAAGCAGGCTAATGTTCTTACTCCCAGTTCCAGAACTGTGCCTCAAGATTTTACCCACAGAAGGCAGCATCCTGTAAGAACAGAAAGCTCTGAAGCTCTCCCTATAGGAAATTATTTCATTTGAAACAGAGTGTAAGAAGTTCAAGCCTAAGAGCACTTTCAAAACTATGGTCATTATGGTGGTAAGCAATTAACAAGAAGCTATTCACTTAAGAAAGGCCAAAAGCTAAACTGTTGGCCAGTTAGTTGATCAGAGAGAACCATGGAAATAACAAACCAATTCAAAAATGATCAAAATAGCTGAATAGAAATTTTTTCGACGAATATGTATAAATCTAATAAACCCATGAAATTTGCTCAGCATCATTAGTAATCAAATATTTACAATCAAATCATAATGAAATACTACTTAATACCCACTAAGATGACTATAAATAAAAAGTTTCCTAGATACATTGGCAAGGATGTGGAATATTTGCAACTCTCATATGTTGATGATGGGGATGTAACACGGTGCAGCTATTTGGGAACTAGTTCTTCAAAAAGGCTAAACAAAGAATTAGCATATTACCCAGTAATGCTTATACTAGTTACATATCTGAAACAATGAAAACACATAGCCAAAAAACTTGTAAATACATTTTAAAAGCAACATTATTCATAATAACTTCTAAATGGAAACAGTCCTGCTGTCTATCAATTGATAGGTAAATAAATATGTTATATCCACACAACAGAGTATCATCTGGTAATAAAAAAAAATGAAGTACTGACACATGTCACGACATCGATTAACCTTGAGAACATACTAAACGGTAGAAATCAGTCACAAAAGAAACCCCTGTATTTTATTATTTCTTTTGTATGAAATATCCAGGATATGAAAATTTATAGAGACATAGATTAATGATTGCCTAGGGTTGGAGGGGCTGGGGAGAAATAGAAGGGAGTGAATGCCAGAATATCAGCTTTTCTTTTGGGATTAATGAAAAAAATTTCTTTAAGATTTTATTTATTTATTTTAGAGAGAGAGAGAGACAACTCAAGAGGGAGGGGCAGAGAGGGAAGGAGAGAGAGAGAATCTTAAGCAGACCCCATGTTGAGGTTGAAGCCCAATGCAGGGCTGGATCCCAGGACCCTGAAATCACAATCTGAGCCAAAACCAGGAGTCAAACACTTAAACAACTGCGCCAATCAAGTGCCCCAAATGAAAATGTTCTATTAATTGACTATGGAGATTGTTACACAACTCTCTCAGTAGTTAGAAAAATTAATTATATACTTTAAGTAGATGAATTATATGATAGTATATGAATTATATCTCAGTAAACCTGTACCAAAGAGAGATAGAGATGGGCATAGAAATAGAGATATGCAGTACTTGTCTTTCTGTATCCGGTCTATTTCACCTAACATAATGTCCTCCAAGTCCACCCATGTTGTCACGTACTGAAGAATTGTCCCTTTTTTAAGGCTGAATAATGTCCATTGTATGCATATACTCTATTTACTTTATTCTTTAATCAGTTGCTGGACATTTAGATTGTTTCCACATATTGACTATTGTGAATATTGCTTCAGTGAACATCGGAGTCATAATATCTCTTCAAGATCCTGATATTAATTATTTTGGAAATATACCCAGAAACGGGAATCACTGGATCATATAGTAGTTTAATTTTTAAGTTTTTGAGAAACTCTTTACTATTTTCCGAAGAGGCTACACTATTTTACATACTCACCAACAATGTGCAAGGATTCCAATTTCTCCACGTCTTTGTCAACATATGTATTTTTTTTGTAATAGCCATTATGACATATGTGAGATGATATCTCATTTTGGTTTTGATTTAAATATCACTGATGATTATCTGTGATCAGCAATTCAGTGATGATGAACATTTTTTCATATACCTTTGGCCACTTGTAGGTCTTCTTTGGATAATTATCTATTCAAGGCCTTAGTACATTTTTTAAATCTAGTTATTTGGCTTTTTGTTTTTGAGTTGTTTGAGTTCTTTATATATTTTGGAGATTAACCTTTTATTAGATACATAGTTTGGAAATATTTTCTCCCCTTCCATAGGTTGGCATTTCACTCTGTTGTTTGTTTCTTTTTTTATGCAGAAACAATTTAGTTTGATGTAATCCCATTTATTTGTTATTTATTTATTTATTTATTTATTTATGTTGTTGTTGTTGTTGTTGTTGTTATTTCTGTTGCCTATGCTGCTGGTGGCATGAAATGAGTGCCAAAATCAATGCCATAAAGCTATTCTGTGTTTTCTTCTTGGATTTTCAGAGTTTTATTGTTATATTTTGTTCATTAGTTCATTTTGACTTGATTTTTATGTATTGCACAGAATAGGTTCCAATTTCATTTTTTCATGTATTAATACCCACTTTCCCAATACTATTTGTGGAAGAGACTAGTCTTTCCCCATTGTGTATTCCTGGCACCCTTTTGGAAAATGAGTTGGCCATATGTGTGCATGTTTATTTCTGGGTCTCTTCATTGTGTTCCACTGGTCTCTATTGTCTATGTTTATTTCTGTGTTTTGATTACTGGAGTTTCATAACATATTTTGAAATCAGGAAGTGTAGTGCTTACGGCTTTGTTCTCTCACAGGACTGTTTGGCTCTTCATTACGTTTTGTGGTTCAATATCAATTCTAGAATTGCTTTTTTTCTATTTCAGTAAAAAATATATCTGGCATTTCCATAGAGATTACATTGAATCTATATGTCCCTTTAAGTAGCACAGATATTTTAAAATATTAAGTCTATGAACATTAAGATGTCCATTTGTTTGTGTCTTGTTTAATTTCCTTAATGAATGTGTTGTAATTTCCAGTATATAAATCTTTCAACTCTTTATTTGTATATATATATTTATACATATAATTTATATATATAATTTATATATATTTATATACATTTGTTTATTATATAAAATATTGAAAATGGGATTGTGAATCAGTAATCAAAACCTCCCAACAAAGAAAAGCCAGATGGCCTCATTGCTGAATTCTACCAAACACTGAAGAAAAATTAATACCAATCCTTCTGAAACTTCTAAGAAATTGAAAAGGAGGATCCACTTCCAAATGTATTAACAAGGATTACCCTTATACCAAAGCCAGACAAAGACACCAAAAGAAAAGAAAACTAGAGGTCAGTATCTGAAGAATACTTCAATAAATGCAACAATCTTCAATAAAATACTGTCCAATGAAATCCAATAGCACATTACAAGGATCATATAGCATGACCAAGTAGTAGTTATCCTTGGGATGCAAAGATAGTTTAACATACAAAAATGAACTAATATGATTCATCATATCAGCAGAATAAAAAATTTTAAAAAAGCATATGATTGTTTCAATACTTGCAGAAAAAACATTCAATAAAATTTAAGAACTTTTCATGGTAAAAACTCTCAACAAACTAGTAATAGAAGGAAAATACCACAACATAGTAAGGATCACCTCAGAAAAGCCTATAGTTAACATCATATCCAATGGTAAAAAAATGGAATTAAAAAAAAATCAGGAACAAGGCAAGGATGACTACTCTCACCACTTAAATTTCTAGTCAGAACAATTAGACAAGAGAAAGAAATAAAAGCATCCAAACTGGTAAGGATAAAGTAAAATTATCCTTTTTTGTTGATGACATAATCTTCTATATAGAAAATTCCACAGACTCCATAAAAATTGTTAAAACTAATAAATTGAGGAAACTTGTGGGATACAAAATCAACACACAAAAATAAGTTGTGTTTCTGTACACTGACTACAAGCTATCTGAAAAGGAAATGACAAAAATTATCCCAACACTTTTTAATCTATTAACATGTATTCTTTTTACACTGCTTGATTTAATTGGTAACAAAAGCACTGATAGTGACAATCTTGCCTCACTTCTGATTTTGAAGAGAATGCTAAAAATATTTGACTATAATAGTATAACTTTTACTGTTAATTTTTCCAATAGCTTTATGGAAATATAACTCACATATCATACAACTGCCCATTTAAAGTGTATAACTTAAGGGTTTTTAGTATACTCACTGATACATGCAACCATCACCACAATCAAACTTATAACCTTTTCTTCACCTTAAAAATAAACTCTGTACCCATTTGCATGTGGCTATTCAGTTTTCCAACATCATTTATTGAAAGGACTGTCTTTCCAACTGAATGAACTTAACCTTTGTCAAAAATCATTTAACAATATAAACATGAGTTTATTTTTGAGCACTCAGTTCTATTCCATTGGATATCATATCACAGTGTCTTCATTATGATTGCACTGTAGTAAGTTTTGAAATAATGTGAGTCTTCCAACTTTGTTCTTTTCAAGACTGTTTTGACTATTATAGGTCCTTTGAATTTCCATGTTAATTTTAAGATCTGCTTGTCAATATCTGCTAAAAAACAATCTGATAGTTAAATGGATTATGCTGAATTGGCAGCTCAATTTGGAGACCATTATCCTCTACCCAATATTCAGTCTTCTGATCCATTAACATAAGATGTTTTTCTATTTTTTAAATATTCTTTAATTCCTTTCAAGAATGTTTTATAGTTTTCTGTGTATAACTTCTGATAATATTTTTAAAGGAGTTGCTTTATTAATATAATTTTTAAGTTTGTTCTTTGCCAATGTATAGAAATAAAAAACTTTCTATTGGTCTTGTTTCCATGATGAATTCATTTATTAGTTCGAATAGTTTGTTTTGTTTTCATTAAGTTTGTTTTGTTTTTAGTGGATTAAGAGCTATCTTTTACAGCCTGCTTTTCACCTTAGACACAATCTCAGATCCAGGGCTCCGGAGATGTTCTGGGAACGATGGCATGCTTCTCTGAGTTCCTGCCCTGCTTTAAAAACAGCCAAGTGCTCAGTGAAAAGGGAAATAGCTTACCTTTTCTAGCATGGAACCACTGCCTTATAAGCTAATGAGGGGTGATGGGGGCCCCAGTGTTGTCATGCCCAAAGTAGAGCTTTCATTCCACAAATGGAAGAAGCAACCTCTGACATCTTATACCCAGAGCTTAGCCTCAAAGGTAGCTTGGAGTAGAATTAGAAATACTTCTGAGTAGGACATCCTCTAACTGAGTCTGGGGTTGCAGGAGCCCTGTTTTCTTGGCTGCCCCAGTTTGGAGGACTCTCTGTCTTCCTGAGCTGGAGGTTGTCAGAAAAGGAAGGGACCAGTCTTGAATTTTTTTTAAGACTTGATTTATTTATTGGACGGAGAGAGACACGGTGAGAGAGGGAACACCAGCAGGGGGAGTGGGAGAGGGAAAAGCAGGCTTCCAGCTGAGCAGGGAGCCCAACGCAGGGCTTGATCCCAGGGCCCTGGGATCATGACCTGAGTCGAAGGCAGACACTTAATGAGAGCCTCCCTGGCACCCCAAGCCCAGTCTTGATTAAAACATACTGAATCTCACTTTTCTTAGTGAATTTTTATGGATTTCTTGAATAGATGTTTCTCATTTATTGCATGTCCTGAGGATGATTTCCAAAGACTTTAGATATTTTTGAAAGTAATCTCCATGCTCAACATGGGGCTTGAACTCATGACCCTGAGATCAAGAGTCATATGTCTTACCAACTGACCAAGTATATAAATTACATATATTTTACATATATAATTTTCATTAGTTTCATTGGGGGATGGATCTCTGGTTCCTCAGAACTGTTAAAGACGTTTCTTTCTACTCTTGATTTACTAGGAATTCTATAGCAAATGGGAATTATCACTTATCAAATTATCTTTCTGCATCTATAAAAATGATTAAAAATTATACTGAAAATATTTTTTACATACAAGAACACTTTGATTATTTGCATAGAATGTTTTTTTCCTTTAAAAAAACACTTTTGTTGGGTATAGATGAACATATAAAAATAATCACATTGCTTTAAAAATAAGATGTAGCAAAAAAATAAAGTTTTAAATAGATAACACATGTAAAATGACAACAAATATAAAGTATCTAGAATATCTGTTCACAAATCTTAATAAAAAATATTAAATATTACTAAGAACATTAAAGAAAATCTAAATAACTAAAGAGATCTAACATGTTCATGGTTAAGAAAAAATAATTTTACAAAATTGTTAATTATTCTAAAGTAACATATCTCTTGGAAACAAATTTAATGAATTTCCTAAAACAAGTTTGAAAATTGACTAGCTAATCCTAATACATAGAAGGGATTTGGGACAATATTAGTTAATATAAATTTAAGTAAGAAAAATATGGCATCAAACAATAACAAACCATATAAATACTATTGTTAAAAATATAGTTCCCTAAGTTAATGGTGTGGGAATATATTAAATGGAAACTTGATATGTAGAAGATATGGCAATGTAGGACAAAGGGAAAGGATGCGTCACTCAATATATTTTACTGATGTAGCTATCTATATGGAAAAAAATCTCAGATCCATGTATCTTACCAGACAAAATCAATTTTAGCAAGTTAAAGTATAAATATGAAAGTTGAAATTTTTAAAGTTTTAGAAATAAAATCTTAAATGTTTATAACTTCTGAAAAGGAAACATTTTTATAAGATATCCACACATATAAATTGTAGCATTAGTAAACTTGAGTACATTAAAAAATTCATGTTTTCAAGATATGTGAACAAAAAGTACATTTACATCTGCCAAAGTATTAGCCCTGTGAATAAATATATATCCCCTTTCAATTTATCAAAAATATCTAAGGGCCTTCTAGAAATCATTTTTAAAACGATAAAAATTCCAATAGAGAACATGGCTAAGAGAAATAAGCAAATCACACAAGGGAATACATACAAATAATTAGAAATGCAAATTAAAATCACTATTATATACTGTAAGTCACTCATTAGATAACCATAAATAAATTAAATTAAGCAATATAAATGTTCTGAAAAATCAAGTATTTTTTAGAAGGTGAAGTAACAGGGATTGTAATATATTTTTAGTAAGAAGTGAGTGAGTAAAGACATTTTAAGAAAAATCATGGCACTAAGTAAGAAGTCTGAAGTAGCACACATCCTAAATATAATTCCATTTTAGATGTATATACCAAGAATTCATGCACAATTAGAAG
The DNA here is from genome assembly GCF_023065955.2 of Ursus arctos. Lineage (NCBI taxonomy): Eukaryota > Metazoa > Chordata > Mammalia > Carnivora > Ursidae > Ursus > Ursus arctos. Next base: position 8,370,193 of record NW_026622763.1, on the reverse strand, counting down.
GAGATGTTTAAAAATATTTATAGTACCGTTATTTATCATGGAAAAAAAAAAGCCAAAGACAAGCAACTACCAATGATAAGTAAATTATGCTATGTTGATACTTGTGGGGTAAATCTTAAACAGTTTTTAAAAGTTGATTTATCTTAAATGTATGTATTAGAAAAAAATAAAGTTGGAAATCTATTATGATTTAGGTATCTGTTTCAATAAGGCAAAAAAGAACATAAAGTAAGAAATGTAAAGAAACATGTTTTACGAAGTGCAGAAATCAACAAAATAGAAAACAGATGTGAAATAGAAAATGTATAAACAAGCTAAATGTTGGTTCTTTGGAACATATTTAAGAAGTTGATAAATGGTGACAGAAAATAAAAATACCCAATCATCAATATTAGAAATGCATAAAATGGTACTTCTACAGATCTTGTAAACAAAATTTATAATAAAATAGTAATTCCAACAAATTCCACATCCATAATTTTAATTACAGAAATTCATTAGAGAAAATCAAATTTGTCTATCTATTAAGAAATTAGCAGATAAATGACAAAACATAATATATGGACATATAGATAACTTGGTAGATTGACAAATTTTAAAAATATCTCCTCCAAATATCAATATAAACATACATACACACAGTAGGCCCAGATAACTACTAAATAAGCTACCAAGTAGTTAAGAAAGATAATAATACTGGTCTTTAGCAAACTCATCAGTAAATATAGAGAGAAGAATTCTTAAATCTTTTTATAAGACCAGCAAAACTCTACTACCGAAATTTGACAATGATATTACAAGAAATACAATCTGTCAGAACAAGTTCTCTTATGAACATAGATGCAAAATCCCTAATAAAATATTAGCGAGTCACATATACTGACATATAAAAATAAAGATTATATTCAATGTTCAATTAGGATATTTATTAATAATGCAAGCTTGGTTTAGAATTTAAAAATGAGTCAAGGTAATTCATGTCAATAAAAGGAGAATACAAAAAAATTACATCTTGATCGATGCAGAAAGAGAATTTGATAAAATTTAAAAAACATTCATGATAAAATTCTTAGTAAACTAGCAATAGAAGGAAATTCTCTCAATGTGATAAGGAATATCTACAAACAATTATAGCTTATATAATACTGGATAGTGATATATTGAAAATTTCCTGCTGAAATTGAAAGCCACCCACAAGTCCCAGTTCCTTCCCTAGAATTTAGTCCTAGATATCACAAAAAGACAAAAAAAAAAGAAAGAAAGAAAGAAAGAAAGAAAGAAAGAAAGAAAGAAAGAAAGAAAAAGAAACGAAAGTTACAATAACTGGAAATGATTTAATAAAACTTCCCTGCATTTGTAGATGGTAATATTGTATACATAGGAAATTTAAATTAGAACCAATAGAATCACCAAGATCCCAAGCACAAAGTATATATACTAATAATAAGCAAATATGAAATAAAATTTAAATATTGGTACTATATATAAAAAATAATAAATAAATAAATAAATAAATAAATAAATAAATAAATAAATAATATTGTTACCATTCCATGAACTACACTGGCATAAAACTTCAAATACTGAAAAATAAACTTAACAAAAGTATGCAAGACCTCTACACTAAAACATTTCAAAAATTATTGAAAACAATTGAAAAAAAATACATAAACAGAAAGCTGTAGTATGTAAGCAGATTGGAAGACTCAATCTATAAAGAGGTTACTTCTCCCTGAATAAATTAATAAACTCGTTGAAATTCCAGCAGAAGGAAACAATTAATTTGGCACATGTAGTCAAAAATTAATATCCAATGTGAAATGTCATGATTATCCAATTCACTCTTATAAAACAACGTGAGAGATCTTTCTCTACCATATATCAATAATAATCATAAACCATAGTAGTCACACAGTGTGGTATTGGCACAACTGAACATGGATGCATGGAAGAGCAGAATAGGGTCAAGAGCTCAGAAATGACCCAAGCATCTGATACAAGTACAGTTTTCACAGTGGTGGAATATGGAGATGTCTCTTCAGACAACAGTGCTGGATTCATATGATAGCTCTATGAAAATAAAAGTGAAGAGTGCTGGGAAATATGTTATCTATATTTTCCTTTATTAGTTTTATGCTGTAAAATCCTGATAGTCTTTTAAAATACTCTGGAACAGATTAGGTAAGAAATAAAAATAAATCGGGGTGCCTGGCTGGCTCAGTCAGTAGAGTATGCAACTCTTGATCACAGAGCTGTGAGTTCAAGCCCCACGTTGGGTGTGGAAATTACTTAAAAATAAAATCTTCAAAAAAATAAATAAAAATAAATCCACACTAAAGGCCTGAAATGAAAAGAGAGATACAAGTCAATTTTACAAATTATCTCTTTTTTGTTTAACCTGTTAGTGGTGTGCTGAAGTATCATTGACAACTGACTGTCTAGGGGGGAAATATGTATACATACATCTATATGTTTGTTCTAGATTTCACTGACATAGAAGATGTGTAGCACACAGGATACAAATAATAATAAGTTTTACAATTTAAATTCCATATAGCCTATTGATTCTCACAAAATGCTTTTGTTGATTCTTGCTGAACTCTTGTGTCGGTAGCCAACCTGTGGCTGCAACTCAATCATGATTTGACAAATAGAGTTGCATTCCAGTCCACTAACTACTCCCAATAAATTTATTGACATCAGATCTGATATATGATCTATTGCTATAGTATTTCTCATTAAACTTTATAGTATTTGTTAAACTGAGACCACTTTTGGTGTCTGTACTAGACACAAGAATCTTACGTTATTTTTCATTATTAACATCTTCACCATCAGTCGAAGTCTGGACAATCAACAAAACAATAAATCAGGCCCTCATTTGTAGCATTTGCCAATTTCTACAGTGTAGATGGTCTCACCTTGACTGATTCCTGACTGCTGAAGAAGCATTGTCACTGAGTGTGCAGTTACAGTAACACAGCACCATATGGTACATCCGGCATGGATACAATAGATGCAAACAACCCCAAAAGTAGAGAGAGGAGTAAAATGCAATAAAATAACTTGGGAATGATAAGTTCTGAATAGCATTTTTGTTTATAATTTAATTTAATTATAAACGTGCAATTTAATTTCTAATAATGGATATTTTTAAGGTCCAGTCCTCAAAATTCCTGCAAATTTAAGAGACTAGATCTAATGTACCATGGCTTCAGGAAGCCTTCTTTGACCATGACCTTTTACAATAAATTCACTAGCCTTTGATCTCATTACTTATTTTTTAAGGGCCAATCATTGCTCTCTTGTGCTGTTTTAATGGTTTTATTTTTTTTGTATTTTCTTCTCAGTACCTTATCATCGGTTGTTTGGTGCACATATTTTTATTCCCTATTCAATTCAGTGCAGATCTTTTGTATCTGAAGCTCAAAACGAAAAAAAAAATGTATATTCAGTTTCCAAAGAAGCTACTTAAAACCAAAATTCTTTCTACACAAAGAGAATGTAGTGGTATATAAAGCCAGAAAAGTTATTAAGAGTAACCAGATAACAATTGTCAATTATCAGATCAATTACATTCTCCTATATTTCCAGTTATAAATGAAAAAAGAGGCACTGAGAATATTTGCTATTAACAATATTAACTATAATTTGTTAAACACTATGTGCTGGCCCTTTATTAAGTATGTATCTCCATCTCATTCTCCCAGCAGACCTCAAAGTTAGGTATTTTATTTTACCATTTTGCCAGAGTGTTTCAAATACATTAAGATTTCCTGTAAGTTTACATATCAAATCAGTAACAGACCCAATATTTAAACTATGGTCCATCTGATTGAAAATCTATGCTTTTCACTACTTCACAACACAGCCTTCCTGTTATGTCTTATGGACATCTTACTGATCTCCCCAAGAGGGTTTAAAAGACCCTGTCTAACTGTTCATCCCAAGGAGCCTGAGTGGGATAGGGAGAAATACGTGTGAAGTGAAGGCTGAGAGGAGAGTGCAGGAGGAACAGAGGGTATTATTTCCTACTTGAAGCTGTGGTACCATGGAGATAGGAAAACAAACAAGTGAGTGACAAAGGAAATATAAACATAGGTTATGTCCTGATTAAGGTAATACTTCTATCGAAGCTGTCAAACCCCAAACGGATGGTCAATTATGTGTATGAGTGAAGAAGGAAGCATGAAGTGGTAGGGTCAGAAAGGGATGATGCAAGAAAGAATAATACAAATTTAAATTTAAGAGCAACTGGAGTGAAAAAGGCAAGTTGTTTGGATAAATTCAGTACTTGTCCAAAGTGTCCATTCTGAGTGATTAAGCACCATCTACCAGATTTTAACAGGATGGAAATGTTACATTGCTTCCTTACGGATCAAAAAGCAGTATGTTTGGATGCTCAACCACTCTGGGGTATAGGAAGCCATGAGCAATGTTTGCTTTCTTGTCACGGTTGCATCAGGTCCATTACTGGAGAGGAAGAAGGCATGGAGTGGTAGAGTAAAATAGGTAGGTAAGGTCAGTGGAAAGAGGTAAAATACTTTTGAGGAATCATGGCAGCACCTCAAGAAAATAGCAATGATTTTACTTTCAATTCTTGAGAAATCAGTGAAGTTCTTCTCTGCCATTTTCCCTATTATTAGATATATATGCAATATTAAGGTAATTCCAAAATAAATATACCCAGAAAATTCATTCTCTCTAGACACCATAAAATTGGAAACTATTAGAGGTAATTACTAAAATGAAGAGAGGAAGAGGGGAAGAGAAATAGGAAGAGACACAAATGGAGCAAATGAGGAAAAATCTACAAACAAGCATTTGGTATGAATCATGTGCCAAAATTTATGCTGTTCCACTGGCCGTGAAAATGAGCTGCTTGGATCCCCTGTAGTGGGGAACATAATTAACTAACAACCACAACAGTTGTCCCTAAGTTTCCACCACCACTTTCACATGAAGCCTACACTGTCCACAGGTTACTCCTAAGTAGGGTCTGAGCAGAGTGTGGTTACTAATACAGACCAATCATTAGGAGACACAGAATTCATCTATCAGGAATCTCGGTTTCAAGAACTCCCCATTGACTTGACTGTATCTTTCTTGGAACTGTGGTGCAGTTCTAGATTCTTCTTACCCAATCCTCCTCCGTTCCTCCTCACACAGATTTTGTAGCTACATCTAGGTGTGACAGCTCTCACCACCTTCACCACACCTCTCCCACTTCGAATAAGCCACTTATATGTCTAATTTATTCTTGTCATCTGCTTCTTGGAAGTCAGGAAAAATTGTCTTTTAGTGTTTCACATATGTTATCTCATTCAATAATCTCAAATTCCTGAAAAGATAAGAATAATCCATCTTTAGGAAATTCTCAAAGATTTTTCTATAATTACAATACACAGCCAGACCAATACAATCTGCCTCTTGTCAAAATTAAACAATATCTCTTTTCATCTTTTCTTTCTGTCTAGTAGTTATGCATATAACAGCAAAGAAAGTCAAGAATTTAAAAAAAAGACTAAAAATATGTCTAAATAGACTAAGAAGTATACACACATCTTATTTAAGAAGAAAATACCAAAAATTATTTTCATTGATTCATATTTCAATTTAGCATTCAGCAATTTTGGTTATATAACAATCTACATTGCTAAACCAAGCCTTCAATAGTTCAATTGCATCTCCCTTAAAGAATAGCAACAGGTTTGGAGAACTTCACACATATTCCCATTGTTGTTTGTATATTTATATGTTCTCTGAGAAAATGCAATCTACTCTTAAAACTCTTTTAAAAAATTAAATATGATCCACAAGGATAGATTCTTGCAAATGGTTGTGAGAATGGATTAACCAAGTAGTGCTTTCTTATTTGGTATCTCTGGGTAAGTTAATTCATAACTGGTTTCTAGCCAATGAAATCTAGGTTTATTTTGGTTTTGTATTTGATTCCAAAGTTTTGTTCTTTCTCCTACAAGTTGATGATGCACTGAGGTAGAGGAACCTTCTTCACGATGAGAAAGGCATGCCCAGTGAGTCTCAGACTAGTGAGTCAGTAATGAGAAAAGTGAATTCTTAGATCCAGTCAAGATCACAGCTGGGGAATTCAGGGTGGCCCAAGCAGCAATGCTAAAGAGAAGGGACTCTATGCTGTGTTCAAAATGATCTCTCCATATGCTTTGTTTAATACAAGTGATCAGATTATTGTCATATCATATGATAAGTGCTGAAACAGCAACAGCAACAAATCATAGGGTGATATAGACAAAAAAGTATCCAGATGAGGGGACAGACAGAATTTTCTAGAATGGATAATACTTGAGCTGGATTTTGAAACCTGATTAAGAGTGAAGAAGTCTAGAATACGATGATAGTTAAATAGAGCATTAGGCTGCAGCCATGGGTTTGTATGTTCAGAATCAATTTCTGGAATTTTGATAAGTTAATGGGAGTTTGAACTTCATCAAAAATAGAAGGTGGGACATGCATTATCTTTGGTACCTTTTTAAGAGACTTTTATTCTGGACAAATTTTCTCTTTCCTCGTCCTCCATGTGGTTTGTTTCTGCTCTTGGTATCCTCATTTGCAATAGTCAACTCTCCTAAAGGACTTACTCTGAATTCTCCCTGGCTTCCTCAGTACAGACGTTTTTGGGGAGACTGCTGGCTCATTTTAGTCTCACTGGATTCACATTGCCACTACTATTGGAATCTATATGACTTAATGGTGGCAGGTGAATCCTGCTGCTAAGTATATAAGAAAATGGGTTTGAGCATTATCTGACACCTGGAGATCAGTGTTATTTTCTCACAAAAGGGCTTTTCTTATCACTAGGTAAGAACTAAAGCTGAGCATATTTGTATCTCAAACAGATCTTTCTTTTCTTTTCTTTTCTTTTCTTTTCTTTTCTTTTCTTTTCTCTTCTTTTCTTTTCTTTTTTTTTTTTTTTTTAACTTCCTCATCCGACTAGTCTATAGTTACCACACCTGGGTATCATTGTCAGTGGAGAAATCAATTTTGGAATTTTTTCAGATTAAGTGGCGAGGGACAACTTATGTATAAAAAGAAATGTTTTGCCTTTTGTTTGCTGTACCTCAGCCAGGATATCTGTTTCAGGTAAGAAATTGTGTATCACATACAGATTATGTAAGAAGGAAGATAAATAATGTATATTTTTTAGTCTGATTGACTCATTGGATTTTTTTTTTTTTTACAGAATGAAGAACAAACAAAAAACATTCCAGTATCATACTCTTTTTATATATCTAATTAGAATTACTCAATTCATCTGACAGCAGTGATTTCTCAGTTTCAAGAAGGGACATAATTACCAAGAAGTCTCAACTTTCTTAATTTTTTTTTCATTTCAAACATTAATCTATTCTTAAGATTCTCACATCTATTTCACGTATAAAGGGGAAATGCCTGTGGGGTGTTAACATTCTCTGTCTCCTTTGAGGACATTACAGAAAGAAATTATAGTATTTTATCATTTTGATAAAAGCCATTCTTACAGGTATGAGGGGATATCTCACTGTGGCTTTGGTTTCTTTTCCTCTAATAATTAGTGATGTCGACCATATTTTTATGTACCTGTACCATTTGTATATCTTATTGAGAAAAATGACTATTCAGTTCCTCTGACCACTTTTTTAAGCAGACTTTTGTAAGTTTTTGTTATTGAGTTGTAAGAGTTCTTCATATATTCTGTATATTAGCTTCATATGAAATACATGGTTTGCAAACATTTTCTTCTATTCCGTAGGTTGCCTTTTCATTTTGTTGATTGTTCTTTGTGCAGAAACTTTTAGTTTGATGTAGACTTCACTTCTTGATCTTTTGCTTTTTTGCTTGTGCTTTAGTTGTCATAGCCCAGCTCTTGTTGCCAAGGCCAATGTCAAGGAGCTTTTCCCCTGTTTTCTTCCTGGAGTTTTATGGTTTTAGATCTTATATTTAAGCCTCTACTCCATTTTGAGTTAATTTCTGTGAGTGGTGTAAGATAGGAGTCCAGTTTCATTTTTTTTTTCTGCATGTGGTTATACAGTTTTCCCAACATCATTTACTAAAGAGACTATCCTCTCTCCATTGAGCATTTTTGGCTCTCTTTTCAAATATCAGTTGACCATATGTGTGGTGGTTTATTTCTGGGCTCACAATTCTGTTCTGTTGCTCTATTTTTCTACCATTATGCCAGCACCATTTTTTTGATTGCTACAGCTTTGTAGCACAGTTTGAAATCAGGAAATGTGATGGCTTCAACTTTATTTTCGTCAAGGTTGCTTTGGTTATTTAGCATCTTTTTGGGTTCTAGTTTCCATATAAAGTGTTTTTCCTGTCCATCCAGATACTCCATACCTTTGATTGCATAATTTAATCTACTTACATTTAGAATAATTATTGATATGCCGGGACTTCTTAATGCCATCTTCCAATTGTTTTCTGGCTGTTCTGTAGATCCACTGTGACTTTTTTCCTTTCTTTTTGCCTACTTTGTTGAATTGGTGATTTTCCATGGTGGAATGTTCTGATTCCCTTTTCTTTCTTTCTTTCTTTTTTTTTTTTTTTTTAAGTCTTTTGTGAATCTACTATAGGTTTTTGTTTTGTGGTTACCTTGAGGCTTACATAAACCATTTTATAGATATGACAACTTGTTTTATATTAAAAGCAACTTAGCTTCAATCACATACAAAATTCTACCCTTTCACTCCCTTCTTTTAGTTTTTATTTTTTTAAAGATTTTTTTATTTATATATGAGATAAAGACTGCCAGACAGAGAGGGAACACAAGCAGGGGGAGTGGGAGAGGAAGAAGCAGGCTCACATCAGTGGAAACTGATCTGGGGCTTGATCCCATAACGCCGGGATCACGTCCTGAGCCAAAGGCAGATGCTTAACCGCTGTGCCACCCAGGCACCCCCTTTTAGGTTTTTAATGTCATAATTTACCTCTTTTTCTATTGCGTATTCATTAACAAATAGTAGCTATAGCTATTTTTAATATTCTTTTCCTTTAATTTTTATACCATTGTTAAGAGACTAAGACATCATTTTATTACAGAATCAGAGTTTTCTGAAACTGGCTATATATTTACATTTACCTATGTGTTATGTATTTTCATGTTTTCATTTTAATAAATGACATCTTCTCATTTCAGCTTGAAGAGCTCCTTTCTGTATCTTTTTTAAGGCAGGTCTAGTGATGATGAATTCCTTCAGGTTTTGTTCGTCTGATAAAATGTTTATTTCTCCTTAATTTCTGAAGGATGACTTTGCAGAATAGAGTATTCTTGGCTGGACTTTCTTTTTCTTTTTTCCTTTCAGCACATTAACTAAATATCCCCACTCCCTGCTGGCCTTTAGGGTTTCTGATGAGAAATCCACCAATAGTCCAATTTTTCTTTGTATATTACAGTGTTTGGGTTTTTGTTTGTTTGTTTCTCTTGATGCTTTTAGGAATTTCTCTTATTTTTTACTTTTTCACAATTTAATTATAATGTATTTGGAGAAGATCTTTTTGATTGAAATAATGAGGTGGTCTATTAGCTTCAAATGCTTGAATGTCCAAGTCTCTTCTTAGGTTTGGAAAGTTTCCAGCTATTTCTTTAAATAAACTGTGTCCTTTTTCCTCTTTTCTCCAGGATCAGCAATAATTTTGATATTTAGTGTTTTGATGTTGTCCCATAGATCACATAGTCTTTTTTTGTTCTTTTTCATTTTTTTTTTTTTGTGTCTTCTTCTTAAAAGATTATTCCAAAGTTACTATCCTCTGGGTCATTGATTCTTTTTTTTTTTATAATGATATTTTTTTATTATATTATGTTAGTCACCATACAGTACATCCCTGGTTTTTTATGTAAAGTTCAAAGATTCATTACTTGCGTATAACACCCAGTGCACCATGTAATACATGCCCTCCTTACTACCCATCACCAGCCTATCCCATTCCCCCACCCCCGCCCCTCTGAAGCCCTCAGTTTGTTTCTCAGAGTCCATAGTCTCTCATGCTTCATTCCCCCTTCTGATTACCCTCCTTTTCTTTATCCCTTTCTTCTCCTACCGATCTTTCTAGTTCTTATGTTCCATAGATGAGTGAAACCATATGATAATAGTCTTTCTCTGCTTGACTTATTTCACTTAGCATTATCTCCTCCAGTGCCATCCACATTGCAGCAAATGTTGAGAAATCATTCTTTCTGATAGCTGAGTAATATTCCATTGTATATATGGACCACAACTTCTTAATCCAGTCAGCTGTTGAATGCCATCTCGGCTCCTTCCACGATTTAGCAATTGTGGACAATGCTGCTATGAACATTGGGGTGCATATGGCTCTTCTCTTCACTACATCTGTATCTTTGGGGTAAATACCCAGTAGTACAACTGCTAGATCATAGGGTAGCTCAGTTTTTAACTTTTTAAGGGACCTCCACACTGTTTTCCAGAGTGGCTGTACCAACTTGCATTCCCACCAACAATGGAGGAGGGATCCCCTTTCTCCACATCCTCTCCAACAATTGTTGTTTCTTGCCTTGTCAATTTTGCCGTTCTAACTGACGTAAGGTGATATCTCAGTGTGGTTTTGACTTGAATTTCCCTGATGGCTAATGAATCCTCTGGGTCATTGATTCTATCTTAGTTTGGTCTATTATACTGTTGATGCTATTTATTACATTCTAAATTTTATTCATTGAATTCTTCAACTCCAGAATTTCCATTTGGTTCTTTTATTGAATGATTTCTTCTGCTTTGTTAAACTTCTCATTTATTTCATGTATTTTTTTCTGACTTTCATTCTATTATTTTTCTCTGCTTTTTTAATAGATCATTGAATTTCCTCAAAGGAGCTACTTTGAATTCTTTATTGGTAAATCTCAGATTTCCACACATTGGGTTTGGTTATTCAATGATTATTGTGATCTTTTGGTGATGTTATGTTTCTTTAGCTCTCTGTATTCCTTTTAGTTCTGCATTGCTGTGTTTTGCATTTAAAGTATCAGTTATGGAGCACCTGGGTGGCACAGTCGGTTAAGCATCTGACTCTTGGTTTCAGCTCAGGTCATGATCTCAGTTTCGTGAGATTGAGCCCCATGCTGGGTTCTGCCCTCAGTGTGGAGTCTGCTTTAGTTTCTCTCTTCCTCTCCCTCTGCCCCTCCCCCACCAACTCTTGCTCTCTCTGTCTCTCTAAAATAAATTTTTAAAAAATCTTTAAAAAATAAATAGAGTAGCAGTTACTTCCCCCAGGATATACCAGCTACCTTCAAGTGTGATTTTTTTTTTAATTGTTCTGGATTCATAGTCTGAGGATTTCTCTAGCTTTGCATGAATACACCTGCTTCATACTTCTTCCTCCCTCATTTGGCAGAATTCTTAAGCTTTTATATCATCTCTCCATCTTACAAGGTACCAGATCATCTGCTGGAAACTTCTCTTTTGTTTTCCTGAAGGTGACCCTAAAGGTCACAATTGTGATTCCTCTTTTGCAGTTCAATGTGTTCAAGTCTGTATTTTTTATTTTCTTTAACAGAGTGCTAAATCTTCTCTGGGAACCTGAATTTCTACAAAGGCCCTCTTGTCTGTGGATGTCCACCCCAGTTAGCATTCTCCAGGTGCTTCTAGATAGTGATGGAGAGAAGCTAAAGCCAGTTCATAGGCTCCTGTCAGTTCCATAACATATATTGATGTTGGTCTGCCTATTTCCTGATACAAAAGTGGGTGAGATTCCTCCTGGGTCATTTTGTATATGGTGTTGAGCCCCACAACTCTCAAAGAAGCACTTTTGTCTAGGGATGGATGCTGAATTTTAGTTTTCAAAGGAGGGACAAACTAGGGATGTCTTATGCCACCATAATGCTGGCATCAATTCTCTTGAAACATACTTAATGGACTTGAAGCAAAAGCTTTTAAGGATAATAGTATTTGGTCTGTAGGAACTCATCTAAATGCAGGGTTCATCTACATATTCCTTCACCCTTTTGTGAAGAATTTGCTGATCGCCCTCTGTATTCTCTGCCTCTGCTATTTGCTGAGGACACATACACACACACACACACACACAGTATCACAGTCCCTGACCGCAAGGATTTCAAAGTCTCTTACAACTGGTTTATAAACAAGTAATCCCCACAGTGTGATGGTCCATATTGTCCTTGGATGCAGAAAATTTCAAAGAACAATCTAGTCATTCTAACAATCAACCTAAGATGAATATTACCAAACTGATTTTGAAAAATCCAGTTATATCTTTAAGGATGAAAAGAAAATCCCAAGATCAAAGTCTAGGAAAGAAATATCTTTATTGAGAGAAGTGACTTACTACTGTCCTTACTCATGTGGAGATGTGTGAAAAGGCAAATTCAGTAAAAAGTTAAGGAGAAACCAATAAAATTCTAAATAAACTTTAAGCAGCCATGTGAACACTGGCATGACAGATTAAGATCCTAAGGAGCCCCAAGACATTGATCATGTCTCTACACCCTCACCACCTCTTTTACATTGTAACTAAAAGATCACTGGCAGGGACATGACAGATTACTCATTAAAAGGTAAAAAAGGAAAAAGGAAAGAGAAAAAAAGTGAGGGCTGAGAAAATCACCCTAACAATTGTGGTTTTTAGATGCTACATCTCAAAAGGGGCAGGAGTGGGGGAGAGAAACTCCCCCATAATATAGGGCTTTTTCAAAGAGGAATGGGGTCTCCTTTGGAACCCAGACCTAAAGTATGAGGGCTTAAAGAGTTCTCCCAAGGCTCATAAACCTGGGCATAGAACCTGAAAACAAAGAGAACTGCCAAGTGATTCAAAATTTAAAAAATGAGCTATAAACCTGAGAGACATATTTCATGGTTCAAAAAGTTGGTGGTTCAACTTTGAGGTTCAAGAATATGTCAGAAATATTGACAGTGTTCAGTCACCTGTCTTTGTTAAAGAGAACACCCTGACCTCACCTTCAAAGTCTTCAAAGCTAATGTGAAACGCATCACCTAGGTTCCTAAACTGTTTCCACTTCAGCAGTGTGGTATAAGAAAAAGAATATTGTTTCTTGAGTTGAATAATATGTATTTAGTTTTGTTTTTCTCTCGTTTTATAGAAAATGCCCAATATATAATAAAAATCAAAAGATGAGAAAACAAATATTGGAAGACACATGGACTTTTAGAAACAAAATTAAATAAAAATGTAAAAAAAAGGAAAAAATATCACATAGGATGGATAACAGAATGGACATAGCAAGGGAAAAGTCAATGAAGAAACAGGACAAATGAAAATATTCTAATAAAAACACAAAGAAAAAGATGTGAAACAGTATGACAGAGAATAATCTCAGGTCTATAGGAAAATATCAAACAGTATCCTATATGAGAAACTAATTAGAGAAAAATAAAAAAGAAAGTGGTACAGATGAAATATTTCAACAGAAAATGATTGAGAAATATCCAAAACTGTTGAATGACATCAATCTACATATCCAAGAATTTCAGCAAATCTTATGTGGGCTAACCACAAAGAATACCAATAATAAGTTTTGCTGAAAACTAAGGAGAAACAGAAAATGTATAAAAGCAACCAGAAGATGAAAAAAGGGACTTTAAATGCAAAAGAAAAATGATGTAAGTAATAGCTGACATCTCAGCAGAATTAATGGAAGTAGAAAAACTTACTGACTTTTAAAGTACTTAATGAAAAAAAAAACCACCAAAATTAGTTAACTTTTAGCTCTATATCCAGTGAAACACATTTTAAAAGTGAAGGTGAAATAAATATATCCTCAGTAGAGACTGAAATTTGTTGTTAGCAGATAAACAATATCTAAAAGATGGAAAATAGTACTTCAAAGTGAAAATACAAGCTCTCAGATGAAAATCCATATTTTTGGGCCAAAAAACCCCCAAGACCAGTAGAAGTGTACTATATCTATATAAATATAAAAGACATTATAAAAACCTTTATCATGTATATCAATTCATAGATTACATATATACATACCTACATGAACATTTACTGAATTTTGTTAAAAGTCTTCACTTTTAAGGTAGAATGATAACAACATATTGTGGAGTTGATGGTATATGTTTAAAATATAAGACTAGAAAAACACAACGGGTGGAAGAGACAGAGTTTAAATGACTGATACTTAGCTTTTTCAAAAAAAATTCATTATAGTTAACATACAATGTTATGTTAGTTTCAGGTATACAATATAGTGAGTCAACACTTCCACACAACACCCAGTGCTCATCACAGCAAGTGTCCTCCTTTATCCCCAACACCTAATTCTCCCTTCTCCCATCCACCTCTCCTCTGGTAACCATAAATTTGTTTTCTATAGTGAAGAGTCTGTTTTTTGGTTTGTCTCTCTTTTTTTTTCTTTGTTCATTTGTCTTGTTTCTCAAATTCCACATATGGGTGAAAGCATATGGCATTTGTCTTTCTCTGACTGGCTTATTTTGCTTAGCATTATACCCTCTAGGTCCATTCATGTTGTGCAAACGGCAAGATTTCATTTTTTTAAAAGATTTTATTTATTTATTTAAGAGAGAGAGTGTGTGTGTGCAGGAGCAGGGAGGAAGGGCAGAGGGAGAGGGAGAAGTAGACTCTCTGCTGAGCAGGAAGCCCTAAGAGAAGCAGGGCTCAATCCCAGGACCCTGGGATCATGACCTAAGCTGAAGACAGACACTTAACCGACTGAGCCATGAAAGCATCCCTCTATTTATTTTCAATTAAATACTTGTGTCTGTGTTCTCTTCTAGGACTTTTATGGTTTCAGGTCTCACATTCAGGTCTTCAATCCATTTTGAATTTATTTTTGTGAATGGTGTGAGAAAGTGGTCCAGTTTCATTCTCTTGCATGTAGCTGTCCAATTTTCCCAACACCATTTGTTGAACAAACTGTTTTTTTCCCATTGCTGATTCTTGCCTCCTTTGTTGGTTATTTGACCATATAATCATAGGGTTATTTCTGGGCTCTCTATTCTGTTCCCTTGATTTTTCTATCTATTTTTATGCCAGTATCTTATTGTTTTGATAACTACAGCTTTGTACTATATCTTGACATTGTGATACTTCCAGTTTTGTCCTTCTTTTTCAAGATTATGTTAGCTATTCAGGGTCTTTTGGGGTTCCATACAAATTTTAAGATTATTTGTCTGTAGATTGCTTTGAATAGCATGCACATTTTAATGAAATTTTTCTTCCAACCCATAAGCATGGAATGTCTTTCCATTTGTTTGTGTCTTCTGCAATTTCGTTCATCCATAGAAGAGTGTGAGAGCAGGGTGTATGATTAGTAAGCTAGGTGGAGAGTGTTTGTTCTGTGCTGGTTCCCACAATTGTCCATGTATCTAGGCTGGGGGCTAGGGAAGGGAAATGGTGCCTGCCAACTCTTTTTCTCTTGAAGAAGTTTCCCAAAGATCCCTGGCCCTCCAGCACGTGCTCTGAGATTATCAAATAAATGTTCCTGTATAGCCCAGGCATTTTTCAAACTGCTGATTCTATCCTCTGTCTCAGGGGAGGGGGGGCTGTTATCATGCAGTCTCTTTAGGAGTGAGGACTCCACCCCCTTGCTTCTCCCAAATCTGAGACTGCTGATTTTTAGAGTTCCAGGTGTTAAGCACCACTTATGGTTATACCTCTCTGGTTTTCAAAGCCAAATGTTATGGAGATTCATTGTCTGCATGTGGGTTCCCCATGCTTGGGTTGCCTGCTGTGTGGGTCTGCTCTTCTCTCCTCTCTGCACTTACCATGTCCTTTCCTCCCATAGACAGTCCTGTAAGTCAGTTTGGTTCCTGACCATGTCTCTGCCTTCCTACCTTCTTTGAGGTGAACTCTTCTCTACATTTAGCTATGGTGAGTCTGTTTTGCCAGTGTTCAAGTCATTTTCTGAGTTATTTACACTGACGTGGATATAATCTAGTTTTATCTGTGGAACTAGGTGAGTTTAGGAACCTCCTATTCTGTTGTTTTCCTCAGAAGTCTAAATGCCTGGTATTAAGCTTTTGATTTCCAAGGCACCCATTTCAAAAGATATTCATCTTGAATAAACATATTACCAGCTATATGACTGGGAAAGCAACCAGATAAAGAACCAGATCATACATACCCATTAAGATAATGAGTGATTGTGAAACCTCAGATATCCTTGTACTCTAATAAAAGCAGAGTCCCAGGTCCACACTCTGTCTCTGTCTCTCCCCCTGCTACCTCACTGTGGCTGCTGAACATTCTGTGTTCCCCTCAAGACCTTTGAATAGAAAATCTTGTTCCTCAAAGTTCCCTGATGTTTTTTTTTTTTTTTTTTTTTTTTTGCTGAAATATGTTCTGTGATCCTAATAAGAACCACTAGGGATGGCCCACCCACAACAGTGGCCTTTGGGGAAATGTCTGTAGGGGCTCACTATAAATAATATAGGCCCAGGGGAGTGCCTCAGGTATTCCTAGTCAAGAGCATTTCTATCAGTTGTTTGGGATTGATACAACAGGAAGTAGATGGACTTATACTCTCCTAAGACTTATGTGTTCAGGAAATTCAGGAAATAGCTTATTATTTTTTGAAAAAAGAGTGGAATAAATTAAAATGTATATCTTAACCTCTAGAGTAGTTCTGTTTAATGGAACTTTCTGTTATGATAGACAAGTTCTGTCCAACATGACTAAGCAATTAAAAATTTAAGTGGATTTAATTTTAATTAATTAAATTTTATATAACCATATGTGGCTAGTGACTACAGTATTAGAGTTTCCATCAGAAAAGAACAATTAAAATATAAGATGCATAGTCAATTCACCTAACAGAAGAAAGAGAAGGAAGAACGGGGACCAAAAACATAAAGAATAAATATAGAAGGTACACCAGAAAGGAGAAATAAGTTTAATCACCTCTATATATACATTAAAAATAAGTTGACTAGGCATTCCTATAAAAAGACAGATATTGTCATGCTGGATTTTTAAAAATGCAAGATCTGACTATATGCTCTTTATAAGAAACACACTTTAATTGTAAATACAGACACAGATTGAAAGTAAAAAGGTGGAAGAGATATACTGTGAAAGCACTAAAGATGAGCTGAAGATGTTATGTTTATATGACCAATTCAACTTGAGGCCAGAGAAAAGAAAGAAGGATTGATTAATATTGATGAAAGAAGAAGTTCATAAGGAAGACTTTTTTTAAATGAGTATACATCTAACAAAATGAATGAAGCAAAATCTAATAAAAATAAAATGAGTCATATAGGCAAATCTACTCTTAAAACTGGAGGCATAAGACTCCTCTTTCAGTAACTGAGAGAACACTTAGAGAGAGATCCAGAAAGAATATAGGAGGCATGAAAAATTATCAATCTACTTTTTCTAGTTGATATTTCTAGAACACTCCTGTGGACATAATTTTATCGCCCCCCCCCCAAATTCATATGTCGAAGTCTTAACCTCTAATATGACTGCATTTGGAGATCAATCCTTTAGGGAAGTAAAAGGTAAGGGTAAAAGAGGTAGTAAAGGTAGGACCCCCAACCAACAAGACTGGTGTTTTTATAAGGAGATGAAATTTGGACACAAACCCAGAGGAAGACCATGTAGAGACACAGTGGAAAAGCAGTCATCTGTAAGGAGAGAAGTCTGAATTGTAGCTATGCTTGACAACAGCTTGGTCTGGGACTTTCAGGCTACAGACAACTGTGAAAAATGAATTTTCTGTTGTTAAAGCCACTCAGTCTGTGGTACTTGGTTATGGCCATCTAGCAAGCTAATACAAACACTATACCAAAAATAGCAGAAATTGTATTGTCTGTAAATGGACATGGAACATTCATTGAGATATACCATATTCTAGGCCAATAAACAAAACTTACAAATTTAGAATGATTGAAATCCCAAAGTATTTAATTAAACAACCCATCTCTATGTAACACATATGTTAAAGAAGAAGTATCAAGGGGCATTAAAAACTTTCTGAATTGAAGAAAATAAGACACATCATATCAATATTTATGAGATGCAGCTAAGAGAGCTCAAGTAGAAAAATTTATATCATCAAATTTATACCATATTTTTTAAAAGTAGTTTTAAATTAAGATTTGGGCTGATGAAACTTAAAAAGAAAGAGGTAAGAAAACTCAAAGCTAGAAGAAAACTAAGAATGAAAATCTATGAAATTGAGAATAGAAAAAGAACATGTGATATCATTGAAAGCAAAAGCTAGTACTTTGAGGAGATCAATAAAATTGATAACCCTAGCCTGACTTAACAATAAAAAAGAGAAGACACAGAATACGAATGTCAAAGAAAAAGGGGCATCATCAGTACAAAATTATATAAAAGGAGAGTCAGAGATTAATGTAGACAACAACAAGCATATTTCCAGGCCCAGATGATTTCACTGGGCAATTTTATCAAAGATTTATGGGTGAAATAATGTCAATATACACAACCTTTTCTAGAATAAAGATGAAATCAGCAATTGTCTGATACTTAAAGTAGATGATGATGTTAAGTCCTTATGAGAAAAGATGCAAAATCCTTAACATAATATTAGCAAATTTTGTCTGTCTGCTGTATAAAAATGGATAATGGATCCTGACCTAATGGGATTAATCCCAGGAAGGCAAAGCTAATTCAGCACTGAAAAAATCAATGAATGATGTGCTGAAACCAAAATACACCATATCCTGAGCCATAAAGCAAATCTTAACCCATGTAGAAGAACTGAAATTATACGAAATATGTTTTATGACAACAGTAGAATCTAAACCCTAGGAATCAATAACAGAAAGACAGCATATTAAAAAAGAACAAGTAAAACTGTCTTTATTTGTAGATGGCAAGACATGATTATGCATGTGGAAAAGCCCAAGAAATCTAAAAAACAAAACAAAACAAAACGAAAAAAACCTCCTGGGATCGATCTATCTATCTATCTATCTATAGATTATACATATCTTTATCTATATCTATATAGATTTACACATATATATTTATATAGAAATACATATATATATATAGAGAGAGAGATATCTAGATATATCTATGTTAAGCAATGGTATAGGACACAAGATTAACACAGAAAAATCAATCACATTTTATATACCAAAAATACACATGTGGACACCAAAATTGAAAACAATATCAGGGATGCCTGGGTGGCTCAGTTGGTTAAGCATCCAACTCTTATTTTGGCTCAGGTCGTGATGTCAGGTTTATGAGATCAAGCCCAGTGTGGGGTGACCATGGAACCTGCTTAAGCAAACTAAATAATTGTAAATGATGGGGCATCTGGGTGGCTCAGTCCATTAAGCGTCTGCCTTCAGTTGAGGTCATGATCCCAGGATCCTGGGATCAAGCCCCACATCAGGCTCCCTGCTCAGCAGGGAGTCTGCTTCTCCTTCTCCCTCTGTCCCTCCCCTCCGCTCATTTTCTTTCTCTTTCTAGCTCTGTCTTAAATAAATAAATAAATCTTTAAAAATAAATAGCATCAAAAACAATGAAATACTTACAGATAAATCAAACAAAATACATAGAAAACCAGACAACTATAAAACTTGTTGAGAGAAATTATATAAATAGTGAGATAAATAGTGAGATAAAATATGCCCAGGAACAGGGAGACTGAAATTGTTGTGTGTTCATACTCTAAATTGACCTATAGACTTAACTGAATCCCTATTAAAATTCTAACAAGCTTTTATTTTTAAATAAGTTCTAAAATTTATTTGGAAAGGCTAACGTATCAACTAGTAGAAACAATCTTCAACACAAAGAACGAAGTTGGAAGATTTATACTACTTGATTTCAAAGCTTACTGTAAGGCTGTAATAATCAAATCAGTTTGACATTGGTATGATAGACAAATATATCATTCTAAGAGAATAAAAGGCCCAGAAATAGATTCATACATATATGGGTAATTCATTTTCAATCATTACACCAGAGTAATTCAAAGGGAAAAAAATGAAAACATTTTTATAAATATTGCTAGAAAAATTGTGTTTGTGTTTTCGTATGAACACTGACACTTTCCCTCTAAAGGTAAAAGATTCCCTAAAGATAAAATAAAAAATCATAAAGCTCTAGATATTGAAATAGAATTGTAATTTTATGTCAAGTACAAATTTCATGGACAGGACACAAAAAAAGATGAACCATAAAAGAAGAAAAATGTTACATCGGATTTTATCAGAACAAAACAATTCTGCTTATCAAAAGATACTAGTAAGAGTATGAGTAGAAAAACTACAATGTGGGAAAATATTTGCAGCTAAATATAAAAAAGGATTTTTATCCAGATTATATAAAGAATTCTTACAAAGCAATAAATAACTAACAATACAAAAATTAATTGGCAAACTATTTATATAGATGTGTTATTAAAAAAAGATATACAGTCAGTAAGCACATGCAGATACAGGGAATGCAAATAAGAATCACAATGATATTCCATTTCACACCCACCAGAATGAATAATTAAAAAATAAAAAAAAGCTAATGACAAATATTTCTCAGGATATGGTATAATTGAAACTGATAACATTGCTGATGTGGTCAAAAACAGTTCAATCATTTTGAAGAACCATGTGGAATATTCCCATGAAGTTAAGCATAAATCTACCTTGTGAGACTCAACAAAAGTAAAAACATACACAATCACAAAAAGATTGGTCTGAGAATGTTCACAGCAAGTTTAATAATAACAGACTAAAACTGGAAAAAAAATTCTTCTGCTTGTGAATGGGTGAATAGTGCTGTATCTGTAACAATTTAAAAAATTACCAAGTCAACTCAACACATATATGAATGTGAAAATATTATATTACGTGACAATAGCTTGTTCAGGACTATAGAATACATATGGTATGGCATCATCCATGTTAAATACAACTACAAGCAAAACTAATCTATGGTGAAAAATATCAGATGGTTGTGGGAGAAAGAACATTACTATTGACTGGAAAGAAGTATGACAAAACTTTCAAGAGGGATGACTGTTCTATTTACTATTGTTGGTAGTGTATACAGAGTTTTATACAATTGACTAAACTCTAAATATGAAACATTTAAGATCTGTGCAATTTAGTTTATTAGTTTTATCTCAATGACGAAAAAAAATACAGTGTGAAATGTACTATGAAGTTAAGGATAGCCAGCTGAAGCAAACATAAAAAAAAGAGGCACTCAGCCCAGGCATTGAGTTATGGAGCATCCTTGGAGCTGCCCCCAGCTTACAGAGAAGACATGTTCTTTTTGTTAACATAGTGTAGGCCAGAAGCTAAGCTGGGTGCCACACTCTGTAAGGAAACTGACCTGGAAATGGGAAAGCCAAATTACTGAGCTTGATGTGCTTCTCTCTTTTTTTTCCCTTTCTTTCCCTCTCCCTCCCTCCCTCCCCCCTTCCTCCTTTCTATCTCCCTTCCCCTCCCCTCCCTTCCCCTCCCCTCCCTTTCCCTCTCCTTCCCTTCCCTTCTTTTCTTTTTTTGCTTCCATCTTTTAGATGATTCCAGTCTGTTCTCAGTTATGCCAAAGGGAAATAGAGAAGGTTCTTCATCCTCACTTCGGCCAGGCTAGCATGTCCACTGAAGCCTGAATCAGTGTTGGAAGATGCACCGTGTGAAGAAGATCCCTGAGCGCTATGATCTCAAAGTGTGGTTCCAGAACTAAAAGATCAGTGTCACCTGGGAGCTTTTCAGAAATTCAAATTCTCAATCCCCCCCCCCCAGACCTAATAAGTCAGAAACTCTGGGCCCCTCATCATCTGCTTTAACCATCAGCCTTCAAGGTGATCCTGCTGCACACAGAGGTTTGGTTATCTGTGCTTAAAGAGAAAGAATATTCTCAGGGGAAAAACCGTCAAGGTCACAGGATTCGGTGACTCCCCCTAGTGGGTTGGCTTCTTTCATGTTCCATCCTAGAAGATCAGGATTCCATTATGTGGCTTTGGTGTGGGGCGGCATTTAGTATTTATGTTCTAATAAAGCTGAGCAGAATGCTAATGCCGCTGGGGGAGAAGGGGGAACACCCCCCTTTGAGAACCGACTATTATATAATTTGAGACAAAGAATGTATTTATAGGAGGTCAGGGAAGTTTCCTAAAGGCGCTGACACCTGCAGGAGCCTTTGGAGAGCTAAATTTTGAGCCACAGGATTAAGGAAAAATTTTTAAAATTTTTTTTAAAGAAATAGTAGGTTCACTAGACGATTGCAAGCCTGTTAAAAACTGCATGATAAGAGCTGAGAAGGTGTAAATTATTCAGATGGTGGGAAGACTCATCAGAATAATAAAGAGATAAGAGATATACTGTTCTGATATCAAGGCACAATTGGGCATCAGTAGAAAATAAAAACCATGGGGGGGAACGGGGAGTTTATCCCTCTTTTACCAGAGCTCATGTGATGGCCTATCATCCAGCCACTTGTTTCACAAAATGACTCTAAATTCCTCCGGAATTGATTTTCTGGTGTGCCCCATGTAAAATGATATTAATCCACGTCTTGCTAATCTTTCAAGCTATCACTCTAGACTCTTCACGTCTTATGTATACATCTTGTTCTGACCTCCTCACCTGATTTCCTTTTACCACTGAAAGAATTTACTTAGCTAAATACACATTTCAAAGCCATTTTACATATCTTATCAAATTTCATCCTCACAATTGCCACTGACCTATGGCTCTTTTCAAATGGAGAAACTGAGGCTTGGAAAGCTCAATCATCCCATCCAAGGTCATAGGAGCTGTTAAAGACAGAGCTGACCCCACAGGGAAATGCTTTTTACATTCTTGGAGGATTAATACTTTTGATTTGTCCTGGCTTCAGGACTGCTTTCTGGGAAATCAGTGTAAGAAAGATCATTCTTAGATCCTTCCCAAAACATAACTCTTGTTGTTTGTCACTGCCTTTTAATTTTCCCCTGCTGCCTCTTATTACTCTCCTTAGTAACTGCATTATTTAACTCTATTAAATATTTAGGAGTGCAGTATGAGAGATGTCACACAAAATAAAGTTTTATTATCCACTGGATGCAGGTGCACATGCATATTATGTGCAAAGACAGATGCACAATCCAGAGAAAGATGATGCCCTAAGGGGATCTTTTATCTTCTGCCTGAGCTCATATTCTTTACCTTCTTTCTTCTCTGGCTTGGGTCTTGCCTTGGCTATTTATGCCTTTCTGATCTTCAAGTAGAATGGCTTCACTTCTGCTTTCTGCTAGGAGACACCGTCAGGGCTGTTGAGAGAGCTGCATCACTGTGTGCAGTGTCATGGAATCAATCTTCCAAAAGAAGTAAAGGTCAGGAATCCTTAGACATTTCCAGTTCTATGGCTATAGACTCTATCCATTTTTAGAGTGGTTAGCCTCTAACCTGTATCCAAAATTGGAAAGTGGTAGAGTTAACACTAGAACTGTACATTTGCTTATCTCTGGTTGAAGTTTCTTTGATGACGCCTCCAGGCTCCAGGAGTTAATTTTGCCTTCTCCATTATTAAAAGTGTAATAAGGCATTCTATGTGGTCATTTTTGGCCAGTGGTGATGGGGTGACTCTGGGCCAAGGGTAGTAGAGCATGTTGACTTTCTGTATATAATTTCTGTAGCAACAGCCACTAAGGAGCATACTTTCTGTCCTCTGATGATCTGTCCACCTGTCTGCCTTCATATATATAAGAGTGAGCCCTGGCAAAAAGTTGTTGTACAATAACTATTTGCTTAACCATTCATTTTTTTTAATGAATATATATTGGGCCCCATTTTTGCTTGTTGTTGTTTTAGCTGCTGAGAATAGACCATTAAATGAAAGAAATAAGGTTTTTACAGTCCAGATCTTGGTGGAGGAGACAGATATTAATTAAATAAATGTATTAATAAATGAACATTGCTGAGTGCAATGAGAGCATAAATGGGAAGTTTGCAACATGCCATTTATTAAATATCTAAATAAGTGAATATGTCTCTGAATGAGGTAAAAAGGCTACCCTTTAAGTCTTAATAGGCAATAAAAATGATAATATATGGAGGTTATAAAGTCAATATGATGCCAAATAAAAGAATACAGTGGTAACGTTACTGTAGTGGGCAGAATAATGATCCCCAAATGTGTCTAGGTCCTAATCCTTGGGTCTTGTGAACATATTATCTAACATGGCAAAAGGGACTTTGCAGATGGGATTTAAGATTAAGAGCCTTGAGACTGGAAGATTATCCCTGTGTATTTGAGGAAGCTCAGTCTAAAAGCATGAATCGTTAAAAGTGGAAAAATGCTCTTGATTGTTGTCAAAATTAGAAATGTAACAATAGAAACAGGGTCATGTAAATGGTGTCATAAAAAGGACTCAGACTGTGTTGCTGCTTTTGAAAATGGAGGGAAGTGTTCATAAGACAAGAAAAGAGGGCAGTCTCTAGAACCTAGAATAGATGAGTAAACAGATTTCCCCTAGAATCTTGAGGAAGAACATGGTCCAGTATAACAGACACTTCAGTTTTAGTCCAGTGAGTCCGGTGTTGGATTTCTGATATTCATAACTGGAAGATAGTCTATTTGTGTTGTTTCAAGCCAATAAATCAGTGGCAAGTTGTTTCAGTAGCAGTAATAAATGAATGCAATCACCATACAGGTGATTATGAGGTCAGTAGAATCGGAGCATCATTATCTTCACTTACTCCCATTGGTCTTGATTTTTCTTTCCTGGTAACACCATATTCTTTCTCTTCCAGAAGGCTTTAGCTTTGTAGACCCACAATCCTTTTGAAAGTCTTTGGGGTTAAGGTATCTATACAGATGTGTTGAATCTTGATGTTCCTCTTTTTGTAGAAACAAAAGTTCTTCGTGAATACAAGTTGCTGCCATGAGACCTTGATGAGCCCCTGGCAACACTTTTATTTGGGGGACTAAACTATTTGCATTTAATGTTCATCCTCTCCCATGTTTTTGGAGCATATTCATCAAATACTGAAATTTTAAGAGACTGATACATTAATTGGACTTAAAAAAATCACATCTTGGTGTAGCAGAATCATATACCCCCCCACCAAAGTATGAAGTAGTAGTGTACTTTGTTTCTCTTAAATTGTTTCTTTCTCTATATTTTACACAACAAATTCGACCTTGGTCTTGCTAAATATAATAAACGAAAACTTTGTGAAACATTTTATGAGTGCTTTACATGTGCTATTTATTGGTAAAACGAAACTTCTTTATTGATTCTTAGATGAACACTGTAGAGTTGTCTTATTTTTTGAACTTCAGTTGGACTACAATCTTATGTAAGGATACCATTTGAACCCAAGACTACCTCTAGACCATCCAGAATATAATGGTGTGGCCCTTATTACACTATAATATACCGTGGTGGACAAATTTATATTTTATACATCTGAGGAGATTGATAGGCCTATTTATAACATCTCTCTGGCTCTCTCTCTCTCTCTCTCTCTCACTTATTTCTTTACATATCTGTCTATTTATCATACTTGGATGCCCAACACTTTGTGTACCCTTTTTCTATTTTGTTGAGAATTGCTGAGATAAATCCCTTTCCAGGGCCCAGATCTTTGGAAGTAATAGATACTTTATAAGATTTCCTTTCTTTGGGCAAGAATCTTTCCTAAAACAGTTAGAAGCTAAAGGCTTTAATGTTACTGCTGGCCAGTACAAATTATTTGGAGCAATGAAATGAAGGCAGTTCTAGTTAGAGTCCCACTGTCTGCCTCTCCTTAGGATGCTGAGCAAACCTTCCCTGGATAGCTGGCATACTCAGTGCGATTAGGCTGTCTGGTCCTGCCTGCCTGGTCACTCCAGTGAAAAACCCCATGTGTGATTTTTTTGGTCAAGGTTTAGGTAAATGGACAAGCAATAAGTCATAAGGTATTATGTCCTCTTGGGATCCCCTAAGGAAGTGCTGGCCTAACTTTGACCAGAAGGAGAAAGGTCTCAGACCTCTGAAGAATCACTTTCTCTACCTTCAACAATTCCAAAACCTGCCGGGAATGGATGAGTATCTGAAAACCTTAATGCTGTTCCCTGTTTACTTCTCCTTCATTTTCTGTTGAGAAACAGAAGGCAGTTTTAGTATGAGTTTTTATTGCTTTTTCATGATCTGTGTGTCTGTAGAAATGTTCATGTCTCATGAGAGAAATGTAGCTGCTTTAGTTCCATTTCTGGAAATTAGATATAGATAGATGATAGATAGATAGATAGATAGATAGATAGATAGATAGATAGATAGATGATAGATAGATATACACATTCTACACATGCAATATATATATATGTATATATATATCTTGAAAAGATCAATAGAATAATCTTAAAAAGAGAGAGTATTCTTTCTATATATTTTTTAACTTTCTTATATTTTAGACATAGTTTTCTCCTGCCTGATGGAGGCACATTCTCTTATGTCCCTGGTAGATTCATAGACATCCATTAAGACCCCGTCCAAACACCACCATGTTGATTTAAATATCACTGGTAAAACAGTGTCTGTCTCCCTGTGCTGAAAGAGCTCTTTGTGCATATATAGTACCTCCTTAGTGGCTTTGTATTGCTATTGGCTTATCTGGCTTTCTTAACCAACAGAGTCTCAGGAGGAGAAGGTCCCCTGCTGTGTATACCAGGCATACAGTTTGTAAAGATTTATTTATTTATTTTAGAGAGAGGGAAAGAGAGAGAGAGTGGGGGGATGGGTAGAAGGAGAGAATATCAAGCAGATTCCCCACTGAGCACGGAGCTCAACATGGGGCTCAATCCCATGACCCATGAGATCATGACTTGAGCTGAAACCAAGAGTCGGTCATTCAACCAATGGAGCCACCCAGTCTCCCCCTTGGCATATAGTTTTTAACACAAAGCAGGTGCTAAATGAATGAATGCTAAATATTGGTGAATATAGCTACATCCCACTTTTAAACCCATAACTTTAGTCTCTCCTTCATTGTGCCAAGGATGAGTTGTCTCAGGCCTAAGGTGTTCAACAATGATTCTTCATAAAAAGCCAAAAGTTGTGTGGAAATGTGTGTCCCAATGGGGAAGTCATATTGAAGAAATAACCGGAGTTTTGTAAATAATTTACATTTGTTAAAGTGACCCACAATTGCTTGTTTTACTTTGTTGAACTTATTTTTGTTTTAGATTATAAGAGCAATATAGTCACGTGTTAGCAAAGTTAGACGAGTTAAAAAATCAACCAAATTCCAACTCCTTAAAATTGTTGCTCTTAGTGATTTGGATACATTACGTCATACAGATATAGATATAGATATGCATATACATGTACATATCTATGTTTTTGTTTTGAAAAGGATTGGCTGTTTTCTTTCATTATATAAATAATGGATGTTCATTGCAAAATATTTATGAAATGGAGAAAATTATGTAAAACAAAACACAAATCACATTTATTTAAATCTCTGAAAGAGATTATGGTTATTACCATTTTGTTCTATTTCCTTTTAGATTTATTTAGATCCACAAAAAATATTTATACATACACGCACACACACATATTCACTAGAATTTTCTTTGAATCATGAGTTCTGTTCATAAAATTATGAAATTGTAACATCTTAGGGTTAAAATTGTTTTTTGTGGGGGAGAGAAGAGTGATCTCCTATCAGTCATTTAAAATTATTAGCAGATAGGGGTGCCCGTGTGGCTCAGGATCTAGGGATGGAGACCTTGGGCTCCCTGCTCAGCAGGGAGTCTGCTCCTCCCTCTTCCTCTGCCCCTTCCCACCTCATGCTTGCTCTCCCTCTCATAAATAAATAAATAAATAAATAAATAAATAAATAAATAAATAAATCTTCTAAACAAGTATTAGCATATGCTAAACTCCTCATAAATTCTCTATAGATGTAATGTCTGAAAACCTATGTGAATCCAGTAATTGAAGAACACAGTGAGATGTAAGATTATTGGTGAGAATTTGGGATATTTGTGCTAAAGATTGATGGACAAAATGCTGACATAGTGATAGAATACTGAATCGTGTGATCCTTCCTCTCACTGTGGTTTACCTCCAGCAGCCAACTGTGGAGATAGGCCACATTAAAGATATTAACAAGGTTAGTGACCTTGAGAAAGCTATCCTTCATTATTCTCTGGGTTGATGCATAAAATAAAAGTAAGTCCATGCCAGAACCAATGAAAGGCATCATTAGAAATCAGATTAAAGAGTAAAGGGGGACCCCACGGGTTTAAATTAAAGTGAATGGTTTGAGAATGTTAATGAATGTTAACCTTCCAGAGTCCTAATAGGAACCGTAAGAAAACCTGATACTCAATTTTGGATAACTGTTAAAAGCCAGATAGCTTTTGCAATATTCTTTCTGCTTTTTCTGTCTCCCATCGATACATCTTAAAATGTATCACAGAGTTGGAAAATCTTACTGGTTTCACTGGTCATATGAAATGTGACATGCATTCACCCCCCCTTGCAACTTTATGATATCTTTTAGAGCCTTCCACATTATCTATTCCTGAGTCTAGCATATTTTCTGCCCATCAATGAACTCCTAATTATTTTCTTTGATATCATGAGAAGTATATGTAATTTTTAACCTTACTAGTACATTTTGATGAAGGTGGATAATAAAGGGCTTTGATATGTTCATGGTCGCCACTGAAGAAAATGGAGTGTTTGGTAATGTGGGAAGGTGAATCCTCTGAAAATCCACATTTGCTTCTTTATGACTAATTCTATACAATAGAATGTGAGATATTCTTACTTTTAAGTAAAAGTTAAAATTTCTTTTTTCTTTGCATATTTAAAATCACAAAGATAAATTATCCCTCTTCCAATTGAAAACTGCAGATATTTGAAGATGTACAATTTTCCCCAGAAATTTTCCCTAAAGGGGTAAACATATCCATTTCCTTTAGCCTTTCTTACTCAGACATATTATGAACATTTCCATTATCATATTTATTATTCCTTGGACATATTCCAATTTAACTCTATTTATTTATTATTTTTTTTAAAGATTTTATTTATTTATTCGACAGAGTTAGAGACAGCCAGCGAGAGAGGGAACACAAGCAGGGGGAGTGGGAGAGGAAGAAGCAAGCTCATTGTGGAAGAGCCTGATGTGGGGCTCCATCCCAGAACGCCAGGATCACGCCCTGAGCAGAAGGCAGACGCCCAACCGCTGTGCCACCCAGGCGCCCCTAACTCTATTTATTTTAAGGGGGAATATAGGTCATTTGAGAGAGACTCTTCTCTCATGCTATAAAAATATGTCCGTAATATGAACTAAAATCATAATAGCTATAGGTGGACATACTACAGTTATAGTATTTTGAAAAAAATATTTTCTGATACTCTAAAATATTTTTATGAAATTTAGGTTTCCCTGGATCCTACCTCTCCTAGACTCTGCTTCCAGAAATATCTATAACAATATGAACTAAAAATTACATTTGTTTTGGGGTATACATATGATTCCATTCTGATATAGTTTATTATTGACATATATATTATTGTTATATATTGCACACAGACATTTTAAATAGAAGTTCCCATGGTGCCCATATCTCCCATTTTTTGCTAATAAACCCGAGTTTTGGTTGCAGGTGTGTTACTTCTACCTTATCCCTCATGAATGTTGTTTTATTAGATTTATCTCATTACATCAATTTTTCAGCATTTAGATTAATGCATTTCACACAATACATTTGATGTCCCTTATGTATTAATGCCATTCCCTCATTTGTTTCATGAATGACAGAACTGAAGTCGAAGAGGTATCATTTATCACTTAAAACTTCACTATAAATCCATTAACTATTAACACTGCTAGTAATTAATCCACCTAATTATGGATTTGATTTAAACAATTATCATAAAAGATTTCGTCAAATTCTGTAAAACTGAAAATATATATATATATATATATATATATATGGCCTTTTTTCAAGTTCATCAGGTCAGTTAACCTTGCCAAAGGATTCACTGATGTTCATTTGTTCTTCATTTGATCTTTTTATTTGGCCCCAGTTGTCCTGATGATTGTTCCAACTTTTGGGTGCTCATACATTCTCTTTGATACCTTGTTTCTCCTATCAGTTCTTTTCTGAATTTAAACTGTCTAAACTTGCTGTTTGAATTCCTGGCCCTGTTTCTGGTTTTCCTTGAATTTTCCTGTATTTGCAAATTATCTTGTAACTCATCATCATCATCGTTGTTGTCATCATCATTGTCATGTTTGCAGATCTGCACACCTCCAGCATCATTTCTTTAAAAATTGACTTTTCTGAGCAGTGTTAGGTTTACAGAATAATTGAGTGTGAAGTTGAGTCCCTAAATACCCTTTCATTTCCCGTATTATTAACATTAACATTAGTGTAGTGTATTCGCTACAATTGAAGGTGTAATGTTGATCCATTATTATTAACTAAAATCCAGTATTTCACATTAGGGTTCATTCTTTGTGTTGTGCATTCTGTGAGATTTGACAAATGTATACATGGCATGTTTCTACCATTACAGATGCCAGGAATGGCCAGCAATCCCTGTACTGATGGATGAAAGATTAACTCTAAACTTTGCTGTGAAAGAGAGGAGAAGGCAAGGAGGTCAACGCTCAGAGGCGAAGACCCTTTGCTCTTCTTTGCTGTCTCTTTTATCGGTCCTTTCACATTGGCTTCTGTCACTTAGACATATGCATTTAAGATTCCTGCACGTCTTTTGTGCCTTGAGAGCTCCTTCTAGCATCTCTTCATCTTCTCAATTCCTGCAAAACAATGAATTGTGATTCAATTACTTCACACATTTTCTCAACCTTTTGATAATTACAGAGGCTACTTTCTGATGTTCATTCTCATAACTCCTGAAATAAGTTTACCTTCCTCCATATTCATTTTTGATTTTTTCCCTTATGTTTTTCTTTTTAGAGAGCAATTAGACTGCATATTCACTGGATATTCTCAGCCACTTGTTTCTATTAGAAATTGGATTAATCTATCTCCCTCTTAGAAAAACCTGTTTAAAGGTTATCAGACGTTGGAGAATCTCTTTGACCTTTCCTAATAAGCTTTAACTCCTTTCCTCACAAGGGAGGTAACACTTTGCTGGGTATAAACAAGACCAAAGTTCAACTTTGTTGGCAAAACAATTGCTCTACTCCCAAGGGCTTCACAGCAGCAACCAGACAAAAGCCTGTGTGTTTAGTCAACATGGTAACAAAAAAAAAAAACCTGCCTTCATGGCTACCGGAAATGCACAGAGCTTGTTTAATTAATTAGAGAACAGGATGTCATTTATCCCACCAGCATCAGTGACTCTCAAAAAACAGACATTGCCTTCTTACAGCATTAGACTGTAGAAAGATGTGTTGTATGAAAGGTTTTCTCAAGAGACATTTAGAGACAACCTTAGAGCTGTTTCTTGGCATGAAAACAAAAAAAGTGATTAGATAAATAAAACCACAAAACAGACAAGCAAAGCAATTAAATAACGACATTCCTTTGCTCAGGTCTAAATTGGATCCAGTAACAGTGATTGAACACAAAGTCAGGATGGTACCTAAGGTGTGTGACAAACGCTATCTCCTGTGATCCTTAAATAATACAGGCCACATTGTTAACATCACTTTACTTGTAGGGAAATTTACAAGAGATTAGGAATTTTCTCCGGTCACAAGTTTATAAATGGGGAAGCATTTATTTTTTCCATTGTAACTTCTACATTCTCCTTCTACTTTGCTCAGATATATTTCCTAACTGACCTCTACATATCCATTGTGCATTTCAACTATTGTTTTGTTCTATACTTATTAAAGAGAATTCTTCAACTTCTACTAAAAGTTGATAGATGTCTGCCATGAGTTAGCTCACATCTTTTATTATCTTTATTTACTGGAGACTCAATGCTCAGTTTATCTCATGTAATCTTACTGATGAGGGAATAGAAGGCTGGCTGAAGACAAAGCAGAAGCTGACACCCTGCAACCCCACCCCCACCCCCCACTATGTATTCAACATTCCATGGCACTCCTGGCTGCCCTAAAACTAAGGAAAGGACCTGCAGCTCATTGATAGGGATACAGTGATAGTGTAAACAGCCTTGGCTTGGCAATAGCGGGGCCTCCAATATCCTGTGAGTCTTCTTTGACATATGAAGGTATCTGCAGCTCATTGATAAGGACATAGTGATAGTGTGGACGGCCTTGGCTTGACGATGGTGGGGCCTCCAGTATCCTGCGAGTCTTCTTTGCCATATGAAAGTGCTTTCTCAGCCTCCCTTTTCCCTCACCTCCCCCAACCCCATGGTATATAATCAGCCACCTCTCACAACCCGGGGCAGCAGCTCTTTCTGCCCACGGGTCCTGTTCCCATGCTTTAATAAACCACCAATTTTGCCTCAAGAATTCTTTCTTGGTCGTCGGCTGCAGACTCCACCCCACTGAACCTCGCTTATATTCCCCAACCTCATCATCATTATTATTAATACTAAAGCATAGATATGATTAATCTCAATTTTATGGATCAAGTATTTAAAATTACAAAATTAAATAGCCTGACCAATACCCCAAAGCAAGTGAGTGGTTCAAAGCAAGATTTAAAGCCAAATTCATCTCCTTCTTAGCCTTTTCACTACCTAACCCATACCAGTGGAGTTACTTTGCTGAATATCTCATGTACACATACCATTAAAATAATTTCTATTCATGTTAAACTGCATAGTTTTACTTAGAGGGACGTTTTGAAGTTGAATTCTACATTGGGTGGTTGGACGATATTTATGGAGCACCTTGGATTCACCACACTTTGTGCTAGGCACAGAGGGCAGATGTATGTCAGATAATGTTTACGCCCCCAGAGAAGTTCACCATCAAGCAGGAAATAGAGGCATGGGAATAAATTACCAAAAAGAAGTGGGGTAAGTGTTAGAGTGGATACTTATTTTAAAATTCTGTTTTAGTAGGAAAGCAAGTGATCAAAGCTGCAGGTTAAGATGGTGGCAATGCATTCTCTAATGCTTTTAGGGGCGATAACTTTCTGCTTCGCATGTGCACTCTCATCACTAGCCAAGCTGGATGACTTGGAATTTCTCGAATAATTTATCCCATAGACTATCACCTTTACAAAGATGTGCCTTTAAGCTGAACCACCTTCCTACACTGAAACCAGTTCGCTCCAGGACCCACATTACAGACCACCTTCTTTTTCTAGGACAAGTTCTTTGTGGACAAACTCAATCCTAGTTGAGTGTTGATTCCCTGTGCTTCTGCTGCATTCTATAAATAACTCGATCACGACACAGTGACACTACTTTAAGGTTTATTTCATATAATATGGCTGCCTAATAGACAGCATTAGTGCTTGGGGATAAGATACAGATGTTTGGATACTCCTTTACCCATACCAGTTCTCAGTAAATTGTTTGAAGAATCAATCACTTAATACATGAAAATATTTTCACTAGCTTATTATTTTTTAGGCTTTTCCAGTTACATTTCTCTTTGCCATGCTTTTATTTCTTAAGAATTTTTTTAACTCCAGAAAGTACATAAAATAATGTAACAGAAACCTAGAAATAAAATGCTATTTTTCATATTCTTTATGGGTTTCTACTACCTCTAAATAAAAACGTTATAATGTTCATATTTTCTTCATATGTTATTTTTGCATAAAATAAGTATAAAATAATAGGTTAAGTTAAAATTACTGTGGACTCCTACCATAAAATCTCACTCCCAGAACCAATGACGGATTAATTTGGTTTGTATTTTAATATGCATTTTATATATCCATGAAACACTGGAATTAATTGTACACGTTTTTTGGTCAATACTTTATCAGCTCATCTATTCATTTATATTTTATAAATTGCATGCATCTAGAACATTTTTATATTTTAACTTTGATATATAAATATACCACATTTAATTTATATCTCTTTCCTTTTTGGACATTTAGGTGCATATTAAGGAAGATAGTCTTGGTTCTGCTGCAATATTATGAACTAGAAATAGCACTTAGCATAACAGAGGTTTGCTGCTGGCTCACCTAAATTCGAATGCAGGTCAAGAGCCTTCCTTCATCTCTTAACTCCTCAATCTGGAAGGTGTTGCTTCCGAATTTACCATGGTACGGCAACAAAGGAATAGAGGAAGCACAGTGGTAATTTTCATCACTGTTCCCATATTTGATGGTCAGAATTAGTCACATTAAACTCATGTAACTGTAAGGGATTCTGGAAAATGTAGATATGTACATGCATTATTTGGGCTCAGTCATAAGGTGGGTCTAAATTGTCATTTTACGGTGTTATGCACATTCTTGCTCTTTTGTGTTTGGGCTTACATGTGAGAGCTTCTGGGATAGAAGTAGGATTTGCTGTAGGGTTTTTCTATGTTCTATTTTGCTAGAGCAGACATATTCTTTTTCTATATGGTTGTGACAAGTTATGTTCTTTCATTAGGTCCAAAGCAGCTAAGCTGGCATTTTGGCGTCCATCTCTCTAATTCACTGTCATATTTCTCAATTGTACTCAAATCAGTAATGAAAGATAATTTTGTTTTGTTTTGTTTTCAGTGGGGGTTTCTAAAACTGCTTTAGTCCCCACAGACTTATGATTTGGAGGCGCTACCTCTTCATTATTTTATTGATCTATTTCTATGTCAATACTGTGATCATCTTAGTCACTATATCTTTACAATTCTTGATCTCTTTCTGTGTCCTTAATTTTCAGAATTATTTTGCTCTTTAGAATAGTCAAAATTCTTTTGGAATTCTTAGTCAGTGGTGTTATGTGAATTTTATAGATTTACTTTAATTTCCATCTATTAATTAGTAATCTTTGGATATAGCAAGGTCTATTTACTTCAAGGAGGGTTAATTTTTCTTGAAGTGATTTCTTAAATCATTTGTCTCCTTTCATAATATGTATATTTAAAGAAATAAATTTACTTCAAAAAAGTTTAGATATGTGGGTTTATTTTTATGTATTGATTTTATAATCATTCAATTCTGAATCTAATTCTTTTTGGGGGGGATTTGTGTTTTGTTTTTATTTTTTTATAATAATATTTTTATATTATATTATGTTAGTCACCATACAGTACATCCCTGGTTTTTTATGTAAAGTTCGATGATTCATTAGTTGCGTATAACACCCAGTGCACCATGCAATACGTGCCCTCCTTACTACCCATCACCAGCCTATTCCATCCCCCCACCCTCCTTCCCTCTGAAACCCTCAGTTTGTTCAGTTACAAGTTCCTCATTAATCTATGAAGTATTTAAAGTGACATTATTTATTTTCCAAATATATTAGCATTTTGGTTCCTCATTTACTATTTATTTATAATTCAATTGCATTGTAGCCAACAAATGTGCTATTTTTGATTAATATTCTTGAATTACTTGAATTTTCCATATGATAGTCATGTTTCATGAAAGTAATTTTTATCTTTTTAGACATTTTCCTTATCACAATTTTTTTTTAAAGAAATGTGATTATGGCATGCACCTTGGTATGGATTTTTACATTTTCTTTTGTATGTGTGTGTGTTTGTGTTCATGCTTGAACTTTCTCTGATCTATGGTGCTATAGTTCTCTTCAAATTTGGGAACGTCCCATTCATTATTCTTTCATAAATAGATAGGTGGGTAGATAGATATAGATCTAGATTCAGATACACAGAGATACAGAGCTATGTCGCATCCTGCCCTGTTTTTTGAGGACTCTGATTATATATATTTTAGTGTCTTAGTCAGTTTGGGCTGCTATAACAAAACGCCACAGACTGAGAGATTTAACCAGCAGACATTTATGTCTCACAGTTCTGGAGGCTGAGAAGCCCAGGATCAAAGCACGGAGAGATCCAGTGTCTGGTCGAGTCGACTTCCTAGTTTGCAGACAGTCCGCTGCTCTTGGATCCTCATATGGTAGAAGGAGGCAGCTCTGGGCTCTTCATTTACCCTCAGAACCTAATCACCTTTTACAGGCCCCACCCACCTCCAAATCACAGATCACACTGGGGATTTAGACTTTGGCATGTGAATCTGGGGACAAACTTTCAGCCCATAGCAGTTAGATAGGTCACCTGTTAATGTCCCAATGTCAGTAATGCTGCCTTCTTCTTCCTTCCTCCTTCTCCCCCTCCCTTTCTTTCATCTCCTCCTTCTTTTCCGTCTTTTCCCAGTCTTTTTTTCTCTCTAGCATTCCTGTCAATATGTTGTATTTTTACCATATGAAGTAACAGATGAGGATATAAAAAAAATGCGGAAACTCAAAGTTCACTGTTTTTTCCTGCTACAGTGTCTAATTGCTATTAATCACTTCCATTGTTGTTGTTGTTTTTTTTTCAGGTATTGAGTTTTCATCTCTAAAGTTAATTCAGTTATTTTTTATACCACTTGTTGTTCATGTTCCTTTTTCTTTATATCATTGAACATACAGATCATTCTTATATACTGTGTTAATGTTCTTTTCTGCTAATTTTATCATCTCTGTGATTTCTAAGTCAGTTTCTATTAATTTCTATAAACAAACAAACAAACTTCTGGTTTGGAGTGAGATTTTTTTATTCTTTATTCTAGCACTTTGGCATTGAATGTTGAACATTGGGGATTTCTAGTTTTTGAATCCTATATTATTTTGTGTTCCTCTAAAGAGAGAGAATGTGGCAATTTCTCTGGCAAGCACTCAAATTACTTTTAGATTAGTTTAATCCTCTTGAGATTTTGTTCTTAAACTTGCTTTGGGTAGAACTAGAATAGGCTGTATTCTAGAGCTAATTTTTAGTCCCTTTTAAGGCATGAACCAAAGGCCCGGAATATTCAATACACTGGCTGAAGGAAACTGAAACAATTCCTGGCCTTCTGTGACCTTTGAGAATTGTTTCTTATCACTCTGTGTAATTATTCTTTCCCTGAAATTTATTCTGTTCAGTCTTACAGGATTTTATGCTACGCATGTGTATACTATATTCAGGGAAAGATTCCTGGGCCCCTATGTAGATTTCTGGAGCTTTATTTCTCTAGTTCTTTTTACCTCTCTGAATACTTCCTAGTCATCTTGGCCTCTGCCAATACCAAGCTCTGTTTCCCCAACTCAGTGAGATTTCCCAATGTGATTTGAGTTCCTCCTGCCTTGTAATGTAATATGGGAATTACCTCCGGCCAGAATGTCTAGGCAGTAGTGTTGCTCATTCAGTTTGTTTCCCTTTCTTTTCTGAATTATAGCCCTGTGTTGCATGTGGTATAGTGTCTGGAAATAGTCATTTCCTATATTTTCTCAGTTGCTTAGTTGTTACAGTGCAAGGGTAATTTTAGAACATCTTATTTCTTCATGGCTAAAGAGCAGAAATCCCCCTCCCAAGAGTTGTCCTATTCTTTTTAATGATGCTTATGAATTCTGTTAAGTATATTTTTGAATAGTTTACTTCCATTCTGTATAGAGCTGTGTAGGACTGTGTAATGTTCACTCTCCCATCTTCTTCAGGATTCACATTAATTTTCTTCTTTTAAAGTGTCTTAAAATACATACTAGAATCACACAATTAGAACTATAATGTTTAATGAAATAGGAGGTTTACAGTTACAACACAAAGAACAGAAACCAAACTCAAACTCTATCAAGGGGAAAAATGAAAATTAATCCTTATGTAAGTATTTGAATTTTTTGGTTTTCAGAACTGCTGGGCTTAGGGATTATATATATATATATATATATTTCTCGCTGTCTCTTTGTGTGTTTGTCTCTCTCTCTTTCACATTGTTATCTTTTGACTCTGCTTCCCCACTTGCCTCTTATTGGTGTCGTTTCTTTTCTCCTATAATTACACTTTATTTGCATGACCAATAGCAGGCTTGGTGGGTAGAGAATTTCCACTGAACATAGCAGTTCCATGGAGGTCATTTTATTGAATTTGTTTATTTCCTGTAGCCAACCCAGGATAAGTATTTATTTAAAAGAATGGGCATTATGATTAGCCTTGACTGAGTCATATGATATGAATACCATATGCAATGGATTTAGAGGCGGTCATAACAAGGGCCAAACTCTGATGACACAAGAACAAATTATCATGAGCTGCTTTGTATTTGTATCACTTGTTTTAGTAATATTTGATTTTCAAAATAAAGCACACACTCTTTGAAGACTCAAACAATAACTATTAAGTCAGAGAATAATCCCAAAGAAGCCTAAAGTAAAAATAGGAAGATGATAGTCATGGCTTCTGTTTCAGACCTTATTGTTATCATGTTTTACTAGGTTCTCAAGTTAAATAACTGTTGCAGTCAAATTGCTGTATTCAAGGTCTACTGAAACATGGTTTGTGCTTTCCTCTGCCTCATTTCTCCAGGCACTTTTCCCACCTGCAATGCTTCCACGCCCCACATCTTCTGACAGTAAAAAATCCTACACAATCCTAAATAGCCAGGCTCCAGATCATCTCTGTTTCTTTTTCCTCTGAAATGTCCCAAGTGTCCCAAAGTGCTAGGCTTTAGAGCCTAGCAATGCTAATTAACTTTTTTGTGTACATAATGCATCTAACCAACTACATGATAATCTTTAGGGAAGGTATTTTGCTTTATGGCTGAAGTGTGAGTAGTTGGAATAAGAGGGCTAATATGTAGTTAGATAATTCTGGATTTGAACTCAAGAGCAGCCTTTCATTCTCTTCAAGACATTCCTTGGTCATGTTACTGGGACTACATAATTACGACTGTCATGTGGGGATGATGATACCTGTCTTTTTATGTGAAATATCCTAGGCCATATTATAGGGACATTATCTGGCAATAAATATTTTTTTCTTTTTCCTTATCCATCTGGCAGCCATCACTATGCCTCACACCCAGCCAGAGTTGAACAAATACTTGCTGATTATTGATTAGTTGAGATGAAGTAAGACTCTTACTTTATAGATTTGACTTCAACATTTATTTAATTTAGCACCATTAGACGAGAAATGAAAATGTTAGCACCATTAGACAAGAAATGAAAATGCCAGGAAAAAGCATATTATACTCTGCTTGACTTTTCCTAATGGACAGAAAACTGGGGTTATGGCTTTATAGCAGGACTGTGGTGATGTTACTACTTTCTTTTTCTTTCTTTCTTTCTTTCTTTCTTTCTTTCTTTCTTTCTTTCTTTCTTTCTTCTTTTTTATAATATCTGGCCATGATGGTTTTATGTTTATTGCGACAACAAAATCACTAACTAAAAAAATAGTCTTAGGTTATGATTTATGGTCATCTTGCCTGTGCTTGAAATTGAGAGAGAAAAAATACAGCTATTTTACCAACAGATCCATGGAAG
The DNA here is from genome assembly GCF_023065955.2 of Ursus arctos. Lineage (NCBI taxonomy): Eukaryota > Metazoa > Chordata > Mammalia > Carnivora > Ursidae > Ursus > Ursus arctos. The sequence continues at coordinate 8,330,937 of NW_026622763.1, read as the reverse complement.
GAATGAATCCTGTTCATAAAAGCCACCATGTATTAAGATACTTTACGTACAGATATATCTCAATGGAATAGTAAGGAGTTTAGTAATTCCATTATTCCGGTGATGTAGTTGGGGCTCAGAATTTAGGTAATTCAAGTAAGAGTGTCATGAAATTGGAACCTAAATGTTTTGGATTGTGACACATTATCCATACCAGTATTGTTCTACCTCTTGACTAGCCTCAACAGAATAGTTTAGCAAAAACATCTGTAAACAACTCTACCCTGAAATGACTTTGACAGACTATATATAAGATAGCTTCACAGTTTTTAGGGGCGCCTAGGTAGCGCAGTCGTTAGGTGTCTGCCTTCGGCTCAGATCATGATCCCAGTGTTCTGGGATCGAGTCCCACATCAGGCTCCTCCGCTGGGAGCCTGCTTCTTCCTCTCCCACTCCCCTGCTGTGTTCCCTCTTTCGCTGGCTGTCTCTCTGTCACATAAATAAATAAAATCTTAAAAAAAAAAAAGATAGCTTCACAGTTTTTAATAGAGAACTTTCCATGCCCAAATGATTTTTTGCTTATATTGTTCATCCTCAAATTTTGCTGCTCTTTTACTTATCTAAATTCCCCATCTTGTGTTTTCAACATCAAAACCCCTTCCTCAGCAACTGTAGCACGGTCACAAATGGAAGATTACACATTGAGGACTGAATGGGGCAGCAGGAGAAAATAAGCTCCTTATTTTCATAGGAATTCACCATGCAATTTATAACAAAGCATTAGGAAGGCAAGGTGTATGACCCAACCCTGTGATGTACCCCTTAAAAAATATTGTCTCATTATTGATTACTGTATGTGGTGTCAGTCATTTTTTTTGACATCACTTAGACCATCAGTAAAGCATCTCTCATTAATGTTTTCCCTGTTTGGAAATCAAACCTCGAGTTTGAGGGCTGAAACAGTGAAGGAAAATGTTATTATGTTTTTATGTATATATGTGAACAAAGTTTTGGTGAATCCTTATAGTTTAACTATAAGGATATAGTTTAACTTCTTCTTTACATTTATATTATACAGAAATTATCTATTTACCTGTCTTTTGCTCTCCACAGAGCAACAAACTCTTTTAACACAGAAATATTGTTTTATATAAACTGAAACTCTAATCCCAAGTGTTGGAGTCAACTTAATCATATGTATTTACTTATTTGTTCTTCTTAAGTACATTTTTATAAAATGTCCCAAAACACTAACTCACTTAAGATTATTTTGTTATGCAATAATTCCAAGTTGAATCAGGTCAATTTTTAAGAGTCCTTATTACATACCTATAGATAACATAAATACAGAATTAAATGGATGAAGTATTTATATCTTCAGTCTTACAAAAAGCTTCAACTAAATTGTTTTAATTTCATTTAATCAAGGCACACTATTATTTTATAGTGAGAGTCCATAAAAAGAAACCTTTCCAACTGAATTCCTAATAAAGTTATTTCACAACCAATTTTTCTAAAGTAAGTAAAAATGTATATAATGTGATTTTTTTCATTGAAGTTCTCCTCATTAAGATGTAAAAATCCGATCAAATGAATACAAAGTAAAGTAAAACAAAACAAAACAAAAAAACACAAAAACAAATGGTTGTGGTTCAATGACACCCAGACAAATAGTGATGTAGACAAATTAATCAACCACATGATTCAATCAATGAAAGAAGTCAAATCAGCTAATCCACACTATATTGACTGTTGATTGATTGTGTGTGTGTTAATGGAAATCTCAAACTGAAGTCTATGGTGCAGATATGAAGCTCAGGAGGCAGTTGGGAAAACATCCGAAAGGTAGCCTGCTGGAGTCCCTTAAACTAACTTCTCCCCCACTAAGCTTTCTTACATGCAAAATGTAAACAAAGACAATTTTTCTAAATGAGAAAGACAGGGGAGAAAGAAGACTGTTACTAGTGTAGAGGAAGGGGTTTTGATTTGTTTGCTTCTGTATTTTGGGGTGGAATTCTCACTGTAGCATAAACTCCCAAATCTCAATACAAATGGAATTGTACTTCTTAATCACATAAGCATTCATCTCATATCAATTCCTGGTCTTGAAGTATTTCAAGAACCCATTTCCCTTCTATTTTGTGGTCTGTATGCGTTATGTTCTGATGGTTTTAGATTTTGAAAGAGTAAGTAGAGAAATTACACTCACTTCTAACCAGTTCAGAAGGAAGGGACACACGATTTTCCCCACATTCCATTGGCCAAAACTCAGTCATATGTCCACATTGACCATAGAGAAAGCTGGAAAATATAGTCTGGCCTTATCACCAACGAACAAACCAACCAACAAATAGCAACACACAAACAAACAAACAAACAAACAAATGAGTTGGGCAAAAATACAGTAATTCTCTATTAAAAATGTTAATTCATTCTCATTCTAGGGGTCATTTGTAAAAGAAAAAAAGAAAAATTTAAAAAATTAAGAACAAAATGACAAAAATTCTGAGAGGAGGAAGTGAGGAAATATCAGTTGGAAATTAAGAAGAATGTGGAACAGACATAATATATGGCTACTGCTGATTTTTCAATTCTTCTGCATAATTTCTTCTTCACTCTTTCAACAGTTTTTCTCTTTATGAGTTTCCCACTTAATTCCCAATTCACTTCCTCTCCTTGAACCCTGTGTTTTCTGTTTGTAATTTTGTTTTGACTGTCTTATCTCCCCTTTTACTCCTACTGCCACTCAACCTCCATAAAAATGGTTCAAGCACATAACTTCAGGGATCTTCTGAAACAAAACAAAACACCTTCGATGCCTAATTTAGCTAAACAGCTGTTAGTTGCTAAAATTCCAAGTCAGGCAGAAGGACAGGCTGCTGGTGAGGACAGCCCCTACAAAGGTGCATTGCCAGCCTTTGAAGGCATCATAGGTTATGTGTAAAACACAAACTTTAATACAAACTCAAAAAAATATTTAAAAAATTAAGAAAAATAAACTCGGAAACATTCTGTCCTTCTTCCTTTCAAATAGAACAATACTACTTCATTCAAAAGAGAAGTGTCAGCTGCCTATAAACTGAGAAATGGAAGCTGAATAGCACCAGACAAAAAAAAACCTTTGATTTTGTGTCTACATAAAAAAATAATTGAAAACATCACAACTATGAGCACACTGTGGTACATAAGCATGTTTATCCAGAATAACCTATCTGATAAGCAGTAGAAACTTGTATGAAGTGAAAGAATGACTTTTCCCCTCCCATGAATTGTACTGTATGCAAATACAGTGAATGGAAAAGAAGAATTACATTTGATTTTCCTGGTTCAAGTTGATGTATTACTTAGTAATTCATTCATAGCTGTGTTTCCTTTCTATTCTCATTTTGTAGTCATCTTAAATCTGTAAACATAAAAAATTTAGGCTAGATTGCTCAGAAAGTGAAGTGTATATATATATGTGTGTGTGTTCTTGACAGATCTAAATAATTCTTTACACAATTTGCTTATTCGATTTCTTACATATATCTACACAAGTAGGGGAATATATTAAGTGGAATTTAGTTTGAGATTATACTTGATAAACTATAAAAACCCCTATTGAACTCAACTGTTTAGATGATCAGAGATGATCTAGAACATTCATTTAATTTTCTAGATGACAAAATTGAGACACAGAGAAGCTATATACCCAAGGACATGTATTATGTAACAAAACCTTTTATATAATTTAGTACTTTCTCTCGTGTATTTTATAATTTTACTTAGTGCATCAGAGGTAAAAGGTTTAGTCCAAATAAATCTTTGTGTCTATGATAGGTTGGTACAGAAATCCTTACTCTGATTATAGACTGTATTTTTTTACTTAAATTTTCCTGCGTAGTATCTAAAAAGTAAGATAAAAGGATCACAGCTCTTTTCATTTAACCAAAATACACTTAAGTTTAGTAAAGCAGAACAAAAATACGTAAAGCTTTTTTGTTTTCAGCTGATTTAATTATTCTATTCCAATATGTTACAGATTGCTTTTTAGTTACAAACCTTCTTTGTTGTTTAATTTCAAAACATGTTTATCTGTTTCTGAGCATAAAATGAATAAAGACTTGCTATAGAAACTATAAAAAAATACAGAAAGAGGAAACAAACTACTCATAATGCCACTATCTGACATGTTAATATTCTGTAGGGGGTCTTATTGCTGTTGGTATATAATATTCCACATTTTGAAATTAAAAAAATGCAATTTAGAGAATAAGGATTAGAGTTTGCAGAATAAAACACACCCTAAACCTGAAATAGAACCTCAGAGTATCGGAATATAAATTTATGCTGGTGTCCAAAATATGTCATGAGATGAAGCTTTGTTTACATTACTGTAATAACAGCTGTAATGCCTTCATATTTACATAAAATTTACATATGAAGGTTCTTAATCTACTGTTAGTTATCAGTGTATTAAATACTATGCAACTTATTTTAATTGCTTAACCTAAAATATCACTGTAACTTCCCTTGTACTCACTATTTAAGAATCTAAAATGAATACTTTATTGAAAGAAATTGTAAGGATTTTTGTACTGTATTGAAAATAATTTGTGTGTGTGTGTGTAATTTTGTTTTTCAGTGTACTTCCTAGGTATCCTGCATCATTTGTTGATGTATTTTGGTAGCATCCCTGCTATTACATGGTTCTCACATTCACACAGTGTTTCAGTTTTGATGCAAGTATCACATACATAGTCCCCACTGGGTATGAGGAACTATTTTTTGAACTCCACATTAATTTATTTAACCTTCACAATAATTAGGAAACTCATGTACTGAGACATAAAACAAATTGACAAAGGTCACAAAGCTGGTAAATGGAAGATGTGGGACCTGACTGTTCGGCTCCAGATCTCTGCTACAAATCTTGGTACAGACTGTAATGTACAGCCTCTCTCATGCTAATGTAAAACATCACAGGTATTTATATTTCTACCTGTGGCATAGATATGTGTTATACACATATGGCATATGTGTATGTACATACACACACCTACAGATAGATAGATGATAGATAAGTAGATAGATAGATAGACAATAGATATTCCAAATAATGACATATATTCTTTTTAAAACCACAATCCCTCTTCAGATGGGTGAGGTAAATACATGAATTTGCATTTTATCCAGATTGTCCCACATTTTTCATTCCCTTAATTGGTACTTCAACCATCCATTGCCCAAGCCAAAATGTTGGGAATCATCTCAAACTTCTCTTGTCCTTTGGTGGCCCTCATTCAATAACCCTTCAACAGATCCTGTATCAACACTTTCTGTCCAACAAATGGTGTGTCCACCATCTTTCCAGTCTATCGTTTCTTTCTTGGATTATTGCAAAAGCCTCCTAACTGATCTTCCTTTTCTATCTTTGCCCACCTTCAAACTGTCCTCAACACAACATCCAGCATAATACCATCAATGTATAAGTCAAACCCAGTCCTTTTTTTTTCTTTTCTTGCTCAAATGCCTCTGGTGCCATTTATAGTAAAATGGCATCAGTACACCCTGCATGGTTCTATGTATTCTGGCTTCCAGCTACCTTTCCAACTTCATCTATTCTATTCTCCCCATGCTTTCATTCTGCCGTAGCCATACTGTCCTCCTTGCTTGCTTTGGAACATGTCAGCAAGGCCTTTGTCTTTGCCATTCCTTCAGACTGGAATCCTCTTCCTAAGTTAGGCAAATATTCCACTCATGCCCTCACTTTGTCAAGCATTCATTCAAACACTATCTACTTAGTGAGTCCATCCCTTCTGCTCTCTCTCTTATGAACCCTCAATATCACACTTACTACCAAATTTTGAAGCTTTGGGTTTTCTTTCAGAGTTATTGCTACCCAACATTCTACAGACTTTTATTTTTCTTTATTGTGTTTCCCTTCTATTTTGAATGTGTTCTTCGTGATTCCAAAGGTTTGTGTCTCTTTCCTTCACTTCTACATCTCTGTCAACAAGAATGGAATTGGTCCTAGTAGGTACTCAATAAACATCTATTGAGTTAATTTAAATAAGGCTCCTGAAAGCCATGTATCCTTAGATAAGAATATACAATTAAGTATAATTCACACTTCTAATAAGCAGAGAAATTAGGCTCTAAATGTCAACTCTTCTATGCTTATACTTTGATTTATAACATGTATTTGAGTAAAGTCTCAGCTTTCCATAACTATTTTAATATACCAAAATTTATAAATGTATTGTCACATGTCCAAATTATTATTTTTTCATTTTTAAAATAATATGGAGGCAAAATTCACATGGCATAAAATTCAGGATTTTAAAGTGTACACTTTGTGGAGTTTAGGACATTCTCAATGTTGTACAACTGCCACCTGTAGCTAATGCCAAAATATTTCCATCACTCAAAAGTAACACTCCTTACCCATAAGTTGTTTCTGCCTATTATTCCTTCCCCTAAGACCTGGCACACACTAATTTGTATTCTGTCTCTATGGATTTACCTTTTTTGGATATTTCCTATAAATAGAATTATACAAAATGTAACCTTTTGCTTCTGGCTTTTTCATTTTCTGTAATGTTTCAGAGGAAAATCAAAATTATAGGACATATCAGTCCTTCATTTTTATTATTGAATAATATTCTATTTTTTGTATATACCACAATTTCTTTATCCATTCATTCGCTGATAGGATTTGGGACTTTTCTACCTTTTGGCTATTGTGTATAGTACTGGTATGAACAAGTGTGTACATATACTTGTCTAAGTACTTATTTTCAATTTTTGGAGGTATGTACTAGGGATGGAATTGAGGAGACATAGGGTAATTTTGTATTGAACTTTTTGAAGAATTGCCAAACTGTTTTCCACAGCAGCTGAACAATTTTCATTCAGTTTATGATTCTAATTTCTCCACTTGCTCATGAATACTTGTTATTTTCCATTTTTTAAAATTGTGTGGATAATAAAGGGCTTTGATATGTTTATGGTCGACACTGATGAAAATGGAGTGTTTGGCAATGTGAGAAGGTACAAAATGGTGCTTTGTTGATTTGTACTTCCCTAATGATTAATGACATTGAGCATCCTTCCATGCATTTCTATGCCATTTTTATATCTTCTTTGGAGAAAAGTCTTTCGATAGAATGTTCTTTGCTATTTTTTGGATTTGAGTATTCTTTGCCATTTTCAGTTGGATTTTTTTGTCTTTTGTTGAGTTGTCCAATACATGATTTGCAAATATTTTCGACCATTTGGTAGGGTATCTCACTTTCTTGATAATTTCCTTTGATGTACAAAAGTGTTTAATTTTGATGAAGTCCAATTTATCCATTTTTTTTTGTTGTTCCCACTGCCAAATCTAAGCTTATAAAGACCCATATTTTCTTGTAAGAAGTTTTGTTGTTGTTGTTGTTTTGTTTTTGTTTTGTTTTGTGGGTTTTTTTTTTTTTTTTAGTTTTAGCTCTATATTTAACTTGTTTATCTATATTGAGTTATTTTTTGTATGTGCTGTATGGTAGGGATTCAACTTCATTCTTTTGCATGTGGGTATCTAGCTGTCCATGCACCATGTTATGGAGACCATTCTTTGCTGGTCTCAGAATCCTCATTAAAAATTAATTGACCATAGATACATGGTTTTATTTTTATTTATTTATTTTATTCTAATCCATGGGTGTGTATGAATACAAACACTGCACTGTTTTGTTTTTTAAAGGTTTTATTTATTTATGTGACAGAGAGACAGCCAGCGAGAGAGGGAACACAGCAGGGGAGTGGGAGAGGAAGAAGCAGGCTCCCAGTGGAGGAGCCTGATGTGGGACTGGATCCCGGAACAAGGGGATCACGCCCTGAGCCGAAGGCAGACGCCTAACGACTGCGCTACCCAGGCGCCCCAACACCACACTGTTTTGATGAGCCTAGCTTGGAAGCAAATTTTGAAATTGTGTTGTGTTAGGATAATAGGATAATAGTATTTGACTTTGTTCTTTTTCAAGATTGTTTTGGATATTTGGGACATTTTGCAATTCATATGAATTCAAGGATTGCCTTTTTCATTTCTGCAAAAAAACAAAGGCCATTGTAATTTTGGTAGAAGTTGTATTAAGTCTGTACATTGATTAACATCTTAACAATGTTAAGTCTTCCAATCCATGAATACAAGATGTTTTTTTATTTGTTTGAGTATTACTTAATTTCTTTCAGCAACATTTGTAGTTTTCAGTGAACAAGTCTACCATTTATTTATTATGGTTAAATTTTTTCTTTGGCTTTTTTTTCCTAATATATATATATATATATTTTTTTTTTAAAGATTTTATTTATTTGAGAGAGAGAGAGAAAGTGAGTGCACGTGTGCACGTGGGTGGGCACAAGTTCCAGAGGGCCAGAAGGAGAGGGAGAAGCAGACTCCCTGCTGAGCATAAAGCCTGACATGGGGCTTGATATCAGGACCCTGAGTTCATGACCTGAGCAGAAGGCAGACACTTAACTGACTAAGCCACTCAGGCACCCTACAATTATATGTTATTGTAAATGGAATTGCCTTCTGAATCTCCTTTTCAGATTGTTCTTTATAAGTATATAGAAACTCAGGCGATTTTTGGTTGTGAGTCTAGTACCTTGCAAATTTGCTGACTTTTGTAAATTTATTTTGGATTTTCTATATACAGCATCATGATATCTGTGAATAGAAAAATGTGATGTCTTCATTTCCATTTCAAATGCCTTTTGTTATTTTTTTCATGTCTAATTGGTATGGTTAAAACTGCCAGTGCAATAATGAATATCATTGTGGAAGCAGGCATTCTTGTCTTGTTCCTAATCTTAGTCGGAATTATTTCAGTTTTTCACCATTGAGTATGATGTTAGCTGTGGATTTTTCATAAATGCACTTAATTATGTTGTAAAGTTTCCTTCTGATTAAGTATTTTTATCAAAAAAGGGTGTTGACTTTTTTCAAATACTTTATCTGGAGCTATTGAAATTGTCATGTGTCTTTCTGTTGTTCGTCTTTATTTGACTAATGTAGTATATTACCATGATTGATTTTCTCATATTAAACCAAACTTGTATGCTGTTATAAATAGTTGCTGTTATTTTTGATTTGATACGTCTTTGCAATTGTATCTATAATTATTTTTTCTTGTGGCATCTTCACCTGGATTTAGTATAAGGGTAATGCTGACTTCATTGAAGGAAGTAGGGAGTGTTCTCTCTGCTCATATTTTTAAAAAGATTTTGAAAAGAATGGGTGTTAACTCTTCTTTAAATTATTAGTAGAATTCACCAGTGAAGACATCTGGACCTGAGCTCTACTTTGACACTTTGCTATTGTTGTTTTATTTTTTTTCTGATTCTCTCACTTCACTTGCTACAATTTGAAGATTTTCTATTTCTTCTTGATTTAGTTTCTGTAATTTTTGTGTTTCTAAGAATTTTTCCATTCCATCTAGCGTATTTGATTTGTTAACATACAGTTGTTCATAGTATTCTCCCAGATTTTTTTTTTATTTTTGTAAAGTCAGTAGTAGTAATGTCTCCACTTTTATTTCTGATTTTAGTAAGAAGAGAGAGTCTTCTCTCTTTCTTTGTTTGGTAGTCTATCTAAAGCCTTGTCAGATTTGTTGATCTTTTCAGAGACAACTTTTTGTCATATGTAGTCTCTTTTCTGGTTTTTTAAATTTTTGTTTCATTCATGTCTGCTCTGATCTTTATTATTCTCTTCTTTTTGTCATCTTTAGGTTTAGTTTACTCTTCTTTTTCTTGTTCCTAAGGTTTAAAGTTAGTTACTGATTTGAGATTTTTCTGTAAATATAGGTATTTACTGCTCTAAATTTCCGTCTGGTACTGACTTCACTGCACGTCATAAGTTTAAATATGTTATGTTTTCATTTTCATTCATCTCCAAGTATTATCTAATTTCCCTTATATCTTATTTGACCTGTTGGTTAAGAATATATTGTTTAAATTCTACAATTTTGTGAATTTTCCAATTTAATTCTTATGTTTTTCTCCCCTAGGTTATTACATTGTGGTCAGTAAAAATACTTTGTATGATTTTCTCTTCTTAAATTTATTGGAACTTGTTTTGTTGCCTAACATCTGGTCTATCCTGGAGAATTTCCTGTGCACTGGAGTGGAATGTGCTGCGGTTGATGGGCAGAGTGTTCTGTTTATGTCTTGGCATATACTGTTAAGTCCACTCTTATTTTAACTGAATTTCAGTGTAGATGTTGTCCTCATTATTGAAAGCAGGGAGGGGTGGGCAAGGGCAAGTAGAAATGCCACAAAGATTTTTCTAGTCTTTTAAGCTGCCTTTTCTTGATTTAGTGTTTGCTTATTGACTGTAAAGTTTTGGTTGTTTCTTAAGCTCTGACAGTTGTTTCTATCAATTTTGCTTTTTCTTAATTTTTTTTTTTTTTTTGAAGAATGGGCATTGGGAGCTACTTATTACATCATTTTTCTGATGTCACTTTCTAAATTATTTTCATATCATTCTTTTAAAAAATATCCTCTGGAAAAGGTAGTTTAAGAGTTCATTGTGGACAGTAGGGCTTTCCATATATCTGTCTCATTATTTTATAAATAACTGCATATAGGTATGTTGATATATAGATATTAATTTTTAAAGACATTTTACATCAAAAGTAGGAGCCACCAAACTCTAATCACCCAAATTCGCCATGATGGTTTTTAATGCTCACCGCATCTGTTTATTTTCATAGCAAAGGCAGTTTGCTTTATGTGAGAACAGATGTATGTGTGATTATTTGTACTGAAACACCCAAACGTTGGAGTAAAGCAGCAATTTACAATTGCTGCCTAAGACTTCTCTTAAGTACACAATTAGTGAACAATGAAGAACTCATTACCTCTTATATCTTTACAGTCAAGGAAACAAACAATTAAACTTGGTGGTGTGAAAACACGTGCAGATAAACTAACATACACGTAAACACACATCACACTATTTTGAATTTCCTGAAACTGGAAAACTTCTGCTCTCTTATTAGAAACTCTCTTATAGATGAAAATTTACCCAGAGTTGATTTTGTCTTGGTATCCCCTTGATTTTTTGATATTTGTTTCAATTATTTCTTTAATCATTTATTCACTTTTGATAAAAGAAGAGGGAAAAAATAGAAGGAAAAAGGTCATGAAAAAACCACCTTCATTCATGATCTAGTAAATCTTGGTCAGAATAATCTTTATTTAGTTACCATTCCCTTGCTGATAATAGGACAATTACTCATGAACAATTCCTTCATTTGAGATGTTAATCTTTTAATACCTTTATCCATTTTGTGCAAATAGAAGATACACATGTTTTACACAAATACCTTTCTCCAAGTTATTTATTTTACTTTAAATACATGGACTCTATCAGCAAGAACTTTTGGTGCCATACAGCAATCCTACTACACTCATTGTGTTCATCAGAATCATGGTCTCATAGGAGACTTTTGATACCTTCTCTCAAACCTTTATTCATTTTTAGGTGGTGGCCTTCCTCCCTCCATTGAGACCCTTGATCCATCCCCTTCATCATACTGCACAAGCTAACTGATCCATATTCTGCCTTTGTTCCCATTGCTATGCATGTGCCTCCCTGAGCCTAACTCAGTTTTATTTTTAAGTTTCATTTTAATCCTTGCTAGTTGACATACAGTGTTATATTAGTTTCAAGTGTGCAATATAGAGATTCAACAATTCCATACATCACCTCCTCAGAGCAATCTCCATCACCTATTTCACCCATCGCCTCACCTACCCACTGTGGCAACTATCAATTTGTTCTCTATAGTTAAGACTCTGATTCTTGTTTTCTCTCTCTCTCTTTTTCCTTTTACTCATTTGTTTTGTTTCTTCAAATTCACATATGAGTGAAATTACATGGTACTTGTCATTCTCTGACTTATCTGATAGAAAGTTGGTATCCAAAATATATAATTTATACAAATCAACACCCCAAGAATAAATAATCCAATTAAAAAATGGGCAGAAGACATGAACAGACCTTTTCCCAAAGAAGTCATCCACGTGGCCAATAGGCACTTGAAAAGATGCTCAACATCACTCATCATTAGGGAAATGCAAATCAAAACCACAATGAGATTTCACTTCACATCCATCACAAGGGCTAAAATCAATAACTCAAGAAATAACAGGTGTTGAGGTGGAGTGGAGAAAAAGGAACCCTTTTGCACTACTGGTGGGAAGGCAAACTGCTTCAGCCATTGTGAAAAACAGTATGGAGTTTCCGCAAAATTTAAAAATAGAATTACCCTATGATCCAGAAATCATACTGCTTGGTATTTGCTCAAAGGATACAAAAATGCTAATTCAAAGGGATACATGTACCTCTATGTTTATAGCAACCTTATTTACAAGAACCAAATTATGGAATCAACCAAGTGTCCACAGATTGTTGAATACATAGGGAAAATATGGTATGTGTACACAATGGAATATTATTCAGCCAAAAAAAAAAAAAAAAGAAAGAAAGAATGAAATCTTGCCATTTGCAACAACATGGATGGAACTAGAGAGTATAATGCTAAGCGAAATAAGCTAGTCAGAGAAAGACAAATACCCAGTTTCATATATAGCCCAGAACTTCCTTCAAGCATTATGCTCACACATGCAACCGGCTATTCATTATCTCCATTCAAAAGTAAACTAGGTACCTCAAAAATGATCTTAAAATTTTTATTGGATTGAAACATAAATGTTAAGTGTGTATACAATATCATTGTACAGTTCAATGAATTTCTTAAAAGATAATACAGTGTTTACCAGCATCACAGAGGCCACTCTTTTATCCTTTGCCAATAAGTTCCACCCCCACAAGTTACCAATATCCTAATTTCTAATACTATAGTTTTGTGTGTTTTTATACTTTTTATACATGGAATCATACAATGTATACTTTTTTGCATCTATTTTGTCTTAACATTTTTTGGATGAATTCCTGATGTTGCAGGTAGCTACACTGCAATATAATATTGTTTCAGTATAAATATATCATAAGTTGTCATTGATAATTATTTTTTAAAGATTTTATTTATTTATTTATTTATTTATTTATTTATTTAAAGATTTTATTTATTTGACAGAGAGAGAGACAGCCAGCGAGAGAGGGAACACAAGCAGGGGGAGTGGGAGAGGAAGAAGCAGGCTCCCAGCAGAGGAGCCTGATGTAGGGCTCGATCCGAGGGCTCCGGGATCACGCCCTGAGCCAAAGGCAGATGCTTAATGACTGAGCCACCCAGGCGCCCTTAAAGATTTTATTTATTTATTTGACACAGAGAGCGAGCACAAGCAGGGGGAGTGGCAGGCAGAGGGAGAGGGAGAAGCAGGCTTCCTGCTAAGCAGGGAGCCTGATGTGGGGCTTGATCCCAAGATCCTGGGACCATGACCTGAGCCAATGGCAGACACTTAACTAACTGAGCCACCCAGGTGCCCTGTCATTGACAATTATTTAGTTTGCTACTTGTTTTTGGGTATTATAATGGTGCTGCTGTGAAACTTCTTGTACATATCTTTTGGTGTGATTTGTACGTGCCTCTATTTGGTATCTATCTCAGAGTGAAATTCCTCGATATGAGCAAATTTTACTTCTGTAGACACTGCTACACAGTTTTCCAATTTATACTCTCTTCAGCAATTTTTGAGAATTATCTTAAATGTAATATATCCAAAATCACACTTCTTTTTGCCTCACACAAACCAGTTTCTTTTACAGTCATCTGCCATGTGAGTGAGTGGCAAATTTAATTTTCTGTTTGATCCTTTATACCAAAACACAATCTTGAAAGCATCCTTCATGCTTATTTTTCTCTGTGCTGTATTTCCAAACCATCAGCAAATTCTGAAGCTTCTCTTTACAAAAACATAAAAGTATATATTCATATAAATGGTAAAAGATGTGTATACAATTTTATGTAAAATATACATTCATTTACATATATTAGTTCAGCCACTTGGTCTATGCTGCCATTACTTCTTGCCTGGTTTTTAATTGCCTACATAATTCTATTCCATCTTTCATAGTCAATTCACCATTGAACAGCCAGAGTAATTATAAAGCATAAGCCACACCTTGTGCTCATCCCTGCCCCATTTCACTCAAAGTAAAAGACACATAACTTACAGTGGTCTATTAGCCTGTCATTACCTTGCCCCTTGTTTTCTATGTTGTCATCTACTGCCGTGTTCCCCATGGTCAACTATATCCAGCCACATTACCCTACTTGCTCTTGCTCAAGTATCCCTTATTCCTAGTTTTTATTTCTAGTTCTTGATGCATGTTCTTATTCCCCACCAGGTGTTCTTCCCCTGGTAGCCAAGCTCTTTCCACATGTCACCTCATTAAAACATTAATATTCATCCTTGCACTCCCTTGGCAGTCCCTTTTCCCATACTTTCATTTGTCTTGGATTGTAACTATTTATTTATAAATCTACCAGCACTAGAAAATATGTATGATGAGAGTATGACTTTGTTTTATTCAATCTGTTTCCCAGTTACACTCAACAATGCATGGTATAGACCAGGTGCTGAGATGAAGTATATTTGTGAATAAATAAATATATTTCTCAACAAGCTCCACCATTAACAAATAATTTTCAAAAGATAGTGACAACCCAAAGATATCTTAAAGAATTGAAAAACATTTAAAAGATTATTTAATCCAAATTTTTCTGTTCAAATGGAAAATCAGAAGAGAGAAACTCAAAGATATTAAACAATATAGATGCATTAATCAATGTAGAATGACTAGAAGATTTTCTTCAGGACAAAAACGTGTATTTTTTAAAAAGTTAATTATTTGTATGAATCCATTATAAATTAAATAGTATAAATTTCTGATTGTTTATTAAACTATGTTTAGTGTGATTCAGTATTTCTCAATACTCATTGGTTATTCAAGATTGCCATTAGACATAAGAATGATTGCTCTAAACTGTGATAAAATTATGGATTCTAAGGCTATATTTACATGGATCAATGCCAGGATGTAGCTGATCAGAGAATTCTGAAATAATATGGATGCCTCAATTATGTAATTTTTTAAAATTCTCAACATGACCCACAGTAGCACACTTAAGTTTTAAAATATTCAATTCAATTTTGGTACCAATAAGAAAAATCATTAGAGATTAAATGTTATTTCTGCAGGGTTGTCATTAATAAATATACGTGTTAAGTGCTCCTTCAATACAAGTTGGAAAAACTGGTTTAAGAGAACCAAGAAGACCTTTTCCCCCAGTTTCCCCCTTCACTGATTTTTCTAATCCAGGATATTGCACTTTTAGCAATGAATTTCTCCCCTCCCCCCAACAAAAACACAAACGAAATTATAAGAAGTATATATTGGTCTCAGAGCTCAGTTCCTGACAAAGGGTTCCTAAAACCCTTGTAAATTCCCATGATAAGAACACTAGGTGCATCTTTTGTTCTATTGAGGTGACTTTGAGTGGGCTTCTGTATGGCTCCTGGATAGGGTCTGGTAACTAGAAAGACAAAAGCATGATTGAAAGCTTAAAATTTGAGGGGTCCCTGGGTGGTGAAGTCCATTGAGCATCTGAGTCTTGGTTTTGGCTCAGGTCCTGATCCCAGGGTCTTAAGATCAGCCCCACAACTGGCTTGCACTCAGCAGGGAGTGCACCCCCTCTACTCTCTTTCTCTCTCTCTCTGATACAAACAAATAAACCTTTTTTTAAAAGATTTTATTTATTTATTTGACAGCAGAGAGTGAGAGAGTGGGGTGGGGGGAGGGGCAGAGGGAGAGGGAGAAGCAGACTCCCCTCTGAGCAGGGAACCTGATGTGGACCTCGATCCCAGGACCCCAGGATCATGACCTGAGCAGAAGGCAGATGCTTAACCGACTGAGCTACCCAGGCACCTAATAAATAAATCTTTAAAAATTTTTTTCAATCCATCCATCATTCTCCAGAGAGGGGAGAGGGGATGGAAATGTAATTAATTAATTATGCCTACCTGAGGAATATTCCATAAAACCCCAATAGTAGAGAGTTCGGGGCACTTCCAGGCTGTGAACACATCCACATACTAGGAGGGTGATGGCCTTAATTTCATGGGACCAAAAACTCCTGCATTCAGGACTCTCCCAGATCTTGCCTTATGTGTTTCTTCGTTTGGCTATTTATTTATATCCTTTATAATACCTTTTAAAAATTGGTAAATGTAAGCTAAGTGTTTCCCTGAGTTCTGTGAGCTGTTTCAGCAAATAATCAAATCCAAGGGGAAGGAGGTCATGTACCTTCTGATTTGTAGCCACATTGGACAGAAGGTGTGGATAACAGAGGGACCTACCACTTGCAATTGGCATCTGAAGTGTGTGTGGAGGGAGTGGTGGGGACTGAACCCTTAACCCGTGGGTTTGGATGCTATCTCTAAGTAGATAGTGTCAAAACTGAGTTAAATTGTAAACATAACATAATAAAAAAATATTATTGAAAAAAAAGAGTTAAATTGTAAGACACTAAGCTGGTGTCATAGAATTTTTGAGTGTGGGAGCCACCGCACCCCTGCATATTTGCTGACCAGAAGTCTCAGAAGTGAAGTGTTCTGTGTGAAAATAAGGGAAAAAGACACAGAGGACAACTGTAGGTTTTTCCAACACAACACATTAACAAGTGGTGATGTTAAATCCTATTCTGAGCTCAAACTTCAATCAGATAAGTAGAACAGAATCCTGGTCTGTGGCCATAAGAGAAGAACATTGATGGGAAGGGTAGGCTATCATGGAGACCAGAATATTTAAAGGAGAAAGATACAGATTTATATCTTTTCTGCAGGTAGTTTGATGACAGGAAGGATGATGATATAATTCAGAGTGGTCATTAGGTATGCAAAGCTGACTCATAATCAACATTGTCTCCACCATTTCTGAACACATTGACTTTGAACAAGTTACATCATCTCTGTAGCTTAAAATTCTTCATTTGTAGGGATAATAATTCTTATTTTGTACTAGGATAAAATAGGTAGTGTATTAAAGCTCTGGTTACATGGTTTGCATTAAATAAATAAGAGCCTTCTGCTTATCTTCTACAGAATTTCTTAGAAACAAGTGCTGTGACATGTTTCTGAGTATTTGCTGGGGGGGGGGGGGATTGTTTTTCCAAAATCAGGACGTTCAGTATCAAGCAGGCACAGCTTTAGTATGCTATTCCTTCTCTTTTGTGACATTTAACAGTATAGTGAAGGACATGGAGTGAAACAATAAATTTACATATTAAAGTTACTTTGGACTCTGAAGATGAATAACCTGGTTGAAATTCTAAGTATCACTCACTAGTTGGATGAAAATGGACAGACCTGAATGTATCGACCAACTCCACCTAAATTTAAAACATCTAAAATCCACTGAACCATTAAGAACATTTGCAAATGCATTTCCACTTAACCTTTTTTTTTTTAAGCAAAGATAATTTAAAGAAGGAAACTGAGCTATACAGAGGGTGATCCAAGATGGTGACAAAGGAATATACTGAACTAACTCCCTGCCATGGACACACCAACACACCAAATCTATAGCTACCTATGGATTATTTTCTTCTGAAAAAGATCTGAAAACTAGATTAACTTCTCTCCATTACAAAGGATAAAAGGACCTCATTGGGACAGGTAGGAGAGGTAGAGAAAAGGTCTTGCAAAAACCACACCCCCTCTGCAGTGACTCACAGTATGGATGGATCTTACCAGATAAGTGTTCCTTCTGGGGGAGTGAAGGGTTGGTGCCCCACATTGGACACCCCAGTCCCTGTGATTTATACTAGAGAGATGAGCACCAGAGTATCTGGCTTAGGAAACCAATGGGACTGATTTGCGGAGGAGGGTCCCAAAATGCTATAGGAAACTGAGATTCTCCTCCTGGAGGGCTTGCATATGGTCTCACCCCAAGACCCAGGGAGACAGCAGTTTGAAAAGCACCCAGACTATATATGAGTGAGGGAGATTCATTTGCTGATCCGGAGGAAACAGCTGGAGGAGCAGGCAGTTGAGGCATTGGCAGATACTATTGTGATACAATGTTGCATTGTCCAAACCTGCTAGTACAGATGGGTGAGCTCAGACGTGGCAACCTCTCCCCATATTGCTGGTATTGACAAGGTGAGCGGTCAAGGCACATACCGAGGCCAGAAGGCATGGGTGCTTGCAGCACTCCTTGGGTCCTTGGCTAGGGCTAGTGAGCATGAACACACAGTAGCAGAGTTCTTCCACTTCTAGCTAAAGTCTGTGAGTTCTGGCAGTTGTGACCTTTGCCTAACCCCTGGCTGGGGCTGGAGGGTATGAAAGTCATAGCATTTTCCCTTCCCCAGTCAAAAGCCAGTACATGCACACAAAGCACTCTCCTGTTGCATTGCTGAAGCAAGCAGGTGTATGCAATTCACACAGGGAACACTGCTTGATTGCCTGGTCCTGGTGGTCAAGAGGGCTGGAGTTCAGAGCTCCAGGGAACTATAACAATTGGGAAGACAGTTATTGGCAGGCCATCATCCACAGGGCATTGCACAGACAGCTGACTGAAACAAAACCCCACTCTTCCTGTAAAAAAAAGCCTATTTACTTAGCCTGCAGCTTCAGCCTGAGCGACAGGCTTCAGGCTTCCCACACACCTAGAGGTTAAGGAGGTGCTCTCAGAGAACATAAGCAGGGAGACGCCATGTTCGTGAACCCCTTTGGCATGGCTACAGCTCAATGAGACTTCCCATAAAGGAGCTTTATACACTTGTCTGGAGCTCTGATTCTTGCATCTGTAGCCCAAGGGCCATCTCCAGAACTCCTGGTCTGGAAGCCAGCAGAGATTATAATTGCAGCCCCACAGACTGTATATATTTGCATACTTTAAAAACTGCTGTCTGAGGGTCCGGCTGCCAGTCAACCTGAAACTAGGTGCTAAATAAGATTCCTCCCCTTGGATCACTGACAGGTCTTGGTACATCCTCAACAAGGGGGCATATCAAGAATAAATAAGGCAGTTTGGATAATCGCAAAGGTTTGAGCGACAACCTAGGGCTAGTGCAAGGTTAAACAAGGATCACCACCTATACAAGGCCACTCCTTCAGAACTGGGAGAAGTAGCTGTTTTGCCTAATACCTAGAAACAGACACAGAGAGTCAAGCAAAATGATGAAATAGAGAACAATGTTCCAAACGAAAGAACAAGACAGAACCTCAGAAGAAGACATTAATGATACAGAGGTAAGTACTCTACCTGGTAGATTAGTAATCTAAACATATTCTTCAAGTAATCTATCTAAATAAAATAGATCTATTCAATCTATATTTGAATAAATAATTTTAAGTAGTGGTCATAAAGATGCTCACTGAACTTAGAAGAATGGATGAACACAGGATTTTAACAAAGAGCTAGAAAATATACAATACTAGGACTGAAAAATACAATTGAGGGGCTCAACAGCCAGGGAGCTCATAGCACCAAAGCAGTGGAACTCACCCAGACAGGGTGGTGGAAAGAAAACAAAATTTGGAAAAAAAAAAACCAGAGATAATGTAAGGGACCTCTGGGACATCATCCAGCTTACTAACATATACATTATATGGGCCCCACTGGAGAAGAAAGAACAGAAAACGTAGAAAGCTTATTTAAAGGAATAATGGCTAAAAACTACCCCTAACTGAAGGAAGGAAACAGACCTTCACTCAGGGGGAGGATCTAGAGTCATTTTGAAAATGTAGGTTTCAGCTTTTTTTCCAACAAGTCTTTGTACTTCCAGAGAGAGGAAAGCACCATTTTACATCAATATCAAAACTCATTTTTTTCTTTGAGAATTAAATAACTCCATGATGATAGAAAATATGACAACCAAGTTTAATGACATTCATTCATCTAATAACAATATGTTCTAATATACTGAAGCATAATTATATAGCCCTCAAAAAAGATATAAAGGCGTATTCCTAAAGACTTTGTTTTGATAAAGTAAGCCGCCAAAACACAGAATTCAGTGTTTTTTTGACGCTGAGGAGTAAAATGGACACTGAATGATCCCAGTGGTGACATTCAGTAGCAATTCTTTCTAGTACCTAATGTCATTTGGAGACCAAAATCCCACAGCAGTGTTTCTATCACTGAATGAATTACTGCTTAATTGTAGGAATGATACATTGGCAGAAATAAGGAGAATATTGAACAAGTTTGTGGCCTCATGGGAAGGATCTAGTTTGGGCCTGAAATGGGATGTCAGTTCTGTCTCTTCATACCTGTAAGAGTTGGGTATATAATGAATCGAATCCATATTTTCCTCACTTACAACAGGAGGATGATACACACCTCACAAGCTAAAAGCAGAGCCCTGATGGAAAAATGTCTCAATGTTTGTCACAGGAATAGATTCAGTGAAGGACAGTGAGAATGAACACATAGGACTTAGGCTCAAAATGTGGAGATGAAGTTTTCTGAAGGAAGCCAAATAATAGAAAAATATGAATATTTTATTTAGACAAAGAAAAGCTCCAGCATATGTAGATGTGGTAAACTTTACTTGGGAAAAAATAGAAATGTCATGAAAAGATTATTCAAATGTTACTAAATGGTTATATATGTGTTTATATATATACACACACACTATATATATATTAGTGTATATATATTAGTATATACTACATACTAGTATATATATTAGTATATACTATATATTAGTATATATATTAGTATATAATATATATGTATATATACCAAAATTAGTGCTAAACTTATTATGTTTTATTTAAGTTTCTACAGTGATAACTTGGAAATATTATCTCAACTTGCATTAGAATTGCATCCACTATGTTATATCCTTGGTCTTAATGAGGATCACTTCAAGAAAGTCATATGAGATTATAAAAGTTTGGTTAATATTCCAAATTTGTGTAGAGGATGGTAACATAGAATCTATCGACATTATTGGTAGGAATAGGTGTAAAATATTTCATTTATTCATTCAATTATGCCTACTGTGTATCAACAATTATGCTAAAAACTAGGGATACAAAAGTAAATAAATAAAATCTTTGAGTGAACTTTATTGAGAACAGTTAAGAAATAACTTATAAGATCAGAAATAAACATATTCTTCAACATAGGAACTCTTTTGATAGAATTTAACTCAATTGTCTCAAGATAATTACAGAAAGATATCCAGTACAGCATTATTTGTAACATAAAAAATAAAATAAAATTAGTTTCATGTTTATCCACAGTAGTGAATAACTTAACTACCTTATACTACAACTATGAAGATAGAATATTCTATACAGAGTCAGAAGAATTAGGTAGGTTTTATCACGGAAACAGAAGAAGGAACTCTATACTCTTTTTTTTTAAGATTTTATTTATTTATTTGACAGAGCTAGAGACAGCCAGCGAGATAGGGAACACAAGCAGGGGGAGTGGGAGAGGAAGAAGCAGTCTCCTAGCAGAGGAGCCTGATGTGGGGCTCGATCCCATAACGCCGGGATCATGCCCTGAGCCGAAGGCAGGCGCTTAATGACTGCGCTACCCAGGTGCCCCTGAACTCTATACTCTTATCCTGTAATTCAAATATTTGTGTGTCTGTGTCTGCCATGTATATATTGTATTCTTTTATCCAAAAATTTATATAAGAAACTGTTAATAATTCAGGAAGTTAGATGCATAGGTCCAAGTAGGGAGACTTTTATTTATCACAGCCTCTACTCTAATTTGTTAAAAATTATACTCTTGCATCAGAATTATTTTTAAAAATAAATGAACATCAAAAAAGATAAAGATTAATGTTTCAGGACTTAAAACCCTGACCATTGTTTTACCATATGTGCTACGTATTAGGATAGGAGCCAAGTGATCAATCTCTTCTAGAATCTGCATGAGATTAAACATGAGAACAAACCATATGCTTGTGACTGTCTTTGACTTCATATGTCCTGTTGAAATGGTCTAATCCATGTGAGAGAGAAACCTTCCTACCAATGTTGGAAACAAACAGGCTTCTCAAAGTCATTTAACAGGAAGTGGCAGAGATGAGAATGGAGAAAGAATTGGAGGCTTACAGTCACCATTCCCCAAACTTATGTGAGAACAGTTTGGGGGTTTCTTTCTATCTCTGCCTCCATCCACATAATTTCCCTATTCTCCCTTGCACTAACATTTTCTGAGTTAAATGTGTCTGTCAGAAAGAAGAAATTCCAAATTTTTTGACTTCATGAGATTTTTTGTTTTGACCTCAATACAGAAATTTAGGTTCAAGTACATAATTAAACCATAGCAGAATATACATAGGGGTTATACCTTTCAAATAAATACGGGAGTGAAGGGAGACATGATTGATAAAGCTGGACGGGGAAAATTGCAAGAAAATGTAATAAACACAGAACAGAAAAATAAAAAAAATAACACTAACATATGAGTTTTTCATTTCATAAGATATATATATCTATATATATATGATCTTGTAAAAAATCTAGCTCAATCTCTTTTATGAATGTAGATGTAAATTCTGAAATAAAATATCACCAAATCTAATACGGCATGTCATGATCAATTACAGTGTCATATGGGAATGTAATTTCCTTCTGAAAAACATGAAATTTATTAATGTAGCCCATAATGTTAATATATTAAAAAAGAAAAAAAATAAGCCAGATCAGTGTTTCTCAACAGGGACACAAATCGTAGTTGAACAGGATATTGCTGTGTACCACAGAACTTTTTGCATTTCTGGTTTCTCCCCAGTAAATGCTAGTAGCATTTTCCAGTTATCGGAATAACCAAAAATGCTGACTATCCCCTTTCACACCATGGTAAAATGCATGTAGGACACCTCTCCTGTCTCAGGTTGAACACCGTCTAGACAGAAGCTAACAAACTTCCATAAGATCTAAAGTTCATTTTTTTTTCTTTTTCTTGTTAAAGTCTTAATAAAGGAGGAATAGTTAAGATTATCTTGGAAAACCACAAATGTCCTTCTTAAAGTTGAAATGGTAGAATCCATTGCATTCAAGTCAGAAACAAAAAAAAGCTGGTGTCACCACTGTTATTCATCGTTGTTGGAAGTTTATGTCTATGTCAGCATAAATGATAGGAGACAAAAAAGAGAAATAAGTCTTAATGGCCATGGATGTGATTGTGTCCCTGACAAATCAAAGAGACATAGAAGTATTGGTAATAAATAAATAATTACACAATGTGCAAATGTGCACCTGTGATCTAAGGAGACAAGGTAGCTAAATAGAACCACGTAAACAGATCATGGTTGTATGGGATCAGCAGTAACTAATTTCAAATGCAGTGAAAAGGAAAGTGCCAATTGCAGCAACAAGATCCATTAAATATGGGAAACAAACAATAATGTTGAGACCTACATGAAGAAAATATTAGACTTTACTCATGGACGTAAAGAAAATTAGGGGAAAAAAGGAGAAACATAAGATGTTCTTGAATTATCTCCCAAATTAATCAAAAAATGTAAGCAGAACTCCTGCAGGTGGGAATTTAGTATACAATAGAACTGCTATTTGAATTCAGTCATGATGGGACATAGAATTAAAGAAAAGGTTTTAGGTCCAATTCTCTGGAATTTTATGTTGCTTGATACTTTGACAAAAATCACTCTAAAATTCACCAGGAAGAAAAAATTCTGTAAAGTAGACACAACAATTTTAAAAGAAAAATAATTAGGCAGTATTTACCCTAGGAAATTCTGTTATTTTGTAAAGATTATTAATTATATCAGTGTGATATTGATACAAGGAAAGGACCAATTATAAAACTGAGAATCAGATTCAACTAAAAATAATTTAGAATAAGATAAAGATACAATTTTAAGTAAGTAGAAAAGGATATGTTATTTAAAAATATTTAGGTCATGGATGGAACTGTAGGGGATTATGCTAAGTGAAATAAGTCAAGCAGAGAAAAACAATTATCATGTGGTTTCACTCATATATGGAACATAAAGAATAGTGCAGAGGACCACAGGGGAAGGGAGGGAAAACTGAATGGGAAGAAATCAGAGAGGGAGACAAACCCTGAGAGACTCTGGACTCCGGGAAACAAACTGAGGGTTACAGAAGGGAGGGGCATGAAGGGATGAGGTACCCAGGTGACGGGTATTGAGGAGGGCACATGTTGTGATGAGCACTGGGTGTTATATGCAAACAATGAATCGTTGAACACTATATCAAAAACTAATGATGTGCTATATGTTAGCTAACTGAACATAATAAAAACTATTTAAGTCAATATTTAAAAAAATTAAGAGTTCTATGGCTATTTTATAATTTTCACCAAAATCAACTGTAGATGGTATACATATTTAAAACTATTGTATCATTTTCCACATCTACTAGGGTAAAACTTAGAGTGGAAATACATGAACACACACACACACGCACACACACGCACACACAAGTTCATGGTATCAGAGAAGTTTCCCTTAGAATGACAGTAAAGGAAAAGCACAAGGAAAAAGGAAAAAAAAAAAAGACTGATAGCTATGGCTATCTATAAAGGTGATACTTCTTAATGGCAAGCATAGACAACAAAATAAAACCAAAAAGTGAACTAATTAATAGATAATTGATTAACATAATTTTAATACACCAATAAGAAAGGAAACTTAATAGCAGTAAAAGTTGGCTGAGAGTATTAACAGACTAATCACAGAAATGAAATACAAAAGACATAAATAAAAAGACATTCATTTGCACAAGCAAAGAAACGCAAATACCAGGGGCGCCTGGGTGGCTCAGTCCTTAGCGTCTGCCTTTGGCTCAGGGCGTTGATCCCAGGGCTCAGGGTGTGATCCCAGAGTCCTGGGATCCAGCCCTGCACTGGGCTCCCTGCTCCACTGGGAGCCTGCTGAGCCCTGCTTGTGTTCCCTCTTTTGCTGGCTCTCTCTGTCAAATAAATAAATAAAATCTTAAAAAAAAAAGATACTTTCAAAACACTGTGAATATAATTACATCCAATCTTCATAAAAAGGGATGTATAGAAACAATTTTGAAGATACAAAACATACCCCACATTAATGCTTAGTATCTCTGGGTTTTGATATTATGAGTGTTTTTTATTTTCTTTTTAATAATATTCTATATCATAAGCTTTGAGTTGAAAATGCCTTACTTTTATAATTATTAAACAGTAAATTATCAATAATTATAATTGTGTTTCTCATTAGGAAAAACTATAAAGCAATTTCCCTAAGCCTCTACAAATGTGTAATGTGCTCATCTCAAAGATTTTTTTTTCATGATTTTCCCATTCATATTATGATTCATAATTTTCCTTTTTTGTTCAGGCTGACAAGAAACTCAAAGGCAATTTTCATTTTCAAATAAAAAAGATTATTTTAGTCCTCATGTTTTGCTTCCTCCTTTTCTTAAAAATTTGATAGCTTTAAATTTTATTGTATCTTTTCAATGTTTAACATTAATTTAATCACTTTATTTAATATATATTTTATTACAGTTCTTTTATCATATGTCAGATTCTATTGGGAAGGAGTCAGAATGTTAAGGCATAGGTAAGCAGTGAAATAGGAAATGGCCTACACTTTATATTACTTCACATATATCACCTCATGATTTAATTTCACCTTCTTTATATCCCTCCCCACCATACATACATACATACATACATACATAAAAATAAAGGGGAAAAGAGTCATGTGAGCCAGAAAGCTAAGAAAAATTCATTCTTTGGTCATAAACAGTTTGAGTTTACCAGCCATGCATTAGTGCTTCAGAGATGAAGTTCCCAAAAGTGAAATGGTATGAGAAAAATAAAGAATAATACATCCTATGAGTGAAGGTAGATTTTTAGAATTCTGCAAAGGTGGTATTCTCTCTATCCAAGTGTTCTTCCCAGCACTTTCTGATGATGGAAATTGCCTACATCAAATTTATTTTATATGTTTTATGACAAGAAATAATGCTTAAAATGTTTTAATCTTTTATAAAAATCAATATACTCAAAATCCCTATGAGGTAGTCATTGTTATATCCATTTTACACATGAGGGAAGAGACAGGTAGGTCAAGTGACTTGCCCAAGATCAAACAGCTAGTAAAACTGGCACAACTTGGTTTTGATTTCAGTTTTCTGAAAAATTTTAACTGCAGCCCACTTTCCATCTCTCATGACTCATCAGCTTCATTGTCAGTTAGCAGGCTTTAAGAGTTCTAAAAAGTTCCTAACATGGCATGGCTCTAACTACATTTCCAAGTCCTAAAGGATTCATGAGGCACACATTTGTTAGCTCATATTTACAGTCTAAGCTGAATTATAATTTTAAATGACTCAATGCAGGATTAGTTACAAAGAAGAAGTCTTTCAGTCTGCCTCCTGATTTTTACCCTCTGTCAGATCTTTATTTTGTCTTTACTCTTTGGGGTTTCTTAAGATCAGTGAATTCCTCACCAGATTTCTTGGTGACATTTGCCACATGTTAAAGGTCATTTAGGAGATCTACTTATTTTAAGTGAAATATGCTGGATGAAAAAGTTTTCTCCAGAAATTTATATAGATGGAAAAACAGACTTTGAGGACACAGATACCTGGGATAACATTCTATTTTAAACAATTAGTATCTCCTTTATGTGGATAAATACTATGGTCTCTTCATATCTCAGTTTCCTTATCTATGAAATGGAGAATATTCCCATTCACAGGGCTGTCATCTGAATCTAATGAGACAATGTATATAAAGCCTTTAACCTAGTATCTGGTGCACAGCTGGTAGAAAACAGACAATAATTTTTTAAAAATCCAAGTGAATTCGATCAGCAAATTTGATAGAAATATCCTACCTGCATCAAGTCATACCTCCTCTCATTATTTTTGATAGAGTTTGACCCTGCTATGGAATAATATGATGAGAGAGTTGAAGATTCTACAGGTCAGGATCCCAAGTAGAAGATGGCCCACCTAAAAGGGAAATTCAGAGGTTTAATAAAGGGACTATTTACAAAGATGTGCACAGAAGTAAGAAAACCCAGAAAAGAAGGTGAAGTATCTCTTGACTACATAAAGTCATTGCTACCCCTGTCTGAAGGAACAAGAAAACACATGGTTACCACTAAGAACTGAAGCCAGGAGTTGTGACATGGATAGACTCCTGAAAACCTATCCCCAGAGGGAGGAAGATAAGGACGATCACCCCATTTTCTCCTATGATCTGGATGAAATCAATTGGAACTGAGATGGAAGGCAGATAGGTTGTATAGGTCCATACTGGACACCAAAAAAGGGGAAAAAATGAATCTTAGGAGTGAAATGGACAATATATATCACAAAGGCCTAAAGACTCCTTAAGTAAAAATAAGGCATAAATTAGAGTTTGAAAGGAGGAAGAAAAGTTGCTTACATGTCCTTGTCTGTTCAGTGTTGCACGTGGAAGCTTTTGGAGTAGAAGAGGTAAAGAATCATAAGAGGAATATAAAAATTGAAACCATACATTATGAAAAAGACATCTTTTTTTTTAAGATTTTATTTATTTGACAGAGAGAGACAGCCAGCGAGAGAGGGAACACAAGCAGGGGGAGTGGGAGAGGAAGAAGCAGGCTCCCAGCAGAAGAGCCCGAGATGGGGCTTGATCCCAGAACGCTGGGATCACGCCCTGAGCCGAAGGCAGATGCCCAACGACTGCACCACCCAGGCGTCCCAGAAAAAGACATCTTAAAGGTGAGTTGTAATAGTGAAAAGAACGAAGAAAAATAAGGAGAAAGTGAAAAGAGAACTAGAAATTATCAGAGAAGGACAACAGTAGGGAGAAACAAAAGAGAAAGATGATGGTAAGGGCCTCTAATAGAACTGAAATATCTTAAAGGCCTGTTACAGTGCCAGGCACATAATAGGTGCTTAGTAAATTTTTTAAATGGATGAATAGATACATGAATGACTTATAGAGTCTACCTTTATAGCAGCACAACCTAAGCAAGCTGTTTCTCCAAATCTTCCCATTTTGCAAATTGGTAGGTTTATTTTCCTCCTGATAGAGTGGCCATAAGAAAAAATGATCTCCACTTCCTTGGACAGGTTTTTTTTTTTTTTTTAATTGTGAATCATGTGGCCCCCTATAACTGACGGTCTTTAGACACTTGGGACTTTGGGTAAGTCATGTAGCATCTCTAAGCAACTGGAAAATTAATGTAATCATTATTTACTTCTGGGACTGAGAAGGACACCAGGAACAGAGTAGGTATCAAATACATTATTATTTCTCATTTGCCTTTCACTTACTTTCATGCTCTTACTTGAAATGGATCACAGCTTGAAGAAATTATGAAATCCTTTTCTCCTTAGATGAAGCAAACTTTGGAAACATCCCTGAAGGCAACCTGTACCTAAGAAATTTTCCTCTCAACTTTGCAACTCTGATACGTGAAAACTTTGGCAAAGGATCAGACATGCAACCATGGGTTTAGATACTTATCCAAAATTACCTCCTGAACATTCTGAAATTTTCTAATTGCTAATTGCCAATCAAGAGTTGTTTTGTAAGACTTGATTCCTGCCCGGCTCCCACAAATGTCAGTAGACTTTTAATTTAAACCCAGAAATGCAAAACAGTCTCATTTTTGGTCTGAGATCAGTCTTTACCAGTTGCCATTTTGTTACTTCTTTTCAAAATAAGATTTTAGAGGCAAGAAAGTTTGGTCAAGGGTTATAGCACCCTCTTGTTTCTATTCATTCCCTGGCAGATTCCAACCTTTCGAATTCATGATGGCTTTATCATCTTCATGTAAAACAAACAAATGAAAAAGTGAAGCCTTCAAAATTGTGAAGTTTTAGGTTGAAATAAATTCAGATCTCTGGGTCCAAGGAAAAAGATTAACAACTATGTTATTCATTATCCAAAGGAAAAAGCAGCACTGACTTTAAATTAATCATCCAAGAGATGCTGAACTTATCAAATGGCAAGACATGGTCTCTGGTTTCTATTCTGGACATACAGTTCAAAAACGTATATAGCACATAAATGTATTTTTCCTAATTTTGCAAAATAGAAAACAAAGATTTAAAAGCTTAGGTAAGGACTAAGTAAGTCGCATGAATATTTAGTTGGCAAATTCCAGAGACAGTCATCTGAAGTCAAGATGTCTGATTCAAAACATATACTATTTTTTTGTTAAAATTCAAACTGATTTTTTATTTTTTTAAATTTTTTTACATAATAATATTTTTATTATATTATGCTAGTCACCATACAGTACATCCCTGGTTTTTTATGTAAAGTCCGATGATTCATTAGTTGCGTATAGCATCCAGTGCACCATGCAATACGTGCCCTCCTTACTACCCATCACCAGCCTATCCCATTCCCCCACACCCCTCACCTCTGAAGCCCTCAGTTTGTTTATCAGAGTCCATAGTCTCTCATGCTCCATTCCCCCTTCTGATTACCCCCTCTTTCTTTATCCCTTTCTTCTCCTACCAATCTTCCTAGTTCTTATGTTCCATAGATGAGAGAAACCATATGATAATTGTCTTTCTCTGCTTGACTTATTTCACTTAGCATTATCTCCTCTAGTGCCATCCACGTTGCAGCAAATGTTGAGAAACCATTCTTTTTGATAGCTGAGTAATATTCCATTGTATATAATTATCACAACTTCTTAGATCCAGTCATCTGTTGGAGGGCATCTCGGCTCCTTCCCTGATTTAGCTATTGTGGACAATGCTGCTATGAACACTGGGGTGTATATGGCCCTTCTCTTCACTACGTCTGTATCTTTGGGGTAAATACCCAGTAATGCAACTGCTAGATCACAGGGTAGCTCAATTTTTAACTTTTTAGGGGACCTCCACACTGTTTTCCAGAGTGGCTGTACCAACTTGCATTCCCACCAACAATGTAGGAGGGATCCCCTTTCTCCACATCCTCTCCAACATTTGTTGTTTCTTGCCTTGTCAATTTTTGCCATTCTAACTGGCATAAGGTGATATCTCAGTGTGGTTTTTATTTGAATTTCCCTGATGGCTAATGCTTTTGAACATTTTTTCATGTGTCTGTTAGCCATTTGTATGTCTTCATTGGAAAAGTGTCTATTTTCATATCTTCTGCACATTTTATGATTTGTTTATTTGTTTCTCACGTATTGAGTTTGAGAAGTTCTTTGTAGATCTTGGATACCAGTCTTTTATCTGTAGTGTCATTTGCAAATATATTCTCCCATTCTGTGGGCTGTCTCTATCACAATGCTGGATTTCAAGTTGTACTACAAAGCTGTGATCACAAAGACAGCATGGTATTGGCACAAAAACAGACACATAGACCAATGGAACAGAATAGAGAACCCAGAAATGGACCCTCGGCTCTTTGGGCAACTAATCTTTGACAAAGCAGGAAAAAACATCCAGTGGAAAAAAGACAGTCTCTTCAATAAATGGTGCTGGGAAAATTGGACAGCTACATGCAAAAGAATGAAACTTGACCACTCTCTTACACCATACACAAAAATAAACTCCAAATGGATGAAAGACCTCGATGTGAGACAGGAATCCATCAAAATCCCAGAGGAGAACATAGGCAGCAACCTCTATGACATCGGCCAAAGCAACCTTTTTCATGACACACCTCCAAAGGCAAGAGAAACAAAAGATAAAATGAACTTGTGGGACTTCATCAAGATAAAAAGCTTCTGCCCAGCCAAGGAAGCAGTCGAAAAAACAAAACATCTACTCTTAAGTATTTCTTTGTCTACTGAACTATCCAAAGGAAACCTAAAACCTTGTGACTATTATAGATTATCACTGTCTTGGTTAACTGTAAAGAGGAGAGTGTTGCAAATACAGTTAAGATCTCCAATCAGTGAACTTTGAAGGAAGAATATCCTGGGTAGGTCTGACCTGCTCAGATAAGCCCTAAACCAAAGAGTCTAAAAGCTTAAGAGGATTTTCAGCTGTCCTGGAAAAAGCTAGTCCCCATGATTTTTAGAATTACAAGGAAGTGAACTGGCCAATAACCATGTGATCTTGGAAGAAGACCCTAAGGTTCAGATGAGACCACAACCCCGGCTACCATGTTGATCTCAAACTTCATGAGACCCTGTGTAGAGGACTCAGGTGTGATAGACCCCTGACCTATGGGATTCATTTTATGAGATAAAATGAATATGTATAAAACAAAATAATAATACAATTATTGGATGCAGTCACACAGACGCAAACCTCTGTATTTATTTGACCTAGAGTATTTTGAACATATTCTTTTGACCCTCTGAGCTCTTCTCACCTACAAAAATGAGAGACTTCAACTTAATTTATTTTTTACTTTTTTTTTTTGGTTATTTGCTTACAATTCCATATATCTGATAATAGAAGCTTTAAATCATGAATATGATGACATATAAAGAACAACATTTTCTTCTAATATCCTAAAGCTCAGGACTAAAGGCCTTTTCTCCACTTCAGATTTGCCCCATTGCTGCTTTGCTTTGCTTCCTCTAGTTTCATGCCCCTGTTTAACGCAAGCCTCCACAAATGTCTTAGCATAAAGATGAATATTGCTTTTGGAGGCCCTAAACTTACAACTAGGACACAAATGCAGTACTTTTTTTTATAAGGTAACTGTGTCTATTAATAACTTTAAAAAATGCAGAAGTCAAACTAGAATCAATTAAAGCAAGTAATATACTCAAAACACCTAGGGAGAATGACCCTAATTCTAAGAACTGTGAACTTGAGAATAGAACATTGTATGAGCTCATTTTCAAATTATCTTGGGTGAGTTCTCAAATGTCCAGAAAGTTTTTACACTTACTAACTAAATTACAATTTGTCTTACGTTGGGATTTAATGTTCTCCCTTCCCCCCTTGATTTCCTTTATTTTCCTAGATTCCAGAACATGCTGAAGCTCCAAATGGTTTAAGATGGCGTTTGATAATAAGTTTTACATCACAAGTAGAGAAATTACTCTTTTAGCATAATTATGCTCTGAGGATACCAATACTGACAGTGCAAAAACAATGATTTACTGGCACCTACACCTAAAATAATGTATAAGTGTTTATATTTTAGTGATATTATTCTGATTGCAGTGTAAGGATTATACAGGAGAGATGGACAGGCCTAGAAGGAGACCAATTAAGGGGATTTTTCAATGGTCATTAATAAATATGATGGTGAATTAAACTGAATTAAACAACATTAGGGGAGGGAAAAGGCATATAATTCAAAGGGCACCAGACAGGTCAGTCTGACAGGGCTCGAGATTGATTAACTAAGAATGATAGAGAGGAAGAGTCAAGGTGGGGCTCAGGTTTCTCTCTTGAAAAAAAAAAAAAAAGACAAAAAAGACAAAACACCTCAGGAAGAAGTTCAGTTAGTGATGTGGAAAGGAGACGACCTTTATTTCTTCATTTTAAAAAACGTGATTGCTTGTGGAACTCCCCAGGTTTGTCTTCTAGAGAATTAGAGTTATGCATCTAAAACTCAGGAGGTATGTCTGAGTTGGGGAATGTTTGAAAATCATCAGGATTTGGACAAGAATTGAAATTAAAGGAGTTAATTGGATTTCCCAGAGAGAATGGGTTATATAAGAAAGGCATGCTGGGACCAGAATCCAACATCTGATAGAAAGGCAGAGGAAGAGGAGCCTGCCAAGGACCTGAGAAACAGGAAAATAGGGCATGTGACAGAAGTCAAGAGAAGGGAATGTTCCAAGGAAAAGGGAAAGGTTGAAAGTTTCAAATACTGCTGAAGGACGTAGCAAGGGCAGGAATGTTATTGCATCTGGCCCTGGGCTTATTTGCAAGTTTCACTATTATAAATGTTGTTATAACACATATCTACATTATCTCCTACGAGTACCTCTCTGATTTATGTGGCAGAGCTGTCTAGCTTCTGACCGAATTGGTTTTTATCTACTTTATGGACATAGCTAGAAAATACATTCAAGACAAAAACAAAGCTATGTCTCAGATGAAATTAGCAAAGGCCACTTATGCATGGGTTTGTGCTCTAAGAACCCATCAGCCATCACTAGTTTCAATAGAGTTTCACAGATGTTTGAAAGAAGGGTGAGGCTTATCGTGTGCCTTAGCTTAGGTTTCTATAATAAAATACCACAGATTGGGTGCCTTAAACAGTAGATATTTATTTCTCACAGTTCTAGAGGAGAGGAAACCCAAAATCAAAATGCTGGCAGACTTGATGGCTGGGGCCCACTTCTGGGTTTGTAGGCAGTTGCCTTCTCTTCTCCCTTTCTGCTCACACGGACAATCCTGTGTGTGCTCTTGGAGAGAGGAAGAGGAAGAAGCTCTCTTCTCTCTGTCTGTCTCTCTCTCTCTCTGTCTCTCTCTCTGTGTCTTTGTCTCTCTCTACCTCTGTCTCTCTCTACCTCTGTCTCTCTCATTTTGGTACTTTTTTTAAGTTGAAATGTCATTGACACACAAAGTTACATTAGTTTCAGATGTAGGACATAGTGATTCCACAAGTCTGTACATTATGCTTGGTTGCAAAGTGTTTGCAAATACTTTGAGGGGATATTTCAAAAGAAAAAAAAAGTTGTTTAATTTAAGAGGCAAATAGTTCTCTGTGGCTGATCATTTCCTGGATAGAATAAGATCTATGTGCTAGTTTCCTGCAGGCAAACTATCATAATGGTCCTCAAGGAGGTAGGGGGTTAGCTTGTAAGATAGGCAAGTTCTTAGTTCTAACCAATAATAGAACATGAACTAAAATAAAGTACTGTTTAAAGCTTGGCTCATGATAGCTCCCAGGCATATTCCTCCATGTTCTTTTGTCTTTTCTTTTTGCTCCATTTTCTTGAAATCACAGTGCAAGACAAGTCCAGTTGGGTCCCTAAATAGAAACTTGGAAGAAAGCCCAGTTAGAAATAACATTTTGAGATTTCCATAAAAGAGATATAAGCTTCTGTTTTGTTAGTCTTTGAGGACTGGTGGTTTATCTATTTTCATCAGATAAATTTAGTAAAATATTTTTATAGTGTTTTCCCCTGTCTTTAGTTTTTCTTTACTTTTAAAATTTCTACAGTATGCATGGATTTTATAGTAAGGAAAAATAGTTTATAAAATCTGGAAAACGTTCACACGGAGACCTTTAATGATATTAAGTTTTAATTTTTCCATCTTCCATCTCTTAAAATGAGGACATTTTATGTGATGTCTTACATTTCTCTTTCTAGAGCAGTGTTGAATTATAAGACAAGTTACCAGAATCTAGGTGCAGGATGAGTAGAGCATTTATAGGGAAGCTGGTAAATCCATCCACGAATGAGTTGAAACTCATTTTATTTTTCAGGATGACTATAGAGCTTAAATGAAAAGATGTGAAAAAGATTGTGTCAAATGGAAAATGCTGTACAAGGGGCTGCTATTGTGTTGACTGACGGTGTTACATTTCCCTTTCTCAGTGACTAATCAGTCCCTCTGCCTTGGGCAGAGTTAGCCTGAAAAAAAATCAGTGTAAAGGGTTAATTGTTATCTTTGTTCTGCATGCCAAACTTCCATTTTCACTTTTCTTAAGTTTTGGGAGCAGCAAGCCATTTGATTTTTATTGCAATAAATTGCAGACTACTAGTTAGCAGATTACTAGGTAGCAGTATCTCTCATATTTTTCCTTGCATCTCTTAAAACATCTGGTGCATTTCCATAAATACATGGGTCTGTTAATAAACCTTGTCCAAATAATTTGAATTGAAACATATCTATGACTCAGGGACAATTTTCAGTTGCTAAAAAAAAAATCTACATAAATCACCCCATAACTAAATTATCAATCTTCTTCCAGCTCAAAGATTAAATTCTGGAAATCTCATTTATCTCTCCAAACATTTCAGGGGGCATTATCCTGGTCATGAGAATCTCTCATAATCATAAATTGTACAGGTCATACAATGTTAGTGATCATAAAGAGAGCATCTACTACTTATTAATTAAATAAAGTTTATAGGATACATCCAAAGCACTATTATGGAAACTGGGATTATAGCAATGAACAAAAGTGGCCAAAGTCTGGCCCCTACCCCACTTAACTTGAAATGCATGGGAGCAATATTTGCTGCCTGAAAGATAACAGCAAAACTTTTCATACTGTGAAGAAGGTATCACTCTCCGGGTAGGGCATATAAGTATACCAAGGCTTAGAGAAGTGACATAACTTGCTCAGTGCCACTATCTAAAGGACAGAGTAGAAAGTCCATCCCAGGCATACCCTAGTTTCAGAGCCAGAGCTCTCTGCACTATGTCCATTGTCTACACACAAAGCTGACTGAAAGTTATAAAGAAGACTCGAGCAATAGCATAAGGCATTATGCTCCAGATTAGTTGGCAATATTCACTGGTGCTGAATGCTCTCATCATCTTGAAACTACTCCTTCCTGGTTTCGTAGGTGTATACGTCTGCACCCCTGGCTACAGTTACTATCTCCATTCCTTTTTTTTGGATTCTTCCTAATATGTTCTTCCTTTTTCACTCTATACAACTTCTTCCTGATGGGGGTCATGTCCCTATACAGCATTAATTACTATGTGTAGTATCCACACTCCTGAATTTTTGAACCAAGTATTGAAAAAACTACTGGACATCACTATCTAGATCTTCCTGAGACACATCTAACATAATTCATAAAAAAAAAGACTTGTCACATCTTACTAGTCTCACTCCCCTGCCAGACACACATAAGAACCATGGCCCTTTCTGTATTCTTTAAGAGAATGCCATCACCATCCAGTTATTGAAGGCAAAAACACATTATAACATGGCCATAACTTTCTTTTCCACTAGCCATTCCATTTCTAAGTCATGTCAATATTATTGCTTAAACATTTCTCAAACACACTCACTCTCTCCAACCCCATTCCTACCTCAGAATTATTGTTCCATGGACTATAGAGCTATAGGCAAAGACGTAGCTTTAGCCTTTCAGTGAATCTAAACTTCATTCAGTGGGTGTTGATTTCACTGTGGCTTCCCTGGATGTCTGCAGTGCTCTGACAATATCTCAGAGTCTGGTCTGTGACTGTGTTTGCAGTGAGATTTGATGAGGCTCTCACATGTGGCAAAGGGGGCTGAAGGACAGGCCAACTAGAACTGATAAATGGCCCAACAATTCTAGTACCAGGAGGTTCTTAATGAGGTGTAGTGGTGTGGGGAGATGTTCAGTCACCAAAAACATCTTAATTAATGATCTCAAAGTGGAAGCAAACAATACATCTAGCAATTTGTTGATGATAATAAATTGAGGAATACTGGGCATGCTATTATGAGTCTAACATTTAAAAGGGACTTATATGATTAGATAAAAATTTAAAAAGTGATTCAACTCTCATATCTGCAATGAAATACAGTTCTGAGAGCCTGGCTATATTATAACATTACATAATACGGATTCCCAAGGTGAGAGATTTAAAAGAACAAGTATGAATTCTCTAATTTTGTCTGATTTTTTTCAACGAATCATCATACCATTTAAATTTTTTTTCCAAACAAACAGAGATAAAAATAACAGTGGCTCAGGTAGTTAAATTAAAGTCATAGCTATTCAGTGGCAGAGGGCACTACGAAAATATTGATTCCTTAATTAATGACTAGCATTATTACACATAATAACAAATCCAGAGGGAACAACTTAGAAAAACCAAAGGCCCAATATTTACAATAATTTTCACCTCATATTTTGATTGTCTTTTACATAGAGCACTAGTACTGTACATTCAGCGTTTCAGATGGCGTCCCTTTTCCTGGACTGCTCAGGTATGATGAGTTTCCTGGTAACCATAAGAGATCCACATGAATTCAACCGGCAGAATAATGACCCCCACCAAAAATGCCCACATCCAAATCCCCAGAAACTGTGAATATGTTAAGTTACATAGTAATAGGGACTTTGCAAATGAGATTAAGATTATAGACCTTAAAATGAGAAGATTATTCTGGATTATTCAGGTGGATCCAACAGAATCATCTGGACACTTAAAAGCAGAGAACTTTCTCAGCTTGCAGTTAGATAAGTGCAGACAAGCAGGATGGGGACGTCTGCCCCCAGCATGGCTAGGGGCTAAAAACCAAGGAATGTGGATAGCCTCTAGAAGTTGGTTATGATCCCCAGGTGACACCAAACTCATAAAAAGGAGACTAAATTCTGTCAGCAACCTGATTGAACCTGGAAGTGGATTCTTTCCCAGAGTCTCTGTAAAAAATACAGCTGTATTTCAGCCCAGTAGACTCTCTGTGGAAAAGGGAGCCAAGCCAGGCTGTCTGTGGTCTTGGGACCAACACAACCGCAATATCATAAATGGGTGTTATTTTTAGTCACTAATTTCATAGTAAGTTGTTATGGCAATGTTAGGCGACTCATACATTGAACCAAAGAAATAAGACAATAAATGGAAATTTGGATATAGAAGAATTGCCACCCTGTCACCCAAATAGAGGCTAGAAACCTGCAGAGGCTCAAAAGAATGTTAATCGTTGATTGTTTCACTTGAAGCTATATATTGCTCAAGGTTATTCACATTCAAACTTTTTGTCCATTCATTTATAAATGTCAGACTTCTGCTTTTCTAAATTGTCATTATAATGACAAAAATATTATGTGCTTGAAAAATATCTGAAAATAGAGAAGTGTGCAAGTTTAAAATCAAAGTTTTTCTGTTACCTACACTCTCAATTTACAGAGTAAGTCATGGTAATTTACTCCAGGTATTTTTGTATATACTTATATCTCTAGTTTATTTTATTTATTCACTCAATAGGTAATATATTATCATAGTTAAATATTCAGAAAAAATATGAAAAAAAGTCTCTCCCGCCCCATAAGGTGACTGTACACACTAGGAGATCTTAAGGGGAATGGTCACTTCCAAATAGAAAGTTTTCATATGCATTCAACACGTACCTTATGGTGGTAAAGAAAACAGAAGTCTTCTAAAGGTCCTTGGTATATCTGAGAAGATGGCTTTGAGTAGAGACCTAAGTTATGTCAAATCCCATGAAAGAGCATTCCAGGCAGAGTGTGTTGAATGTGGCAAGATGGAATAGAAAGGCCAGTGTGGCTGAAACACAGGAAGCAGGAAGAAGAAAGAAATGAGGTGAGGAGGAAGAGAGGAAGAGGGGGGCAGCTCCTGCAGATTGTATCTGCATTTAATAACACATGAAATGGAAATCCATCGGCATGCCTTAGAGTAAATATGACACATATAATGAGATTAGTGCTGTGTCTTGCTCATGGCTAGTGTCAAAAATGATGATTATTTATCCTCGATAGTAAGGTTAGCATAGAAGCCCTCCTTCTAGTGGATTATTTTCACGAGATCCTGATAAGTAAGGATAGGTAAGTAAGGATAGATTACAAATTGTTTTATGGTATATGAGACTCAAACCAAGTTTACAAGCTGGTTAGTTTAGCTGTTGGCAGTACTGGTATATCACTTCTAACTCAGCTGATGAGCTGTCTCAGGACAGCATACACTAGATATAAAGAGTGATGGTGCCAGAGTCTAGCATGTCACTAGGGGCTCCATTGCCCCCTCAGGAAATGAAGAGAAGTACCTGAGCCAGAAGTACCTTCATGTAAGTGGATAGGAAAAGAAGGGTGGATTGTGAGGATGAACTGTTAGACCTTGACCAGGACATGGCAAGGACTAGATCACGCAGGGCCCTGCAGGCCATTGTAGAGTTTAGGACCTTTACTGTGAGTAAGATGGGAATTCACTGAAGGCTTTGAATTGAGGAGTGAAATGAATTCACTTACAGTTTTAAAAACTCGCTCTGGTTTCTCTGTGGGGGGAGAGGTGAAAGAAGGGAGACCAATTAAAAAACTACTAAAACCATCCAAGAGAATGATGATGATAACACAAACCAGGGTGGTGGTTGTGGAGTGTTGCTAATTGATTTGACTCTGGAAATATGCCAGTGGAAAAGCTGATGGGATTTGCTAATAGATTGGTTGAGCACTGTGAGAGGAAAAGAAAAGTCAAGGATATGGTGTATAAAAATAGTATATTACCTCTGTGTCTTCCTCCCCAGGACCCATAATCACCCCTGTCTAATCAGGTAAAAAACATCAGACAAATTCTAACAGAGAGACATCCTACAAAATACCTAACCATGACTCCTCAAAACTGTCAAAGTCATCAAAAAAAAAGGGAAGTATGAAAAACAGACATAGTCAAGAAGAGCGGGAGAAGGCAGGACAAGTGAATACATTGTAGTTTCCTGGATGAGATCCTGCAAAAGAAAAAGGACAGTAGGTAAACCTGAGGAATACTGAATGAAGAATGGACTTTCATTAGTATAAGTGTATCAGTATTGGTTCATTAATTGTTACAAATTGACCATACTGATGTAACATGTTAATAATAAGGAAAGCTGGGTACAGGACACATGGGAAAGCTTTGTACTGTCTTCATAGTTTTTTGTTTTCTTTTATTTTGTTTTTGTAAATGTAGAACACTCTAAAAAGTAAAGCCTATTAAAAAAAAAAAGAGTCAAAGATGACTTCAATTTTTATCCCCAAGCAACTGACTGTGGAGTGCAGTTGCCATTGCAAAGGAAGAGACGTGGGGTTCCCTGAAGTAACAAATATGCACCGCTTCTCCCTTCTTCCCTGCTCTATCCTTAAGACATGCAGACACAGATTTATTGCCACATGAGTGACCTAGGCAACACCTGCTGAGCTAAGGTGAGTGTGAATTTCCTGGGAAGACTTCCTGGAAGAAGTGGGGCTCCAGAAAGGCTTTGAAGATGGGACAAGATTTGCAAATGTCTTGAGGATAATTCCTATACTGCAAGAGACTTCATTCCTTCTTTTGTAATCCCCACATTTTTATTCCACATACTTCCTTGCCTCTTAGTTGATATCTTTTGCCATTTAGTAGAGTTGTTTTGATGAACTTTTTGCCCTTATTCACATTCATTTGCTTTCATTTTTCTCAAAACATATTTATTATTAAGTAGCAGATAGCCCTTTGGGGACACATTAATTTTCTTAGGAATCTGTTTCCATGCTATGCTGGTGTCCTTTATCTCCTCGTTCCATTTGGCTGCAGTCAGCACTTTTCCCTATCTTATGAAACATCTCTGATAAATTGCATTACCCTCATTGCTATTATTACAAATAGGAGATGCGACTCCCCACCATCTGCAATAGCAGTGTTTCCAGAGACATATTAGCTGTATTTAAAACAGCTCTTTCATGGTATTCTAAATAATTCCTTTGACTCAAAAGGAGTAGAGGGGAACTCTGAGGTCACTCACCCCCATCCGTATTTTACTTAAGCAACACTGAACTAAGTAAACTAAAAACATAGAGGCATGCACACATGTAATATATATTCTTATAATTTCTTACTCATTTTTAGGGATTAGTCAGTTTCTCTCTTAGCATCCATATAGAATAAGTTGAAAGAAAAAC
The DNA here is from genome assembly GCF_023065955.2 of Ursus arctos. Classification (NCBI taxonomy): domain Eukaryota; kingdom Metazoa; phylum Chordata; class Mammalia; order Carnivora; family Ursidae; genus Ursus; species Ursus arctos. The sequence continues at coordinate 8,290,558 of NW_026622763.1, read as the reverse complement.
AATTTACAAACAAATATTTTATAATTATGATTTAATTTTATGAGGCCTGATTCTTTCTTCTTTAAATTTCCATATTCTATCAATTGCCAATGACAATGGGAAAAAATCCATTCTCTCTTTGTCAATTTTACATATCAAAAATAAATGTCTTCTTTTCCTCCTGCCAACGGATTCCCCCAATAGATAGGGCTAGGCAGTTTACTAACACATGCTCTCACATAAGGAGGAAAGTGATTCGATGAGTAAAAGTAATCATTATAAAGTCAAACTGCTGTTTACCCTTAACTTGATGTTTCCCCCTTTTCTAAAGGATTTTATTATCATTGTCCACCAAGAAAAGAAAAAGAAAAAGAAGAAAGAAAGAAAAGAGAAGAGAAGAGAAGAGAAGAGAAGAGAAGAAAAGAAAAGAAAAGAAAAGAAAAGAAAGGAAGAAAAGAAGTAAACCAAGACAAGCTCAGAATTGTCAAAGAGATGAGTTTATTCAAGAATAACAGGAATTGTTAAGTCAGGACACAGAAACTATTACAAGCTACAGGTGAATCTATTGAGGGTTTGCAGCAGGTCATTTTCATGGGCAGGGAATGAAAGAGGAGAAAGTTTAGTTACAGTTAGTTAAAATAAAAAACCAGCCCTGAAAATTCCATAAGCAGACAAAACCTGTCCAGTCACACAAATAAAGCTCAATTCAGTCTATTTTGCCAGATCAGCTCAACCTGGGTCATTTCTCCTTTCTATCTCTAGGAACCATAAGCAAAAATTTCCTGATGTTGATATGAGGCAACCCCCGACCAACTTCCAATCATTTAAGGAAATTCCAACATTATCAGTTTTCTGTAAATCAGACATTTGTAGGTAATCAGTCTCTCAGTCTTTAAATTTTGTTTACCTAAGGGTACATGCATGAGATCTTCCATTTTATGTCCCTTGGGTTCCATTTTAGATGGAAATTCTTTCACATTATTTAAATATCAATTCAGGTTGTAATGGCCAGAGGGTTCCCTCAGATTACACATTAATTCTGGATTTTGCCTTTTGGTTATGTCTAACAATGGAGAACTGGTACCTGCCTATAAGCAAGGTTTCTTTTTAAATTTCCTCCTTATTGAGGTATAATTGACATATAAAATTGTAAGGTATTTAAGGTGTACATTGTGGCCATTTGATACACATCCATAATTGTAAAAGAATTCCCTTTATTTTAGTTCTACTCTTTCAGCAAATTTAAATCATATGATACAATGTTATCAACTGTAGTCACCAAATTTACAGTAGATTTTCAGGTCTTTTTCATTTTATAGATGAACATTGTATCTTTTTACCATCCTTTCCTTGTTTCCTCTACACAGAAAACCCTGAAGACCACTTTTCTAGTCTCTGTTTCTATGACTTTGACCTTTTTATTTTTTTTTATTTTATTTTTTTTTTTTTAAAGATTTTATTTATTTATGTGACAGAGAGACAGCCAGCGAGAGAGGGAACACAGCAGGGGGAGTGGGAGAGGAAGAAGCAGGCTCACAGCGGAAGAGCCTGACGTGGGACTCGATCCCGGATCGCCAGGATCACGCCCTGAGCCGAAGGCAGACGCTTTAACGACTGCGCTACCCAGGCGCCCCTGACCTTTTTATTTTTAAGATTCCACAAATGAATGTTACCATGTACTATTTGTCTCCATCTGGCTTGTTTCGCTTAGCATAATGCTCCCACTATTTTACTGATGCTTTCTGCCTACCTTGGAGCAAATAGATGGGATAATTATGGCGTCCAGTTGAAGCGTTTTCTCAGAACCTCATCCAACACTTTGCTGTGGATGCATGCTAATTGAGGAGAATAAAATGGAAATACTACAGCAGCCTGTGGGCATAGGGCACTGACCATTCTTGTTCACTCAGTCAGAGACCACATTTCTCTCTGGAGGTCCTAAGTGCAGTCATGGTGGCAAGGCTACAGATTTGGTCCATTTGCTTGAAAAAGAAACAGGAAGGCGCTTGCTTACAGAGAGCTGAATGGGTATATTCATGGTCTTCACCAGTGGAATCCAGGCTGCTCCAGATGTTAGTACGATATCCAAATCAATGAAGACACTAAATTCCCACCTCAAAACTGCATCATCATACCTCTGTCTTACCCATATAACAGGAGCCACACTGCATAGTGAATTGCTCTAAGAAAGACGGGGCCAAGAAAGTCTACTGCAATTTTTATTCACTGTCCTATCAACCATTCAATAAAACTAAATGCAACAGTTGACTTTAGGGGCAGCATCAAAGCTCCTATGCACTTCCAAATATGAGTGAAACATATTTGAAGGGCTCACAGGAAGAGGTGAGTTTGTGATTTCGAAGAAATATAAAAGAAGAAATTTCCCAAAGTAGAACAGGTGGAGGTGTGTATATGTGACACAGCTTCAAACACTAGCTATCTTAAGGTGGGGAGTAGTGACAAGATTTTAGCTAGAGCCTAAAGCCATTCAGCATGTTTTCGAAATCAATTTCTATGGCCAGTATCTGTGTACCTACAAAATAGGTCTGCCTAATAAGATTAAAAAAACCAAAACCATGACAAAGAATACTAAACAAGCTACTGCTGACATGCCTACATGGAAACTGAGACCATTTGCTAGGTCATAACCAAAACAGGATAGAACTTTCTTTCTTCAAAAAAGTAACAAACCACATCTGAGTACAAGAGATGCAAGGGATACAATCCATGGCAGGAACCCCTCCCCCCAAGACACAGAAAGTTGGTATATTGAACCACATGCCTAAATATTGGTAGTGGTAAGAAACTTCAGAGCAGAGAACCTAGTCACTGTTGAGATATACAAGCAAAGACAAAGGCTTAGTCCCCTAATTTTTCCTTACATTTTTTTTTCTTGTACTTGAATCATGGTTTTGAGTTCTACCTCATTCACTTATTATCTTTGTAGCCTTGTCAATTTCATTTAGCCTTATAAATTTCAGTTTTTCTAGTCTGTAAAATGGGGACAATATTTTTTGCAATATATATAGATACAGAACAGATGTATTAGATATATACATAGACATAATTACCTATATATAGTATAGATAAAAATGTATATAAACATATACAGTACATATACATACACAGATGTCTCTCTGTAGACATCTATATCTATATAGCAAAAAAGTTTTAAATATAAGTGCTAATGATTTGTTTATCCAGTCCTCAAGGGAACCTGTCGGTTAAGGTTATTGTTTTTCCTAGTGATAGGAGTAAGGTAGCGATGACCCCACACATATACCTTCAGGCAGTGACTTCCTTATGTGTCTTTAAGCCTCCCCATGATCTCCCCTATCATAGCACATTATCTCTAGTCTAGAATCTGCCTTTGTAGATGTCTACCCACTAGACTTCAAACTCCTAGAGAAAATCAATGGTGTCCTAGTTATCTTGTATATTTATTTTCTGGCACAGATCTTGGAACTTCATAAGAGCTAAGAAAATATAACAGAAATATGTAAGTGAGGTCATATGCTATGACAATTTCAGTTATAAGGATTTTAAATGGTGTCATACAATAGTCAGTGTACCCTTTATGTCCGCAACCCGAAATAATGCAATTTCCTCAAATTAAAAATTCATCAAGAATAGCATTATTGTAAAGTAAATTGTTAAAAGTGTATTCATTACTACTGGTTTGGCTGTGTTTTAGAAACACACTGTGGGACTCTAAACTCAAGGTCTGCATGGTTTAGCAAGGCCAATGTTTGTTGAAAGAGCTTCAGTTACAATTTGTGACCTCCTCCCCTGGCCCTGGCCCTGTTCCCCAGCACATTCAGACTGTCCAAATCTATGGAGAGCTCCTTAAACTCTCAGTTACCACTTCCTGCCTGGCTTTTCAGATTCTGTGCCAGTCACAGTTTCTTCCCAAGAAAAAACACTGTACCAAATTCTGGGCTCACTTCTTTATGTTTCTCTACTGTGTAGTACTCTGAATCCTCAAGTCTTGGCTCAGTTCCTCTGAATTCTAATTTTTGCACCCCAAGAATTGTAACATTGCTACCAACTTCTCACAGTTATTCATTTTAATTTTAAAGACTTATTTATTTTAGAGAAAGAGATCCCACAAGAGCAAGCACAGAAGGGGGAACGGCCAGAGGGACAGGGAGAGAGTTTTAAGCACAAGCCCAATGCAGGGCTCCATCTCATGACTCTGAAATCAGGACCTGAGCTGAAATCAAGGGTCTGCTGCTTAACTAACTTCACCACACCAGTTGCCTTGCTTTTCAGCCTTTTAAATGCTACTTTATTTCAACTCCTCAACCCTTGGAGTCTAAGAATCTGCAAATGACTTATGGAGGAAAAAATGAGCAAGATAGAAGACATATAGCTGGATATTTCCTTTCTGCCAGGAGCCTTATTTCTAAATACCCTATAATTTTGATAGCTTTCCAGTGTCCAAAAAGAGATTTTATCTTATTATTACTATTTTTAAAGATTTTATTTATTTATTTGTCAGAGAGAGAGAGAGAGCAAAAGCAGGGGGAGCAGCAGGCAGAGGGAGAAGCAGACTGCTGTCTGAGCAAGGAACTCAATGTGGGACTTGATCCGAGGACCCGAGGATCATGACCTGAGCCAAAGGCAGATGCTTAACTGACTGAGCCGCCCAGGGATCCGTATAAAGATATTTTAAAAGGTGTATTTGTTTTGTATTCTTCTAATTTTTAAAGACCTTAAATCACGGGTATTTGTTTTTGTTTTTGTTTTTTTTCTTCAATATATTCTCTTCCATTTTCTGGTATGACTATAATCTATTGGTTCAAATCTCTATATTGTGCTACTAATGTCTTGCAAAGTTCTTTTCAATTATGGCTCTCAAATATCCCTTATTCTTTGCTTCCTCCCCACCTGCTCACTCAGTCCTCACCCCCTCAATGATGTTACAGGGAAACCTGAAGGGAAAATCATGCTCTGACTCTAATGGATGCCCTGGGTTGTTTTATCCAAATATTAACCTCATTCCCAAACTTCTAAGATAGGTTTTTTAATGTTTTTCACTGAGCATGAAGCGCCTGTGACATATTTCAGGGCTAATTTTTTGGCAACACTCCCTTTGCAGGGTTGATTTCTGTAGAAGTCACAGTAATTAATATGAGCTACCACAAGGCACTGACCCTGAATCTTCAGTAGACTGATTTTATACAGGCTAAATTCTTTCTCACATCATACTCAGAGGGGACTGGGAAACTGCCATGGGGGGCTCTCTTCTACACAGTTCCCCAGAGATCGAGGCTGCTTCCCTCCTTGGTAGTGTCTTCTAAAATCTACAACCTTCCATGTCTTTACAGGAAAAGTGAGAGCTAGAAGATCCCATGGGTTACTTTTTAAAGGTAGTGATTTATGCAACTTTCTTCTATAAACTATTGTCCAGAATCACTCACAGGACTGTAACTAGGTACATGAAGGCTGGTGAATGAGGAGGACACATTCTCCACCACAGACCATGCAATAAACAAGTCCATCAACACAAAGCCTGGGAAGAGCATTCACTTTTATGGAGAAAGGCATTACAACAGAAAGAGGGCTTAAAAATATTTTCGAGCTTTACAATTTTGTCTTTTCACTCACCTGTTTTACAATTAGCATGCAATTTTACTGAAAGTCATTGAGTCCAAGCAAAACAATTGATATTATTAAGAAGAATTTAAATTTCCAACAATTGATAGATTGTTCAACTTTGGTTTTATTTTTGGTGTATATTAATGCAAAACATTTAATTTGTTCTGATGCATTCCCCATAATTAAACACTTAATTTCCTCAGGTTTTTCAATACTGCATTCAGACCTTGAATAATTATCAGAAACAGAACAAGCTGAAAAATTCTATGTGCTTGACAAATATGTTTAAGGATTCAGAAATGAGAACTGAATTGTTTTATTCTATAACATAATTAGTAATAGTTGAAAAAATGGGTATGATTAATACACATTTTTACCAGATGGCTAATTATTTAAAACAAATTATTAGACCAAATTATTAGACCATCAATGTATTTGTAGTGACCAAATTGCCCTTAGAGCATACAGCCTTCAGCCTAAGAATTCAGAGTATGATCTTTGCCTATTGTGACACACCAATTCTTATATATTAAAGTTCAGTTTTCATGTGCATGTTAATGCTATCCCACATTTCTAATTAGAGAACATAATTGGGAGATTAACTTAATATTTCATCTAGTGTACATTTATTCTCTCTTTTTTTCCCCTTCATGTAGTGCTCCTTCTGAGTCTATTCAACTTGAAAACATCAGTTTAGTTCCTTACTGCTTTGTCTTTGGAGTGTGTCTATGTTGTACTTCCTCTATCAGTGAATTTTTATATAGCTTTCCTCATGGGCACGTTCACATCGAGCATTGTTTGTAGTTCTTTAGCTTCAAGAGTACAAGTATTTGACTTGAGATATATATCTCTATCTCTAGCTATCTATCATCTATCTATCTATCTATGCACACAGATAAACACACTCAAATGTCAGCCAAGAAAGAATTCACTGAAAATGAAGGCAAATAGATGTTTATTTGGGCAATCAGAATTGCAATTTGGGAGACACAAGTTCAGGTAGAAACCTGAACTGTGTTCTGAAGACAAGGAGAGGGCAGAATTATAAAAATAAAAAGTTATAAGTATAGTTCTCATTTAGATCCTCTATGCAAAACAGGGACTGAAATTGGTTAATTGGGATCGTTGGGTTACTATGCAAATGAGGTATTGAAGCTTATTAAACAATCCTTTTGAAGTGGATTGTCAGTTGTCATGGTGAGGAGGACATTAGTCCAGGTTGGGGGCTTCACGTTGGCTGAAAAGTTCAAAAAGTTTGTAGTTCCTCCGATGAGGATATACATAAACTCCTCCCTTGTGGTCTTCCAACCCCATTTTAAGAGACTCTTTTCTAGGTTTGCTTCCTCTGTTTTGAAATCTTCTTTTACATAAGAAATATGCTATACATTGAAAAGGAAGAGGTTGATGACTTTTTCTTCTCATATGTTTTTCTTTTCATGTTAATTTGGGATGTGAAGACATCATGGTCATGGATAATGATTGACAGTAGCAGGATTGCACAGGAAGAAAAAAGAATGTAGACTAGAATGAGTGATGTACTATGTAATTGGCAGAAACTGATATCTCTGTCTACCCTTATTAGGATTGTATTGAGGGAGGAGGCTGAGGGGGATCAGGGCTTAATTTAAATGTGGAAGAGCAAGAAGGAATCTATAAAAAAGCTGAACTCTCCAACTATAAAACTATAAAATTTAAAAGATTCATGCTTCTCATTTGGGTACTCATTGCTTGTATGTTCTGTGGAGAGAAACTAAGAAACAAAGAGGAGAGAGAGAGAGAGAGGCATTTCATATAGCTATTTTTCCACCTCTAGTCTTCCACTGTCAAGTTCTATCTTAACTATTTGGGAGGCTGCACCATATCTTTTTCTTCTCACTAAAAACGACCAGAGTAAATGATATGTGTGATATAATTACTAAAGTGCATGCAATTTTATTCCACTTATTGCATGTCCTGAATTTCATAATGTCAAAATGGTTTGATCTGTATTTCTCTTTGTGGCGAATATATCCATGTGATATATTTGAACAAATGCCTTAGAAGGATCACTTAGCACGGACTAAATTTCAGGAAGTTAGTTTGTGTGATAAGTTAAGAATGAATATTATTCAGTTGGTACTAACAGCATCTGGACACACAGGATTCTATATTTGAAAGCTAGGCTTTCCTAAGGTCTTGTTTTTTATTGTTTCTGATAGCCTTTTTATAAAATCAATTAATACCTATCAAAACAAGGAGGAGGAATAAGATCATGAAAGAGGGAGGAGTATTTAGTCCAGGTGCCTAGGTTGTCAGAAGAGTCAGAAGGAGAAACAAGCCAAAGACATGTTGTGTGTTTCAGGTAATTAGGACTAACCTCTGTATAAACAAATTCAGGATTAGGACTGTTCTTTATCTGTAGAAGAAGCCACTCCTGCTCCAGAAACAGCCTCTGGGTACTAATATGATATTCCTAGGATCTTTCTTTTTTAAATTTATTTATTCAAGTAATCTCTACAATGATGTGGGGCTTGAACTCACAATGCTGAGATCAAGAGCCACATGTTCTACCAACTGAGACAGGCAGGTGCTCCTAGGATCTCTTCTTAGATATCAAAAGGAGTGATGCCTTCAAGTGGCTTTTTTATGATGCCCAAATTAAATGCTCCCACTCAGACAGAATGAGTTTGAAAATACCTTGAATTGAGTGTTTTTATTGGTTAGGGTAAATGATCTACTGTAAAAATTAAATAAAAAAGAAACAAAAAGAAAAATCAAGACCTCAAAATTGAGTAGTTTAAGTAGAAATTTATTTCTCTAACATGGCACTCTAGTTTTGTTTCACAAAGCTATCCAGGGTCCTAAGTTCCTCCTTCTATCTTGTTGCTGCAAAAACCTCCATATTCTCCTACTCACCTGCATGGTGATAGGTCAACGATTTCAATGTCTATGTTTCAGATCATGGAAAGGGGAACAATGTCAAAGCCCAAGGAGAGAGGCCTTTTTTTAAAGCTTGAGATGCCTAGGAAGTTGCTTGTGTTCTTTCCCCTCACTTTTCATTGTTCAAACCTAGTTGCATTGTCTGATCTAGTTGCAAGATAAATGGGGAAAAGATCGCTATGCGTCTTAAAATGGACAAATATTTTTTGAGGGATGCTAGCCTGCTGCTACAGCACTGTATCTATATATTACTTCCCCATCTCCAATATCTTTCATCCCATCTAAATGTCTATCATCTGAGACACACACTCAGCATTAATGGTCCCACATGAATGGATTAATTTACAAGCAAACTGTGGGGTCACAGAGTTCTTATCTGTCTCTGTGTGTCGCAGTGCCTAGAATCAGTGAGAGTAGTAGCTTCTCTTCTCTCATCAAAGCCAATAAATCTACAAAATAATGGCACAATATTGTAGCCACAGACTAGACACATTTTTCATTAAGTAAGAGTTTGCCTTGCTATCAAACAATGGGATGTGGAACACTGTCACAACTGCAGAGAGTTGTGGGCTGGAAGGCTAATAGCAGACTTTAGACACTGAGCTGTATTTCAAAATTCACAGTGTAATTGAGTTAAAAACAGAATTCTTGAGTAAAATAATAAACCAAGTGTTTAAAAAGATTAATGACAAATAAAAACTCTAAAACTGCTCATGCAGCAAGCCAAATAGCTCAATTTGTATCAAATTCTTGTCAAAGATTGTGATGTGATCATTTTTACCAAGAATGTCCCTGTAAATTGCCATGTGATTAAACCAGAATCATTTATTTACAAATTCTAATTTGGAAGACATCTAACATATGTTTTCCAGTCTATTTAATTTCCCTAAGTACTCTCTTGGACGTTTTAATATTAACAAGGCTTTTTTTTTTTTTCATTACATCTTATAGTCTTGAATAATTTGGCCATAATAAAAATGATTAATGAGTCCAAATGGAGATTGTGTGCATATGTCCTGTATGAGTATCACCTACTCAGGAGCTGTTTTTCACCCGAGATAAGGGCTTCCCCAAAGAACAGAGAGATTTCCTGCAGAGGTTACTTGAAAAGTCAAAGCAGCATTAGTGTGCGTCCATTGAGCTCTGTGCGAGGATATACAGTATATTAAAATATCCTATGAAGTATACCTCAACCAGTCTCTCCATACTCACATATGTCTTCTCAGTTGTCAGAAAAATCTTTTGATTGCTTGCCAGTCTTTTTCTTATGGTCCCTGGGTAACCAGAACAAATAATGATAAAATACCTGTGTCAGATACCTAAGTCAGCTCTGTCTTATAGTCCTGCTGCCAAGTCAAGCCTGTAAATCCTCCTTCCATAAACATCCCTGGTTTGGCCTCTTCCTCTGTGGACCCGCTGTCTCATCCAGCTGATGAGTCAGTCTACTATACCAAGGAAATGACAGCTTTAGAAAGGACGGGCAGGTGGAGGAAGCATTGCAGTTCATCTGCTGTGGAATCTCACTGGTCTGTGGGCTGTGTGACTGCTTGGCTGGTCCAGAGAAAACTTGATGTGGAAATAGGGAAATATGACTTGGGAGGGAAGAGGTGGGCAGGGTAGAAAAGGAAGCTGGTCACTTCAAGTATGACCCATTGAGCTTTATTTTATAATTATTGCTGTTATCATTTTATGAATTAAGCTCTTGGTTTGGAGTTATATTAATAACATAACTGCAGGAATTAAGCCAAGAGAAAAAGCAGATAATCTGACAGTCAAAAATTTTCTGTATTGAGTCACATTCTGTTATTTATTTTGGCTAGTAGTAAGATATGGGGACAGGATTACCAATATCATCTTTAGTGCTGTTACACCAAGTATTTCCATATTTCCCCCTTTCAGGCACATGGTAGGATTGCACTTCTTTACTCTCTTCAAATTTAACAAGGCTAACATGACTTGCTTTGGTCAATGAAAGAAGCCAATGCATAGGATGCTCTGATATCACATGCTTAAAAAAATCCTTGTAAACAAGTGAACGTCTATGTTCACTTAGCAGCTTTTTATTTCCTTCCTGTTCTGTTTCTGTAGACAAAGGGGCCAGATCCTAAGTTCCCCTTCTCTCATAAGTCCCTGGTAGACCTATGCACCAGCCTGTAAGATTTCCTTATTTATGCCAGTTGCCAACCCCTGTCACTGCCCCATCTCTGGAGTATTAGAGAATCGGTGACTCAGAGAGCAGTTCAGTTGGTTTTATGCAGAAAAATGTAGGCATCTGCTCCACAAGAGAATAAATTGGAATGCAAAATGTGTAAATTCACCAAATAATTAGAAATAGTAGGTAGCAAATGGCACAGATAGGATATATCATAAGAGTTCAGGAAATGAGGGTGATTTAAGTGCCCAGGGGGTGGCATGCAAAAACATAGAGCATGAATATTTAGATGTGACAGACATTACAGGGAAGTATAAAGTGCCTTCTAGCATGTGTACAGCATGAAAGTCACATAATTGTTACTTTTTTACAAGAAAGGATTGACAAAATATTTACTAAGTTTTCTAATTCCAAGATCATATAACAGATCATGCCAGAAAATTCTAGAATATCTTCACAGAGAGGTTCTTGAAGGACAGAAAGACTGATACAGGCAAAAAAAAAAAAAAATCAAGAGGTAGAGTGAAGAAATGGTCATAGTTGAAAAGCACAAAACATGTTTGTGTTAAAATAATAATAGCTGGCATTGACTGAGTGCTTTTTATGTGTGGAACAAGGCAGTAAGGCATTTTACATGGATTAATCCACTTGTTTCTCAACTCAGTGAAGTAGGTTCTCTGCTCATTCTCTAGATTTGAACGCTAAGACAGGAGTTAAGTAATGTAAGCAGAGGTGGAATTGTAACTGGAATTCCCAACTTACCTACTATGTTATAGTTCCTTTGACAAACGTAACTGAAAGGAAGTTTCTTGTGAACAACCCAGAGAGAAGGATGGAAAGCTAGAGTGAAGTCAGCATATGGAAAAACCTCACATGCCAGGTTAAAGGGTTTGGGTAAATTCAAAAGTATTGAGTGTACTTTCAAAGACACATACATTCTCAATTGAGAGAGGTAAGCACTAACATATGTTAAAGAGACAGTGTGAAGCAGAAGATATTTTGCATACAAGCGTAAGTATACAGACCAACTTGAAGCTGAATTGAAGACATTCTACCCAAGATTTAGAAGGCCAGAAGTTTTGAAATGAATTATTCCATACCCTAACTTGGTCACAATACCTGGGGGAAGCTTATTTCTGAATGCAAAGAGAATACACCAAACTCACTCTGGCAGCTGTTGGATGTTACTTTCTCAATGTGCACTAGCTGGTTTGAATAGGATGTACTATATTTGAGTTTTCACCCATACCTAGAGCATCCACTTTCTGATCTTAATTTTTCTTCCTTTACTTGTTGGAAGAAACTAGTTTTTTATCTAGGAATGGAAAAGAGATAACTACATGCTATAACAAAAACACAATCCTACTTCCTGTTTGCTCAAAATCACAATCTTAAGAACAAACGGACTTTGAGGATCACCTTTATAGAATATGGTCCTCAGTATGTGGAGCTTTCCATGCAACCATACTAAGGATAACCCTTTCCTGCACTTCCCATAAAGATGTTGGACAGGATGGTGAAGCATCTTGTTCCATCTTGTTTCTTTATTCTAAAAGCATGCATTGCATCCCTATGAGATAGAAGAATGGGAGATACTCCAGCCTTGGTTTCCTTCTGCTCATTTGTTTTTAGGGCAGTCTTCTCTCACATCCACATGTACCTGACCATGTACGGGTGATTCTTGCAGGAGGTTTGTGATAGTAGTTCCTTTTTTTTTTTTTTTTAAGATTTTATTTATTCATTTGTCAGAGAGAGAGAGCACAAGCAGGGGAAGAAACAGGCAGAGGGAGAAGCAGGCTCCCCACTGACCAAGGATCCCGATGCGGGAACTCTATTCTAGGACCCTGGGATCATGACCTGAGCCAAAGGCAGACACTTAACCGACGGAGCCACCCAGGTGTCCCAAGTGATAGTAGTTCTTAAACTGGGCTGAGAGGGGCAAATAATTCCTCTCTGCAGGGCTATTCCCAGAATACTCTCTGCTAATGGGAAGTGTGGTAATGTTTCCCTTCTGTGGATTTTTTGTTGTTGTTGTTGACTTTTTTTAATCCCCTGTGGCATCTTAAAAAAAAAAAAACAGCCTCTAACTTATTGAATTTTAGAAACTCAAAATAGTATGGTGAGAAGATTCGTAATTATACCTATCTCTCAGGGCATAATGACTTAATTAATATACCCTTCATGAGACTTTGCACTGTGGGAAGCACACAGCTGCACAGGCTGATGGAAATTAAGGTGTCATGAAGTGCAGAAACCTAAGTGTTTTGATTGTGTGTGTTTTAAATGTTTAATACTGACTTTTTTTTCTTTCTTTTGGTTTAATTTGTGCACAGACATCAGCTCCTGCCTTTCTTCAGTCTGTAGATGATAATGTGGAGGAGGACAAAAGTATGTAAAGTTGAAGCTACTAAAGTAGATAATGACGAAAATCGATCTTGCTGGATATCCCCAGCTCAAGGTGATTTCAAAACATGCATTTTATTATGTTTGTTCCATTCTTCTCAGCTATTAACCTAAGAGTATTTCAAAAGGGTTTAGGGGTAGGTGTTTTATTTTTAGTCTCACCACATGCATGGATTCGTAAGGGCCATGTATTTCACTTTTTAAGTCCCTTAGATGTGAATTTATACTTTCCCCTCTTTAAAAAAAAGTTACTGTATCACATTGCACCACTGAGTGCCTTTCCTTTATGAGAAGTGAGAGTTGAATTTCTTTGAGCCATTTGAGCTCCCTCCTCAAAAGACTCAAATGTCAGTGAAGCTCAGACATGTCCCTGAGCATTTCTTCTGGAGGGAAATTGAGCTGAAGCAGCCCTTTCAAGTCGAACATTTGAGCATAAGCCAAGTGTTCTAGGTCTGGCTGTCTCTTTCTCTCTCTCTTTCCTTCCCTCTTTCTCCCTTTCTCTCTCTCCCTTTCTGTGTCCCCCTCCCCCAAGCTTCCACAGCCCTCAGGCTTGTCATCTCTTTCTCTCTCTCTCTTTTTTCTTCCATGCAAAACTTTGGGAAGAGGGAATCATATATGTGTGTGAATGCTTTTCCCTATTAAGGTAAATTTATGTGCTGGGAACCTGGGTGACAAGAAGCCGGGAAAAGCCCCATCTAATAATTTGGTAAAACTGAAAGAAGAGTGGTCAAATCATCAGAGAATAGATGTGTGTGCCAAGTTCCCACTCTAATGTAAGAACTCCCCATAAATTTGGAAAAGTAAATAAAGAAGAGAAATTCCAAGTTATAGTTCTGTAACCTAAGGCACATCCAAGCCAGCTGCAATGCAGATACTGCACCAAAATGCAAAACCGTAATTAAGCCATTAACTCTAATATCAATTTCTGAAATTTGGGAATCCCAATGCTCACAGAAGAGAACTTATTACTAGACACAATTTGATAACTCAGGTAGTTTGCAAAAACATTATTTTCTTCCCCTTTTTCAAACCAATTCCCCATATTTTTTAAACATCATTCATCTCTGTGTACCCTCTGTTCGAGGAAATCTCAAATAATATGAAAATCTAAGTAAACAGACTTTAGTCCATTCTGTGCAGTGATGATAAGTGTCTATGTATAATGAGAAATAAAAATTTATTTGTGGCATTTACCCTAGATACACCAATGAACCCAGTATATTTACAGCCAATAAATATATCTTAAATGAAAGTTAGAAGAATTATAAAGTACACAATATTTTGATTTGCTAAGTGAAAGAGGCAGAGTAGTGCTGTGATAATAAGCACAATGCTTTACACTTAAACATACCTTTATTGATGATTCCTCTGTGTATTCTCAGAATGGGTTTGAGCATATCACTTTTGTAACCTCATGATCTTTGTCTGAATGTTTGAAATGCCAATGAACATATCATAGGACTTTTCTGATAATTAAATCCGATAACACAGTTATTATCTTTAATTTTTTAAATTTATTTTTAAAGATTTATTTATTTATCTGAGAGAGAGACAGAATGGGGGAAGAATAGGAGAGGGAGAGAGATAGAGAATCTCAAGCAGACTCCCTACTGAGCATGAAGCCCAATGCAGGGCTCAATCCCACATCCCTGATATCATGACCTAAGCCAAACCAAGAGTCAGATGCTTAACTGACTGAGCCACCCAGGTGCCCCCAGTTATTTTATTTTATTTATTTATTTATTTATTTATTTATTTATTTATTATTTTTATAATTTTTTTTGTTATATTGGTCACCATACAGTACATCCCCAGTTTTTGATGCAATGTTCCATGATTCATTATTTGCATATAACACGCAGTGCACCGTGCAATATGTGCCCTCCTTAATACCCATTACTGGTCTATCCCAATCCCCCACCAACCTCCCCTCTGAAGCTCTCACTTTGTTTCCCAGAGTCCATAGTCTCTCATGGTTCATTCCCCCTTCTGTTTACCCCCCATCACTCTTCCCTTCCTTCTCCTACCGATCTCCCTACTATTTCTTATGTTCCATAAATGAGTGAAACCATATGATAATTGTCTTTCTCTGCTTGACTTATTTCACTTAGCATAATCTGCTACAGTCCCGTCCATGTTGCTGCAAATGTTGGGTAATCATTCTTTCTGATGGCTGAGTAATATTCCATTGTATATATGGACCACATCTTCTTAATCCAATCATCTGTTGAAGGGCATCTCAGCTCCTTCCACAATTTAGCTATTGTGGACAATGCTGCTATGAACATTGGGGTGCATATGGCCCTTCTCTTCACTATGTCTGTATCTTTGGGGTAAATACCCAGTAGTGCAATGGCTGGATCATAGGGTAGCTCAATTTTTAACTTTTTAAGGTACCTCCACACTGTTTTCCAAAGTGGCTGTTCCAACTTGCATTCCCACCAACAGTGTTAAGAGGGATCTCCTTTCTCCACATCCTCTCCAACATTTGTTGTTTCTTGCCTTGTCAATTTTTGCCATTCTAACTGGCGTAAGGTGATATCTCAAGGTGGTTTTGATTTGAATTTCCCTGATGGCTGATGATTTTGAACATTTTTTCATGTGTCTGTTAGCCATTTGTATGTCTTCATTGGAAAAGTGTCTGTTCATATCTTCTGCCCATTTTTTGATTTGATTATTTGTTTCATGTGTATTGAGTTTGAGAAGTTCTTTGTAGATCTTGGATACTAGTCCTTTATCTGTAGTGTCATTTGCAAATATCTTCTCCCATTCTGTGGGCTGCCTCTTAGTTTTTTTGATTGTTTCCTTGGCTGTGCAGAAGCTTTTTATCTTGATGAAGTCCCACAAGTTCATTTTTTTTTTTGTATCTCTTGCCTTTGGAGATGTGTCATGAAAAAAGTTGCTGTGGCCGATATCGAAGAGGTTGCAGCCTATGTTCTCCTCTAGGATTTTGATGGATTCCTGTCTCACGTCGAGGTCTTTCAACCATTTGGAGTTTATCTATGTGTATGGTGTAAGAGAGTGGTCAAGTTTCATTCTTTTGCATATAGCTGTCCAATTTTCACAGCACCATTTATTGAAGAGACTGTCTTTTTTCCACTGGGTGTTTTCTCCTGCTTTGTCAAAGATTAGTTGCCCAAAGAGCCGAGGGTCCATTTCTGGGTCTCTATTCTGTTCCATTGGTCTATGTGCCTGTTTTTGTGCCAGTACCATGCTGTATTTGTGATCACAGCTTTGTAGTATAGCTTGAAATCCAGCAACGTGATGCCCCCAGCTTTGTTTTTCCTTTTCAACAATTCCTTGGCAATTCGGGGCCTTTTCTGGTTCCACACAAATTTAAGGACTATTTGTTCCAGTTCTTTGAAAAATGTCACTGTTATTTTCATCAGGATGGCATTGAAAGTGTAGATTGCTGTGCATAGCATAGACATTTTAACTATGCTTATTCTTCAGATCCATGAGCATGGAATATTTTTCCATCTTTTTTATCTTCAATGTCTTTCAAGAGTGATTTGTAGTTTCTAGAATATATATCCTTTACGTCTCTGGTTAAGTTAATTCCAAGGTAACATATGGTTTTTGGTGCTATTGTAAATGGGATGGGTTTCATAATTTCTCTTTCTTCAGTCTCATTAATGGTGAATAGAAATGCAACTGATTTCTGAGCATTGATTTTGTATCCCGCCACGTTACTGAATTGCTCTATAAGTTCTAGTAGTTTGGGGGTGGAGTCCTTTGGGTTTTCTATATAGAGTATCATGTCATCTGTGAAGAGAGTCAGTTTGACATATTCTTTCCCAATTTGGATTCCTTTTATCCCTCTTTGTTGTCTGATTGCTGTTGCAAGGACTTCTAGTACTATGTTGAATAATAATGGTGAGAGTGGGCATCCTTGTCGTGTTCCTGATCTTAAGGGAAAGGCTCTCAGGTTTTCCCCATTGAGAATAATATTCACTGTAGGCTTTTTATAGATGGTTTTTATGAAATTGAGGAATGTACCCTCTATCCCTACACTCTGAAGGGTTTTAATCAGGAAAGGATGCTGTATTTTGTCAAATGCTTTTTCGGCATCGAGAGGATCATATGGTTCCTGACTCCTTTCTTGTTGATATGATCTATTACACTGATCGATTCGCGAACGTTGAACCACCCTTGCATCCCAGGGATGAATCCCACTTGGTCTTGATGAATAATCCTTTTAATGTACTGTTGGATCCCATTACTAGGATCTTGTTGAGAATTTTGGCATCCATATTCATCAGAGATATCAGCCCGTAATTCTCCTTTTTGATGGGGTCTTTGCCTGATTTGGGGATCAAGGTAATACTGGCCTCATAGAATGAGTTTGGTAGTTTTCCTTCTGTTTCTATTTTTTGAAACAGCTTCAGGAGAATAGGTATTATTTTTTCTTTGAATGTTTGGTAGGATTCCCCAGGGAATCCGTCAGGCCCTGGACTTTTGTTTTTGGGGAGGTTTTTGATCACTGCTTCAATCTCTTCATAATTAATCAATTGGCTTAAATAATCAATTTCTTCCTGTTTCAGTCTTGGTAGTTTATAGGTTTCCAGGAAGGCATTCATTTCTTCCAGGTTGTTTAATTTACTGGCATAAAGCTGTTGATAAAAGTTTCTAATGATTATTCCTATTTCATTGGTGTTGGTTGTGATCTCTCCCCTTTCATTCATAATTTTATTAATTTGGGTCCTTTCTCTATTCTTTTGAATAAGTCTGGCCAGTGGCTTATCAATCTTATTTATTCTTTCAAAGAACCAGCTTCTAGTTCTGTTGATCTGCTCAACTGTGCTCCTGGTTTCTAATTCATTGATCTCGGCTCTAATCTATATCACTTGCCTTCTCGTGCATGGGTTAGGCCTGTCCCTCTGTTCCAGCTCCAGCTTCTTGAGGTAAGAATATAAAAACTGCATTTTTTATTTTTCTATTCTTTTGAGTGAGGCTTGGATGGCTATGTATTTTCCCCTTAGGACTGCCTTTTCTGTGTCCTACAGGTATTGGACCAATGTGTTTTCATTCTCATTGGTCTCCAGAAATTTTTTAAACTGATTTTTAATTTCTTGGTTTACCAAGTCATTCTTGAGCAGGATGGTTCTTAGTTTCCAAGTGTTTGAGTTTCTTCCAAATTTTTCCTTGTGATTGAGTTCCAGTTTCAAAGCATTGTGGTCTGAGAACATGCAGGGAATAATCTCAGTCTTTTGTTATCGGTTAAGACTTGTTTTGTGACCCAGTATACGGTCTATTCTGGAGAAAGTTCCATGTGCATTTGAAAAGAATGAGTATTCTGTTGTTCTGGGGTTTAGTGTTCTATATATATTTATGAGGTCCATCTGGTTCAGTATGTCATTCAAAGCTCTTGTTTCTTTGTTGATTTTCTGCTTAAGTGATCTGTCTATTGCTGAGAGTGGAGTGTTGAGGTCCCCTACTATTAATGTATTGTTATCTATATGTCTTTTTATCCTGGTTAAGAGTTGGCTTATGTACTGGCTGCTCCCCTGTTGGGGGCATAGATATTTATAATTGTCATATCCACTTGTTGGATACATCCTTTAAGAATAATATAGTGTCCTCTGTATCTCTAACAACAGTCTTTAGTTTAAAATCTAATGTGTCTGATATGAGAATTGCTAACCCAGCTTTCTTTTGAGGTCCATTGGCATGAAAAATGGTTTTCCATCCCTTCACTTTCAGTCTGAATGTATCTTTTGATTCAAGATGAGTCTCTTGTAGAGAGCAAATGGATGGGTCATGACTTTTTATCCAATCTGCAACCCTGTGGGGTTTTATGGGAGCATTTAGGCCATTCACATTGAGAGTGATTATTGAGAGATATGATTTTAATGATGTCATGCTTCCTGTGAAGTCTTTGTTTCTATAGATTGTAAATTTCTGTTCTGTATCACTCTTGGGGCCTTTTTACTTTTGAACCCCCCTTAATATCTCATGAAGGGCTGGTTTGGTGGTCACGAATTTCTTCAGTTTCTGCCGATCTTGGAATGTCCTTATCTCTCCATCCATTCTGAATGACAGCCTTGCTGGATAAAGGATCCTTGACTGCAAGTTCTTCTCAGATAGAGCTTTGAAAATACCCTGCCAACCCTTCCTAGCCTGCCAGGTCTCTGTAGACAGGTCTGACATTATTCTGATATTTTTCCCTCTGTACATAAGGATTTTCTTCCCCCTGGCCGCTTTCAATACTGTATCCTCGGATCTAATATTTGCAAATTGCACTATGAGGTGATGTGGTGTAGGTCTGTTCTTATTGACCTTGGGAGGGGTCCTCTCTGCTTCTTGGACATGAATGCTTGTTTCCTTTGCCAGAATAGGGAAGTTCTCAGCTACAATTTGTTCAAATATCTCTTCTAGACGTCTCTCCTCTTTCTCCACCCCTTCGGGGATGCCGATGATTCTGACATTGGAACTTTCATTGAGTCAGTAATCTCCTGTAATCTACATTCTTGAGATTTTATATTTTTTTTTGAGCCAAGTTTCTGTTTTAACTTTCTCTTCTACTATCCCATCCTCCAATTCACTAATTTGTTCTTCTACCTCATTAAGCCTGTTTGTCAGAGCGTCTAGTTTAGGCTGCATTTGATTCTTAGCATTTTTAATTTCTGCCAGACTTGCTCTCATTTCTGCTCTTAGAGATTCTATATTCTCGTTAATATTTTCGTTAATAGTTTTTTCAAGCCTACACATCATCTTGACCATTGTTACTCTGAACTCCATTTCTGACAATTTGGTTATCTCCATATCCATCAGTTCTGTGGCAGAGGCCACAGACTCATTACCTTTTCTTTGCTGGGGGGGATTTCTCCTCCTCATCATTCTGATGAGGAGAGGTTGTGGGGTTGTCCAGAGCCCAAATTATTGACGAGGACCGAGGCAGTGTGTACTTGTTTTATAGGGACCTTAGGGATGTAGGCTCCTTGATTTTTCAGCATGCCTTCTGCTGGAGGGGCCTGCTGCACTGATATTCAGGCAACCCTGTTTGCATAAAGTTGCCCCGTCCCCTGCGAGGGGAGTTGGGGATGGGCACAATGTTAGCCGGTATTTCCAGGCTTTTGTTCTCTGGCGGCTTTTGCTGTTGGTTTTCTGTGCCTCTTCTGAGAGTCAAAGCAGCAGTGGCCATATCCCAGCCTCTGTCCCAGAACAGAGAGATCACAGTCCGCTCTCCACTGAGCTCTCCTGCCCACTTTAACTCTGTTTCTGTCGGTGCTGCCAAAAACCCTGCAGCATCCTGGGATGTGCGCCCCACATTCAGTGTCCCAGCCCTCACTTCCAGGGCGGGCACGTCTCTGTCCTTTGTGCTTCTTTTTTTTTTTAAGATTTTTTTAAATTTATTTATTTGACAGAGATAGAGACAGCCAGCGAGAGAGGGAACACAAGCAGGGGGAGTGGGAGAGGAAGAAGCAGGCTCATAGCGGAGGAGCCTGATGTGGGGCTCGATCCCATAATGCCGGGATCACGCCCTGAGCCAAAGGCAGACGCTTAACCGCTGTGCCACCCAGGCGCCCCCCTTTGTGCTTCTAACACCGCCAGCCACCCCAGGTTCCCACGCATGCTCCAAAGCTCCCTGTTTCAGTATGGTTCGCGTGCGCTCCAGAGCGACGGTTTTCAGTCTGGTCCCACACGCATTCCCAGGCTCACCGTCTCAGTCTGCTCTCTCGTGGTGCTGGTCTGAGAGTCCGGCCTGCTCCCCAGTGCAGGTGGCTACTGCTTCCTGGTGCTTGAGCGTGGAGGCTTCTGTTTATCTTCTGATATCTGTGCACGGATTCACAGCTCCCCCGCTTCGTACCTCAGTGCTCAGCGCTGGAGATGTTCATTTGTAGTGATTCAGATGTATCTTCCTGAGTCTCATGCTGATTCCGTGGGTTTTCAGGATGATCTGGTAGATATCCAGCTCAACTCAGAGGACCTGCTGAGGAAGGGGCCCCCTACTCCTCTGCCATCTTTCCTCCTCTTTGCAGAAAGTGGTCACTTTTCTGTTCATAGAGTTTCTGCTACTCTTTTCTTCGTTCTCCAGTTGTGTTCATAGGTATTCAGAATGGTTTGGTAGCTCTCTAGCTGAATTCCTGGGACCAGACGAACTTTAGGTCTCCTGCTCCTCTGCCATCTTGGAATGCCCCCCCTCCCAGTTATTATCTTTAATACTCACTATATAGTATGTAAATTATTATATACTGGTCATATGGTCATATGCATAAAGTATAAAATAAAATATTCAAATCATAAGTATTAATTGATAGCTACTGACAACCCAGTTTATAGTACAAGTAAATATTTCCTAAAAAAGCTTACAACATATTTGTAAAGATAAGACATACATACCTAAAATAACATTTCTTATTTTAAAATTCTTACGAGCAGTGAAGGTCAATTCAGCACATTTCCATTACTATTGGTCTTTTTGTGGGAGAACCTAGGTATGTTGGGGAAGAAGCAACATGTAATAGGTTCCCAAACTTCAGTAATAAGCATATTTGCTATCAAAATGGCTTTAGTGTGTTTGCAGTCCAAGAAACTACATGAAGAACTGCATTAGCACTGAAGATTAAATGAGAAATCAAGATTTTGTTTTTCATCAGGGGATATGCCCTTGGAACTGGTTTTGGTAGACTATGATTGAGTATCCAAATGTCTGGAAAAGAGAATTTCAAGTTGAAATAGTTTCTCTTGGCATGTGGCCTTGCAGAGGTATGTTGGCTAGGAGAGGCTGACTGGTTGGGTAGCAGGGCAACTTATGAAGTGGCAGTTCCCATGGTGAAACCTACCATCTGCTGGACCCCAGCCCTCCAGGTTCTGGAACTTAGTCTTGTCAGCACCCTATTTAATGGAACTTACAGATGTCAGTTGATGCTAACAAAGCTCAAGTGACCAATGTTTAAGACTAGGGTGCCAACTAAATAATTCACAATAAACAGAAAGAACTGCAAAATATGCTGGGATCTTGCATGGAAGAGATTAAAACATTCTCTCCCTAGTGGCAGATTATATTGATGCGAAGACAAATGGCATTTCAATATCCATTTCCTCTATGTCTTTATATGTTCAGAACCCCAAGTTCCAGCTGAACATATGACCATCTGACTAAAGACTTCCATGAAGTTTGGATTGGCCCTGCAATCAAGTTCTTACCAATGCTCCTATTGATGGACATGACGAGTGACTCCTAAAGAAGGAGTTATACCATGTAATGCTTGCTGGGCTGAACGTGTGGTGGCAGAAGCCAGAATGGTCACTTTACTCCAAAAGATGAAAGTCACACACTGAGACTGGCAGAGCAATACATTTGAAGAATTATGGAATCCCAATGCATGGAGTCTCCTTATTAGCACTATCTCTTTATTTTGGACTGCTTTGATCGAGAGAGAAATAAGTGTCTATCCTCACACTACTAATATTTTGCCCTTTGTTACAAACAATAAAATTCATTCCCTAACTAATAATAAGCATGCTGACATCATTCCATTTTCTTGAGGTGATCACCTCTTGCCCATTCCATTTAGCAACTGCATCAATTTAAGTGCTATGGAAGTTGAAAGAAGTTTGTAGCCAATGAGTTTTTGAGGGATCAGAGAGCTATATATAGAAGGATTTGGCAAGAGAGAGCCATGCTGAGCAGAGGCCAAAGAGGGAATGAACATGGCATAGAGAGAGCAGTGTGGAGTCTATTGTGCCTGAAGCAATGATGTTAATTTGGCAAACAAAGTCAGATAAATGAGGGAGGAGCACACTAATTATTAGCTAGATTATTTTATTAACTAAAGTACTCTGTTTTTCCATAATTCTGAGACATTTCCAGGAAGCATATGCAAGAAGAAATTGAGAATTCTACTACAGATCTCCATATTCTTGTGACCTATTTCATTTATCTGTTATCCTATTTAACTATTTTGATGCTTCTACAAAATAAGCCCAGAAAGGACATGTATGTAGAAGCACAAAGAACAATGACAGGAGTACAGACTATAACTGCTCATTTCCTTTAAGCTTCCAAGAGAAAAGGTGTTATATAAATCCCACACGCACAAAGAAGCAAAAACAACCACAAAAAAGTGCATGTGTGAGCTTCATGCTCAACATTTGATAATGATTCATAATTTCAGATAGCTTTAGCCTGCGAATTGTCTAAAATAAAATTCTGTTACCCCACTGATGATTAATCATATTCAAAAATAGGAGAGCTTAAAGCAGTGGATAAAAATAGGAAGAGGAAATGAAGTATGAAAGGATCATAGATGAAAATGTAATTTTTGTGGAAGAATTAGTTACCTTCCCTGTTGGGATTTTTAAAGCTGTTCTCTAAAGCAAAGCCATCTGGGTTAGAAGGATTTAGTATTTCTCTCTCTCTGCCTTTTTCAAGCCAGTATCTCATGACATGGTTAGCCATGCCCACTCAAATCTCCACTTAATCTGCTTGTGCCAGACAAAGAATGGTAACCTTGGGAGGAGAAGGTTTATTCTGCCTCTTCTCTCTTTATCTTATTGCTGTAAGTTTGTTTCAAGGTCATCTCTTAATGGAAACACTGGGTCTGTTTTATAAATGTAGGATTTAATGCATTTGATAGTAATTAAAAAGAGCTTAATGTGGACCAAATATTTGTTGGACTGTGTCGTAGACCTGTACAATTTACTTTAACTTGTGCTAATGATCTTACCTTGTCTTACTTAATTCTTGTGAGATGCTATTTTCATATCAAGTAATTGTCCCAGGATCTCTCAGCTGTAATATGATACTGCTAGACTACATGCTCATGTGTCTGACCTTAAAGCTATGTTCCTCAATTCTATTAAGTCTGTAGTCTAGAATCCATGTACTCCTGTTTTCCTCCACCTCGATATATGTCACTGGAGGTAAGAATCTGCAGTCATCTGATTAAGGGTATTCATACATGACTCCTCCCTGTTCCCTAACTACAAAAACATACACATTGTCTTTTTATGAGTTAGAAGATAGCAGCAATGAGAGAAATGGCAGCCATTGGAGGATTTTGAGGTTGAAGGATATTATCTAAACTTTATTTAAACAATGTCACTCTGACTGGTGGCTTGAGAATAGACTTGAGGGAAATAAGGACAGAGAAAGGAAGATATGTTAAGAAATCACTTCAGTGTCTCATGTATAACAATAAAGTCAGGAAGAAGTGGTAGGAATACGGATATATTTTGAAAGTAGAGTTAGTGGTATCTCCTAAAAAATTAGAAATTTTGGTATGAGAGGGAGAGAGGAGTAAAGACAGACTTCAGTTTTTGGCCTGGATAAGTGGAAGGCTGCCACTGATTGAGATGGAAAAGACTCACAGTGGAGAGTATTGGTGAATGCATGGGGGCTGGTGTGAATCAGGGAGTCCGTTTGGAACATGTTAGGTTTGAGATATGGTTTGCACAGGTTAATTGGAGATGTTGGGTGGGAAAGTAGATATATAGTCTGCAGTTCAGATTGGTGATCTAGGATGGATATATATAGATATGGGAGCCCATATATAAAGATAATATTTAAAGCCATGAGACCAGATGGGATTATTTAGGATATAAGTACAGTTAAAATTGAGAAGAGAATCAATGGTTAAAGCATTAGACATACTAATGTTAGAATACTGGGGAGAACAGACAGAGGCAGCGAAGGAGAGTGTTATGGGATATACCTTATAAGAAAGTAAATCCAACAAAGTTTCACAAAGAAGTTTTATATGGACTGCATTCACTTTTAACAAACATGTGCTCTAGATAAACTTTGTCAATGGAACAAAACCTCTATGCTTACTTATTATTTCAGGCAGTAAACAATAATTGAACACTTATTCAGTGCCAGATATTGTTCTGCATGTTTGCAAAAAAAAGATGAATTTTTAAAATCCTTACCCTCAAATAATTCAGTCCAGAAAAGAAAAAAAAATGCATAACATAGGAAAAATGCAATTAAAATGATCAAAGCATTATATCATAGATGTAAGTGCCATGCTCCAAGACTCCCAACTAAAGTGCTCCTCCAATGTTTGTCAAATTCAAGGAGAGAAGTCATGTTTGCAAATGGAAAAAAAGGGGCTCTGTAATCAGAGTTTAGAGTCCCCCCCCCCTTTTTTCTTCTCATTTAAAAGGCCTCTTGGGCAGCTCTGATGGTTCTTCAAAGTTCATATCTCACATGCAGGCATTTCACTTTATTAATATGGCACAGTCCAGGAGGACACCTTGACTACTTTCTTTTCTGGAACCAAGTAACCTTCAACCCCTCTCTCCTCTATAGATGGAAGGGAGTGAAATTATCTTAAGTGATACTAAAATGAAACTTCGTACAATCAAATATGTGAAGTATTTTCCAAATTCTGGAGAGTTTCAACAAAATGGCAAATAGATACTATACTTTTAAATATATCTAATAATATGTTGAAATCTTTAAAATATGGAGGCCTATTCTGAAGGCCCAACAAAGGTCTTTTCTTCAGACACCCCAGTCTGGAGAGTGTCAGGGCTGCAAGAGTGCTTCTCACCTCATTGTGTGCCTTGGAGACACACTGGACAATGCTAAATGAGGCATAGGCCAAATTGTCCTCTGTTCAGAATCAGGCTGCATCTGAGGCTGCATGCAGAATAGATCTTTGGTAGAAAATGGACAAGCAGCTACTGATTTCACCAACCCAAGTAGACTAAACAAAAAATTGGCATACACAAACACATTATGCCATATAGAGTTACACAATTAGCTACTGAGACATTTTTATTACTTCAAAAAGATGAAGAACATATGGATACATGCTCCCTACAATATGTTACATAGCAGAATTCACCAGAAAGTGACCTGAAAATGGAGAATTCCTGCTGTCTACTTCACCAGCTCATATCCCAAATTCTTCTCTAAAAGATTCCTTGGGAAATAGCTATTCTGCAAAACACATACTTCATTCAAAGATGAGTAAGAATCATAAGAAAACCAGAGTGAAGTCTTACGGCTACAAATTATGGGAAAAAAAAAAGAGAGAGAGAGAAAAAGAATCTTAAGTCAGGGCATAAAATGGATATAAATGAAAAGAATCATATCATAAAGTAAATGTCAAAGAAACATTTCTATATGATATAAAATAAATTAAGACTTAGGGTGCCTGGCTGGCTCAGTTGACAGAGTATATGACTCTTGATCTCGGAGTCATGGTTTCTGCCCAATATTGGGTGAGACATTCCTTAAATAAATAAATAAATCTTTAAAAAATTAATTAATTAATTAATTAAGCCCTTTAAAAAACAACTGCATATACAACAGAAGAATATAAATGACAATTGATGCAATCCAGGAAAGAATTAAATAGAAAAATCAGTCCAGTGATATAAACGTCTGCTTTACAAACAAAAATTCTAAGAAACCACTGCTGAAGACACATTAAGGGTATGAAAAAAAAAACCAGTCCTATTAGCATTTAGTAGAATAAATTTGAAAGAAAAAAGTGTTTAAAACAATAATAATGAAAGAGAAAATGATCGTTATTAAAAAGAAGTGACGCTAATCCAACATAGCTGTTATCCCTGGAACAAATAATACATACACCTATCATCAAAGATACAGTAGAAGAAACCCTCTTGAAATAAGGAATATGTGAATCTGTAGATGAAAAACATGTACAACATCTAGGAAAAATTTTACAGAGAACAATTAATCTAAGATATATCTACATGAATCTACAACAATCCAAGAAAAAAGATGTCCTTTTTTAATCCAGGCCCAAAGTACTTACATCAAATACCTTAGAAAAGGGAATGGCTAACTATAGACTTTTAAGCAACAATAGAACCTAGTGCAGGAAACAATGGAAGAAAATCCACAAAATATTCATGGAAAGAAAGTATGAACCGAGAATTGGATACTCAACCAAAAAAAAAAAAAAAAAGCAGAAAGAAAGAATTTGATATTTACAACTCTGTTGTGCAAATGTAAAGCCAAAAAAAAAAAAAAGCAGAGTCCATATGTTCAAGAATTATTCAAAAATGTAAGAATTCAAGAAACACAGAATCCTTGACTCTTTACTCAAAATATGCTTTAAAAAAATCTAGACAGTTATGTTTTATCTAGAGAAGCGCGTTGACAATTAAATGGATTTAGATACATAATTAAAGCACAATAAAAAGCTATGCTAATTATGTTGATAGAACACAATGTGTTTTTTTCATACTAGTCAAACCAAGAAGTGAAAAGAAGGTGGATCCAGTGTAAGTTTGCTTATTTCCTCGTCGTTCGCTGCAGAGTCAATAAATACTACTTAAACATAAATCAACAGAGATATGCTTAAGTACATACTTTAAAGTTACAAAAGAATCGACTAAAGAATGAAAGGAATAGACTGTCAAAGTATAAAAATACTAGACTTCTAAAGTATAAAAATATGACAAAGTTTAAAAAGGGAAAATTAGATAAAGTGTATACAAAAATGTCTAAAATGTAAAAGAAAAAATCAGGTAATATAATTATGCAAATGAAATACAATTTTGTCTTTCAATTTAAGTGCCGTGGTGAACAGTAGTTACGGTAACAATATGGCCCTAAGAGACTGAAGTATTTACTGTCTGGCCCTTTACAGAAAATGTTGTTGACCACTGCTTTATTCTAGAAAAACATGCTAAACTATTAAAGATCTAAATGCCATGAATCTTTATTCCCCATATATCATTGCATCAAAATACATGAATAAAAAACACTAATAAATTAAATTTAAAAATAGTGAAATGAATAATGATTAGCCTGCCTATCTAACTCTATGAAGGGTCAAGTAGCAAAGCGTAAGTAGGCATATAGCAGATCTAAATAATGTAACTGACAAAGCCACCTAACAGCCCAAACTATGACAGAATGTGAATATAGGCACATTGTATATTGTTAGTGAATGTACGTGTAGACTCAATGAACAGCCATCCGGCATTACCTACCAACAGTGGCAATTCCATTTCTAAGAATTTGTTCTGAATATACACTTTCATGTGATACAAAAATTTGTGTACAAGAATACCTTTTGGGGGTACTTGGGTGGCTCAATCAGTTAAGCTTCTGCCTTTGGCTTGGGTCCTGATCCTGGGGTCCTGGAATCGAGGCCTGCATCAGGCTCCCTGCTCAGCAGGGAGTCTGCTTGTCCATCTCCCTTTGCCCCTCACCCCTGTTCATGTGCTTTCTCTCTCTCTCTTTCTCTCTGTCTCATGCTCTGCTCTCTCTCAAGTAAGTAAATAAAATGTTTTAAAAAAGAATGTCTTTTGAAGCATTGCTTGTGATCTTAAATACAACGAACACAAATTCTAAAAATAAAAAAAAAACTAGAAAGAACCAAAACAATAGCCAAGAAAAGAGTAGTTAATATATAAACTTTATGAGAGATATAATGTAGTCATTGAAAAGAATGAGGAGAATTTATGTGCTTTAGAGAAATATGAAGTGAAATGTATAAGCAAGAAGAAAAATAAAATTACAAGAAAATACTCATATATGTAAGTACATGCATAGAAAATTTCTGAGCGATTACGTAAAAATACTAAATGAGCTTATCTTTCAGAATTAGACTTAGGGATCAGGGCTGGGGGGATTGATTCTTTTTAGTTTTTTAATTATTTTTAACACTATTTTTATACTAATGAATCATTTAATGCAGATGTCAAAACTGTAAAAATAAAAAATAAAAAAATGTAGAAGTCACAGTTAAGTAGTAGTAGTATTGGGTTGGAGTTCTGTTTTTTAATGAACAAGTACTATATTAAACCCAAGAGAATGGCTGAGGTTTATGCTAGGATTTCACATGCTTAACTGTAGACACATTCCTGCCCTCCCTAGATCCTGGTGAGACTGTCATCATGAACATCTAAGTAAAGAAAATGTATCATCTACTGCTCTTGGAGAAGTTGTGTGGACAGAGCTGAAAAGCTTCAATTTCCTGCTTTGTTCCTGGGATATTATGACAACCTGCCTGTATAATTTTGCAATATCCAAACAATTCATGTCCAGAGACAGTGGACCGCAGGACCTCACCTTCCTCATTTCCCTTTAATGAGATACGCAATTTGGACATTTCATTTCACACTTGCTTTGTCTCTCTGCAGGTGATATGGTGCTCATTGCATGCTCATATTCCTAAATGTAAACACATCAGCACCTACTGACTATTCTTACACAATATTTTCTGGGTACTGATTCAATGAGTTGTTTATGTGTTGTGAAATTTATTTTTCTCTCCCAATGCTGTAAGTCATTTCTCTCTCTCTCTCTTTCTCTTGATCCTAAGTGAACCTATAATTAGGAGAACAAGCCTGTACTTAAAAGCCCAGTGAAGAAACTATTTATTTAGTTCTCATTAAAAAGCAAAATATGGCTCATCAGTGTTATATTTTTGTACATATATGGGGACTCAACATTTAGGAATTATAATTTTGCTAGTTTTCTTATATCTTTGTACACTAGGCTTCCAGTACTACAGACATATAGGTGACTGGCAGAATGACTTCAATCACCTGTAAACATCTGAACCAAAGTGCAACATCAGAGCTGACGAGACCCTCAGCATGACTTCTCCCACTTAGCCAATGATGAGCTGGTCATACCCCTTTCATGTGTATAACGTTTTCTTTTCCACTTCAGCTCAAGCTTCTCTAGCAATATGGTTGATTCTCCAGAAGGATGATCTTTTGTGATTCCACAGCTCCCAAGACTAGGGTGGGTTTTTTAATCAATTTTACTTAATGAGATTTTATATTTAGAACATTTGGAATAGGGACATTGAGGTTTGGGTCAGTTTGTTATTGATTTGGAGCAGCAAGGTCCTGGAGCTTTCCAACTACAACATGTGCATGAAAGAGACAACAAGACAATAAGCAGAGAGAAAAGCATAAAGCGGATATGCAGAAAGAAGGGAAGGGAGAGATTGTATGTCCAAGGAGGGGCAGAGAAGGGTTCCTGATGACTTTCTAGCACAATCTTGGTTGCCACTGAATTCTTTATAAGTGACAGAAAACCTAACTGGAGCTTCCTCAAGCCAAAATGGGAATTGCTTATTCATTGGGATTAAAATATCAGAGGGAGCCTTCAGGTAAGGTTTCACCTAGGACCCAAGTATTTTTCCAAGACCAATTTTTTCCAAGACCTCATCTCATTTGGTGTCAAAATGGTTCCCAGTATTTCCTTTTCCTTTTTTCTTTTTAAGATTTTATTTATTTGACAGAGATAAAGAAGGAGAGAACAAGCAGGGGGAGCAGCAGGTAGAGGGAGAGGGAGAAGCAGACTCCCTGCTGAGCAAGGAGCCAGATGTGGGGCTCAATCCTAGGACCCTGAGATCATGACCTGAGCCTAAGACAGACGCTTAACCCACTGAGCCATCCAGGTGCCCCAGTTGCCAGTATTTCCTGATGACAAATTCGTCAGGAAAGAGGAGAAGGAAAGAGAGAAAGAGAGAAATCTCTTTTTCCAGTTGTCCATTGAAAATCTTATGTGTTTTAGCAGCTCAGACCCAAATTTTGTATCCAGGCTCACTATGGACTGGATTCTGTCCCTATGTTGAAACCCTAACCCTAAATGTGAATGTATTTAGAGACAGGGCATTTAAAGAGGTAATTAATGTTAAATGGGATCATAAGTGTGGAGCTCTAACCTGATAGACACGGTGTCTCTATAAAATGAGGAAGAGACACCAGATACCTCTTTCTCTCCCTCTCTCCCTCTCCCCCCCCTCTGTCTCTCCTTATCTCTCCACCTCTTTCCACACAGAGAAAATGCTATGTGAGCGCACAAAGAGAAAGTGGCTTTCCACAAGCTTTGAGGAAAGCTTTGAAACCAACCCTGATGGCACCTTGGACTCCCAGCTCCAAAACTGTGAGAAAATGCATTTCTGTTATTTAAGCCACCCAGTCGGTGGTATTTTATTTTGGGAGCCCAAGCAGGTGAATGCTAGGATATTGTGACGCTCTCATAGAACTAGATCTGCTCAGTGTGTTTTCTAGAGTGTCATTGAATGAGTTTTAGCTTTCCACGAACCCCTGGGTATTGAATATATAATGTTTATTTCCTGAAGTAACCTGACCCCATCCACAACAAAGTGCATAACTTTCATCAAACACTCAAAATATCCACAGCCCCCAAACCCCCCAATTCTCACATGTTAATGTATATCAGAATGATCTGGAGGCCTTATTAAAGCACAGAATCTCAGATTCTACAAGGCTGGGCTGGGGCCAAAAGCGTGCATTTCTAACAAGTTCCCAGATGCTACTGTTACTGCTGGTCTGGGCACCCAGTTTGAGAGTTCAAATATACCTCTCCCCTCAGCAATCTTTCCTGAGAATCAGGTCTGGTTTCTGAACAACTGCTTAGATACCCCAAAGGAACCACAAACACAGTACACGCACAACGGAAATCAGCATTTCCCCTATGACCCTCTTTTCTTACGTGCACGCCTCTGTGGCCTCCTTCCCACAACCTTCCAACCCTGTGACCTGGAAAACAGCCTTGAGATCCCTCAAGGTCACATCATCCTACCTCTTAATAGGTTTTCATTCAAGTTGCATGTTTATCTTCCTCTCTGACACTATTTAAATGTAGGCATTCACCAGCTCACTTGTAGCCTGGAAGACTGTGGAAGTTGCTCTCATAGATAGCATTACGATACCAGGAACATTTGACTGTCATTTCTCTGCCAAATTTCCTCCATGATTCCTTGTTGCTTACCAAATGCAGATTTATAACCATGCATGCAAACGCCTTTATGATTTGCCCTTAATGGCCTCTTATTTTCTGCTTCTACTCACTTCATGCCCTGTGCTCTACCAAACAGATTAGGTCCTTGGATTAAGGCCTGTACTTCAGAACTGGTCTCAAACATGGCTTTCTTCTCGAGGCTTGACTGTATTCCCCCACAGGTCAGACCTCCACCGTGCATGCAGACCCTAGTAATGCCACATACCATACTGCATCACACTGTATTTTATCTTGTCTCCCCCACTGATGAAACAGTGTGAGAGGCCATGAATGGTTTGACTATGGATGCTTTTGTTAGTATTTTAACTTTGTATCCTTATTACCCCACACACTAAATGGCACACAGCAGAGGCTCCTTCCCCTACATCCTCAGGCCATGATAGGAAAACAGTAGCTACGTCTGCGGGGAGCTTTACTGCCTATTGACGAATGCCCTACAACATCATACTGAGGACTATGCATGTATGTCTAACCTATTGGTTAATCTCCCTATAGCTTGTCTTCACAGCTCTCAAGGTGAATTGTGAGATATTAAACATCTTGGTCAAGGACAGACAGCAATTTGGAAGAGAATTCACCTGAATGCTCTTTGTAAGATCTTGTTACTGTAATAATATAAGACGCTTTGTAACACATGCAAATTGATGAATTCCAAAGTGTAAAAAATAACCTGAATTTATGCATACTTAGTTCAATTATAGTAGCTTATTCTTGAGGCTAGTTTAGGAGAGAAGATAATCATCTGTAGACAAATGCAATTTTGCAGTGAATAAGCCTCTTAAGATTAGAGAATTAAGACTGACATTAATTATACATAAGTCATTATTGTATTTAACTCCTTGGTTAGGGAGAAAAAGACATATATAATGATGGTGAAAATTACCAGTATTTATTCAGGTTACAGTTAGAAATCTCCTTTCTCACATCCTTGAGGAATACCATCTGGCTTGAAATATTGGAGCTTGCTAAATGCTCTCTAATTATAAGAGTACACTGAATTGATTTGAAAAGTGTTTTAATTTTTTTTTTCTTTCCTGAAAGCAGGAATGAAAGTAATCTTTGTAATTCTAATTATTCTATTACATTTTGGTAAAGGGGGTTTTATTTTAATTCTCTCTCTCGAAGTTCTCTGAGAATACATATTCCAACCAAAGTGGAAATGTAGGATTGACTGCCTGAATCACCTTTTTTCCTGCCAATTGTTGTTTAATGTTCCTGACACGTTAAATGTAGGCACTCACCTACACATATGACACTTTGTCATATTCGATGGTAACTCATTGATATGCCATAATTGTTCTAAAATGTCCACATAATTGTATGGGTAAAAGTTAAATTCCTCTTTCCCTGTAATTGGTTATGGTGATATGGTAGAATGGAAAGAGACTGACTTAAGATAGAAAAGTCTTGCTTCACATTTTTGATACCTTGGCAAGCTGCTAAATCTCTATGCTGAATTTCTTTGGTAGCCAAAGAACAATAAAACTACTTTGTATTGCTTTCCATGGCAACTTACAAACTTTGGGAAATATAATACATCACATGAAATAGCTTCTCTTTCCCCTTCTGAGAACTTGCAACTTTGTGATTATTTTGTAAAGATCTGGCCCACGATTTGGCCATGGTCTCCATTACAGTACAGACATATCTGCTTTGTTTGTGTTGTAGTTTTGACATCTAGCTGAGTGCCTGGCACGTGGTGGCAGCTCAGCAAACATTTTTGAACAGTTAATGTTAAATTACAGTTTTAATCAACAACCGTAGACCAGTTTGGCTTCACCAGTAAATGAAGAAAGTACCCTTAAAGTTTTCTGAGGACAGAAAGTGCAAGAAAGTGTGGTTAAGGAAGTGTTTTGCAGTTCTAGCTAGTTCAATGCACAAAAATATTTAAACTATTTACAATGGGAAATCATTATTTACACTTGGAGCTCATTGCAGTAGTATATACATTCTGCGGATCTCCTTGAGCTGAAACCACCAGGAAACATTGGAACCAGAACTTACATACATTTAGCTTGTCCTACACAAATGTCCCTGTAATACTGGAATATCAGACTTTTAAAATTGAAATGAACTTGAAACGTTATCTAGTTGAACTCTTTCTAACTGGATACCCGAAGACCTAATACATGAAGAGACTTGCCTATCACAAAGAACTAATTGAAATGGGCCGTGGTGGTCTCAGAGGGCTAGGTATCTCCAAAGATTGCCTTCCCTGAGAGCATCAGTCAATTTAAAATATTTGAAGCAGAGGAAATATGCTAAGCTAGGTGCTGGGGAGCCAAACTAATTGAATAAGTTACATGGATGACATTTGCAAGATGAATGAAAAGGTGCTAGCTTCATTCATAATATGAACTTAAATGTGACACCTTAACCTTAAATA
Source organism: Ursus arctos (assembly GCF_023065955.2). Taxonomy (NCBI): domain Eukaryota; kingdom Metazoa; phylum Chordata; class Mammalia; order Carnivora; family Ursidae; genus Ursus; species Ursus arctos. The sequence continues at coordinate 8,256,394 of NW_026622763.1, read as the reverse complement.
TCTTTCACTTTTCCCCACCTCCTCTTTAAAGAGAAACTAAGATATTCTCATTGGCTCCATAGTTCTTTATACAAACCTCTGACCCAGAACCCAGCATATAATTTTGAAAAGTCTATTTTGAACAGAGTAAAATAGAATTTTAAATTTTATCTTTAAATTAAAAAGAAAAAAAAAACTGTACAATTTACCTCTTTGTGGTATGCAGTTCCACAAATCTTGACAGGTGTATAGATTCTAGTAGCACCATCATAATCAGAATACAGAACAGCTCCATCACCCCATGACACACCATTCTCCCCTCCACTTCTAATCCTTGAAACACTGAGATGTTCTCTTTCTGTACAGCTAGATTTTATACCATGCAGCCTCTTGAGACTGGCTTTTTCATTCAGTGGAATGCCATTGAAAATGTCTTTGAGAGTCATCTAAGTTATTCCCTATATCAAGAATTCACTCCTTTTTGCTGCCAAGTAGTATTCCTTGCTTAGGCTGCACCATAGTTTGCTTATCCACTCACCCGTTGAAGTATATTTGGTTGTATCCAATTTTAGCAATTAGGAATAAAGTTGCTACATACTTTTGCATAGGGATTATTTTTGTGAACACAAATTTTCATTTCTCTAGGAAAGGGATTAGAAAACTAAAGTCCACAGGCCAAACCCAGCCTACTTCCTGATTTCTTAAACAAAATTTTATTGGAACACCACCATGCTCATTTGTTTGCATATCGTCCATGGTTGTGATCAGGCTATAGTTGAGTAGATGTAATAGAACCGTATGGTCCTCAAATCTAAAGCCTAAAATATTTATTACCTGTTTTAAAGTTTATTACCTCTGCTCTAGGATAAATACCCAGAAGTGTGCTAGCTAGGTTTTTTGATGTGGTGGACAGTCTGAGGTGGGTCTTAGTAATCTCTGCCAGGGGGTATTCTTTCCTTGATGAAATTCCCTTGATCACGGACAGGACCTCTAACTTGCATCTAACTAACACAATAGGACAAAGATCTCACTCCTGTGATTATATTATGCCATGAGACTCTCCTTGCTGACCTAGTGAAGTAAGCAGCCATCTATGGAAATCCCATGTGGCAAGAAATTGCCCTAGCAGCCTTCAGATGATGACAAGCCAAAAACAGCTACAAGAAAAGAAATTCTGCCAATAGAAAGCTTGGAAGCAAATTATTCCCCATAAACATCCAAATGAGAACACAACCTGGATGACACCTTGACTTCAGCTTTGTGAGGCTCTAGGCTGAAGACCCAGCTAAGTGCTCCTTAGATTCAACCCAGAAACTATGCAATATGTGCTTTTTTAAGCCAATAAGTTTAGGGTAATTTGTTATGTACCAATAGGTACATATAGTAAATGTATGTTAGACTTTATAGGAGTCTGTCAAATTGTTTTCCAATGTGGCTCTAGCATTTTGAATTTTCATCAGTCACGTATGAGTTGAGAGTCGTGTGTGTGTGTGTGTGAGTGTGTATGAGTGTGTGTGTGTGTTTAAAGACTTTAATAGGAGGGTAAGGATATCTAATTGTAGCTATAATTTGAATTACTCTAGTGGTTAATGATATTGACCATCATTTCATTTGTGTATTTGTCATCCATATGTTGTCTTGATGAAATATCTGTTCAAATATTTGATTCATTTGTAATTGCATTTTTGGTTTATTTTTTGTTAAATTCTGAGCTTTTATATAGGGCAGATACAAGTCTTAACAAATGAGTGATTTGCAATTTTTAAAATTTTTTTCATTCTCTTAATAGTGTACTTTGCAGAGAAAATATGTGTAATTTAATGAAATATTGATTTTTTACCTTTTATATTAAGTTTTGGTATTATGTCCCCAAATTCTTTATCTAAACCCAGACCAGAAAGGGTTTCTCTTGTTTTCCTTTAGGCTTTATATTTAGATCTATGGTCAGTTGTGAGTTGATATGTGATGTGTATCAAGATATATATTTTCATATTTAGATGTCTAATTATTCCAACACCATTTTTTTAAAACACCTCTTAGTCTCACTGACTCGTCTTTGCATCTTTGCCAAAGCCAATTGGCCATATTTGTGCAAGACTTTTCTTCAATTATTTGTTCACTGCCATCAATCTATGTTTATCTCTTTGCAAATACCACAATATCTTGATTGCTATACTTTCATAGTAAGCCTTAAAATCATGCAATATAATTGGTTCTATTTTTTTTCTTCTTTTTCAAAATTGGTTTACCTATTCTATTTGTTTTTTCTGCATAAGATTTAGAACCAGCTGGTCTATGTTTATAATAAATCCTTCAGGGATTTTGATTGGAATTGCACTAATCTATAGATAATTTGGGCAAAATCGACATCTTTAAAAGATTGAGTTTTCTAGTACATGAACGTGATGTATTCTCCAACTATTTAGGCCTTTGATTTCTTTCATTAGCTCTTATAGTTTTCAACATAAAGAATCTGAGTGTGCTCTCTAAGATTTATAATTAAGTTTTAGCTTAGATTCAAATAATATTTCTCAAGCTATTAAAAGTGGTATGATTTTTATTTACTTCTGGTTTCTCATTCCTAGTAAATATAAACACAATAGATTTTGTTCTGTTGACTTTGAATCCTGAGAATTATATTTTTAAAGGTTTCATGAGATATCCTGTATACGCTATTTTATTGTGTGTTAATGGGGGCATTTATTTTAGTTGTTGTTTTAACCTGTATGTCAATTATTTTATTTTCTTGCTTCATGGCAAAGTAAACATCGTTGCCTTTGTTCTCTGTCAGGGTATATACTGACAATGCTTTGTCCGTGTGTGAGCGTCAGATTCAAAATCTTTATGTCATTTCCTACTGTGGCAAGCTTGACTAACAGCTTGGAATCTTCAATGACTTCCTCTGCCTTCCTCACCCCCATGCCCAGAGGACTGTTACCCCAGCCTCTCTCCCTTTGGAGTTGTACCTGTGGCTTCTCTGAGTCATTGTTGGTTGAGCGAATATAGTACCCTGGTTCTGCATTCACACAACAACAAGAAAAGGCAGAAAGATGCATTTGAGGACGGGCTTTTATTTAGAATCTTCCAGGAGCTCCTTTTCTGAATGGCAATGTGGGGCAAAGGAAATAGGGTAGGCAATGATGCAATCACGAGGGTGGGAATGAGGAGAGGAGGGTGTGTGTGAGGCCAATGCAGTCATCAACCAAAAGCCCGGGATCATATCTCAATTTTCCAAATTCAAACTGCTTCATCTTCTTCCTTTCTTTATTTTGTTTTGACTTTCTTGGCAAATTCTACACAGAGAATTGATTATTTTCTCTACCCTGGCCAACTAAACATGGTTTCCTAGGAATCATTCTCCTAATGAATAAATCAATAGATGATTATTGAATAGTCACTCAACACTGGCCACACACTGGGATCACCTAGGGAGCATTGGAACCCACTGTACAGATTCTGATTGAATTGTCTGAATGAGGTCAAAGCATTGGTATGTGTGCTAGGAGTTTCCCAGATGAGATTAATATGTAGGCAGGCTTGAACACCACAGATCTACATCATGCCTGGCAGGGTGTAGTCTCGAAGGAGTAAAGGTTGGGAACCCACTCACAGGTTCTAACAGCCCACTGAAGTGCTACTACCAAATCTGTAGATGCATAGACACCACAGGAGATGCTTACCTGATGTACAGTGTTCAGGTCCCAAATGAAAACTTCTACAGTTGGTGGAGAAGGTTGGTGAGACATGAATGAACCCTGGCCGAATGTATTTGACTGTATTCTCTTCTTTTCTAACAAGATTTTGATCTGTACTTTATAATAAGCTCCAGGCAATTCCTTTGATCTGACCAAAGTTTGGGAGCCACTGGTAACTAACAAAGTAGTGTATCTACAAAACAATGACAGGAGGTTCAATTTGGGAGAGGGGCACAGGTAATGAAGGAATATTTGTTGGAAGAATGGGTACTGAACTAAGACAGGAAGTCCGGGTAGGCATTTGATAGGCAGAAAGGGCTGAGGTTTGGGATGTACAAGCCATATTTCAGGACTAATGAAAGACAACTGCTGTTTACCTTCCGGCTGTAGCAAGCCTCACACTGATACATAAGACAGAGGTCTTTCTATTCACTTAACATCATGCTTATTTACAAAGAACAAAAAGTTTTGCATTTATTTTTGATATTCTTTCTGAAAAGTGGACATTAACACCTCATTTACACATCTTTTTTTTTCCCCTTAAAGAAGAATTTTTTTTTTCCCCTAAGGAATAATTCTTTATGCCAAGGTACTATGGTGCTTTAAATTATTAGGTCATTTTATTTCTGTTTCAGATCTATGAAATACTCTTATTTTCATTTTACAGGTAAACTAAAAACAAAAAACTAAAACTCGGAGAAAATACATAATTTGCTTAATACTCTGCAGCAAATAATAAGCTAGGTAAAGACCTAGGCCCTGATGTGACTGGTTTTAAAGTCAAAGGAAAGCCAAATATCTTCTTTAAGTGGATAACAACCAAATCACTTCCTTGAATGCAAATGAAATTTTGAAAGCGTACAATCCTCATAGCATTGGAGAGTATCTTAGATTAATTCAGCAAAATGCAATTATGTCAAAAGATAGGAATATACTTCAAAGTGTAAATGGAGAGATGTGATAAACCATGAAACAGAAAAAGGGGAAAAATAGGGGCGCCTGGGTGGCACAGCGGTTAAGCGTCTGCCTTTGGCTCAGGGCGTGATCCTGGCGTTATGGGATCGAGCCCCACATCAGGCTCCTCTGCTGTGAGCCTGCTTCTTCCTCTCCCACTCCCCCTGCTTGTGTTCCCTCTCTTGCTGGCTGTCTCTCTCTCTGTTGAATAAATAAACAAAATCTTTAAAAAAAAAAAAGAAAAAGGGGAAAAATAAATTTTTGTCTGATAGCACTTCACTTCCTTTATTGCCACACCTTGAGGGTTAACTGACCAAACATCTATGAAAGAAGAAAAAGTAAACCATCACTAACAACCTCAACAAGCAAAAGCTCTGTGGGGCTTCATACGTCTGAGGAAGTGATTAATGATGTACATCACGAACAAGAGAGGGATGGCAGCATAACGAACTGTCACACATGGTCAGCAAAGTTAAAGTAAATGGGTAAGATGCAACAGATGCCCTTTTTAATATCGATGCAGGAAAATGAGCAGCACTCTTTCCACTTTATGTTCGTAGATAGATAGATAGATAGATATCTACAAATATATATAGATATTTATAGGTATCTATATAGATAGATATAGATATATCTATCTATATAGATAGATAGATAGATATTTGCCTCAATTCCGTGACTTCAAGCCATCTGAGGTGCTATAGATATTTATAGATATCTATATCTATAGATATAGATATATAGATATATAGATATTTGCCTCAATTCCGTGACTTCAAGCCATCTGAGGTGCCCACTGAAAGATCTTGTGCTCCAGGCTTGAGGCTGCACCATTCCTATGGACATAAATGACTAACTGTGGCTTGCCTGTCTTGGCCAGCCTTGAAGTTTATGTGAGGACATTGACTCTCAGCCTCTACCTTTTCCCATTCGTGGCCTCACCAGGAAGGATGCCCCATCATAACTACAGCACCCAGGACTCAAGCTCCAAAGCAGACCCACCTAAGGCACAGTTACTATGATAATTATAATAGCAAGTTCTTAAATCTGTGTATCATTCTCAACTAATCCCTATAGATAGGAAAATCCCATGGGTTGAGAAAATTTTGTATGAGAAAATTTTGGTATAAGGAAGGACCAATGTCTATGGCTATTAAGCGACTCCCAACAGCCCGGTCACTGCTATTTCCATGATGAAAGACAGCCAAATAAGATGAGAATTGTCACTGTCAAGTCATTCCCCTAGTGGATGTTGAGGCTTCTGTGGGGGAGAAGAAAAATGCCACTGTTACCTTCAGCTCAGGTTTGGCGACACTGCTGGAGGATTTATAAAATGACAATTAATTGTACATTCAGAATGAGCTTTTTTCCTCCCCCACAGACCATGTAATTCAATTATAATAACACTTTTAACAATAATGCAGCACTTTAATGTGAGATTACTTTGCCATCATTAATTAATGCATTCTCTCAAAGACACGCATCTTTATGCCTCAAATTCCTCCATCCTGTCTCTTGCAGTTTAAAGAAAACCCCTCAGCAGAGCCATCCTTCTTGGTACAAACATATGACTCATAGCATGGGGTCAAGTTAGCTTGTTTCTGTCAGTATTTGTCACAAATTTCACAATCATTATCAAACACACAGCTTAGGTCGGCATTTTTTTTTTTCAGAATCTATTTTCCGTAGCTCACTTTTAATTGGAGATTAAAAGTCAGTGAAAAGATTAAGTTTAATTCCACTCAGATGTGAACAGTTACTTGCTCAATCAGCTCTGGCTGCTGAATTCCTGTGTCCCAGGCTAGGTACACATTAACCAAGGCCACTTTATTTTTAGTTCCTGTCTTCTGTTCCTAGATACTGTAATGCAGAGTCCCAGCAAAAAAATCTGACTCAAAATGTAAAATGTTTCATCACCTTCAACAAAGTGCCTGGGTACACAAATCTCTTGGGAGCTTTATGTTCACACTGAGAGAGATCTACATAGGTAATGCAGTGATGGGGGAAAGTAAAAATATACAAGACTTTAAAAAATGGTAAGGTAAAGAGATGAAGGTAATAAAAGGGTCCTTGTGAATTGAACGATGGACTTAATCTTTGTATATAAAAACTGGAATGCTGCTATGAATTTATTGACACTGAGAATTTCTCTGTCAGGATGTGTTTTCTTCACATCTAATATTCATCAGGCACCCTGTCCGCCAAGCAAGGTGCTGGGTCCCGCAAAGCTAATAATTCCCAAATCCACTGATCATTAAATCACAGGTACCTTTAGGTTTTTGTTTGTTTGTTTGTTTGTTTGCAAAACAGATATCCCAGTTCCTTTCTGCTTGAATGTATCAGAATCTAGTAGGGAGTGAGGTAGCCAAGATGGGAATTACCAATATCATAATCTTCTCAGGTGATCCTGATGCAGCCCAATTGGTCCTTAGATACTTGTGCTGTAGAAGACAACAGAGAAGCACTTCATTGTCTGCTCATCTGTATACTGGTAAGATAAAAGCATCTTGCTTATCACTGGGTGCATTAGGTGAAAGAATTTATCCTTGAGATCAACAAGGTGAGACCTGTGGGCTGACCCTGGCTCTATTCCCTGCCTTCATTTTATGTCCTGAGAATTAAGAAATCTTTTTCTGTTTTTACCCAGGGGGACAAAATCAAAAGAAGAGCAGCATTTCATGTCACATTAATATATACATGGACTTCAAATGTCAGTGTCTGTAAATAACATTTTATTGGAACACAGACACACCCATTTGTTTACATATTGTCAGTGACTGTATTCACAGCACAATGGCTGAGTTAAATATTTGCAACAGATACTATATGTGAACCACAAAGACTTAAATAATTAATATCTCATCCTTTACAGAAAAAGTTTACCAGCTCTTTATTTATCCCTTATTCTGCACAAAAAATACAAAGTGCATGCTTTACCAAACAAAGCGTTTTTTTTAATGATAATTTTTATTTTGTTATGTTAACAAAGAGTTTTAGGGAGAAATTGGAAATGCAAATGCATCCAAAATATAGTATGGGATCTGTCCTGTGTCAGGAAAGAAAACTCGGACACTCTATCCTTTGTTTCCAGAAATCCCTGGCAAGAAAGATGTCCTCTAGGACAGTGGTTCTCAGAGTTTGTCCCTGAAACAACAGTAGCAGCACTGCTTGAGAAGGTGATGGAAATGCACATTCTCAGGCCCCACCCTGTACCTACCAAATCAGACATTTTCGGGTTGAAGTCCAGCAATCTATGTTTTAATGAGCCTTCCAGAGGATCCTGATACACATTGACAGTGTATGGGGACCACTATTTGGAAATCATTGTGCTTAGAAAGATTTAGAAACAAATCAGAAAATACTTATCACTAGGTGGAGAAAATGCTGGGTAACCAAATGCGTAAGTCCATCTTTCTAGTCCTTGCTTGAATGTTGACAGAATAAAGACATTTCTAGACAAATGTGAAAAAGAAAAGAAAAGAAAATTGTGTGGTAGAACACAAACATAGAAAGTTTCTTAGCTGAGATTTCAAGATAACAATGGCCCCAAATTTTATGTTGACAGGAGGTTTCTGATAGAGATCAAATACGGAGTGAAATTGAACATGTTTCTGACATCTGACATAAAAAAGCCAATTTCTGGGAGGTGAACTACACTCATTCTATATGCAAAGGACAGAATATCATTAACCTAACTGCTCCTGTGCAACTATTCTCTACTCTCACATTCTCAAGAAACCCAAATAATTCACTGTGAAGATTCTCACCTATTCCAAACACATTCTTTTCAAGTCATCCTAACTCTCTTTCACAAATGTAATTCTGAAAAGACTTAAAAGGACAGGAATCTTGAAAGATGAGATCATCACAGTGAAGAGGATCTCCAGAGATAGTGGGGATGTTTTCAGATGGTGACAGACCACAATGTTTCCCCCAGGACTCCTGACTATGTCATGTTTTAGTTTCTAACTAAAAAAACAAAAACAAAAACAAAAACAAACAAACAAACAACAACAACAACAAAAACAAAAACAAACCAAATAAACTGACAAATGTGTTTTTTTGGTGGCAATGATAACCCTAAAAACAATGAGAACATGTCTTCCTTTCTGGAGCACTCTCTATGTGCCACGCACTGTTCTAGAAATTCTCCACAGAGTATCAAATGTTTTCTTAACAGAAAAATAGAAAACCCAGAAATGGACCCTCAGCTCTAGGGGCAACTAATCTTTGACAAAGCAGGAAAAAACATTTAGTGGAGAAAAGACAGTCTTTTCAATAAATGGTGCTGGGAACTTTGGAGAGCTATATGCAAAAGAATGAAACTTGGCCACTCTCTCACACCATACACAAAGATAAACTCCAAATGGTTGAAAGACCTCGACGTGAGACAGGAATCCATCAAAATCCTAGAGGAGAACATAGGCTGCAACCTCTTTGACATCGGCCACAGCAACTTTTTTCATGACACATCTCCAAAGGCAAGAGAAACAAAAGAAAAAATGAACTTGTGGGACTTCATCAAGATAAAAAGCTTCTGCACAGCCAAAGAAACAATCAAAAAAACTAAGAGGCAGCCCACAGAATGGGAGAAGATATTTGCAAATGACACTACAGAAAAAAGACTGGTATCCAAGATCTACAAAGAACTTCTCAAACTCAATACATGAGAAACAAATAATCCAATCAAAAAATGGAGGAGATTATGCTAAGTGAAATAAGTCAAGCAGAGAAAGACAATTATCATATGGTTTCACTCATTTATGGAACATAAGAAATAGGAAGATCTGTAGGAGAAGGAAAGGAAGAATGAAGGGGGGTAACAGAAGGGGGAATGAACCATGAGAGACTATGGACTCTGGGAAACAAACTGAGGGCTTCAGAGGGGAGGAGGGTGGGGGATTGGGATAGGCTGGTGATGGTAGTAAGGAGGGCACATAATTGCATGGTGCACTGGGTGTTATACGCAAATAATGAATCATGGAACATTGCATCAAAAACTGGGGATGTACTGAATGGTGACTAATATAACAAAATAAAAATTATAAAATAAATTTAAAAAAATGGACAGAAGATATGAACAGACACTTTTCCAATGAAGACATACAAATGGCTAACAGACACATGAAAAAATGTTCAAAATCGTTAGCCATCAGGGAAATTCAAATCAAAACCACCTTGAGATATCACCTTATGCCAGTTAGAATGGCAAAAATTGACAAGGCAAGAAACAACAAATGTTGGAGAGGATGTGGAGAAAGGAGATCCCTCTCAACACTGTTGGTGGGAATGCAAGTTGGAACAGCCACTTTGGAAAACAGTGTGGAGGTACCTTAAAAAGTTAAAAATAGAGCTACCCTATGATCCAGCCATTGCACTACTGGGTATTTACCCCAAAGATACAGACATAGTGAAGAGAAGGGCTATATGCACCCCAATGTTCATAGCAGCAATGTCCACAATAACCAAGCTGTGGAAGGAGCTGAGATGCCCTTCAACAGATGAATGGATAAAGAAGATGTGGTCCATATATACAATGGAATATTACTCAGCCATCAGAAAGAATGATTACCCAACATTTGCAGCAACATAGACAGGAGTGGAGGAAATTATGCTAAGTGAAATAAATCAACTATATATAAATATATGAAAGACAATTATCATATGGTTTCACTCATTTGTGGAACATTAGAAATAACAGGAAGATCAGTAGGTGAAGGAAGTGAAGAATGAAGTGGGGGTAAACGGAAGGGGGAATGAACCATGAGAGACTGTGGACTCTGGGGAAAAAACTGAAGGCTTCAGAGGGGAGGGTGGTGGGGGATTGGGATAGGCTGGTGATGCGTATTAAGGAGGGCACATATTGCATGGAGCACTGGGTGTTATACGCAGATAATGAATCATGGAACACTGCATCAAAAACTAAGGATGTAGTGTATGGTGACTAACATAACATAATAACAAATAATTATTTAAAAAAACAGAAATTCAATGAGGTAGGTATTGTGTCTACTTCTTAGAGGCAAGAAATTTGAGTCAGTTTTCAGCTCTTTGGTGAAAGAGGGGTTTGAAGGAGATATTCAGAAATATTAAAGTTTCTGGCTATAAAGAAATTCTTCTCAGAGCAAGAGACAAAATATGCCCAAACCATCCTACCTGCCCCTAACCACTCCAGCAGAGAACACAACACAGGTTTGTTCTGAATCCCACATTTTCATCCCCTCCAAGGCTCAGAAGCTATGAAGCGGTCTTGCAACTTGTTCTTGGCACTAACATTGATGGGCCTTTCTCTCTGGATAGCACTGCCAGCAGCCCATGGGACAAGCAGAGGCCAGAGCAGGGGCTGTAAGGCAGATCAGAGTCAGCATGGGAGAGGTGCTGGCAAACAAGAGAGCCATCACTATGGGGCCTCCCCGAATTCCTTGGGAACCTAGGGAGCTGATCTTCCTCCTACTGAGTTGAGAGCCAGTGGATATATGGGGTATGGTGTGTCTTTCAGAATTATATTGTTATTAACTTGAAAACTGAAGGTGGTCCCGCCAGGCCCTTTTGCACTATAATTTAGTAGTTTAACATATGATTGTAACTGATAGTAGCATTTATGTCAGTCACAAGGACCAAAAGCTTCAAAAATCATCTCTGGGAGTAGAAGGAAGACCTCCAACCCTTGCCCCTGGGTCAGCTCAGAAGGCTGAAGAGCAAAATGGTTTTCTGCCACTGATTTGTACCACCTCCATCAGAAGTTGGATCTAAGGGAGCCGAGGATGGGTGAGGAGGAGAAAGCCAGCTCACATTTCTATCCTACTTAACCAAAGTGTTAACAAGATAGCTCATCATTTTCTCTACCAGAGAGAATTTCTTGTTCTCCTGCGTGCTTTCCCATTCTCCTTCTCTTTTTGGCTCTCTCTCACACATGCTCACAGTCAGATCTACAAAGAGTGTACTCCTGAAATCAGTTAAGTGTATTTCATTGCTAGTGAACTGCTTTGGACAGTCCATGCTTTCTCAGTAAAAAACCTACTCTGTACCCTGAACATTAATCATCACATTCATTCAGCAATCTAGCTTTGTAAATATTATTATCACTACTTCTTAGAGGAGAAAACCAAGTTCACAAAGTCAAAACAATTTGTTCAAAGTCACGCCCAAATTTGACTTTGTGTCTTTTGAGTATATGTGCTCACGATGAAAAGTTTGTAGGCTGTAAGTGGGCCTCTTGAAATTGCTACTGAAATAAATGTTATGTTATCCTCACATGCTACCTCCACTTCACAGAAGGCATTTGAGTGGTTCTAATTCTTGCAAAATATTTTCAGCCTGGTCCTGTCATTTGAAATTCTACAACAAATTCTTCCTTTTGAGCAAACCACAGATCCAAATTAGCATGAATAACCAAGCAATTTTGCGTTTAAGACTTTATTATCATTGAGATTTTAACCGTATTATTGATGGTGATGTTTCAAAGAAAGAAAGCACACTTTGGAATACACAACCAAAATTTGAACTCTGAATTTCTAGAGATTATCTCTCTCTAGGTCTTTTGTAATTATGGAAGATGAGCCCATCTTGTCTTGAGACTCATCATTTCTGCCCCAGGGCACCTTTTGGAAATAGCTATTTCATCAAAGAAACAATTGTCAGACTGATTATTTAAATAAATACAATAAAATTCTGTTAACCTATGACCAGCGGAAATAGTGTAGCACAGCAGCATTGGACAGGGTTGTGCATTTGGTGGCAGGCTGCCAATCCCAGAACAAGGCTTTCCCCATGATTTTAACTTGAAAGTGAATCTACTCTTTTTGTTATTGTGCATTAATCTCTTAAGTTAATTTTAATGTCCGCAAGATGTAAATCTTTTACAATGTGGAGGTGAACTAATATAAAATATTCATTGGTTCTGAATAGAACTGGACAATTTCAGCTCTGTCCTACAAGCTTTTACAAATGAAAGATAATCTCCACGAAGAATTTAGATGCCAGTTTGAGTTATGACTCTTGAAACAAAATAACCTCATGCATATTTAGATCTTGTGTATTCATGACTGTTTTTTGTAGGAACATTTATTATTGGTTACAATAGTATTCAGCTAACAAATCAGCCCTGAACTGTGACTTACCAGACTCCTTGCTGTCAATTAAAATGTTAATCTTATGGAAGTCTGCCCCTTTGCAAGAGTTTTTAAAGAGACAAGTCCCTTATTTGAGTTGTATTGTATATACTGACTCCTTGTTTTTGTCAAGAAATGGAGCAAAATTAACGTGGCTTTTTTTTCCAATAGAAGAAAAGACACATAATTTTTATATATATTTACATAAAATATAATTTAGCTTATTTTCAAAACTTAGGGTTAGAAACATCTCCAGTGATAAAACCCTTGAATCATCTTAAACTCCACTTAAAGAGGTATTCACATATATTATAATAATTCTGCCAAACACCTCCATGAATTAGGTAATATTGTGCCTATTTTACAAGGAGGAGTCTAAGGCTCCAGCTCCTATCTGTCTAGGGCAGGATCATACAGCAATAGTTCCTCTAAATATCTCAAAATATCTAAATATCTAAATAAGCAAACCCCAAAGTTGGTCCTTTTTAGTTTCATTTTATAAAAGAGAATTTTCTTTTCAGGTTTTTATACCCCTGTGATACAATTCTCAAACAGAATGTGATGGCTGACAGCTATTCCTCTTTCCTTAAAAATAAAAGCTTATTCTGTTGCTAGAGACATCTCATTTGTGAGCAAATTTCTCTAAGAGACACATGGAGCAAGGTGTTTTCCAAACAATTTTAGTCACAGACTCTTCTTCTTGGCACAACCCCTTATTAAACTCATTAGAACACACCCTAGTTCTCCATGGAGCTATGAGAATTTCTAGAGAGATTAAGAAAACAAAACAAAACATGATTTCTAAAAATTTGAGTTCCTTTTAAAACTTTCGTATTTTCTTAAAACACACACACACACAGAAAGAAAGGATGCTCTTCAAAAATGTTGAGTGAGAATATTGTCTTAATATTTAGCAAGGAAATAGTTGTCCAAGTCAGTTTTAGGGTTCTATGAAGATTATCCAACCCCTATCAGTGTTTTCTAATTCATGACTACATATCTAAATGGATTGATCTAGCTGTTTTAAAAACTGAGCTAAACATTAATGCTTTGCTTTTCTATATAATAACTAATAATTTATTTGACTATAATTGATAATTTACATCTTTTTTTTCTCTTGGTTATCACATAGAAATGTCTCAACAAATTTTAAACTAAGTGTGTGCTTCTTCATGTTGCATCAAAATCTGTCTTGCTGGAAGTGATGGAACATGAGCTATTATTCTTGGGCTATCCTCACAGCCTGGTTCAGTGGTCAGTATGTCTAAAGATAAAGAAAGGAAATAGAAAAAGGAGACAAAGATAAAAAAATAGTGAGAGGATAGACTTTGCAGAACATAGAAATAGGATCTAACTATCTTCCTAAACTTGACACAAGTATTTGCTCCGTTACTTCCCCTGATAGTGCCCCTGTAAATCATGCTCCCTCCTTGGTGCTGGCACTCTTCAAATGCCATATGTTGCTCTCATTATTGTAACTTGCCTGGGGCTGTTATGACAAGTGCCAGATACATGTAGAAATGGAAGGGAATAAGAATGCTTAAAGATACTTCCCCCCTAGCTATTGCTAGGTCATAATAAACATGTTAATTCTTTCAATTTTCTTCATAAACTCCATCCTTCCAGCTTCCACTCAATCATTTTTTGGTGTGAGTGATCATCAATGCCATTATCATCCAGAAGCACTTATTGGATGTATGCATGTAAATGCAATTTGTTATTCAAAGCAAATTATGCAGCCTGGATCCATTCACCTTGCATTCTAATGTGAGGAGGGAGGCTAAGGGTAAGAATGTGCATCTTCCAAGCCCTCTTCCATGTCAAAAGAAAGATGGGCTGTGAGGTGGTACAAGTTAAGATGATGGACTTGTGTCTCACTTTCAGACCTTTAGGTTCATAGCTGAGGTTGTATAAAGTTGTATGAGAAATTCTTTGTAATTTTAAATGGGGGTTGCAGTAGTGGACTAGTAAATTACCGATTGATTTATTGAGCTTTTTTTTTTTTTTACTTAGAACTGCAGCCACGCTGTAAATGGCCAAAAGTAAACTTCCTTCCCTCAAAAATTATACTATATAAGTGAATTGTAACATACACCCATGAACACACCCTATTTCACCTATTTGACATAATCCACATGCCATCCATATGCTTTCCCCGTTTTAGAGATGAGAAATTTAGGCTTGGAAAGTAAATGAGAAGTGGAATCACAATGTAGCAAAGATCTCTGGGTTTTGAATTATGTTTCTTCTTCATTGTCTCTGCACAGAAGACAATTCTAGATGGTAAATACATAAGTCCTTAAAGAAGGAGAGCAGATTTTACAAAGGATGTTGAAAATCAAAGGAGGGAGAAATCACAGAAGCACTGAAGAGATAAGAAGATGAGACAGAACCTGAGAAGTAGTGAAGTTGTAGGGCTTAGGAAGATGTATTTAGAGGGAGAAGACACAGGATTCCAAATTGAGGAATGAGCCCACACAAACACACTTATCAGAAGGAACAGGTCCCTTTGGAAAAAAAGGGTGTGTGTGTTTCAGTCTTTCTGTTTGAAGAAAAATGGTAATGACAAATAAATATAATTTTATTTATTTATTTATTTATTTTTGCCAAGGAAGACCAGACCTTGTAACATTACCCTTGTTTACAGCTTGAAACACGGAGTTGTTTCTGTCTGTGGAGCTCACGGAGCAGAAGGTGGATGTTGGAATTTCATGTGTCCTAAATCACTTTAGGATTGATGTTCATGGCTTCCACTCTACTCACAAAATGAGGAAGATTAATCCACAGCAATTCTCTTCTTACTACCCAGATGTTATCTCACTTTGTGGGGAACTCAAGTATCTCTCAGTTTACCTAAGAGCTACACAATTTTGGGTGTATGTTCTGAGTCTGACATGATCAGAGTTGGAATCCCATAAAGCCTCCTTTAAGGATCAGGGAAAAAAATGAGAATAATTCACTGAGCAGATCTCAGATGATGAAGACTAAGTCCACACATCAGCCAGCAGAGCCTGAATCCTGGCTTCCACCATCAGGCTGCCCGTCCTCTGCCTTTCACCATTATGCAGCACTTTAAACTGCTACCTGTTTTCTTCTTCTTTTGTTTTTTCTTTGTATGAAAGAGATAGCTCAATTAAAACTTGGATGGACTTAACACTACTTTGGAAAATAAAATATATATTGAGACCCTTTTGGAGAAATCATATCACTGAGCCTGGCCTCTGTTTCGCTAGCAAAAGACCTGTGGGCCCAGGGACTTACAGTTAATGGCAATGTGATAACAACAGAGGAAGAGTCTCTCTTCTAGAAGCAGTGCTCACTACAGTACTACCTGGTGAGCTGTCATCACCTGGTGTTGCTCATATAGATTCAAGTCTCAGGTTCAAGTCTCTTTCAATTTTATCTAAGTCCTCCTTACTCATCTGCTCCTTCCTATTTCTGACTTTCAGATGATCTAGGGGCACTGGGTAAGGAGTAAGTGGTCTATAGACTGCCATTGATTAGCTGTACGTCACTTTTAGTTTCTCTACCCCTCAAGTCCTCTGTGGGCCTCAGTTTCCTCCCTTGTATAATTCTGTGAGAACCATTCAGTTTTAAGATCCTGTGAAATAAAACTTTATATTCAAATCTACTGGATGAAAACAAAATGTCTAGAGGCAAGACATTTAGTCTTACAGAAGTAAGGCATTTAGTATCAAAGATGATATGAAATTCAGATAGTACTTTCTCCACAATCTTTTTTTCTCTACCAAAATGTTAATTACCAGAACCATTAACAAATTTGAGTGTTGTCTTTCCTCTTCCCAGGCCTAAAAATTTTTGAAAAACTCCTAGGATAGCAAATAGGCAGATTGAAAGAGAGAGAGGGAAAGAGAGAGAAAGAAAGAGAGAGAGAGATGAACACATAGCTATCCATTTCTGAACACTTCCTGTGGGCCGGTGTTTTACCATATTATCAACAAATACTGCAATATAACCAGAACTATCCCTAACTTTTAAATAAGCTATTAGAATGCAGAAACCATATCTTATTTGAGTTTGGAATCCTAGTGCCCCAATGCTGGTATATGCCGGTACTCAAAAAATTTTTTATTTTATTTTTTAATAAGGGAAAGGAGGGAGGGAGAGAGAAGAATGAGTCATTAAGTTGCTTTGCCTAAGCTAGCAGGACCTGAGTCAGTGTATCCAAAACCCTCAGCCTTTAACCAGAGCCTTCGAAGTGTGAGGTTGTCCTGTCTATCTTTAGTCAGAACTAGCCAGTAAAGCTAAGCACCATCCTGAACAAAAGACAAAACAAAACTATGGTGTCTTCGACCTTTTATTTATTTTTATTTATTTTTTTTAAGTTTTGGCTTTGCTTCTTTTTTTTTAAAATAATATTTATTTTGTTATATTAGTCACCATACAGTACATCCCCACTTCTTGATGCAATGTTCCATGATTCATTACTTGCATATAACACCCAGTGCACCATGCAATATCACCGGCCTCATAGATATATGTAGAACACTACACCCCAGAACAACAGAATACTCCTTCTTTTCAAATGCACATGGAACTTTCTCCAGAATAGACCATATACTGGGTCACAAAACAGGTCTTAACCGATACCAAAAGACTGAGATTATTCCCTACATATTCTCAGACCACAATGCTTTGAAACTGGAACTCAATCACAAGGAAAAATTTGGAAGAAACTCAAACACTTGGAAACTAAGAACCATCCTGCTCAAAAATGATTGGGTAAACCAGGAAATCAAAAATCAGTTTAAACAATTTCTGGAGACCAATGAGAATGAAAACACATGGGTCCAAAACCTGTGGGACACTGCAAAGGCAGTCCTAAGGGTAAAATACATAGCCATTCAATCCTCACTCAACCTTTTAAACATACTCTATAACCAAGCATTCTATTCACTAAAAAACCAGCTCAGGCCACACTGATTTTGCTGACAGTAGACCAAGTGAAAACATGACATATGAAGTGCATACAACCAATTCCTATTGTCTCAGGTCAATATAGTCATATTGATCTATTTTTCAGTGAACTCTACTGAAATTAAAACTCAATTATTTAAAATGCACTAAATTTAACAGAGACCATTGTTCTCCAGGGTATTTGGGGAGACAAATGACCTTCTGGGTGGTGCTGATGGTTTCAGGTAGCAGAATCCCATTAATTCCAGCTGGCCATTTGTCCTAAAGAAATATCTTCTGTGAGAAAGTTATTGCTAATATAAGCTACTTTTAAAATTATAAACACATGGATGATTCAGGGACTTCCTGGTGGGTAAACTGGGTGCTTAGAGCAGGCAACATGCTGATGAGCCCGTTGTAAAGTTTGGTAATTAATATCATCCAAATGACTCAAGAATCCTCGGGTAGGTGACCTTTGCCAACACTCACAAAGGCATTGCTTCTGCTCATGTTTTCTCACAGGTGAGAAAATCACAAGGTCTCCCATTACAGTAAACCCTTGCACTTACTCATTCTGTCACTCACTCATTTATTTTTTTCTTCTGCTTCTTTGTTTCCTCTCAACAATGAACATCTTTTAAATATCACCATCTATTTTTAAAAACTTAGGGATTCAAAGATGAGAAAGGTATAATTATTTTCCCTAAAGACTTAATGTGGACAGGGAAAAAGTGATATAAACAAAAATGTATGATACAATGTGGTACATTCACTGATAGAGATTATAAATAAGATCATAGAGGATCACAGAACAGGGACAAGGATTGGGCTCCTGGGCCCTGTGTGTGTAGGGGGTGTGTGTGAGTCTGTGGGTTGGGAGAGTAGTGGAGTGAATGGCTGAATGGCACAGTATTCTATTTGAGCAGTTCCCAGATGTAGTGACACCTGGATGAGCCTTCAAATATGTATGAAGTTATGTAGGTGAGGGAGAAATGAAAGGTAGGATTGGCAGTCCAGATAAAGCCAATCAAAGGAAGCGATAAAAAGTTTGGTATTTCCTTGGAAATATAGGGAGAAAACTCACACAGGGGAAAACAAGGGGCTTCTTACTGCTAGAACATAAACTTCAAAGCAAGAATAGGTGAAAGATAATTCTGGCTCAATAAGAAGGGATCAGAGCACAGATGATCTTTTGTACCATTTTACAAGTTTTGATTATCCATCATGCAGTAATTGGGAAGCATCCACTGAAATATCAGAAGCAGGGGAGTGGCAGGGTCACATAAGGTTTGTAGAAAAACAGATCTAAAATACCTTATTTGGAGTTAAGATGACGGAGGAGTAGGAGACACTTTTTTCAGCTGGTCCCCCGAGTCGAGCTGGATAGGTACCAGACCAGCCTAAACAACCACGGAACCAGCCTGAGACGCAGGAAGATGCATCTGGATCTCTACAAACGAACATCTCCAGCGTTGAGTATTGAGGTACGAAGCGGGGAGCCATGAAACCGTGCACAGATATCGGAAGATAAACAGAAGGGGGAGGGAGCCGCCACGTTCGGGCGCCGGGAAGCGGTAGCCACTTGCACGGGAGAGCGAGTGGGGCTCTCGGACGGCACCCACGAAACAGCAGACTGAGACCGTGAGCCGGGAGCGAGCGCCACCAGGCATCTCGCAGAACTCCAGATTCCCGGCGCACTCACTGGATCAAGACTGAGACTGGGAGCTTCCGGAGCTCGAGCAGGGCGGCTGGCGGCGTTAGAAACACAAAGGACAGAGACATGCCGGCCCTGGAAGTGAGGGCTGGGGCGCCGGGTGTGGGGCGCACATCCCGGGATGATGCAGGGTTGAGCAGCACCAACAGTAACGGAGTTAAAGTGGCCAGAACATTAGTAGAGAACGGGCCGCAATCCCTCGGTTCTGTGACAGAGGCTGAAATTCGGCCACTGCTGCTCTGACTCTCAGAAGAGGCACAGCAGACCGCCAGGGAAAGCCGCCAGAGAACAAAAGCCTGGAAATACCGGCTCACAGCTTGCCCGTCCCCATCTCCCCTCGCGGGGGACATGGAGACTCTACCCAAACAGGGTTGCCTGAGTATCGGTGCGGCAGGCCCCTCCCCCAGAACACAGAAGGCGGGCTGAAAAATCAAGAAGCCCACAACCCGGGGCACCTGGGTGGCGCAGTCATTGAGCGCCTGTCTTCGGCTTAGGGCATGATCCCAGCGTTCCGGAAAGGAGTCCCTCATCGGACTCCTCCGCTGGGAGCCTGCTTCTTCCTCTCCCACTCCCCTGCTTCTGTTCCCTCTCTCGCTGGTTGGCTGCCACATAAATAAATAAATAAAATCTTTAAAGAAGAAGCCCACATCCCTAAGATCCCTATAAAACAAGGGGCACGGCCTGGGACCCAGTCAATAATTTGGGCTCTGGACAACCCCGCAACCTCTCCTCATCAGAATGACAAGAAGGAGAAGCCCACCCCAGTGAGTCTGTGGCCTCTGCCACAGAAATAATGGATATAGATGTAACCAAAGTATCAGAAATGGAATTCAGAGTAACGATCTTCAAAATGATGAGTAGAATTGAAAAAAACTATTAACAAAAAGGTTACTGAGAATATAGAATCCCTAAGGACAGAAATGAGAGCGAATCTGACAGAAATTAAAAATTCTATGAGCCAAATGCAGGCAAAACTAGAGGCTCTGACGGCCAGGGTCACAGAAGCAGAGGAACGGGTTAGTGAATTGGAGGATGGGTTAATAGAGGAAAAAACCAAAATAGAAGCTGCTCTTAAAAAAATCCAAGCCCACGAATGTAGGTTACGGGAGATTACTGACTCAATGAAACAATCCAATGTTAGAATCATCAGCATCACCAAGGGAGTGGAGAAAAACAGAGGTCTAGAAGAGATATTTGAACAAATTGTAGCTGAAAACTTCCCTAATCTAGTGAGGGAAACAAACATTCGTGTCCAAGAGGCAGAGAGGACCCCTCCCAAGCTCAGCCACGACAAACCTACGCCACGTCGCGTCATAGTGCATTTCGCAAATATTAGATCCAAGGATACAGTATTGAAAGTGGCCAGGGCAAAGAAATTTCTCACGTACCAAGGCAAAGGCATCAGAATTACATCAGACCTGTCTACACAGACCTGGAATGAGAGAAAGGGTTGGGGGAGCATATTTAAAGCTCTTTCAGAGAAAAACATGCAGCCAAGGATCCTTTATCCAGCAAGGCTGTCATTCAGAATTGATGGAGAAATAAAGACATTTCAGAATCGCCAGTCACTAACCAATTTCGTAACCATGAAACCAGCCCTACAGGAGATATTACAGGGGGTTCTATAAAAGTAAAAAGGCCCCAAGAGTGATGCAAAACAGAAAGTCACAGCCAATACAAACAAAGACTTTATGGCAACATGGCATCATTAAAATCATATCTCTCAGTACTCAGTCTTAATGTTAATGGTTTAAACGCTTCCATAAAACACCACAGGGTTGCAGATTGGATAAAAAGAAATGACCCATCCATTTGTTGTCTACAAGAGACTCATTTCGAACCCAAAGATGCATTCAGACTGAGAGTAAGGGGATGGAGTACCATCTTTCACGCAAATGGACCTCAAAAGAAAGCTAGGGTAGCAATTCTCATATCAGATAAATTGGATTTTAAACTACAGACTATAGTTAGAGACGCAGAAGGGCACTATATTATTCTTAAAGGAAGTATTCAACAAGTGGATATGACAATTATAAATATATATGCCCCCAACAGGGGAGCAGCAAGATACACAAGACAACTCTTAACCAGAATAAAGAGACATATAGATAAAAATACATTAATAGTAGGGGACCTCAACACTCCACTCTCAGAAATAGACAGAACACCCTGGCAAAAACTAAGCAAAGAATCAAAGGTTTTGAATGCCATACTCGACGAGTTGGACCTCATAGATATATATAGAACACTACACCCCAGAACCAAAGAATACTCATTCTATTCTAATGCCCATGGAACATTCTCAAGAATAGACCATGTTCTGGGACACAAAACAGGTCTCAACCGATACCAAAAGATTGAAATTATCCCTTGCATATTCTCAGACCACAACGCTCTGAAATTGGAACTCAACCACAAGGAAAAATTTGGAAGAAACTCAAACACTTGGAGACTAAGAACCATCCTGCTCAGGAATGACTCGATAAACCAGGAAATCAAAAATCAAATTAATCAATTTATGGAGACCAATGAGAATGAAAATACAACAGTCCAAAACCTATGGGATACTGTAAAGGCAGTCCTAAGGGGGAAATACATAGCCATCCAAGCCTCACTCAAAAGAATAGAAAAATCTAAAATGCAGTTTTTATATTCTCACTTCGAGAAGCTGGAACAGCAACAGAGGGACAGGCCTAATCCACACACGAGGAAGCAGTTGACTAAAATTAGAGCTGAAATCAATCAAGCAGAAACCAGAAGTACAGTAGAGCAGATCAACAGGACTAGAAGCTGGTTCTTGGAGAGAATCAATAAAATTGACAGACCACTGGCAACACTTATCCAAAAGAAAAGAGAAAGGACCCAGATTATTAAAATTATGAATGAAAAAGGAGAGGTCACGAAGAACACCATTGAAATTGAAAGGATTATTAGAAATTTTTATCAACAGCTATATGCCAATAAACTAAGCAATCTGGAAGAGATGGAATCCTTCCTGGAAACCTATAAACTACCAAGATTGAAACTGGAAGAAATTGATTTCTTAAACAGGCCAATTAATTATGAAGAAATTGAGTCAGTGATAAACAACCTTCCAAACAACAAAACTCCAGGCCCGGATGGTTTTCCTGGGGAATTCTACCAAAGAAATAATACCTATTCTCCTAAACCTATTTCAAAAAATAGAAACAGAAGGAAAGCTACCAAACTCATTCTATGAGACCAATATTACCTTGATCCCCAAACCAGGCAAAGACCCCCTCAAAAAGGAGAATTACAGACTGATTTCCCTAATGAATATGGATGCCAAAATCCTCAACAAGATACTTGCTAATAGAATCCAACAGTACATTAAAAGGATTATCCATCACGATCAAGTGGGATTCATACCTGGGATACAAGCGTGGTTCAATATTCGCAAATCAATCAGCGTGATACATCATATCAATAAGAAAAGACTCAGGAACCATATGATCTTCTCAATCGATGCCGAAAAAGCATTTGACAAAATACAGCATCCTTTCCTGATTAAAACCCTTCAGAGTGTAGGAATAGAAGGTACATTTCTCAATCTCATAAAAGCCATCTATGAAAAGCCTACTGCAAATATTATTCTCCATGGGGAAAAGCTGGAAGCCTTTCCCTTAAGATCAGGAACTCGACAAGGATGCCCACTCTCGCAACTTTATTCAACATAGTACTAGAAGTCCTTGCAACAGCAATCAGACGACAAAAAGGGATCAAAGGTATTCAAATCTGCAAAGAAGTCAAAATGTCTCTCTTCGCAGATGACATGATACTCTATATGGAAAACCCAAAAGAATCCACTCCCAAACTATTAGAAGTTATAGAGCAATTCAGTAACGTGGCAGGATACAAAATCAATGCTCAGATATCAGTTGCATCTCTATACACGAATAATGAGACCGAAGAAAGATAAATTAGGAAATCCATCCCATTTACAATAGCACCAAAAACCATACGTTACCTTGGAATTAACTTAACCAGAGACATAAAGGACCTATATTCTAGAAACTATAAATCACTCTTGAAAGACATTGAGGAAGACATAAAAAGATGGAAAGATATTCCATGCTCATGGATCAGAAGAATTAACATAGTTAAAATGTCCATGCTACCCACAGCAATCTACACTTTCAATGCTATCCCGATCAAAATACCGAGGACATTTTTCAAAGAACTGGACCAAATAGTCCTTAATTTTGTATGGAAACAGAAAAGGCCCCGAATCTCCAAGGAACTGTTGAAAAGGAAAAACAAAGCTGGGGGCATCACAATGCCAGATTTTGAGCTGTACTACAAAGCTGTGATCACAAAGACAGCATGGTACTGGCACAAAAACAGACACATAGACCAATGGAACAGAATAGAGAGCCCAGAAATGGACCCTCGGCTCTTTGGGCAACTAATATTTGATAAAGCAGGAAAAAACATCCGGTGGGAAAAAGACAGTCTCTTCAATAACTGGTGCTGGGAAAATTGGACAGCTATATGCAAAAGAATGAAACTTGACCACTCTCTCACACCATACACAAAAATAAACTCCAAATGGATGAAAGACCTCGATGTGAGACAGGAATCCATCAAAATTCTAGAGGAGAACATAGGCAGCAACCTCTATTACATCGGCCAAAGCAACCTTTTTCATGACACATCCCCAAAGGCAAGAGAAACAAAAGATAAATTTATGGGACTTCATCAAGATTAAAAGTTTCTGCACAGCCAAGGAAACAGTCAGAAAAACTAAGAGGCAGCCCATGGAATGGGAGAATATATTTGCAAATGACAGTACAGATAAAGGACTGGTATCCAAGATCTACAAAGAACTTCTCAAACTCAATACACGAGAAACAAATAAACAAATCAAAAAATGGGCAGAAGATATGAACAGACACTTTTCCAATGAAGACATACAAATGGCTAACAGACACATGAAAAAATGTTCAAAATCATTAGCCATCAAGGAAATTCAAATCAAAACCACACTGAGATACCACCTTACACCAGTTAGAATGGCAAAAATAGACAAGGCAAGAGACAACAATTGTTGGAGAGGATGTGGAGAAAGGGGATCCCTCCTACATTGTTGGTGGGAATGCAAGTTGGTACAGCCACTCTGGAAAACAGTGTGGAGGTACCTTAAAAAGTTAAAAACTGAGCTACCCTATGATCCAGCCATTGCACTACTGGGTGTTTACCCCAAAGATACAGACGTAGTGAAGAGAAGGGCCATATGCACCCCAATGTTCATAGCAGCAATGTCCACAATAGCTAAATCGTGGAAGGAGCTGAGATGCCCTTCAACAGATGACTGGATTAAGAAGTTGTGGTCCATATATACAATGGAATATTACTCAGCTATCAGAAAGAACGAGTTCTCAACATTTGCTACAACATGGACGGCACTGGAGGAGATAATGCTAAGTGAAATAAGTCAAGCAGAGAAAGACAACTATCATATGATTTCTCTCATCTATGGAACATAAGAACTAGGATGATCAGTAGGGGAAGAAAGGGATAAAGAAAGGGGGGGTAATCAGAAGGGGGAATGAAACATGAGAGACTATGGACTATGAGAAACAAACTGAGGACCTCAGAGGGGAGGGGGTGGGGGAATGGGATAGACCGGTGATGGGTAGTCAGGAGGGCACGTATTGCATGGTGCACTGGGTGTTATACACAACTAATGAATCATCGAGCCTTACATCGGAAACTGGGGATGTACTGTATGGTGAGTAACATAATATAATAAAAAAATCATTAAAAAATAAATAAATAAAAATAAAATACCTTATTTGTGTTTACAAAGTCAAAAAATAATATATTTTTTTAAATCTGAAAAATATTTGCTGATAACTCATTTTATGATAACACCTGACCTGAAATGATACAAGCTATTTATAATCCTTATTTATTCCACATTGAATGCATGTTAATTTGTTTTGCTGGAGAAATATTAACAGGTTCTAATATGAGATGCTTCTCCAGAACTTACCTGTTTGTTATAAAATTAATGTTATAACACTCATTTGTAAACTACTAAAGAGTCTGAATTCTGAAGTTGTCTGGCCCATGAGTACAGGATAAAGTATAAATGGACCACAATGGAAGCTTTGCAGCTGGTTGGAAGCAAAAGAGTCAGCAGTTAATAATGTCTATAAAGATCTTTCTCTCACAAAAAGATTCAGTGAATTATAGACCAAACCTTATGGAATACTAAATGAATCAAAAGCAGATGAGTTGGCACTAAGAAAACCGTGGAGTACTTTTGAAGTGGTGAATCTCATTAAAAGTGATACAATCCTCAATACATGGTCAGGGCATTTGGAGAAGAATGGGTCATGGAGAACTTTTTTGTAATTTTTCTTGCCCTAAGTGAGACAATTATATCAAGAAATGCCCATACTTATAAAGACCCCAATTTCTCTTTGGTTTCTATTTTTTAAATACTTAATGATAATTAAATTTTGCTCAAACTGCCCAAAGGGTTGAGATTTCTTTATGCATATTGTCCCCACTGAAACTGAGCTTGGGCATATGGGAAACGTTACCCCAAGTCTTATGCACAGGAATACCTGACAAGCAAAGGCAGATGACAGTGATCTGTACCATTTTATCCATTTTCACTGTTGGAGTCCTAAATTAAGATGCATAAGGATTATTTAAACTTTCTCCTAACTGGGCTTTTTGCCTCCAGTATGGCCTGTCTCCAAATAATTCTTTTAGTTACAGGCAGATTTGGTGAAGCAATGCTGTGGGTATTATGCTTTGACTTGATTGTATAATTTATCTTGTTTGTTTCTTGTGGTCTTTTTGCTCAATCCCCTTTTTTGCAATATCTTTACATGGGTCCCATGCTGATACATTTCTTTTTATTATACATTTTGGAACCTTTTATGCCCCACTCATTTAATGACAGGCAGTGAAGAAGAAAGGCCAAGGGAATGAATTGGGCCTAGAGATTATTGGATTCTGTTGCACTGTCTCTGAATCCTGTCACTAAGAGTCAGCTCCATGAGCTTGGCTCCTCTCTGAGCCAACAGGAAATTACTTCGGTAGAAATGATGCCTTATATGTCACAGGTCCTTTATGAGACCACTTGGCATTTATTTCTCTTTGGCAAAGTAAGATCCCCAACTGATTGCTATCTTCTCTTCTGACAACTTTCTTTTGCAAAAATGGAGTGCCTGCCTGTTTCTTTATGCAGCTGTACCTTCCATGCTACTCAGCAATATCAAGAGAGACCTGTGGAATGTTCTAGAAACTTTTCCATTCACTTAGAGCCTGTTGATCTTCACAATGGATTCTTAATAAGCATGTAAACTTTGGAGATCTGTGTTGTCAATGCCTCTGTGGCATGAATTTGTCTTCAACATCCTTACTTGAACAATTTTCACTACAGTTGGCAGAACTTTATCAATTATGGTTTACAATTGGGTAGTTTTACATAGTTTTTATAGATGGCATTTTCCACTTCTTATTCTTTTGGTTTTGATTTGATTGCAGAGAGAAGAGTCCTTAGCTACCTTTTACTTGAAGCCCAGAGTGACCTTTCTGAAACAAAACTCTGACTCCTTCGTTTACAATCCTTCAGTGACTCTACTGTCTTCAAGGCTTATCTAAAGTCCTTATGTTGGCCTTCAGTGGCCTTCATGATCTGACCCCTGCCAACTCTCCAGCATTACTGCTAAAATTTCTCCTTTCATATTCCAGGCTCAAAATATCATAAACACTCAAAATTTCCTTCAACTATCCCAATTCTGTTGACTTCTAGGCCTCTGTCATTCTTCTGGAATTTCCTTTAAAGTGAGACAGACAATTTTAAGTTGCTCGTGGGTAGAATGTTGAGATAATTATTCTAAATAATAATTTCTATTTATAATGGGATGCATGATAGAATGAAAGTTGCATTTTTATTCTCCAGGGATGTAGTTTTAAAAATTGGATTCATTTCCATTTCAAAAGGAAAAATATTATAAAAAGAAATAAGGTCCAGCTACTTGTTCCTTCTCTTGGTAATGTGTTACTAATAGTATGAACAGTGATACTTCGGAATAGCTGGTAAAAATTATTCCATCTTCATTTGATTTTGTATTAATTAGAGTACCAGCAACTAGTCAATAATCAATCTCCCAATTTTCGTAAGTTTATTTCTTTCTTATGTATTGGTCTATTGCTCGTGTTTCTGGCTGGGGCTCTTTACCATCATTTGGTGGTTCAGGGATGCAGGGTGCCTCCATTTCTAAGCCTTGAAATCTTTTAGTTCCTTAGAGTTTTCCACATCCAGATGGCAGATTAAGAAAGAGAGAGTGGAGACAGCACAAACTTTTGTTAAAAGCCCCTACCACAGTAGCATACACAACTTGGGATGCCTTCATAGGCAAGATCTAGTTACAGAGCCAAACCTACATGCAAGGAAAGAGTTGGGAAATTGATCTCATGACTGAAATTGATCTTCTCAGAGGCAACTCAGTAAATATTACAGAAGAGGAAACATGAGTGTAATCATTTCTGGCATAGTTATGTACTAGGTCATGTATTTCCTATAACTTCATTTCTCAACAGATTTTTCTTTGAAAATTTATGTCACCAAATTAACACTTTGCTTTATCCTTCAATGTCAAAAAGTTAGTTGAAAAGGAAAAAAAAAGTGTGATTATAGGGAACATTTTTTTTTTTTTTACTTTTAAATCTAACAAAACAGTGTGCCAATATTCCTTCTTTCAAGCCAGGGTTGGGGTAGTCATAGACTTCTCCAGTCTGCAGGTGTAAGCCCTAACTGGCTTAAGCCAATTGGCATGTCCCATATTCCAAGCAATTGCAGTTGGCCAAGAATGGTCATATGCAACATTTTAGATCAATGAGAGCCAGGCATGGACATTTTTTAAAAATTTTTATGGATAGTCAAAGCTTACATTTTTTCATTGATCTTGAGGATTAGAAGCAATATGGTGAGGAACTGATGTCAATTTTCCTGTCAGAAGGAGAGAATTAATCTAAAAGTAAAGCCGATATAGAGGAGGTGGAGCTGAGGGAAAGAGAAGGAAAGAGAAAGAGGGAGGGAGAGAGAAATTGGATCCTTTTGACATTTTGGGGGCATCCTAATGAATCACTCCTGAAGTCTACCACTAGGATTTTTTTTTTCTGAGAAAATAAATTCACTTTACTTTTGTTTATTTTTTATCTATCAGTTGAGATGGAATTGAGTAATACACATACTAAATAGATATTGTAGAGTTTCAAAGATCTGGTTTATATTCTGAAATCTAATTAGGAAATACAAATTACCAACAAAAACCCAAAGAAATGTGAATAAACTATTAACGTTCCAGATAAGATTGCTTACAGACTTTTATTCATTGATAAAGATCTTCCACCTGAATAAGATACTGGTTAAGTTGTGCAATATCTGATAAAAAAAAAATGGGTGGAAAGAAAATAACGAATCATGATCCATTTGAATTTGAAATGAATGAAGGGAGTATTTGATCATTGTTTTCTGGTGCCAGAAAAATAAAGCTGGGTAACATCTATAAATTTCTTACTTAATCCTAGTTTTGTCTAAACAAGGATTGCAGGCACACAATTAATTGGAACAAGATCAAATAAGGAATTGCACTGCAATTATGCAAGGTATCACAAGATATGAATTTCGGGAGTATGTCTGTATGCATTAAATATTTATGTTATATATTTCATAGAATCTAATGTATTTTATATGTGTGTATATACCTGTTTATATATATAAACAAGTGAGAGTCTTCTATATCAGTCAATAATATACATGTCAACATGCTACAGTCTTTGTTGATTCACATCTGGTGTAGAAAAAAGAGTTGATAGACAATATGAAAACACTACAAATATTAAATACATGACAAGTATTATACCATGGCTATGATTATGCAAGACAAAAATTAATGTCCACCAAAATTCAAGTAACAACATTTTAAATAGACTAAAGAAAAGGAAGTCATTTCTGTAAAACCATTGAAAACTAACATCCAAATTCTTTAAAAATGAAATTGTTTGCATTACATGCAAATACAAGCTTTCAAGATGCACTTAAAAGAAATTTGCCAAAAAGTATTATCTTGTAGACCCTGAGAATTGTAAATGTGAATATATAATCGCATAATTAACATTATAATGTCTTTATTTTTTTAAATCACTAAGCATTTATGCAAAACACTCAAAAAATGACATAAAATCACACAAAAGATATGGTGCTGCTGAACCACTGCAGAAATTAGAAAGAATCAAAACTTGAAAAAGGATCACTGATTAAGAGGTACATAAATATATTTAAACAAACTGTAAAGCTGAAGAAAACAGTGTTGAAACATCTCAGATTGCCTCCCTGTGATGTATATAATGTGTGAGACTTTTCAGTCATCTTTGGTTAGCACCGGCTTCTGAGTTTCTTTTACTTCAAACCTTTATGCTGTAACTAAGTCAATTTGGCAAGCAATTTTAGAGGTGGTTGCAACATATCCTGCTAAATTGTCTTGTTTTTCCCCCACAAAACACTTAAGTAGCACAAATACTTTGTCAGATCAATAGTGAAATACTCTCTAAATGAAAGACTAAAGACCATTAATCAAACCTAAATCAAAGTGAATGGCTTAACTTTGTTCCATTTGAAGATTAAATGTAAGCATTTAAATACACACACCATAAAAATATATGGTTTTCAATGTTTTCCATCCATTCGCTTTCTATATGACAGTAATAGTGTCAAATTTGAAGCTTTATTTTATTCAAGAACTGTCTTACAAGTTACTTTGCAAAATATTTTATATACTTTAATAGTGGAAAACAGCGTTAGAAGTAATTCTAGAAGAGGTGGAAATTGAAATCTAGAAACCTAAAGACAGTAAATCACAATTAAACTGAGGTGGTGTCTGTGGCTTTAGGAATTCCCCAGCTCATACACCCTCCACCTGCACGGGAACTGCATAATTCATGGTTTTGTTTTTGTTTTTCATGCTCTTAGGACCACCTCACTTAAAATTAGGCCCTCTTCAATAAAAGCCCAAGAAGGAAAACTCTGGCTCAGAAATGCACCATGTCTTTGTCTTGATTTGGGCCCTGTATTCCTCTCCTTTCTGTGCGGTTTAGGGCTATTTGGCACCTGCCCCCCTCCCCGGCTTTTCTTCCAGACCTTTTGGTTTTGTCATCCCTTTCTAACTACATTCTGTTTTTTCAGTTGAGAAAGGAATGAATGTCCCTTCATTGCCTAAGTTTTTCTCTAGCTCCGACTTTGTTAGTCATATTTTTCTCTGTATGGATCCATCTAGTTGGGGCTAATTCCCAGTCTGATCTGCCAGAGCTTGTTATATAATTCCTGGCCCCCTATTCCTTTTATTTAAAACTGACAGCCTAGAAAAAGCTCCCCAGAGTAAACGCTTCCCAACAGCATAGAGACATCTTCACTTTCTACTAAAGATTAAAGCATGTTTGCCATTTTTTATTTACTCAAATTGAAAGGTAGAACAACAAACAGATTTTTACTTAAAAATAAAATAAAATGATAATATCTACCATCATTTATTCAATAAAGACTTATTCCCAAAAAACTGTGTTACAAAATTTCCAAATAATATTGATAATTATTGTATAAAAGGTTATCAGCCTGAAACTAAGATCTAAGTTTTAATTGAAATAGATAGATAGATAGATAGATAGATGATAGATAGATAGATAGATAGATGATAGATAGATAGATAGATGATAGATAGATAGATAGATAGATAGATAGATAGATAGATTATGGTGGAGTTAAAGACAGAACATAAGACCTATGAGCAGTTTCTATCTAGTAAGCAGTGAAACTAAATTAAAACTGGGAAGAATTTTTCTTTAGTTAGGGTTGGGGCCAGCTTGAAATAGATCTTTTGGTAACAAAAATGTCAAACATGTACTCACATACTCATTGTTATTAAGGAAAAATTGAAGTAATTCTGAATGTGTGTTGTTGACTGAGGAGTCCAATGTGGTTTGATAAGGTACATAATTTTATATCTGCTTTAGCTGTCACAGGTAAGTCTTGGTCTACTTGGTAGAGATTTTTGCTTGTTTATTTTTGTCTGATGGATATACATAGAGTGCAATGTGCCCTACTGCAGGATCTTGACACGTGTGTGCTCTTATTTGAGCAGTTACTCCTCGGAAATGAGAAGCTGAGGTAGAAATTGCCAGAAAGGGCCATGAAAGATGCTTCTTCCTTCTTTCAAGAGGAAAGGTTGTGACGAGTTCAAACAAGTTTGCCACGATTGAACCTGGGTTGGAATTTGAATGCCCTACACATGGCACTTTTAAGGAAAGTGATGATGTTGGACTATGTATTTTGATGTTATTGTTGTATTGGGACAGTTAGGAGGACATGACTTATGGGTCAAGTTTTCTCGGAAGGAGACTGATGTTTCCAACAGAAGTATCCTGAGATGAGGCTTAACTTTGGATGGGAGGTGAGAAATGGGGAAGCCAACCACAGATTAAATGGAGAGAGAAAAAACTTCCCCTTTTAGGGATTTAAAGATAGTTGAACTCTTAGCGGGTAAGTATTCTTTTTTTTTTATAATTTTTATTTTTTTTATAATTTTTATTTTGTTATATTAGTCACCATACAGTACATCCCCAGTTTTTGAATGTTCCATGATTCATTATTTGCGTATAACACCCAGTGCACCACACAATATGTGCCCTCCTTAATACCTATCGCCGGCCTATCTCAATCCCCCACCCCCCTCCCCTCTGAAGCCCTCAGTTTGTTTCCCAGAGTCCACAGTCTCTCCCTTCTGTTTACCCCCCTTCATTCTTCCCTTCCATCTCTTACCGATCTCCCTGCTATTTCTTATGTTCCATAAATGAGTGAGACTATATGATAATTGTCTTTCTCTGCTTGACTTATTTCATTTAGCATAATCTCCTCCAGTCCCATCCATGTTGCTGCAAATGTTGTGTAATCATTCTTTCTGATGGCTGAGTAATATTCCATTGTATATATGGACCACATCTTCTTAATCCAGTCATCTGTAAGTATTCTTAAAAGGATTCACTTTGGTGGGCAATAGCTGATTCTCCAAAAACTGGAAATAACTTGTCCTAAATGATTCCAGATTTTTTTGCTCCAAAACTCAATTGTGAACAATGGCAACTAGTCCTTCCAGTTGCTTAAGCCAAAAACTTGAAGCCAACCTAGATCCCTTTCTTTTGCTCACATCACACATTTAATCTTCAGGAAGCCTTTCTGGCTTTTAATTTATCCAAAGTATAAACACTTCACAACATTTTCACTGGTACCACCTGGGCTTGATTGCATGAATTTTTACAATGGCTTGCTAAGTGCTTCCATCTTACTCACAAATAGTCTATTATATTCACATGTCAGTCAGTGCATTATTGCTAATTTTAACTATGCAGCGTCTACACTGTGGTGGCTTCCCATTTCTCTCAAAACAAAAATCATGCCCCTTATGATCTAAAAGGTCTAAAGTGCCCTATATTATCTTATTAACTGGCTCCACATTACCTCTCTAAACTTAAATTACATTTTTCTCCTTTTTATTCGTTCTGTTTTTACCACTTTTTGTAAATTTTTTTAAATGCCAGGTCAGAAATGATGTCTTCAAAAAGGTGGGCTGAGGAACATCTCCCTTGGAACTTGTTTTCCCATGGAGACGTAAAATAAAGAACTAGACATGACTAACATTACAGGAGCTTTAGGAATGATTAAAAGAACTACAGCAACCAAGAGAATGCCCAGTCAAAAACAACATTCAAATGGTAGGAAGTTTTGTTATTTTTAGTTGCCCTTGTTCCACCTCCTCTCTGGCATAGCATGACACAGTTTGGGGATAGCAGTGTGGGCTGGTCCCTAGTTCCTATCCATGAACAACAGGGAACAGAACAAGTAGAATTTGCAAATATATACCCTGTGCACAAGCCGCCTGAGTGATTTGTCTCCGTATCACTGAACTCAGAACTCACGTGGCCAAGACCTATGGTTAGCAGTGGGCATGGGTTGTGAAAGCCAAAATGGGACCTGCAGACACAGGCGAAAAGAAAAGAGATTACACTTCACCCAACAAAGGCAGAATACACAGTTTTCTCAAGTGAATACAAAATATTATCCAGGACAGACCACATTTTATGCCACACACACAAACAAATCTTAACAAATTTATAAGGATTCAAACCATACAAAGTATCTTTTCCAGTCACAATGGAATGAAACTTGAAGTCAATAGAAGCAAGGAAAGTGGGAAATCCTCCAACATGTGGCAATAAACCGAACACTTTTAATGTGTGGGTCAAAAAAGAAAAAATAAAGGAAATTTTAAAGTATCTTGAAAAAAATGAAAACACAACATATCAAAACTTACGGGATGCAATGAAGACAGTGCCAAGAGGGAAATTTGTAGCTGTAAGTATTTGCATTAAATAAAATATAAAGGAAAGGAGACTTAACCCAAATCAACAACCTGAATTTACACCTTGAGGAAATAGAAAAAGAAGTTAAAGCCAAAGCTAGTGAAGAAAGGAAATAATAAAAACTAGAATAGAGATAAATGAAATATAAAATAGATAAAATTCAATGAAATTAAGATGGTTTGTTGAAAATAACAACAAAATTGGTGAACCTTTAGCTAGACTGACACAAAAATAGAAGACTCAAGCAAATAACATCAGAAATGAAAGAGAGGACATTACTACCAATTTTACAGAAATTTCACTATGATAGCTATAGCCTTACAAAATGCATTTTTAAATATAATAAGATATTAAAGTCAAAATTACTCCTTGATTCATGGGCTTTGGAAATGATGTTGCATTAGCAGGCATAAAAACAACATCAATCTCATTGTACATCTCCATCAGAACTCTTGGGTGACCTGGTACATTGTCAATGAACAGTCATATTTTTTTCTGAGCAGTAGGCCTGGAAAGATCTATTCACCCTTATATTTACTGCAGTGTTATCCACAAGAGCCAAGATATTGAAGCAATAGAAGAATCCATCCATTTATGAATGAAAAAAGAATGGGATATTACTCAGCCATAAAAAAAGGATGCTATCTTGCCATTTGCAATAACATGAATGGACTTAGAAGGTATAATGCAAAGTGAAATAAGTCCATCAGAGAAAGACAAACACCTTATGATTTCACTCATATGTGGAATTTAAGGAAAACACACACACACACACACACACACACACACACACACACACACAAATGAACAAAGGAAAAAAGAGACAAACCAAAAAATCAGACTCTTAAATACAGAACACAAATGTGTGGCTGCCAGAGGGGAGGTGGGAAGGGGGAATGAGTGAAATAGGTGAAGGGGATTAAGAGTACACTAAGTGGATGAGCACTGAAAAATGTATAGAATTGTTGAATCATTATATTGCATACCTAAAACTAATATAACACTGTATGTTAATTATACTTCAATAAAATATAATAAAATAAAAACCCACTGAATTTCACACTTAAGAATTATTTAAATTGAAAATTTTACGTTATATGTATTTTGCTACAATAAAAAACAATGCTTTAAATGTAAAAAACAAAAAGGGTGTCTGGCTGGCTCATTCAATAAAACATGTGATTCTCAATCCTGGGGTCATGAGCTCAAGCCCCATGTTGGGTAAAGAGATTACTTAAAAAATATTTAAAAATGTAAAAAAAAAGAATATCCAGCATGATTTCAACTCAGTCTTTGCACTGCCTGTTTCTTCCGCATGGAACATTTTGTCCCAAATTATCTATAGAATTAATTTTCTTAGCCCTTCCAATCTACACTCAAATGTCATTTTTAAATGAATCTATCCTTGAGCATCCCATATGAAATTACCCTACCCAGAAATTCCCAAACTGCCTGAACTCAATCTACTTTTTAATAATACTTATCACATCATACTTAACTATTTATTTATTATTTCTACCATTTTTATCTGTTTTCCCAGCAGACAGTAGGCTTCGTGAGTGCAGAGGTTTAAATCTGTTTGCTTCCACATGTATCTTCAGGATCCATGACAGTGCCTGGCCCAAAATAGATGCTCCATAAACCTTAATCCTGAAAGGTGAAAGGAGATCACCGTACAACTAAGTACATGTATGATGTCATGCCTGGGCCCATGAATACTGGGACATACCAATGCTAACTATAAGCTATTGTGTAAGTTTTACTTTTCATTATCACCGAGTCATATCAAAGGTCCGCCATGATCTCAAATGATATTTTTGGGAAAGAGACAAGCAATATCCATCTAAGCTTGGAAATACTATAAGGGAGAAAATACCCTAGGAAAAATTCAGTATAGAACTCGAAGATACAGTCACAACAAAGCAAACTGGGAATGCCAAGAGGAAAGAGATCAGTCCTGAGCCAGATGAATGGTCAAGGTGTGAAGAATAACTAGATTTTACTTATGGTTATCCCCAGGGTGTACCCAGAAACATCTGGTGTTGTAGAACCTAGTGGAAAACTGGTTTCCAGCAGTCAAGAAAGATGGGATCCCAAAGCCACTGTGTTTTATAATATTACCAAAAGTATTACTTCATTACCTGGTGAAGGATAGAATAGTCCAGTAGGGCACCTGGGTGGCTTTGTTGGTTATGGGTCTGCCTTCCGCTCAGGTATTGATCCCAAGGTCCTGGAATCGAATCCCATGTCAGACTTTCTGCTCAGCCGGAAGCCTGCTTCTGCCTGCCACTCTGTCTGCTTATGTTTGTGCTCACTCTTTCTCTCTCTGTGTCAAATACATAAAATCTTTAAAATAAATAAATAAATTTGGCACTTCATTAAAAAAAGAATAATCCACTAATCTCATAATGATGCTACCCTAAAATAGATGTTAATATATTTTAATTTTATAAATGGGAAACCTAAAGCCCAGAAATATCCTACAACTTTTTAAATTATGTTGTATTCCCATCTATCTGATGTCAACATAAAACATTCCCAGGACCAAGAAAGTACTTTTTCTTTTTTAATTTTTCAAGAAAACATACAATTTAGTTCTAAAATTTAATTTTACTTTCAAGGTAGCTAAGAATTAAAGAGGAAATTATGACATGAATCAGAACATTTTTGATGAACCAGTTTATATACTCTTCCATACTGTTAGTGTAAATCTGGAAACAAAACAGCCAAGAAGATAGAATAATATATAAAAAGATACAAAAAAGATATAGAAAACAAGTAACACAATTCATAAGTTATATTTTTCAAAATATATAATATTTTAATGAACATCTTTTGAATATAGTCATGTATTTTTCTAAAGCATTTTCCCTTTGAAATTGCAATAAACTGTTAGAGATAACATCACCAAATATCTATTTCATCTGCAGAACACAATGCATCTGGGTATAACTTAATGGTTTACATATTAATTTTCTCATCTCAGTCTGATGAGCAGAAAAATGCCTTAATATAAATGCAGTTAAGTTTGTCATTTTATATCTATTCAACATAGTTCCCCAAATTTATTATGGGCATCATCAAATTGTTCTTAGCAATTTCAAAGCATTTGGGGAAGAAAAATATGTCAAGTTGAAAAAGAAGTAGAACTTTCCTCAACATAATTAATGTCCATTTTTATTTTTATTGTCTGATCAATTATTTTAAAAGGTTACAATATAATGCAATAAAATTTTGATTGATACACATAACCAATATCTTAGCACTTCAGGAGGTAAAACAAATTTCAATAAAAACAATCATAATAAATTCTACCAGAAAAGAGAAAATAACTAGTTCAACTGATATTTCTCACTGGGCTTAAAAAGGTATGAAATTAAGGGCAGAGGGAAAAGCATTACAATCTACGGCTACAGGATGCCCCCAAATGTGATTGATTTACTCTGTTTCAGGACAAAATTTCAAGCCGATTACTTCACCTTGTGTTACACAAAGTGATTATTTTATTTGAAGGTTTCTTGTGATTGTCTGATTGTATATAAATGTACCTCTTCTGGCTAAAGACTCACCCTCGGCTCAGGTATAAGAACTGTCAGCAAATCTTAACTCAATCCTAATTCAGGTGCTTGTTATTACTTCTGCTCTTATAAATACAATTTTGCTAACTTAATCTGAGCTCTTGGGCATTCCTACATATACTAATTTTTTTATTATTATTATATTACGTTAGTCACCATACAGTACATCCCTGGTCTCTGATGTAAAGTCCGATGATTCATTAGTTACGTATAACACCCAGTGCACCATGCAATATGTGCCCTCCTTACTACCCATCACCGGCCTATCCCATTCCCCCACCCCCTCCCCTCTGAAGCCCTCAGTTTGTTTCTCAGAGTCCATAGTCTCTACATATACTAATTTTTAAAAATCCTGTTATGTTTTAAACAGGTGTGTGGAATCCATGTATAATTGTACACATGTATACATAAATACTTGAAGTATCTCTGACAGTCCACCAGACCTGATTCAATAACAAAAGGCTCCCTGTTTTACAAATTTTTAAAAGAACAAAAAGATGTACCATTAATTACAAAACATAATAAATACATACTTTTCTGAACACGTTAGGCCATTTGCTAGGCCCTGGAGAAAAAGCACTATCTGTGATGTCAAGTGGCAAGAATCAGAAATGTCAGGTAAAATGTCCTATGGGAGGTGGTCTTGTGTATTAAGAGGATGGTAGGAGTTCACTGGGGCAAAGTTTAGGGCTAGAACATAGTGGGTATGATTCCTAGTAAATTCAATGAAAAATGAAAATTACATAGCATACACAAGGGAACTGATAATGTGGTTATGAATTGCTGGCCAAAAAAATGTAAGGCAGGAGAAAGACAAGAAAGGAGATGTAGAAAGGAACGAGAGAATTGGAAGTATGAAGGGAGCTTGAGTTACATCCTGTGGGTGATGCAGAGCTATTGAAAGGTTTTAACCAGGGAAGTTACATCATTGGACTTATAGAATTCTTTATAGAATTAATTTTGTTAGGTGAAGCGAAACAACAACTAAGGACCAAGGATTCTTAAAATAACCTTTATGAAATATTAGGGACATGTTTTTTTTGGGGGGGGGTGGGCATATTTTATGCTTTAACTTTATGATTCTTAGGATTTTTTTTTCTTTTAAGCAACTATTCCTGTTATTATGTGACTATAATTGATAGCTATCATCAGCCAAATCATCATGGAATCAGATAAAGCTCTATGGAGTACCTAAAATCTCAACTATACCTTAAAATCTGCACAGGATAAAATCCGCACAAGCTCACAGAAGGACTACCATGAGGTTTAACAGAGTGTATATTCATCAACCATTTATCCATCGAATCTTTCATAGATCCATCCATCCATCCATCCATCCATCCATCCATTCATGTATCTGTCATTTATCTACTGCTCAATTCATTTAAATTCATTCATTCCTTTCTCCTCATCTTCTTGCCCTGTACATGTTTTCCCTTCCCAGTGTGTTCTGAGCATCTTCATTTTGAGTTACAAGTCATTTCAGGCTCATCTAATACATTTCTTGCTCCAGACCTGGAATTGGCCATTTATCTAAGAGCTCTTGGTTCCTTTAGGTACAATATTATATTATCTGGGTGCAAGAGATGCTCTTTGTTACTGACTTGGTCATTTTTTTATAGGACTTGTCAGTGCACAAAGCTAATATAATATTATATACACTATTATATATATATATATATATATTCAAAGAGAAAATACATCATGAATACAGTGATATTTAAAATGTTAATGTTGATTAAAATATATACATATACATGTAGCATGACTCCATTTATATAAAACCGAAGAACATGCAAAACTAAGTCGTTCATTTGTGGATATATAAGTTGGTAAAATAAGGCAAGTAAGTGATTTCCTTTCCAGGCAAGACATGGTTACCTTCAGAAGAGGAGAGGTTGTGACCAGAAGGGTGTTCAGAAGCTTCTGGGAACGCTGACAATGCCTTTCCCTTGATGGAGGTAGTTATATAAAGTGTCTGTTAACTTTAGAGTAATTTGCTAGGTTATACATATGTTCATACAATTTACTGTATGTGTTAAAATTCACAGTATAAAGTTAATTTTAAAAAAGTTGCTGTGGCCTGCTCTTCTCAACTTTTCTTAAGCATCACTGATTTTACTCTCCCAACTTTCTTTCCCAACTATTTCAGTGCTATTTTTGGATATTCCATGCTTTAAAAATTCCATGCACAGCATTTGGAGCTTTTTGGAGAATAACACCAAAGACTTCTAATAAATATGCTTTGGCTTGTTAGATTAGCTTTACTAGGACTTCTTTTTTCTTTTTCTGCCTCACACTATTTGTCCACACATGGGTAATAAATAATTACATTTTTTCTCATTAACTGAATTATCAAAGTCCACCATCCTGGCCCGTATATCTTTAATTTGTACTTAATGTATTTTAAACCAAAAACATTTGCTGAGCATTTTGTAGTTGCCCAGAGCTGTGCCACACACCTAGCAAGCAGCATCCCCCCAACCTTGAAAACATATGCATTATGTTGATGAAATATATTGTTGGAAAATTAAATTATTGGGAATTGTTTTTGCACTCAAAATCTATAGTCAGGTAAAAAAAACCACAAATGCTATTTTTATTTATTCAGATTTAAAATTATAAGAAATAAATCTGGTTCCTGATATAGTGGTATTTATAATAGGTGCATGGTCTTACAAAGGAAAGGTAAATATTATTTTTTATTCACATTAATAGGCTCAAGCAGCAGCACAGTTTTATATTTTTGTGGTTTAGGTTTTTTGTTTTGTTTTGTTTTGTTTTGTTTTGTTTTGTTCTTATTGTTTAGAAATAACTGGTAATTGGTGGAGCTGGGATTTGAACCCTGGTCATAGTTCTCTTACTTTATTCCAAGATTTCATTCCAACTTCCTCTATCAAACATACGTGATGCATCAGCCTGACTAATTACCACAAGCATGATCCAATCATATGATTTGATGCTTTCATTGCATCTACTTTGTGTCTCTGAACCTTCTAAGTCCCAGAACACTGGACAAATTGGGTTCTCATGTGGATGGATACAGCCAACATACTGACTGAACCTGAAAATATCACTTACTTATAAAACTTGGCAGCTTTTATAGAAGACTCTGTTGCCATTAAAAAGGGGATAAAAGCTAAAATTCAATGGATTTTGAGGCATACTGAGTAGTAGAAAGAATCTTGGTTTGGAAGCTGGAAAACATGGATTTGTATCTAGTCTCTTGCTTATATGAGGTAGTAGGTAGGCAGACAAACTGACAGCTCCCTATTGTTTTAGAGCTCCAAATCCCACTGCACTCTTGATCTAGCCTAGCTTTCCAGGGCCAACACCTCAGTGCTCTCTTTCTCCCTTCCTTTTTGTCCAACACACACACACACACACACACACACACACACACACACACACACACACACATACACACACATATCCTAGTCATTCTGAGTTTTGCACTGAGCATACCATGAACCTTTTAGCCTCACTGCTAACATATGGGCAGTTCCCAGGAACTGATTTCTTCCTGAGTCAGCAAAACAGTGTTCTATTGTCTTTGTCAGGGTTACACACACATGAAATAAACTGACCTAAATAAAAATGGGAACATATTATGCAAGGGCCCTCAAAGGAACAAAACACAGCTGAACCTCTTGACAACATCAGATACTGAGGTAGGATCTAATCCCTGAGGTAATGCTGGGGTGGAAAAATCTAAACTGTAATTTGTTGGAGGCTTAGTGTGGGTGAATCTGGGAGTTAAAATTTCCAAAGGGGAGTTTACCTCCTAGAGCTCTACAGGGTTCTCACACTGAAGATCAGAGGAAAATCTTCTCATGCTTCTTGTAGGGAAAAGAGAAAAGTGGCCATTTTGAAATATGCTGGAGTATTCTGTCCTTTTAAACCAGGTCTGCCCTTAAAGGAAACTTTAACCAGTGCCTAACCTATTGGGGTTTTGTCAGATCCTAACTAAACTAGGGGAAGGGAAATACCCAACTCCAGCCCATTCTAGCTTTCTACTCTAGAAAACTACTCTAGCTCCCTACGGTCATCCTGTTCCATCAAAGTGGGGAGGAAAAAACAGAGAATCACTTGTAAGTTTCACAGATGAGAGGCAGAGGCTCATTAAGAGGCTGCGGGCTAATCATAGGACTATAGAACACTTCGCCTCTCCACACACCTCACCGCATAGCGAAAGACACCTACTTATCAGAGTTACTTTGACCCACAACATTGGGTCAGGCTTTAAACAAGACATTACAAAGCATACTAAAAGAAAAAATACACAGTTTGACAAGACAGGGCAAGCATCAGAACCAGACTCAGATATGGCAGGGATTTTGGTATTATCAGACAAGGAACTTTAAAAAGCTATGATTAATAGACTAAGAGCTCTAACATAAAAAGTAGGTAAAATGCACAAACATGGATAGTGAAAACAGAAAGACTGAAATTTTAAGAAAGAACTAAAAAAAAGTGCTAGAGATCAAAAACACTGTGATGTAAATGAAGAATGCCTTAGATGAGATCATTAGTACACTGGACATGGATGAGCCAAGGATCTCTAAACTTGAGAATATATACATAGAAACTTCCAGAACTAAAAAGCAAAGAGAAAAATACTAAAAAAGAAAAAGAAAAGGAAGGAAAAAAGATGAGAGCATCCCAGAAATGAGGGACAACTATCCAAGATGCATGTAATGGGAAAACCAGAAGAACAAGGAGAAAGGGGAGGAGGAAGGGGAGGAGGAGGAAGAAGGGAGGAAAGATGAGGAGGAGGAGAAATAGAAGAAATATTTGAAACAATAATTACAGAGAATTTCCCCCAATTCAATGTCAGAAAACAAACCAGAGATCCAGAAGCCCAGTGACCATCGAACAAAACAAATACCCACCCAAAATGAAA
Organism: Ursus arctos; assembly: GCF_023065955.2. Taxonomy (NCBI): domain Eukaryota; kingdom Metazoa; phylum Chordata; class Mammalia; order Carnivora; family Ursidae; genus Ursus; species Ursus arctos. Next base: position 8,214,086 of record NW_026622763.1, on the reverse strand, counting down.
CCAAACCAAACAAACAACAGAAAACTTTACCAAGGTGTGTCATATCCAAGAAAAAAAAATTCTGAAAGAAACCATTGATAAAAGACAACTTTACCTACACAGGAGTATAGATAAGAGTTACGTCTGACTTCTTAGAAACCATACAAGCAAGGAGAGACTGGAGATAAATTGTTGAAAGAAAAATTCACCAACCTAGAATTCTGTACACTGCAAAATTATCCTTCAAAAGTAAATGAGGGGACACCTGGCTGGCTCAGTCAGTAGAGCATGCGACTCTTGATCTCAGGTTTGTGAGTTCAAGCCCTACTTTGGGTGTACAGCTTACTTAAAAAAAAAAAGTAAATGAGAAATATAAGAATTTCTCAAACAAACATTGAAAGAATTTGTTGCACATAAATCCACCTTTCATAAAATGTTAAAAAGAAATTCTTCAGCAAGAAGGAAATTAATATGTCAGAAATTCACAACTATGTAAAGAAAGGAAGAATATTAAAGGAAAAATGTGCTTTTTTTTATTAAGATTTTATTTATTTGACAGAGAGAGAGAAAGAGAGAGACCATGAGCAGGGGGAGTGGGAGAGGGAGAAGCAGACTCTCCACCGAGTAGGGGGCCTGATTTGGGGCACAATCCCAGGACCTTGGGACCATGACCTGAGCCGAAGACAGATGCTTAACCAACTGAGCCACCCAGGTGCCCCTGCTTTCCTTTTTTTAATTGATCTAACAGAAAACAATTTGTTTAAAACATTTATATCCCTATATGTATGTTAATGTTTGTTTATATGGCTTATATAAATATATATATGTATGTATATTTATTTACATAAGTATAAATCAAATGAATGATGGCAGTGATACAAGGGATAGAAGAGAGGAATTGGAATAGTTTATTACTATAAAGTCCTTGCATTATCCATGAAGTGGTACAGTGTTTTCTGAAAGTGGATGAATAGGCAAAGCCCAGAGGATTTTTAGGGCACTAAAATTATTCTATATGATGCTATAATGTGGATACATACCATTACATACTTGCCAAAACCCATAGAATGTATAACAGCAAGAGTAAACCCTAATGTAAAGTATGGAATTTCAGTGATAATGATGTGCCAAAGTAGGTGCATCAATTATAACAAGTGTACTGCTCTGATGGTGAGGGAAGCTTTGTATGTATGGGGGCATGAGACATATGGGAACTCTGCTCAATTTTGCTGCTTTTGTGCTAAAACTACCCTAAAAAAATAAAGTCTATATAAAAAGGAAAAGATTAAGGAAGAACAACCATGGGGCTTTTCACTTTGGATGAGATGTCAGGCCAGGTGCCTGCCACTGCTACTGAAGCTCTGGCTGAGATCTAATCTGATCTTTTCTGATCCAATCATTGGAGCTGTAATCAATGATGATATTTGAAGATTGTTTAGTTGTTCCTTTTAGTTGTAAGAATAATAAGAGTAAAGATTAATTTTTCAGGTTAAGACTAGATGTCTGGGGTGGCCTGACTTAAGTCCCACAGCTGATAGGCAGGTTCCTTAGAGCAAATGACCATTGACTCATTCTTTCATTCCTTCAAGCAAATGTACTTGGTGCCTATGTATCAGACTCTGCTTTGGCAGGAAACAAGACACATGGGTTATTACTGCCTTCTAGGGCTAAGCTGCTCAACTTTAGACATATCCCTTTCTCTTTCTGGGTGCTGACACAGGACCTACACTGCTTAGATTCAAATTATAGCTTTGCTTCTGTCTGTTATGTGATTTTGTGAAAGTTAATTTGCTCTCCCTGAGCCTCAGTTGCCTCATCTATTAAATGGAAATAATATAACCCATTTCCTTGGGTTGCGTTGAGGATAAAATTAAGATAACCATTGACACATAGTTTCAAACTAGGGTAGTCATGACTGATTGATTGATCTTGCTGACTCTCTGAACTGAGAAAGGGCCAGCCAGCCCAGGGGCCACTGATAGGTGTTAAATAGGGCATGACTCACAGTGCTTTGCAGAGGTGGAGGGAATATGCGGTTAGTATTTGTAAGTCCTGAATCTGGTAGTAGGGTTTCCTTCAGTCTTGGATGACACACTGTAAAGTTCTTCCACAGAAAAATCTGTTGCCCAAAGGCCAGCAAGGAGCCAACATGCCCAGAGTGGTTCCCAGTGGCAGGTACAACCACGCCCAGGTATGAAGCCTACATGAGGCCAGTAGCACCTCAGTCTCCACCAAGGATGCATGGAGACAGAGCTGCAATACAGGACTGCACCAGCCCACTTTCACTGAGGAGGCACTGCTGGAACAGTCACAGTGCTGCTGACAGGGTTGGCGCTTCAAACCATGGAGCCTACAGCCTGGCTGTGAACTTGAACCCTAAGAAGCAATGGGAGTATTTAGAGAAATTCTCCATGTTGCCTCTTACAGTAGCCATTGTTGTGGAGAGTAGTCATGAGAACAGTAAATAGCTTGTGAAAACATGAGCACATTGGTAGCTTTGCCAGGGACTTAGTGGCCCAGTGGGAAAAGTTGGCTTCTACATAATAGAACTTTGAAACTGATGAAAAGGACTGGAAAAAGAGCAATTATTGAAAGTGCCCAGGGAAGAGCTTCAGAAGGAGGAGAAAATGGAGAAGGACTACCAAGAAAATTGGAAAGCCTCCAGAAGCTGATCCGCATCCTTGACCACAGACAAGGGAAAAAACAAAATTTAGAAAACTCAGAGCTGGGGAGACCTCACAAAGTATCTCATAATTGTGAAAGGAGAGATGAGAGAAAGAGGTACCTCAGAGTTTCACCAGCTTCTTCTTATTATTATTATTATTTTCTTTCTTTCTTTCTTTCTTTCTTTCTTTCTTTCTTTCTTTCTTTCTTTCTTTCTTTCTTTCTCTTTCTTTCTTCTTTCTTCTCATTCTATTCTCATTCTTATTCTTTCTTATTCTTATTCTTATTTTTTTTTCCTCAGACCAGGAATCTTCTGATGACTGCCATGTTCAGACATGTCTATCATCTGCCTGTCCTCATCAGATATCTGTGGACCATTACAGATCTCCAGTGGAGGACCACCAGCCTACTCTTCCACACCAAAAGCCTGGCCACATAATGGCTCCCAAGACAGAATGGGGCTCTGTCAATAATGGCACCTGGTGAGCCCCAAAGGAAAGGGGCTGTGAGCCAAAACAAGGAGCACAAATGTGCCCACAAGGAAAAACTTTTGGAGGATACCAAGGATGACGAGAATTCCCCTGCTTTTATCATCAAGAAATCACACAAGGTGGTCTCCAAAGAGGAAAGCCAAAGGCAACTCTCAGGGATAGAACTAAGGAGAAAGCACTCCCTAGCAGTGTAAAGAAAGGGAGGGAAAGAAACGGCAGCAGCATCAAGAAGTTTTTACTCCCCATGGAGATTGCTTTAGACAATCATCTTAAAAAGGCAAATTACAATATCAGAGAAAACCAAACCAAATAAGCAAAATCCAGAGTAAAAACACAAGAAAGGGGCCCAGGGAAAAGAGGTTTCTAATAACCTAAAGACTTAAGAAGGGAAACTAGAAACTTCTAATTTGGATAAAAAGTCAGTGGGCTTCCTCCCTGAAATTGAAGAGGAAAATATGGATGATGAATTCAAGAAGCCCATCATGTCTTTGGAGTCATACTTTAGCTATGACCAGTGCTGGAAGAAAAAACCAATTTCATTTTTGTGAAAACTTTAATCACTGCACTTGGAGAAAAAATGGACTTACAAAGGCAAAAAAAAAAAAAAATCTAAAACCACTAGTTAAAAAAACATGGACCCCATTCAGAAATTATCTAGAGTGAAGGAAAACAAGTCAAAGAAGCCAAGTGGAGCTGATTCTGCCAAGCTTGGAAAGGTCCCTGCTGATGAATTATCAGTGTTATCAGACCTCCAGGTTAGAGGTCCATTACCATCCACTTCCTGCCCTTTAATTGATGTTCTTCCAACAAAGCACAAAGCACTCTCTTCAGGAAAAAGAAGTTGACTTACTGAACTCAGAATGAATTCTAAGATGCAGGTATATTCTAGTTCTAAGAGTGCCTATCTCCCCCAAAACAAATAAGAGCAGACAATAGAAATAAAGTTGAATTAGACAGATAAGTAAGGAAAACTATTTCCTTGTATATCTGTTTTAGTAGAATGAGATTCATACCAGTTAGAAATAGTTGCTGGTGACTTTCTTGCATTTTCCCTTGACAGCCAGATCGTCAACATTTATGGAATCCCTGTTTTTAATGAGCATGGTATTAGTAACTGCAAAATGAAATGCCACGTTTCCTTTAATCCTGGAAATCTTCAAGAAGGCAGTTTACATGCTAATGAAAAAACTTAGAAGTGTGATTCTTCAGTCATAACTTTTCAAGATATTTTGGGAAAAGTACTTCTTGGGTCCAAATTTACTTTTAATTAGCAATTTTTAACACCATTGCTTTAAATGACATTTCCTACACACCATTTGTAGGTTCAGCAGCACATACATACAAAACAATCAATAAGTGTTCTTGAATTATTTTTTTCCATTTAAGGAATCATAGGTACACTTTAGCTTAGTTTTCAGTAAAGAACAAAGGTTTTAAAATTACTAAAGTTTCAAAACATTTATTTAAATAAAAAGTCAAAGACCTTTGGTCAAACCAGGCTAGAATAAAATATTAAGAATGCCCATTCTCATAGCTGATAAACCACCTGTGTTTGAAAACAGTCTGAAAATAATATCTATTTTAATAAGCCTTGAAAATAGTAGGCATAAAAATGGCTATTGAATAAAAAAATGAACAGATATTAATAAAAATGAGTTAATATTAAGAAACATATTTGAAAATTGAAGTGTTGCAGAGATTTAATAAATGGACTTTCCTCAGAATCATAGTTAGGCAAATGATTTCTCACTTGCAAGTGCCAACACATATATTGTCCTCCTCCAGACTAACACTTAAATATACATCACAATAAAAACTGGAAGGAACTTAGAATGGAAGAAATTACATGAAAAGTAATATATGGAGAGTGTTTAGAATAATGTGTGGCAGGTAATAAGTGTTTTATGCTCTAATTATTATTATTATTACTGCTACTAATTCTATTAATAATACTATAACTTCAGATAAAATAGAAATGTGAAATAACAATTTAAAGTTAAAACTGTCAAAGTTTAATTGGAGTACTTATTTCAATATAAGATGATTGGGTGCCTGGCTGGCTCAGTCAATAAAGCATGCAACTCTTCATCTCAAGGTCATGAGTTCAAACCCCACATTGGCTATAGAAATTATTTAAAACAAATAAATAAAAACAACAGTATAACATGATTATCTTTCTGGAAAAATTTATACAAATACTCTAAGAACTAATAAGCAAGTATAGCAAGATCCCTAGATACAAGTTTAGTATACAAAATTCAATTACTTTCCTATAAACCAGAAATGAATATTTTGAATTGGAATTCAAAAAATAATAATTTTTAAATTAAAATAATTTTTAAATTTTTTAAATAGAAGTTCATGGATAAATATTATAAAAAATATATGGAATCTGCATGCTGAACACTACAAACACTAATGGAAGATCACAGATTAGAAAAAGAGAAAGATTTTGTTCCCACTGATGTGAAGATTCAAAACTATTAAATATCAATTCCTCTCAACTTAATCTATAGATTCAGTGCTATCTCAAGGAGGGTAAAAATAACTCTACTCATCTCAAAGAGGACAAAATTAACTCTCCTCATTGCTCATGAATGTTTAAAATGCTACAGTCACTAGGGAAGAAACTTCAAAAGTTTCTGTACCACTGTGGAAGAAAGATTAAGAGTATTTGGAAGAAAGGAAGAAAGATGAATAGTATTGCCATAAGAATCAGCAATCATGCTCCTAGGTATATACCCGAATGATTTGAAAACATGTGTTTACATAAAAACCTGCATGCAAATTTTTATAACAACATTATTCATAATAGCCAGAAAATGAAAGCAATTGAAGAGGTCATTCAACAGTTGAATAGAAAACCAAACTGGTATATCTGTACAAGGGAATACTATTCAGTGATAAAAAGGAGTATCTCATTAAACCATGCAAATATGTGGATGATTTTTAAATGCATATTGCTAAATATCAGTGTAGAAGATGTAATCTTCTATGTCAACAGCATGAAACCAGGCTTATACCATCTGCTATTTAGAATTCTTGACCCATTATTTGGGAAATTCTGAAGAATCAAGTTTGAAGTCTACATAATGTATGATTCCATTTATATGGTGTTCTGTAACTGCCAAAATTAAAAGAGATTATTACACATATCAACATTTAACACACTTTTGGTTTAAATAGGGGAAGCACAGAGAAATTTTTAAGATGTTAAAATTATTATTTTATTTATTTATCTATTTATTTATTTATTTATTTATTTTAGAGAGAGAGCAAAGGGAAAGGGAGAGGGAAGGGGATAGAATCTCAAGCAGACTCTGTGCTGAGCATGGAAAGCCTGAAGCAGAGTTCCATCCTCCCACCACCTAGAGATCATAACCTGAGCTGAAACCACAGAGTTGGACGCTTAACCCACTTAGCCACACATGCTCCTCAAAATAGAGATTTAAAGAGGATTTGATATATTTTTATCTCATGCTCATCTAACACTGGGTTAGGTTTTGCATTTTCCATGAAAATAGAGTGAATAATAATGGAAATTAAGGGCTGTTTATTCTGCGTTATTATTCTGCTAAAGGAAAATACTGGATAGTGTGGCTTGTAATATAGATAATTCAAAGGTGACTGTTTTCTGTGGAAACAGTCGCATTTATTCCTACCTTCCAATTTCTAAAGCATCAACATTGGACAAGTAGTATTTTAGAGAGTGTGCTATTCATCCCTTCCAAGATGGAGCCTTTGTTTTCAAATAATTATTGAATCTTCCTGCTTCTTATAAGTTGGATTTCACAAAGGACAGTATAGTCACATAGCCAGCTTTTAAACAATTCTGCAAAGGTAATCTTTAAAAATTGTCTGGTTTTGTGAGGGTGTTAACATTTCATCAACTGTAGATTTCTCAAAAATACTTTTAACATTAATCTTTAAAGAAATGATTTGTCAGCCATTTTATGGAATATCACAAAATAAGCAGAGATGTCAGGAGTTTTAAATACAAGTGAGTAGGTGCCAGTTTTTGGGTTGTAAAGTCTAATCGCCAATCTGTAAACTTGACCACTGTTGACATATTGTGCTCCAAAAAATAAAATTTAAGTACTTTTTCTGTTTGCTTTCTTTGACCTACAGAGAAACTTCAAGGCTTATTTTGTAAATACATATTTCTATTTCTTTTTCCAAGTGAATGTTTGAGTTAATAGACTGAAGATCTCTTGAAGCATTCTCCCATCAGTCAGTTGTGTAAACTATTGCTCTTTCAAGCACTGTTAAGCCAACACTCTCTCTCTTTTTTTTTTTTTTTAAAGATTTTATTTATTTGACAGGGATAGAGACAGCCAGCGAGAGAGGGAACACAAGCAGGGAGAGTGGGAGAGGAAGAAGCAGGCTCATAGCAGAAGAGCCTGATGTGGGGCTCGATCCCAGATCACCGGGATCACGCCCTGAGCCGAAGGCAGACGCTTAACCGCTGTGTCACCCAGGCGCCCCTCTCTCTTTTTTTTTATTTTAGTGTTTTTTTTTTATTATATTATGTTAGTCACCATACAGTACATCCCTGGTTTCTGATTTAAATTTCAATGGTTCATTAGTTGCGTATAACACCCAGTGCAGCAGGCAATATGTGCCCTCCTTACTACCCATCACCAGTCTATCCCATTCCCCCACCCCCTCCCCTCTGAAGCCCTCAGTTTGTTTCTCAGAGTTAAGATGGTAAAATTATTATTTGTGATACCTAGATGCAAAAATTTTCAACAAACTGTTAACAAACCAAATTCAACAATACATTAAGAAAGATCATATACCATGATCAAGATTTATTCCAGGATGCAAGGATGGTTCAATATCTGCAAATCAACCAATGTGATACACCACATTAACAAAATAAAGCTCAAAAACCATATGATCTTCTAAATAGATACAGAAAAAGCATTTGAAAAAAACTGAACATAAACTTATGGTAAAAACTCTCAACAAAGTGATTATAGAAAAAATTTATTTCAACATGATAAAGGCCATATATGACAGCTAACACAATACTTAATGGTGAAAAGATAGTACTTTTCCTTTGAGATCAGAAATAAGACAAGATTTCTCTCTCACCATTTTTATTCAACATAGTATTGGAAGGTCTAGCCAGAGCAATTAGTCAGAATAAATAAATAAATAAAAAGCATACAAATTGGAAAGGAAGAAGTAAAACTATTGGCAGACCACATGAGTTTATTTATAAAAAACCCAGAAGACCTCACTCCAAATGTTAGAACTAGTAAACAAACTAATTCAGTAAAGTTGCAGGGTATAAAATCAATACACAAAACTCAGTTGCATTCTTATACACTGATATGAACTATCAGAAAGAGAAATTGAAAAAAACAACCACATTTACAATTGCATAAAAAAACCAAAAAATTAAAAACAAAAAAACCTAGGAATGAATTTAACAAGGTAGATTAAAGATCTGTACACTGAAAACTATGACATTGATAAAAGAAACTGAGGACGACACACACAAATGGAAGAATAGTTTGTGCTCGTGGAGTAGAAGAATTAATATTGTTAAAATGTCCATACTACCCAAAGCAATCTGCAGATCAATGCAATCCCTATCAAATTTCCAGTGGAATCTTTCACACAAATAGAACAAATAATCCTAAAATTTGTGTGGAATCACAGAAGACCCCAAATAGCAAAAGCAATCCTAAGAAAGAAGAATAAACTTGGATGCATGATGATTCCAGATTTCAAACTATATTCACCACTAATTCCAAACATTTCATCCTTCCAAACATAAACTCTGTATATGTTTTTCCCATTTCATCAGCTCCAGGTAACCTCTAAACTCTATGAATTTCTGTATTCCACATATTTTATTTAAATGAAATCACAATATATATTCTTTTGTGAATGACTTATTTTATTTAGCGTAATGTTTTTAAGGTTTATTTATGTGATAACATGTATCAGAACTTCATTAATTTGTATAGCGGAATAATATCCATTGAATATATATTCTATCTTTGTCAGAAATTACAAACCAAGTAATTTCATGAGAATTTTAGGAGTTCCAGTGTTTCCATTTTTGAAAAAATAAATGGCTGTGTTGAAGCTGTAGATACCACTTTAGGTAGTTTTGGCATCTCTAAAATATTAAATCTTCTTACCTATGAACAGTAGGATATCTTTCAATTAATTTTAGGTCTTCCCTGATCTCTTTCAACAATGTTTTATAGTTTTTATTGTACATATATTTCACTTTGTAGTTATATTGATTCCTCAATATTTTATTTTTTAAAAGATTTTACTTATTTATTTGACACAGAGAGAACAGCAGAGGGAGAGGGAGAAGCAGACTCCCCACTGAGCTTGAAGCCCAACTCAGGACTTGATCTCAGGACCCTGGGATCATGACCTGAGCCTAAGGCAGACACTTAACTGACTGAGCCACTAAGCACCCCTCGATATTTTATTCTATTATATGCTATTATAAATGAAATTGCTTTTAAATTTCCTTTTATGAATGTTCATTATGAGAGTATAGAAACACAACTATTTTTTTTTTCATTTTGATCTTGTATCACTCCACATTGCTGAATTTATTTAATAGCTCTAGTAGCTTTTTGGGGGGTTATTTGGGGTTTTCTGTATTTAGGATCATGCCATCTGTGACTTGAGATAGCTTTACTTCTTTCTTTCCAATTTGGATGCTTTTATTTTGTCTGTTTTCCAACTGCCCTGGCTGGAACTTCCAGGACAATATTGAATAGCAATGATGACAGTGGGTACCCTTGGCTTGTTCCTAATCTTAGCAGAGAAGATTGCAGTCTTTTACCAATGAGCATAATGCTAGTTGTAGGGTGTTCATTAATGCTTCTTATCATATTGTGGAAGTTCACTTCTATTCCTAGTTGTCTAAGTGTTTTTATCATAAAAGGGTGTTGACTTTGTCAAATGCATTTTCTACATAAGTTGAGGTGATCGGGAGTGTGTTTGTGTGTGTGTTTTCATTAATTCCATTTAAATGGTATGTTATATTGATTTATTTTCTTATTTTGAACCCCCTTGGTCCTTGGGATAAATTGCACCTGGCCATGATATATAATTCTGTTAATATACTACTGTATTCATTTTGCTAGTCATTTTTAAGGATTTGTGCATCTATATTTATAAGGGATATTGGTCTGCAATATTCTTTCTTGTGGTGTCTTTTTCTGGCTTCTTAGTAATGTTTGGCTTATAGAATCAGTTAGGAAGTGTTGCTCCTCTTCTATTTCTGGGAAGAGTTTGAGATGGATTGGTGTTCATTCTTCTTTAAATGTGTTTAAAAATATAGTGTATTAATGGAAAATTTGAGAGGTATAGTAAGACCAACAGAGCCAAGACATTTTCCACTGAAAAGATCATTTGTTATTCATAGTTCTCAAAAGACTAGGGCATGACAGGACACAGAGGGGGCACATGGTATTAGTAGGGGGGTGGGGGTCAACTGAGAAGACACTTTACTGCTGAAAAATGAAGGAAGCCACTCCATACCATTTACACGGAGTTTTAGTCAGAGTAACTTACAAGGGTAATCAGGCAGACATACAGTATACCGTCATTCTCCACTCTTATTCTCCACCCGTATCCAGAAGTTAATCCCCAGCTTTTATGGAATAAGGGGTATAGTGGTGAGGTCACAGGGTAGTTATCTAAAGTGGGGCCATCTGTGCACCAGAGGCTCCCTTCTATTTATGTAAAGTGACGCCACCTGTAGGCCACAGAGGAGAACAAGATAGAGGACCAAAGATGAAGTCAGTGTTGTCGGCACTCCAAAACATGGTAAGCACTGAGGTGGGTCATTAGGCAGAGAGGGGCAAGATCCATGGGTAAGATAATTTATTGTGGTTTCTGCAGGAAATAAAGGGAAAGGCAGGATAAGGGGGTTTAGTACTGGCTAGTTTAAATCATATCAGTGGGCTCCAGGGCACAGAGGCTGTCCCTAGTTATTTCGAACCTGGCCCCTGGGAGGTTAGGGCAAGTGAATAGTGGCCCAGAGTGTGAAAGCCTGATCAAGATGGTGGTAAGAATGTGGGCTCTGGATTGGTTAGTTTGTATTTGCCAACTGCACTTTCAGGAGAATAAGAGGATTGTTAATTAGCTGTAGGAATCTGCTAACTGGTTGTTTGTTTTCCTGTTGTTGAGTTTTAAGAGTTCTTTGTATATTTTTAATAACAGTTCTTCATCAAATATATCTTCTATAAATACTTCCTCACAGTCTGTGGCTTATTGTCTCATTCTTACAGTCATTCACAGAGCAGATTTTAAAAAGTTTAATGAAGTGCAACTTATCAGTTACTTCTTTCATGGATTGTGCCTTTGGCATGGTATCTAAAAAAGTCATCCTTGGGGTGCCTGGGTTGCTCACTCGATTAAGCATCTGCCTTCCACTCAGGTCATGATCCTGGAGTCCTGGGATTGAGCCCCACGTTGGGCCCCCTGTTCAGCAGGGAGTCTGCTTCTCCCTCTCCCTCTGACCCTCCCTGCTGCTTGTGCTCTTGCTTTTTCTCTCTCAAATGAATAAATAAAAAATATTAAAAAAAATAAAAATAAATAACTCATCCTTGTACCCAAGGTCATCTTGATTTTCTCGTATGCTCTCCTCTAGGGATTTTATAGTTTTGCGTTTTATATTTAGGTATATGATCCATTTTGAGTCTTTTTTTTGGTCAGGAATGAAAGACCTGTGTCTAGAGATTTTTTTTTTTTTTGGTTGTTGGTATTCAGTTGTTCCAACATCATGCGTTGAAAAGACAGTCTTTGCCCCATTGTATTTTCTTTAATTTTTTCAAAAATCAGTTGATTGTATTTATTTTGTCCTACTGTTGGACTCCATTCTGTGTAACTTAGCTATTTCTCTATTTTTTCACCAGTACTATACTATCTTGATTACTATGCCTTTATATCAGGTCAGGTTCTTTCAGTGTTCTGACTTTCTTCTCTCTCAGGACTGTGATGACTATTATGGGTCTTTTGCCTCTCCATATAAGCTTTAGAATTAGTTTATGGATATGTACAAAATAAGTGGTGAGATTGGATTTGAGATTATAATGAATCTATAGATCAAGTTGGAAATAACTAACATCTTGACAATATTGAGTCTTCCAATTCATGAACGTGGAACATTTCTCCATTTATTTAGTTCTTTTTATTTATTTCATCAGAGTTTTGTAGAAACTAGATCTTTATCTAGATCTTGTACATATTTTTTAGATTTGTATATAAATGATTGGGAGGTGCTAATATAAATGGCATTACATTTAAAAATGTAATTTCAAATTCTACTTGTTCGTTGCTGGTATATAGGAAAGTGATTGACTTCTGTATAGTAACTTTCTATTCTAAAATCTTGTAATTACTTATTAGTTCTAAGAATTTTTTACCCCAACTATTTTGGATTTTCTACATAGGTAATCATGTCATCTGTGAAAAATTTTACTTTTTTTTGCCAATCTGTACACATTGTTTCCTTTCTTTTTCTTTTCCTCTCATTATTCTCATTCTTTTCTGTCCCTTCCCTCCCTTCCCAAGTCCCCTCCCTTACCCTTCCCTTCCCTTCCTTTCCCTTCGCTTCCCTTCCCTTCTCTTCTCTTCTGTTCCCTTTCCTTGTGCATTAGCTAGGACTTCCAGTACAATATTGCAACATTGACAGCACACATTTTTGCCTTGTTCCTGATCTTGATGGGAGGACCTCTAGTCTCTTACCATCAGTTATGATATTACCAATGGTTTTTTGTAGATGTTCTTTTTCAAATTGGGGAAGTTCCCTTCTGTTCTTAATTTACAAGAGTTTTTATCATGAATAGGTGTTGGATGTTGTCACATGATTTTTTTGCATTTATTGAGATGATATTTTAATTTTTTTCTTCTATTAATTTGACAGATTACATTAATATTTTTCAAATATTTAACCAGATTTGCATACCTTAAATGAATCTCACTTGGTTGTGGTAAATAATTCTCATCATTGGATTCAATTTGCTAATATTTTGCATAGGATGTTTCATCTATGTTTGTGAAAAATGCTGATTTGTAATTTTTTGTTTTGTTTTGTTTGTAATGTCTTTGTCTGGTTTTAGTGTTCGGGTAATGCTGGCTTCATAGAATAAGTTAGGGAGTATTCTCTCTGCTTCTATCTTTCTAAAAGAGATTATAGAGAATTTGTATAATTTCTTCCTTAAATATCTGATTGATTTCATCAAAAAACACAGTTGAGTCTGAAGTTTTCTGGTTTGGGAAGGTTATTTATTGAATTTCTTTAGTAGATATAAGCCTCTTTAACTGATGTATTTCTTCTTATGTGAGTTTTGGCAGATTGTGTCTTTCAAGGAATTGATTAATTTCATCTGGGCTATCAATATTGTGGGCATAGGGTTGCATAATATTCCTTTACTATCGTTATAATGCCCACAGGCTCTTTAGTGGTGTCCCTCTTTCATTTCTGATATTAGTAATATGTGTCTTCTCTCTTCATCCTGTTAGAGATTTTTCAATTTTATTTATCTTTTCAAGGAACTAACTTTGAGTTTTATTGATCTTCTCTATTGATTTTATTTTTAAATTTCATTGCTTTCTGTTCTGATTTTAACCATTTCTTAGCCTACTCTGGATTTAATTCACTTTTCTTTGTCTAGTTTCCTAGAAGTTTAATTTGCTGATTTTAGATCGTTCTTTCTAACATATGCATTCAGTGCTATAAATTTCCCTCTAAACCCTGCTTTTGCTGCATCCTACAAATTTTGCTAAGTAATGTTTTCATTTTCATTTAGTTGAAAATATTTTAAAAATTTCTCTTCTGAATCCATTTTAAACTCATGCTTTATTTAGAACAAATTGGTTAACCCAAGTATTTTGAGATTTTCCAAAGCTGTTATCAATTTCAAAAATGGCTACTTCTCCCCCACTCTGCCAGAAGCACAGGGAATTTTTTTTCAGATCTCCAGTGTGAGAACCTATTAGAATAACTAGATGTTAAACTCACAAAAGTGTCAAGGCTCCCTATTATTGAGTCACCCCATATCTTTTTTTTACTCATATTTGTTCACACCAAGCCTCCAACAATTCCCCAATTGTAGTTCAGGGTTTCCTCTCATCCTATGGGATCACATGAGGTTTCTGCTCATGCATTTTTGCTCCAGGAAGTCATTATTCTCTTTATTCCCCTATCTGTCTCTATTTTTTGTGGCAGTTGTTTGCCCCATGACTCACTTTTCTGATGAACCTGAGAAGTATTGTTGATTTTTCAGTTCATTCTGTTTTCCACTTTTTAGGTTAGAGTAGCAAATTCCATGCTCTTTACATGCTGGACCAGAAACTGGCAATCTCTGCCTTTTGAATGGAGAAATAATCCATTTACATTAAAATAAAATTACTGATAAAAGAAGACTTATCTCTCCATTTAGATTTTTTGAATATTTTTTTCTGTATGTATTATACCATTCTTATGCTTATTTTCTCTATTATTGACTTCTTTTGTATTTACTTGATTTTTTTTTTTTTTTGGTAGGGAATCCTTTTGTTTCCCTTCTTATTTAGTTCATGTGTATTTTTTTAAGGTATTTTCTTTATAGTTACCATGGGAGTTACACTTAGCATCTTAGATTCATAGCAGTCTAGTTCAAATTGATATCAACTTAATTTCAACAGCATACAAAAACTCTACTCCAATACATTTTTACCATCTCCCAAAATATTGTCACAAATTACATCTTTAAATACGGTGTTTCCAATAACATATTGTGATTATTTTTATGCATTTGTCTTTTAAATCCTATAAAAAATAAAAAGTGTAGTTACAATCTAAAAATGCAATACTGACTTTTATACTCGCCTATGTATTTACCTTTACTGGAGATCTTTATTTCTTCATGTGTCTTTGAGTATCTTCATGTGGCTAGAATCATTGTATTTCAATCTGAAGGCCTCTTTTTTTCACATTTTTTGTAGGGCAAGTATAGAGATAACTAACTCCCGTATCTTTTGTCCAATTGTGAATGTCTTAATTTCTCATTCATTTTTAAAGAATAGTTTTTCAGGTTATAGATTTCTTAGGTTCTTTTTTTTCCTCCCAGCACTTTATGTATTTCATTCCATTAACCTCTATGCTTCAAATTTTCTGATGAGAAATCAGCTGCTATTAATCTTGAGAATTTCATGCACCTGATGAACTGCTTCCCTTTTGCTGCTTTGAAAGATTTCTAAAAAATCCCCCAATTTTGAAAACTAAATTACACATTTCTAAATTACCCACAGGACAAAAAATAAATCAAAAGGGAAATTAAAATGTATTTTAAATTGAATCAGAATGAAAATGCATTGCGTGATAACCAAAAATTAATGGGTCATTGTTGAAGCAATTCATAAGAGAATTTTACATCACTGAATGGAAATATTAGAAAAGAAAAAAGGTCACAAAATTAGAACATCACCTAATTAAACTGAAAGAAAGCAGAAGAAATCACAGGAAAAATAGCAGAAAATTATTGAAACAAAAAAGTAAAATTATAAGAACATCAATGAAACAAAAAGCTAGGTCTTTGAGAAGATAAATAAAATTGATAAATTTCTATGCAGGACTATCAGGAAAATAGATGACACAATTGACAAATATCAAGAATGAAAGAAGTGATAAAACTGTAGATTTTAAAAATTATTAACAGATAATGAATCAATGTTATTAACAAATTCATTCCAATAAACAAGAAAGTTAGATAAAATGTACAAATTACTTTTTAAAAACAAACTACCTAACTCACTCAAAAAGAAATTGATAAATTGAATGGCCCTGTATCTATTAAAGACACTAAATTTATAATTTAAAACTTTGCTACAAAAATACTGTTGAAGTATATCAAATAATTAAGAAATAATATCAATTCTATACAAATTCTTCTAAAAAAATGAAGAGAAGTAATATCTCTTATCCCATTCTTTGAGATCAGAAGTACCCTAAAACCAATGCCAAATAAAGAAAAATAGAGATCAGTATTACTCATGAACATGCAAAAATCCTAAATGAAATTTCAGCAAATCAAATCCAACAATATATTAAAGAGCTAAGATATAACAACCATGTGCCATTTATTTCAGGAACATAAGATTGATTTGCCATTTGAAAATCAACACACATATCATAATATTAATAAATATAAAAAAGATAAAACCCCATGCCTATCCCAATATGCAGAAAAACGATTTGTCACCACTCAGAACATTTCCCTAATAACAACTTTGAACAAATTGAAACAGAAAGGAACTTTCTCAGGGGTTTATATCTGATCGTGTGGGACCTCAGAGATTAAGATAGAGAGTTTGGCTCCTGCATGGGTAATATAAAAGATCATTGTGTAGTTAGAAATGGAGTGAAGGTTCAAACCTGGCCTGTTTGATTATATAACCAGGACCCCTGTCAGTCAGGCTAGGCGTGGCAGGCTCTGAAGCTGATACAGAGAGCTCTCCTGTGATTCACAATTTAAACATTTGTGGGAGTGTGAATTATGCAGGAACAAGTTTTCAGTGGCCAAACATAATTACACATTATTTCAAGCTCTTTGTATTTCTCAGACTTCATGAGCAGGGAGGATATGCACTTACCCATTCTCCCTTTTTTATCAGGCCTTGTTGATTTACATGAGAAGATCAGGATTCATTGTTTCTGTGCCCCTCCTCCTTCCCTCTTCTCTTCAGCTCTGTAGGGGTGAGATATTGTGAATGTGCATGTTTAATATTTGTGTGTGTGTTTATGTACTGATACAGAGTGAACAGGAACCAGCCAGACTTAATGGGCTAGAATAAATTGCTGATCAATCTGAACAGCTAAGTATCTGCTTTCTGTATATACTAAATGTATATTCAGTGTCTAACCATATACTTACTTTTATAATTCTCTAATTGTATCATGTTATATGACTTTATTATTGATACATACTTTGAAAAATATTGTATTGTGGTAAAAATGCATAACATAAAATTTATCATCTTAACAATTTCTAAGGGTACAGTTCAATAGTGTTAAACATATTCACATTGTTGTAGAACCAATCTCCAGAACTTTTTTTATCTTACAAAACTGAAACTCTATACTGATTAACAACAGATCACCAATTCCCTCTACTGCCAGCTCTTGGCCACTCTCATTCACCTTTCTGTTGCTATGAGATTGACTGCTCTAGATATCTCATAAAAAAGGCATCAGATAAGTTTGCCTTTTTGTAACTGGTTTATTTCACTTATCATAATGTCATCAAATTTCATCTATATTGTAGCATGTATAATAATTTCCTTCCTTTTAATACCAAATAATATCCCATTGTGTGTATATAGCACGTTTTGTTATCCATTCAATTTTAGATGGACAATCTGGTTGCATCTACCTCTTGGCTATTGTGAATAATGTTGTTTTGAACATGGTTGTACAGATTTCTCTTTGCAATCCTGCTTCAGTTATTTTGAATGTATATTAAGAAGTGCAATTGCTGTATTATGTTGTAATTCTATTTTTAATTTTTTGGGTGTCTTCCATACCATTTTCTTCAGCAGCTGCACCATTTTACATTCCCACCACCAGTGCACAGGATTCAAATTTCTCCACATCCTCACTGACACTTATTATTTTCCTTTTTTTTTTTTTTTAGAATAGCCATCCTAATGTTTTTCAAAGTGACACATAAGCTTTAGGTTTCTTCAGGATTGAGAAGTGTTTCTTGTTTGTTGCTTTTTGCTTGAAACAGTCTTGGGCACATAGTAACTATTCAATTTATAATAACTCATTGGTAGAAAATTATACTGGTGGGAAAATATCCCTTTGCTGATAAATAATTTCTATAAAAATATTGAAACATGCAATGTAAAATTTTAAAGGACAGAGTCTTGATATTACAAATATATTTGGAGTTTCATGCAGGACCACTAGTTTGCATTATCTACGTATGACCAAGGAATTACAGAACAAATTTCTGATACATTATTCATCCCTTATGGATGTAGTTTTGCTTTTGTATGCTGATCCATAAATGCATGAATGTTTAATTTAATCTGATGTCACTCCCCAAAGCTGGTGCAGATCTCTACCATTTTTGCTGTCATAGTTAAGGGGAGTTAAGTGGTATCAAGTAGGGAGACCTGAACGCAAGGATATATTTATGATTCAGATATAATTACCATGGTACAGTCAAATTAATATTGAATTTATAAAAGCTATGTTCTCTAAATAATCTATGTATTATTTAAAGGCATCCCTGGGTTCTCTCAAGCCAGGACTGCTGCTCTGGAGGGCTGAGGCATGCCAGGAACAGAGAGCAGACAAATTGTTCAGTGAAGTTTAATTTTTTATGCATGTTTTATACATAAGTAAATTGAAACAGGGAGATTAGATCACACTCCAGCTGTTTCCTTTTAAACTGTGTTGTCCCTTTTATGCTACTCCAAGATAATAAGCACTTTCCTTTCCCTGGGGTTACACATGAACACAGCACAAAAGTGATGTTCATCTGAACCATGTGCAGACCATTGCATGCCCCTTCTTCAGGCAGTGGTCACTACAGATGCTTCCCTTTGCTCAGGCCACCAAATTGTTCTTCAGGTTTTTAATGAGTTCACTTGTAAATGTGAGAGTCATTGAGGTTAAACCAATCACCCAAAGTCACCCACCATGTTAACACATGAGGTGTTACTGTGTTACTCAACAAAACAGTTTATTCTCTTCTCTTAATTAGGTCCTATTGAATGTCATCAAAGATGACATTGGATGACTGGATAAACCTTGATTTCAGTTTTCTAAGTGTATCTTCCAGGGGCTTTCTCTAGATGAAATGCATACTGGAAGAGATAGAGGGAAAAATACAGTCTCACTACAAAAATTTAAATTGTGTATGAAGACTTGTTTATATAGGCTAAATGAGTTACATTATGTTACAAGTGTTCATTGATTGTTTACCACAAATAAGGTACTATTTAGGTGATCTCAGATTTTTTAAAAAAGATTTTATGTATTTATTTGAGAGGGAGTGAGAGAGAGAGAGTGCTCATGAGTGGGGAGAGGGGCAGAGGGAGAGGGAGAAGTAGACTCCCTGTTGAGTAGGGACCCTGATGTAGGACTAGATCTCAGGACCTTGGGATCATGACCTGAGCTGAAGGCTGACACTTAACCTATTGAGCCACCCAGACACCCAGCGATCTCAAAGTTTAAAAAATATTAAGTAAATGCATGGTCTCTATGAGAAAGGAATGTATTTACTGGTTACAGGGAGAACACATTGAATAAACCCAATGGTCAATAAAATATGAACATCTTGTATGAAATGTACATCCTCCACAATACTGTGCATTCAGGGACCACCCAACACAGTGTGCCTGGTTTATTCTAGCACATGGTAGCTTCCCCTTCCTAAACGTCATTCCAGAACATCTTTCCTTCTCAAAATATCCCTTTCCCATAAGAGGGACCAGCCCAAGGAAGGTAGATTGACTCTGGATGGGTTTAAATATGATGTGACAACCGTGTAAAACTGACCCTTGTCAGTTTTCAGGTGCCAATAAGCTGCACAGAAACTGAACAAGAGTGGTGAACTGAGCTCCTTGGATAGATGAGGCTCAAGATGTTTTGACATGTTATCAAAATCCAATAAAGTGACTATGTTATATCAATAATGAAGAGCATTTGCATAATTTACAAGTGCTCATTAGGAGGCTAATGATCACACCCCTTAAGTGAGTGAGGCAGACGCTTAAATATGTTTCTTCAATTTCCTTGGCAGTTATAATAGGAAGCTGCCATCTATATGACATTTTTCCTCTTGAAATGTAATAGATTTTTTTGGCTCCTACTTATGACTAGTGAGGCACTTAGAGCACCTTCAAGAAAGGTCATACTTTCTCTATTTTTAAATGCCATTTCTTTCCTTACAATTGTAAGATCATTCTGTAATCTTCCTAAACTGTTGTGTGGTTCCCTCTTTGAATATCATATAATATTTCAAATATCTGTCCTTAAGGAGTTGCCCTTATATTAGTGGGCATGCACTAAATTAGGCATTTATTGAATACTTTGGTTCAATAGTGTAAGGAATCCTTTGAAAAGTCCTTCTTTTTACTGTTAAATTAAACTTGATAAGGAGCAAAATGCCTTTGAATTATTCCTACCCTCCTCTAGAAATTTGTAAACAAAGCTATTTAATTCATATGTGAACGTTACAGTGAGAGAATTAAAAGAGAAGTGAAACATTTGCCATTATCTTCAAGATTTTAGGCTTTTTCGCTGGAGAATCAAAATACTTGAGCCAATTAGAAAAAAAATACAAATAATACTGTTACTAGGCAACACAAATGATAAATGCTATTGGATGTTTAGTTTAAGGAAAGATTTTCATATGAACAGGAAAGAACTAAATTCTATTTGTAGATAATAAAAGCATATAAAGAGATTATTTTATCCAGAAGATCTGATTTATGTCAAACTTAATTTAACAGGTAGAATTAGTTACCAGAAAACTGTCCATGCTCTCAGCACTGTGCTATGTGATGATAATAAAATGATAGCCAGGGGTAATTGACATACAAACAAATATTGCCAAACATGGAAAAAACAAAACAAAACAAAAACAAAGCTTAAGTAACAAAAGCGTGATCCATGTATGAAGTGATCAACATGAGAGACTAATTAAGATTTGTTTGTGGTGTTTGAGTGATAGAAATGTGTGCTGATGGATGCATTTGCCAGGACCATGTGATGTTGGTAGGACCAGGGTATAATAGGGTTTGTGTAAAATGTCAAGTATGAGGGTATATTAGTTTCCTATGGCACTGTAATAAATTACCACAAATTTAGTGGCTTAACACAACCATAATTTACTTTCTTACCTTCCTGGAGAAGTACAACACAGATCTCACTGGACTAAAATCAAGGAATGGGCAGGGTTGTATTTGTTTCCAGAGGATCTAGAGGAGAATCCATTTCCTCACCAATTCCAGCTTTTAGAGGCCACCTGGATTCCTTGGCTCATCATGCCTTCTTCCTCCATCTTCAAAGCCACCAAATATTTTGTTTCCTGTTTTTACAGTTTTCTCTGACCACAGGCGAGAAAAGTTTTCTGTTTTTAAGGATTGGAGTGATTAAATTGGCCCCACATAGGTAATCTACCATAATCTCAACTCAAGGTCCTAACTTTAATTACATTCGCCAGATGCCTTTTGCCACGTAAAGTGACACATTCAGATTCCCAGGGTTAAGATGTGGACACTTTTGTGGACTTACCATAGATGGTATTTTATGTGTGCAGTGGTTTTATTTGCTTCTCTTTTTGGTTTTATCAACCAATGTTTTTCTACTGACCATTATGTGAAAAGCTATTTATAGATACCTATAACAATAAATCCCTACTTTAAAGAAACATAGAAGAAAAGATAGAAGGATAGATTCTTAGGTAGTTTCATATATAGCTATGACACATATCTGTGTGGGCAATTTATGTATACATACTATTTATGTTTTATTTATTTACATATAAATTTATATTTAAATATATACATATATTTATACATATATATAGAATCTTTATGTCATACACACACACACACACATAGATGTATAATCTTTATGTCTTACCTCGTGTCTTCCACATTTTCCATAATGCCTAAAACAGGGCTATGTACAGAAGAGATATTTGGGAAATACCTACTGCTAAAGGAAGTGAAAGTTTTCTCTTTTTTTGCTCTACATGGTTTTTGAATTCCTGAAACATTAGAAAGTGGCCACCATGGGTGTTCAGGCCTCTAACAAATCATTAAGATGGTCCTATTGCACTGATAAAATCATAGACAAAGCATAAACAGTTTATTACATTATATTCATCACTCTCTCCTTTTTTTAAAAGGTTTTCAAATAGCTTTTATTTTTATCAAGTTATATATGCTCGTGATATAAAGGGTCAATTCATTCTACAATGCTTTTTTTTAAATTATATTATGTTAGTCACCATACAGTACATCCCTAGTTTTTGATGTAAAATTCCATGATTCATTACTTGCGTATAACACCCAGTGCACCGTGCAATACGTGCCCTCCTTAATACCCATCACCAGCCTATCCTATTTTGAGTGCAGACGGAAAATACAAGCACCAATCTGCCCACCAAATTTCTCATGGATTTGAACCCAAAGGAGGACATTCTCCCACAATGCCCTAACTTGCGGTGCCAAGGAACGTGTAACAGCCACACTGTGCCCTTATATTCCCGTCACTGTGTGTGCATGTAGGTAATTCACTTGAGTCATGTTTATAACAGCATCGACAGCTTTTGGTTTTTGCAATGGAGCCTCACAGGCAAGAGTTGATAGAAAGGGAGATGGCCCTGTTTGAGTTATAGAGCTGTGCCAAAGCGACACAAAAAGCAGCAGACCTTGCAGTTACTGTCATTACCTCAAATAAGTACTTGTTGAATAGATGGCCTTGCTATGCAATCTTTCTCCTTAAGGGTAGCACAAAAGGGAGGTAACTATTGATGATAAAGTGAATCTTTTCCCCGCCATGAACTTATTTTCTGAGACTATGTCGATAGGACTTTAAATAATCAAAATAAGTCAGAAAAAAAAGTGACCAAATTTAACTGAGTTCAACAAATCTGCGATAAGCAAGATTTTCAAGCCAGGTGCAGTTAAACACACTGTTAAGTGAGGAGTTAGGTTTGGGCTGTGTTCATGAAGAGCTAATAATTTAGTTGACAGAGTGACATAAAACCAAGTGTGATACATTGATATATCTATGAGATATAAAGAGAACAAAGAAGAGAAACTACATATCCGGGGTGTTGCAAGAGAAACTTTCATAAGGGAGGAGGTTTATGGATAATTTTATCATACCCTTTATTTCTTTGTTGTATAGAAGTATTTCTCTAATTTTTTTGTTTCAAGTCCTCATATGTAATCCAGTAAATTTTGAGGACCCTGCAGAATGTTTATATGAGTCATGGATATCAATATTATTATTATAAATTAACAATTTAAATATTAATTTGATTCATTTAAAAGTTACAGCAAACATATTTTATTACTATTTTATGAAAAATAGCTTCATATATTTTAAAAAGAACAATTTATTAACGACTGTCATTTGCTTACATATTTACATCTCTTTAAGATCTGGTCTGAAAGAAGACAGCTGTATTCTCATACCTACATTCAGTAAATTGCAATATGTTCCTTTAAGTATATGAAGAAAATTTAATCCACATAGATATGTCATTGGAAAATAAAATTTATTTGAATAGACATTTCAGTTAATGTGGATAACTGTCTTTGCTACTACATTAGAACTCATCAACTGGTATTTTCTTAAGATTAGTTACAATGTATTATTAAGAAACATTACAAAGAACTTTTGAACTAATATGTTACATTAAAATTAATTGGTGTATCTTGAATTTTGAATAAATCTTTTATCCATGTATGAATTTTTTACATTGTAATTTGGTCATTTAGAACATATCAATTCACTAATTAGTGTATATCCTCTAAACGTTGACACATTTTATCATATAATGTCAAAAAATCCGAATCCTTAATAATATTGCCAATCTCATCAGGAAAATTTTGAATATTGTGAGGCTATCATATTCATATTGACCAATACTGGTTTTCCAAAAACTAATTTTCATTTGAAAAGTTGAAACTTATCACTGGCAAAAATGCATTCACTTATAGTCCTTGAGGTGACAAACTCAGTTTTTTTCCTTCAAAATATCTGCCAAATACCCAAATTTGAATAACTGTTCTGTCATTCTTTTGGGTAAAAATTGGGTTTCATGAAAAAAAAAAACACGTTTAGCTTACAAGTCACACAACTATTTTTCCTCGAATCAACCATTATATTTTAATATGCAGCACAAATGCTTCATGTGTCCTTCTGGGTTTTTGTTTTTTTTTACCCAAAATACTAAAAGAATGTGTCCTATTGGGTCATAATTAATTAAAAATAATTTTTACTTCTTCATGAAAAATATTCTTAAGTGAAGGACTTGAAAAAAGATGGTGGAGGAGTAGCGGGCCCTATTTCAACTGGTCTCCTGAATTAAGCTGGATATCTACCAGACAATTCTGAACACCCATGAAATCAGCCTGAGATGTAAGAAGATATATCTGGATGTCTACAAACAGAATATCTCTGGTGGTTGGTCTCGAGGTATGAAGTGGGGAGCCATAATTCTGCATGCAGATATTGGAAGATAAACAGAAGGGGGAGGGAATCTCCATAAACTTGTACTGGGAAGGTGAGATAACACTGGAGCACAAAAGCCTCCTGTGCTGGGGACCAGGCACAGACTCTCAGATGGGTAGTAGAGGGGAAAGGACTTTAGGGCAGCCCCCAAGACAGAAACCTGGAGCTGCAGGTGTGTGTGGGAACCAGGGGAGGCTGGAGGTTTTAGAAGCACGAAAGGCAGACACGTGCCCAGCCCTTGGAGCAATATCTGGGAGTGCTTCTGTGGGGCACACAGCATAGGAGACTGTGGTTTTTAGCAGCAAAGACAGAAATGGAGACAGTGTGGCCTGGAAAGTTCAGTGAAGAGCAGACTGTGATCTCTCTGTTCTGAGACAGAGGTTTGGATGTGGTCACTTCTGCCCTGACTCTTGGAAGAGATGCAGAAAGCCACCAGGGAAAGCCCCCAGAACAAATGCCCCGCCAAAAATGGTTTTCACTGAGCCCATCCCCCCCACAGAGGGGCAGGGCAACTCTTCCCAAACAGGGTTGCCTGAGTAACAGCTTGGCAGCCCCACCCCCAGAAGACAGGTTGAAAGAACAAGAGGACGATAACTCTAAGGTCCCTATAAAACATGTGCATCTTGCTTGAATTGTGGTTAATACTTTGGGCTCTGTACATTCCCTCAACCACCCCTCAACAGAATGATTGAAAGGAGGAGCCCTCAACAAAGAAAAGAATCAGACTGTAGCCTCTACCACAGACCTAAAGGATATGGATATAAACAAGATGTCAGAAATAGACTTCAGAGTAACAATCATGAAGTCAATATCCAGACTTGAGAAAAATATTAATGACAATATAGAATCTCTAAGGGCAGACATGAGGTCTAATCAGGCTGAACTTAAAAATGCTATGAATGAAATACAGTCTAAACTGGATACTCTGACTGCAAGGGTAAACGAGGCAGAAGAATAAATTAGTGAGCTAGAAGATAAGATGATTCAAAAGAAGGAAATAGAGGCTACCTGAGAAAAATGGATTAAAGCCCAAGGGATCAAACTGAGAGAGATTGATGACTCAATGAAATGTTCCAATATCAGAATTATTGGGATCCCTGAGGGGGTGGAGAGAGAGAGAGAGGTCTAGAAGATATATTTGAGCAAATAGTATCTGAGAACTTCCCTGGTCTGGGGGAGGAAACAAGCATTCATATCCAAGAGTCAGAGAGGACCCCTCCCAAGATCAATGAGACTAGACCGATGCCATGACATATAATAGTACAATTCACAAATCTTATATTCCAGGAAACAATCTTGAAAGTTGTGAGGGGGAAGAGATTTCTTACATACAGAGGAAGGAACATCAGAATAATGTCAGACCTGTCCACGGAGACCTGGCAAACCAGAAAGGGCTGGCAAGACATATTCAGGGTACTAAATGAGAAGAACATGCAGCCAAGGATACTTCATCCAGCAAGGCTGTCATTCAGAATTGATGGAGAGACAAGGAGCTTCCAAGATCGGTAGAAACTAAAAGAATATATGACCACCAAGCTGGTCTTGCAAGAAATATTAAGGGGGGGGGTGTTCTATAAAAGGAGAAAGACCCAAGAGTGATAAAGAAGAGAAATTTACAGTGACAATCTATAGAAACAGGCAACATGATGACAATAAAATCATATCTTTCAATAATCACTCTCAATGTGAAAGGACTAATGCTCCCATGAAATGGCACAGGGTTGCAGATTGGATAAAAAGACATGACCCATCCATATGCTGTCTACAAAAGACTCATTTTGAACCTAAAGATACATCCAGACTGAAAGCAGATGGAGAACCATTTTTCCTGCCAACGGACCTCAGAAGAAAGCTGGGGTAGCAATTCTCATATCAGACAAATTAAATTTTGGACTAAAGACTGTAGTAAAAGATACAGAAGGACACTATATCATTCTTAAAGGGTCACTCCAACACGGGGATCTAAAAATTGAAAATATTTATGCCCCCAACATGGGAGGAGCCAGCTACGTAAGCCAAATGTTAACCAAAATAAAGAAACATATTGGACCAGATGGACTTCATAGATATATACAGAACATTCCACCCTAAAAAACAGAATACTCATTCTTCTTGAATGCGCATGGAACTTGCTCCAGAATAGACTATATAGTGGGTCACAAATCAGGTCTCAACTGATACCAAAAGATTGGGAGTATTCCCTGCATATTCACAGACCACAATGATTTGAAACTGGAAATCAATCACAAGAAAAAATTTGGAAGAAATTCAAACACTTGGAAGCTAAAGACCATCCTGCTTAAGAATGTTTGGATCAACAAGGAAATCAAAGAAGAATTTAAACAATTCATGGAAACCAATGAGAATAAAAACAGATTGGTCCAAAACCTATGGGATACTGCAAAGGCAGTCTTAAGGAGAAAATACATAGCCATCCAAGCATAACTCAAAAAAATAGAAAAATCCTGAATATACAAACTAACTTTACACCTTAAAGAACTGGAGAAAGAACAACAAATAAAGCCTAAGCCAAGCAGGAGAAGAGAAATAATTAAGATTACAGAAGAGATAAATGAATTTGAAACCAGAAATACAGTAGAGCAAATCAATGCAACTGGAAGCTAGTTCTTTGAAAGAATTAATAAGATGAATAAACCACTGGCCAGACTTATCCAAAACAAAAGAGAAAAGGCCCAAATTAATAAAATTATGAATAAAAGGGGAAAGATCAAAACTAACACCAAGGAAATAGAAACAATTATTAGAAATTATTACCAACAACTATATGCCAGTAAATTAAACAATCTGGAAGAAATGGATGCCTTCCTGGAAACCTATAAACTACCAAGACTGAAACTGGAAGAAACTGATTAAACAGACTGATTAATTATGAAGATATTGAAGCAGTGATCAAAAACCTCCCCAAAAACAAGAGTCCAGGGCCTGACAGATTCCCCGGGGAATTCTACCAAACATTCAAAGAAGAAATAATACCTATTCTCCTGAAACTGTTTCAAAAAATAGAAACAGAAGGAAAACTACCAAACTCATTCTATGAGGCCAGTATTATCTTGATCCCCAAACCAGGCAAAGACCCCATCAAAAAGAAGAATTACAGACCGATATCCCTGATGAACATGGATGACAAAATTCTCAACAAGATCCTAGTAATAGGATCCAACAGTACATTAAAAGGATTACACATCGTGACCAAGTGGGATTCATCCCTGGGATGCAAGGGTGGTTCAACATTCGCAAATGATCAGTGTGATAGAACACATGAATAAGAGAAGAGACAAGAACCATATCCTCTCAATCAATGCAGGAAAAGCACTTGACAAAATACAGCATCCTTTCCCAATTAAAACTCTTCAGAGTCTATGGGGCGCCTGGGTGGCTCAGTCATTAGGCGTCTGCCTTTGGCTGATGGCATGATCCCGGCATTCTGGGATTGAGCCCCATATTAGGCTCCTCTGCTGGGAGCCTGCTTCTTCCTCTCCCACTTGCCCTGCTTGTGTTCCCTCTCTCACTGTTTGTCTCTCTCTCTGTCAAATAAATAAATGGAATCTTTAAAAAAAAAAACTCTTCAGAGTCTAGGGATAGAGTGAATATTCTTCAAGTTCTTAAAATTCATCTAAGAAAAGCCCACAGTGAATAACATCCTCAATGGGGAAAAGCTGACAGCCTTTCCCTTACGATGAGGAACATGACAAGGATGGCCACTCACGCCACTGTTGTTCAACATGGTACTAGAAGTACTAACAACAGCAATCAGACAACAAAAAGAAATAAAATAAATAAAATTGTCAAAGAAGAAGTCAAACTCTCTCTCTTTGGAGATGACATGATACCTTAAGTGTAAAACCCAAAAGACTTCACCCTCAAATTACTAGAACTCATACAGCAATTCAGTGACGTGGCAGAATATAAAATCAATGCACAAAAATCAGTTGTCTTCCTCTACACAAACAATGTAACTGTAGAAAGAGAAATTAGGGAATTGATTTCATTTACAATAACACCAAAAACCATAAGATACCTTGGAATAAACCTAACCAAACAGGTAAAGGATTTATACTCTAGAAACTATAGAACACTTATGAAAGAAATTGAAGAAGACACAAAAAGATGGGAAAACATTCCATGCTCATGGATTGGAAGAATAAACATAGTTAAAATGTCTATGCTGACCAGAGCAATTTATACTTTCATAGCCATCCTGATCAAAATACAAATGGCTTTTTTTCAAAGTGCTGGGACAAACAATCTTAAAATTTGTATGGAACCAGAAAAGACCTGAATCTCCAAGGAAATGTTGAAAAAGAAAAAAACAAAGCTTGGGGTATCATGTTGCCTGATTTCCAGCTATATTACAAAGCTGTGATCACCAAGACAGCATGGTACCAGCAAAAAAACAGACATAGATCAATGGAACAGAAAAGAGACCACAGATATTGACCCTCCACTCTATAGTCAACTAATCTTTGACAAAGCAGGAAAAAATATCCAAAGAGGAAAAGACAGTCTCTTCAATAAATGGTGCTGGGATAATTGGACAGCTATATACAGAAGAATGAAACTGGACCATTCTCTTACACCATACACAAAGATAAACTCTAAATGGATGAAAGACCTCAATGTAAGGCAGAAATCCATCAAAATCCTAGAGGAGAACATAGGCAGTAACCTCTTTGACATCAACCACAGCAACTTCTTTGAAGACATGTCTCCAAAGGCAAGGGAAACAAAAGCAAAAGTGAACTTTTGGGACTTCATCAAGATAAAAGCTTCTGCACAGCAAAGGAAACAGTCAACAAAACAAAGAGGCAACCCATGGAATGGGAGAAGATGTTTGCAAATGACTCTACAGATGAAGGGATGGTATCCAAGATTTATAAAGAACTTATGAAACTCAACCCTCAAAGAACAAATAATCCAATCAAGAAATGGACAGAAGACATGAACAGACACTTCTCAAAAGAAGACATACGAATGGCTAACAGACACATGAAAAAATGTTCAACATCATTTGCCAGCAGGGAAATTCAAATCAAAACCACATTGAAATACCACCTTACACCAGTTAGAATGGCAAAAATTGACAAGGCAGGAAATAACAAATGTTGGAGAGGATGTGGAGAAAGGGGAACCCTCTACACTGTTGGTGGGAATGCAAGTTGTTACAGCCACTTTGGAAAACAGTATGGAGGTTCCTCAAAAAGTTAAAAATAGAGCTACACTATGACCTAGAAATTGCACTACTGGGTATTTACCCCAAAGATACAGATGTAGTGAAAAGAAAGGGCACATGCACCCCAGTGTTCACAGCAGCAATGTCCACAATAGCCAAACTGTGGAAGGAGCCAAGATGCCCTTCAACAGATGAATGGATAAAAAAGATGTGGTCCATATATACAATGGACTATTACTCAGCCATCAGAAAAGATGAATACCCACCATTTGCATCTACATGGATGGAACTGGAGGGTATTAGCTAAGTGAAATAAGTCAAGCAGAGAAAGATAATTATCTTACAGTTTCATTTATATGCAGAACATAAGGAATAGCATGGAGGACATTGGGAGAAGGAAGGGAAAATTGAAGGGTGGGAAATCAGAGGGGGAGATAAACCATGACAGACTGTGGACTCCAGGAAACCAACTAGGGTTTCAGAGGAGAGAGGGGTGAGGAGATGGGTTAGCCAATGATGGGTATTAAGGAGGGCACATATTGCATGGAGCACTGGGTGTTATTCACAAACAATGAATCATGGAACACTATAACAAAAACTAATGATGTACTGTATGGTGACTAATATAACATATATATATATATATATATATATATATATATATATATATATATATATTCTTTAGTGAAAGTGACAGATTTTATTTTTCTCTGAAAGTACACAGTGGGGAAGAATTATAATAACAACTGGCACTGAGTTTGGTACCTCTGCTTGATTTGTGCTAAGGCCCTTTATTCATCATTATTTTTGCACCATTAATGCAAATGTCTAACATCTTGGTTTTATGAAAATAATATTTTTTAAAGATTTTATTTATTTTTTCGACAGAGACAGAGACAGCCAGCGAGAGAGGGAACACAAGTAGGGGGAGTGGGATAGGAAGAAGCAGGCTCATAGGGGAGGAGCCTGATGTGGGGCTCGATCCCATAACACCGGGAACACGCCCTGAGCTGAAGGCAGATGCTTAACTGCTGTGCCACCCAGGCGCCCCATGAAAATAATTTTGACCTTGTAGTCCCATAGAAGTGTCTTGGGGCTGCAAAAGTCCATGAAGCACATTGAGAGACAATAATTCATAAAATATAGAATAAAATTCAGCAGAACAAAGGGTAAAATAAATACAAGTAACAACTTCAAATCATCCATTGTTGTGACAGTCGTGCTTAATTTTTCAGACTTTTCTTTTTTTTCTGGAAAGAACATGTGCCTTGCATAGTGACAGTTATACAGTAGGTAATAATGATTATCTGTTGACTAGTTATATAAGGAATACACACACAACATATACCTTGGATTGACACTGTACAAAATGGTAGTCAGTAGTCACATGTGACTATTGGGCCTAAATTAAATTTTCTTTTTTACTTTATAATACATTGTCAATGTAATTTTAGTCGAGAAAACTTCTCAGAGGTAAGAAGAGGCCAAGATAATTCCAAGTATTTTTTTAGGTTTCCTATTTATTAAACTAAGAAATATTTGAACTGATTTATAAACTTCATTGTATTTATATTTAACTATTAGAAGATTTTCCACAGAATACTTCTTTTTAATTTTTCCACTGAGTATATGTGTTTAAAGAAAATATTAAGACATTGATCCCCATTCTGAATAGGTCATGTAGGGTTTCCCTATTCTGTGAACACTACTATCCTCATCAACTTTCTGATTAATACATATGTATGTAATACATACATATATATATATATATCATTTAATCAATATTATAAAGTCTTTGAAATCTTTGTATATGTTTCTTTTAGTATTGCTTCACTTTAAATCCATAGATTTGAAATGTCTTGGTCAAAGTGCCATGCATTATTTGGAATTGTTAATGCATATTTCTAAACTGTATCCCAAAACACCTGCACCTTTTTAAACCTCCACTAGTATTGTGTGAATATTCCCATATTGTATACCAATTGGACTTTATCCATATTTTTAGTTTACCTAATCAATGTGACTAAAACATGCTGGTCTGTAATGTTAATTTGTATCATCGATTTGATTTCCTTGAGCATAACTTAAAAAAAAAAAAGTTTAGACAGGTGCACCTGGCTGGTTCAGTTGGAAAAGCATGTGCCTCTTGATCTTGGGGTCATGAGTTTAAGACCCACACTGGGTGGAGAGATTACTTAAATAAATAAAACTTAAAAAAAAGATTGGACATAATACTCTTTAGCTCCATCCATGTTGTTGCAAATGGCAAGATTTCATTATTTTTATGACTGAGTAATATTCAATTGTGTGTATATATACCACATCTTTATCCATTCATCAGTCAATGGACACTTGGACTACTTCCATAACTTGGCTATCGTAAATAATGCTGCTATAAACATTGGGGTGCATGTATCCTCTTTTTTATTCTTTGGGTAAATACCTAGTAGTGCAATTTCTGGATTGTAGGGCAGTTCTATTTTTAACTTTCTGAGGAACCTCTATACTGTTTTCCAGAGTGGCTGCACCAGTGGGGAGGTTGGGCTGATGGGTGATACAGGTGATGGGGATTAAGGAGGGCACTGGTGATGAGTACCGAGTGTTATTGGAAATATTGAATCACTATATTGTACCCCTGAAACTAATATTACACTGTATATTAATTAACTGGAATTTAAATAAAAACGTTAAAAAGGGGGGGAAGATTGGACAATGTATACATTGTAAGATTCAGGGGAGAAGAGGAGTGAAAGGAAGGCTTTCACACAGAAAAAAAGACAGACGTGCTATAATCATTCAATTGAAGAGTGTTTCTTTCTAGCATTTAATAGTTAACCAAATAAATTTCAGGTGTATATGAATGTGTTATGGTCATCCTGCAAAAGCAGAGGCATCTGTTCTCAAAATTTAACAAGACTGATGACACTGCACACATACCAAGAGGCTATAGAAAGTTTATTACTTACATAAGTGAGGTCTTTGGGGGAGAGCAGGGCAAGTCTCTCAAATGGTTCCAGAATTTAAAGGCAAAGGGCACGGGAAGGAGAGTGGCCTGGGAGCTTACTGTGGTTGGGGGAGGGGCTGGGTTCTCGTGTGCAGCCAGGGACTTATATGGCTAGAATTGTCCAGTGGCACCAAAGGAGAAAGCAGCCAGTCTTTCTTATCAGCTTGCCCAGAAGTGGGACACAAGGAGATGAGGAAGGGGTGAGAGTAAAAGCTGACAGCAGACACAACATCAAAATATGGGGTCAGACCACTAAGTGGGGTATGTTTGTGTGTTTGATTATTCTCAACTACTCCTGTCTCTGTGCATGTAAGGCTCTTCTATATATCCACAAGTAACCCTCACCTTCGTGAAATGGCATTGTTTACCTTTGGCTTCTGTTTCTGTAGCCTCAGCAGCCAATTCTTGATTTGCTTCCTCTTTCCAATTTCCTTTGTTCACAAGCATCCTTGATGCCCTTGAGAGCTACTTTTTCATTTATTTGTTTGTTTTAATATAGCCTGGCTATTCTCAAAAATTTTGTGATGCTTCAAGTATTTCTAAAGCTCATGTCCCAAAAACCTAATGAAAAGTGCTTTGCCTTTAAAAAATAAATCCATCATTTTTGTGTAACCAGCACAGAGATAGTTCGCAACTCCAGTTTCTATTCTTGGTCTTAGCAATGGCCACCTCATGGAGAGGAAAATGATAGTGTCCACTGAAGGCAATCCTTGGTTTCCCACTTGTGGAAGGCAGAATTCTAAGGTGGCATCTAAGATCCCTGCCCTGTGGGATACACACCCTGAATAATCCCTAAAGTTTGTCAGTATGATTGATAGTAAATCCCATGAGGAGGTTATGTTAAATGACACAGCTGACATCAAGAAAGGGAAATCACCCTGGGTTGACATGACCTAATTAGATAAGCCCTCAAAGAGGACTGGAGTTTTCCTAAAAAAGCAGATTCTCCATTGCTCGGTTTCGAAACGGAAAGGCCACCTTTCCATGTGTCATGCATTGTTCTCCAAATAGTCACAGGAAAAGACTGAGCTCTTAGTGAAATATTTTTGTTATGGTTGAAAATATTCTCCAACTCCTTAAATAACTTCAGTCATGTAAACCCATGCATACATTGTCCTCTTTATTTTAGTCAAAACCTCATTTTTTACCCTAAATGATATGACTCAGCTGATTATCTACCATACTTCTCAAACTTGTCTCCCAAGGCAGTGGCTGGAATGAAGAAATTTGCCAGAGCAAAGAATCTGTCTGATCCTATGAAAGATAAGGTAGCTTCCAGCACCTGGATATTTTAAAAACTGGCCACACTCCTTAATTCACTGGCTTTCAAATATATGCTTCCTTGGATTATTGAAAAATATTGATTTCATGTCTTGAGATTGGTTAAAAATGTATGTGGTTTGTTTAGCATAGCTCCCCTCTAAACTGCTGAAAAAACAAGGGTCAACTACCAGAAAACATAAACTTAAATTCCAGCTAACATTTTATGCTTGTAACACATTTTTAGCTAAAACTCTGATTGTGAAAAGAAAATGTATATAACTTTACTCCTTTCTGTTTTATAATTGTCCTAGTAATTTCCATCCAGGTTAAGGTAACATTTGTGCCCTTTCCCCCAGCATGAATTCTTCTCTGGACATGAAGGTCAGTGTTTCTTAGATTATCATGGAAAGAGAATGAAACCAAAATACATTCGCAGTGTCAGCCCAACACTGTCCCTCTAGCATTCAAGGCCACATATCAGTACTCATCAAGACATTTTAAGGTAGAATATTACCATTTCACAGGGGAAGAAAAAGAAGATCAAAGAGGCAAATCACTTGCTCTGCATTGATTACCCTCTTCTCCCCAGTTATCCATTACTAAATGGCAATTGTAAGTAACTATGGGAAGATAATTGGTACTGCTCTGACTTTGGCAGGTACAAGTATGCTTGGTTTCCTAAGACAGGGAAGAAATTACCTTGATAATCCCAGGCATTTCTTTATATGGATTGTACATCTGAATCCCTACAGAAAACCCCAGAAGGAAAAAGATACAATCATAATCATACCAATCCACTCCCTTTCCAAATGAATTGATATCTAAGAAGCACTGAAATTGCAAAAGAAGAAAGTTCTAAGTTAATGTCAAGCACTGGTGAGAATAAACAAAGGGGAGAGAAGATGAGGTTAGTGTCATTGGTCTCCCAAACTGAGACCACATGATTGAGGTACACAGAAGACTTATGGATAAGACACCATGTGAAACTTGAATGCAATGTCAAACTGTTCATAAAGGCAAGCAAGGTCAGTGCTCTTACCTTAATGTGATGGAAATAGAGCCAGACTTGAGCAATATCTATATAACTTAAGAAGTTTTTATTTGTGAAATATGAATAGATAGTCCAAGATAACACCTTAAAATAAGGGCGAGGAATATTTTTTTTCCTCCCCGAACTTTGTGGAAGTTTCCAAATCTCATTTTAGCATACATTAAGTCAATTGTATTTTAATCACTAATTTGGGATTTCTTTAAAATTGCAATTATTAGAAAAATGGAATTTTGCATGTGTAAAAAGGTATCTTCTGACCTTTGGAAACCTTTGTTCTTTAGTTAACAAATTGTATGCAAATGAAAAATCAGTGAGCGTATTTAAATGTTAATTTTACATCTTTTCTCTCATTTTTTTTTAAAGTAGTTCTAATTCTTTCATTGGTTTTGTGCCAAGAGCTCAAGAATGTGGTTTATTTATGTTTCCATTTCTGCTGTGTACCTAAGATGTGAAAACAGTTTGTACCATCATTAAAAAGTCATTTTAACAAATGACCATAGAAAGCCTCACTACTTCTATTCACCCTCTTCACTCTCTCAAACGAGCCAGAAGCACTTGGGTTCACACTCCTGTAGAAGCCAAGGCACCCTGCCTCCAAATCTGAGATGCTAATAGCACAATCTTTAGCATGCCCTCACCACCAAGCAAGATTGATGAGGCCTCCACCAACTGACACCACTGAGCCTGTCTGGTTTCTATGTTAGCTGAACAGTTCTCAGTAAAGTCAGTTTTCAGGCTGGTACCAATGTGGTAGACACACAGTGGCACAGGGGAAAGAAAATGAGAAATTCCTACTGAACATGTGGTCTGTACCCCACACTGTGCAAGGCATTTTACATATTTCATGTCATTAAATACTCATAACCCTGCAAAATCAGGCAAACTCAGCATCATCGTACTCATTTCCAAGTGAGAAATATTAGTATCGCATTGAGGGAAAAAACCAACCAAACAAAACAAAACAAAAAAACAACCCAAAGTCAAATAACTAAAAAGTAAGAGGATTCAAATTTAAACCTAGGCTTTTCTGAAACTAGATTCCTCAAGATTATATGATTTATTTTGTTTTATTTGCTTGTTTCAACTCCCGCCTACCGTCCTCCTCTCCCCTAGACATATACAGTCAAATAGACCCTGAGGTTGTGTTTAGCCTTGCCTTATACATCAATTCAGTGAATACTGCTCATGCACTATGACAGAAGGGCTTTGTCAAGAGCTCCTATTTAATAATTCCCCATGGTATTTCTTTGCCAGTGTCTGAAATTCCTCCCATCTGAGATACTGGAGTAGTAGGGGCTTCACCCATATGTTAATTTACTCTTCAGAAGCATTCACCTTGCTTCAACTGTGTCTGTAGTTTGTTCTAATGATCAACTTCAATCAGATAAATGAAAAGTATTAAAGGTGAACCACCTGAACCAAATGCATAATCTTAATTTTCAATAGCAAGCCTAGGCTGATGAGTAGGAATACACAACACAGAGCACATAGGAGCCTGTTGCACCTGTGCTCTTGCCAGGAACTACAAAGCAGCTGACAGCAGAGCATTGTCCTTCATCCACATATCTTCCTTCGTCCTGTCTAACATTGCAGAGACATAAGCCTTCTCTTTGCAACAAGACTCACCTGGCCCAGGCCTTACCATTCAGCTGGAAGAGCAGAGGTACAAAGTCATGGGAGAAGAGTTGACCTTTTTCCATTCTTCAAACCAAGATTCCATGACACTTTGGAGTATTGTCAAAATTACATAGAAAATACTTTTCTTCATGCCCAGGATGTATTTATTGAGTTTAGGCATTGTATCATTGTTAGAGTATAAATTCCATTTTAGTATTAAAAATTGGCTCTCATTATCCCATAAAATTAGACAATATCTAATCCCTCGAATAATGAAATGTGTGAAAGACAATTAGTAAATTAAGAGATGTATATTCACTTAAGTGTTTTAACAGTGCTTTTCACATAGTAACCATTGTGTTTATATATACATATTTTAAATAAACTATCCACCTATCCAAATATCTAATTATTTACTGATGATCTATTCATTAGTCTATTTTCTATTTCTTTATTTATAGTTTTATCTATGCAGAAAGATAAAAAGAGCAAATCAATTCTATGATGGGTGAGTGACTCATCAAGGGGAGAGCATATAGGGATTTATGAAGACAAGTAAAATAAGCTCTTTAAGAACTTATAATTAAAAACTATATACATAAAAATTTCAACAAATACTCCAGAAAAAAATGTGTGTGTGTGTGTGTGTGTGTGTGTGTGTGTATTTGTGATGTGGTTGCAACATGTTCTATAGAAAAGAATAATTTGCAGGCTGGGGAAATCAGAGAAACATTTGGGATATGGGGTTTAAAAGATGAGTAAGGAAGATTATTGCTGTTTTCCAGGCACTAAAGATGGGTGGTAAGTATTTTGCATGACTTCTTTCATTTAATTTTCATAACACAGTAAGCTGGATATTATTTGTCATCATTGTACAGATGAGGAATCTAAGATGAAGGTCACAGAGCTACTGTGAAGTAGAGCAGGTGTTTTGGATTCATACTCCTTTAATCTTCATGAAAGCCTGCCCCTTCAAAGAAGAAAAGAATCCTAGGTTATTTTAGGTGGAGAAAATGGCAAACCCAAATATGTGGCATACAGGAAAGAGGGGAGAACAAAACATTTTATGAAAGTAAAAGGAAGCTAAAAGGTGTTTAGAATTTTAATGTTTATTTCACAATAAAGGAAACCAAGAAACAGTAAAATCACTGTAAACTGTAGCAAAATTCAGCATTTAAAAAAAAAGATTTTATTTATTTGAGAGAGTGAGAGCAAGCTTTGGGGATGGACAGAGGGAAAGAGAGAGAAATAGACTCCCTGCTGAGCAAGAAGCCCAAATCAGGGCTTGATCCCAGAACCTGGAGATCATGACCTGAACTGAAGGCAGATGCTTAGCTAACGGAGCCACCCAGGTACTCCCAAAATTCAGCATTTTGAAGCATTTTGTACATAAATGATTTGCCAAAATACGAATATGATCATCCTGATATTTATCTTGGTTAAACTGCTTCTGTGATTCACCATTGTGTGAGAGATGTGGTCCCAACCTTTTGGTGACTTTAGAAATTGGCCACTGTCCAGCACCTCACTCCCCAATATATATGCACACTATCACACACTCACTCACCTTTCTGCCCTCTTGTTCTCTGGCCCTCCATTACCTCATCAATTTCAATTCCTGCTATATACTTGATCCTCC
This sequence comes from Ursus arctos, assembly GCF_023065955.2. Lineage (NCBI taxonomy): Eukaryota > Metazoa > Chordata > Mammalia > Carnivora > Ursidae > Ursus > Ursus arctos. The sequence goes on along the minus strand of NW_026622763.1, from coordinate 8,175,946 downwards.
AAAATCTCTGTAAAGCTTGGAGTTGTTTTCAGCTTGGAATTCTCCATACCACGCTTTGGTGTTTTCACATCCATGTCTTTGCCCATTCTTGTCCATTTCTTGTCTCTCTCTCTTTCTGTATGTAGATGGAGATGTTATAACATATATATATATATATATATACATATATATGTGTATATATATATGAAATCTAAAAATGAATTCTCTTTCTATAAGCCTCCAGTCTAGTGCCCTTGCTTCTGAAGTGTCCCTGACCACTGTAGCTTCCACCAAACCGCCCCCAGATTCATTTAAATGCTGTCTCATTTGCTCTTTGGTATTTATTTCTGTCCTAGAAATTTTGCCATGATTTATAATGATCTATTACTTTATCACTTTCTCATCTAAGGTGTGGACTTCGTTAAGGTATGAATCATGTGTTCTACTCATCTTTGTGGCCCCCATACATGTCAGCAGGCAGGTTGAGAAAAGCCTTTGAATTAATTAATCAAAAATGATTTTTCTCAAATTATCAGGTTTTCAAAGGCTAGAAGATCTTCCAGCACTTCTATTTGGAAAACAAAAACAAAAACTATTAGTTGTAGTTGACACCTTTTGACCCGACTCCTAATGATCTCTGCCTCCTGGTCTTCACATACTTGTGTCATCTTGAAATAGTGAGTATGAACCACACCACATGACTTCTTTCATTAACCAATAGAATAAGACAAAAGTGATAGGATATCACTTTTAAATTGGTTTATAAAAGATAGTGAATTTTCTGTTACTCCCTCTTTGAGCTTCTAGTTTGCCAGTTCTAATGAAGTTACCTGCTGTATGGAGAGGCTCCTGTGGCAAGGATCTGAAGGCAGCTTTTGGTTGGCAGCCAAAGAAATAAGATCTTCAGTCCAATAGCTCAGAAGAAACTTCATCCTGCCAATAACCACATGAGTAATCTGGAAAGCAGATCCTTTCCCAGTCAAGCCTTAAGATAAGACCACAGTCCCTACTGACATGTTGATCATAGCCTAGGAAAGATTCTGAGGCAGAGGGTCACAGCTCAACCACACCTTCTGTACACCTGATATACAGAAACAATGAAATAATAAATGATGTTGTTTCAAGCCACTACATTTTGGGCAGTCATATGCATAACAATAGATGACTAATACATCATGCTATGAGAGTTTAAGCTTTATTGAGTTTGTTTTGCACAGGTACACAAACACACACCCAGTTTAGCAACCTCATTATTTTTAATGATTTGTACAGACCTAATCATATCTACTTACATATTGCTGAAATAAGACATGCTCTCAGTTGTTAAAATGAGTTAGATACTCTTAGAAATTAAAATGGAGCCTGGATATAAAATAACCTTCATGTCTCACAAGCTTTAGAAGGCAAATACTTATACAATTCTAATTTTCACTAGAGAGAGAACTCCTGAAAATCAGACAAATAGTTTTTTAAAGACATCAATTTGTATTTAACCAGGTAATTGTAACTCCATTTAATATCCAATCTCAAATCTAGATTGGGATTCTGTTCAAGGTTTGGTTAATCTCAGGCATTGGAAATGAATTATATTTTGAAGATTATTCAATATACAATCATAATATCTTTTAGTAACAACATTTCAGGGCTGATTTCAGTTTATTCTGGAGCAATCTAATGACATTTATTGTTATTCGTTCACCTAGAGACAGTGACAATATTTTGTTTTTCCTCTCAAAATACCCAGGGATAACATTCAGTATCTTCAATTAAGGAGATTCAAAAACCATCAACTTGGCATCTCAGAGAAGACATAAAAAAACAAAAGGAACAATGGAAACTAGTCAAACAATACAAAGAGAAGGTAAAGTGTCAGGGAAACTTCCTCAACAAGGAATGCTTTAAAGACATGTTTACTTTAAAAATTCTATCTGATTTTTATCTCTAACTCAAAATTCCAAGTTGAATTAGAGCTGAGATATGGAACTTGAAACCACATAAAATATAGTTATTGAGCCAAATACTTCAAGAGGGTCAAACTCACTCATCTCTTCTTAGAGCATGAAGCACAGACAACAAGGTAGGAAGTGAGATGTTTCTAACTGCAGAGCAGTAGCAACCCAGCAGAAGGATTTTCTTACCAAAGGCAAAGGCAATGGGGTTGTTAAAGCCAAGACAATAAGTACATTAAAGAAATAAATTTTAAAAATACATCTTATTTGAACTGATTGCATAGGTTTTTGCCACAAACCAAGGTTCACACTTTTGTGTAACTCTCAGAAAACATGAGAAAATGCAATAATCTTATATATGCCATAGCATAAACACCATAAAAGTAAACTCAGTGGAATATAAAATAATGACACTGTTGAGGTGTATGTTTTTATGCTTCAGTTTATTTTTTATATTTAACAGAACTCACAACTTGAAGCAAGGGCTTTTCTTTTCTTTTTGAAGAAACCATGGGTATTCTAGTGCTGCCAAAAGTGCTTCAGTAATTCTCAGAGTGCATCCTCAAACACCCTTCAGAGACAGTTGGTAAATAATGAACCAAATTCAAATGCTCACAAAGAGGCAGATAATCCAATTAATTTTAGCAGGTTGGTTGAAGTTTGGTAAATGTGATGGAATCAAATGAGCTGGAAGATACGTGTCCCAGGTATAAGGGACAACCTCCAATCAGCTCTGGCAATTGTTGTCCTAAGGGTTCTCTGTTACCAGATGTTCTCAGGTTTAACAGAAACTGGAAATATATATTTAATGTGAATTTCCATGAATTTTATGTTGGTGATTAATTTAAATGCAAAATTCTTTTGTGAACTAAAAGGCTCAAATGAAACAAAACAGGTTGATGAGTCAGATTCAGTTTAGGATAACAGGTTGGTGGTTAATCATTTATTCCATTGGCAACCTAACAGGCTTGGTTGGAAATGGCGATTGGGTGTTAGATAAGGATGGAGGAGGGGAAAGATGCAATGTTGACAACCTTCAGTGAAAAACATTTGAAAAATAAATGTAGGACCAGGGCAGAAAAAAATATATTAAAGGAAGTTTCCAAAGCCTACAACCTAAGATTAGAGATGCATCAAACCAAATGTTGGCATTTAAGAGGAAGAGTTACAAAATAGGGAAGAAATCAATGGAAAAGCTAAAATAACAGAATTTGAAATAACCCTTAAATAAAGAAGGGCCCCCTCATATAGTCTCCTGAGAATGACTCTTGGACTTAGTAACCTACATATGTAGTTCTGTTGCTTATACAGAAGTCTTGTGAAATTACTTTAAGGTTGCTTGTTTGTGAATGATAGCTTCCCAAAAAAGATACATATTTTATGGAATAAAAAGCCAATTGTTAAAATGATCATATTATTTCTGCTTTACACAAATATTTGTCTATTATCAGAATAAATAGGTAGACCAAATAGGAAGATTTTAATCCACCAAAAAATATCTGCTACAGATGTCTTTGCAACTTGGGTAGGCATTGCACTAAATCCATAGGAAGTTTTGAGTAGTATTGCCATCTTAGCAATATTGTTTTCCAGTAAATGAACATGAAATGTCTGTCAATTTATTTATGTCTTCTTTAATTTTTTTCAACCTGATTTTGAGTTTTTAGTGTACAAGTCTGTCACCTGCTTGGTTAAGTTTATTTCTATGTATTTCACTTTCTATTATTCTATTGTAAATGAATTATTTTCTTAACTTTCTATTTGATTTGTTTATTATTAGTTTATAGAAACCCAATTAATTTTTGTGTTGATTTTGTATGTTGCAAATTTGCTAAATTTGTAGTGCTAGTAGGTGTTTTTTGTTAGTTGCTTTGTTGTACAATCTTTAGAGTTTTCTCCATATAAGATCATGTCATCAGTAAACAGGTTTAATTTTACTTCTTCCTTTCTCATTTGTGTGACTTTATTTCTTTTTCTTGCCTAATTGCTCTAGCTAGCCCTTCTAGTACTATTTAAAATTGAAGTGAGAAAAGCAAACATAATTTTTCTTATTCCTGATCATAGAGGAAAACTTTAATATTTCATCATTAAGTATGATGTTAGCTGTGGGTTTTTCATATATGGACTTTATCATCTTGAGAAATTTTCCTTTTATTTCTCGTTTGTTTAGTGTTTTTATCATGAAAGAGTGTTGAATTTTGTCAAATAATTTTTTTTCCTTTTGTGGAAATGAATATTTTTCCCCTTTCATTCTACTAATGTAATGTATTAGATCAATTAATTTCTATATGTTGAAACTTCCTTGGAATAAGGGAATAAATTCTGCTTGTTTAAGGTTTAAAATACTCTTACTACTGTGCTTTAAATTTGGTTTGCTAGTTTTTGTTGGTGATTTTTGCATTGATAGGCATAAGGGGTATTGGTCTATCATTTTCCTTTAGCATATTTGTCTAGCTTTAGTATAAGGTTAATGTTGGTTTTAATAAATGAGTGAAGGAATATTTCTTCATCTTCAATTTTTGAGGACAGTTGACTAATGTTGGTATTAGGTTTTTTTGTTTTGTTTTGTTTTTTGTTTTATTTTGTTTTGTTTATAATAATTTTTTATTATGTTATGTCACCATACAGTATATCCTTAGTTTTTGTTTGTTTGTTTTTTAAGTTTGGTAGCTTTACTAGTGAAGCATCTGCTCCAGGGCTTTCTTTGTTGGACAGTATTTTATTGTTAATTCAGTCAACTTACTACTTATAGGTCTATTCTGATTTTCTATCAGTAATGATTTAGTCCTGGGGGGTTGTTGTTTCTTGGAATTTGTGCATTTTATATAGGTTATTCATTTTCTTGGTATATTCTTTTATAACATAATAATAGTATTATTTCATATATATTTAATATATATGTATATATCATTACTTTATAATCTTTTTATTTCTATAGAGTCTGTAATAATGTCCCTATTTCCATTTCTTTTTTTTTTTTTTTTAAGATTTTGTTTATTTATTTGACAGAGAGACAGGCAGCGAGAGAGGGGACACAAGCAGGGGGAGTGGGAGAGGAAGAAGCAGGCTCCCCGCAGAGGAGCCTGATGCAGGGCTTGATCCCAGAATGCCGGGATCATGCCCTGAGCCAAAGGGAGCTGCTTAATGACTGTGCTACCCAGGTGCCCCCCTATTTCCATTTCTTACTTAGTAATTGGAATATTTCTTCTTCTTTTTTTTTTTTTCTTGACAAACTAATAGTTTATTTTCTGGAATTTTTCCAAGAACCAACTTTTGGGTTTATTGTTTTATTTTATTGTTTTTCTATTTTCTATTTTATGTCTCTGCTGTATTTCTTATTATTTCTTTCCTTCTGCTAGGCATAGGTTTGTTTGCTATTCTTTTTCTAGCACCTTAAGATGTAAATTTATTTATATTTATTTTTTGGAAGATTTTATTTATTTATTTGACAGAAAGAGAGACAGCCAGCGAGAGAGGGAACACAAGCAAAGGGAGTGGGAGAGGAAGAAGCAGGCTCCCAGTGAAGGAGCCTGATGTGGGGCTCGATCCCAGGACTCTGGGATGAGGCCCCGAGCCAAAGGCAGATACTTAATAACTGAGCCACCCAGGCACCCCTTAAGATGTAAATTTAGATTGACTTGACATTTTTCTTCTTTTTTAAAGTAAGGTTTTCCAGCTATATCTTTCCTTCTTAGCACTGCTTTCACAGTATCCCATAACTTTTGTTATGTTGTGGTTTTGTTTTATTTGTCTCAAGGTATTTCCTAATTTACCTTCTGATTTTTTTATCACCTTATCCTTTTTATGAGCAGTGCCCACCACTTTTCCTTTCTGTTTTTTGAGTTATGCACAATAAGGATTATTATCTTTCTTCTGTCCTTTAGATGTCCCCCAGTCCAGTTAGAACAGACTTACACAATAATTTTATTTTTTTAAGATTTATTTATTCATTTTAGAGACAGAGAGAACACAAGCAGGATGGGCAGGAGAGGGAGAGAGAATCTTAAGCAGACTCTGCATTGAGCACAGAGCCCCACATGGGGCTGGATCCCACTATCACTCATGATCACCACCGAGTGGAAATCAAGAGTCCAACACTCAACCAACTGCACTACCCAGGAGCCTCCACAATAATTTTCTGATAAGATCTATTCTGCTTTCTCTAGTTCAGGGTGGGCAATGGGAGCCAGTGGTTGCTGCTAAAGACCAACATTGTCACTGCACCAGGAAGGAGTAGGGCAAGGCTGAGTAAAAATACCATAAACCTTTCTGTTTTGAAAACTGCTTTTTCTTAATTGGGCATTTGCTTGGATGCTGTGAAGTTCTGACTGTTTTTCAGACCTCTAACAATGTTGGTTCAGACAGCTTCTTGTTGTCCCTTTGATGTTTCTGTGGGGAAACAAGAGCTGATTTTTAGTCTGTTTTTTTCTGAATCACTCCCACATTGTCTCCATCTATTTTTTTCTATATGTTTATTTTGATTGGTGGATAATAACATGTCAAAATTATTACTTTTTGATGGTCAGGGACACTCCACTTTTCATGACTTTATGAAGGAGGTATATTTTTCATTTTAAAAGTATTTTGTTTATTGAAGTTGCCACTTTATGCATTAATTTTTTTAATTAAATTTGGCTACATTTTACAGGGTAAAGCATTAGTCATTCTTAGTCTGTTTTTCTTATTGTTTTAAACTTTTAGGAATAAGTGTAGTTTTATTATCTAAAATTTATGTTATGGCACATATGATTAATGATTGATTATAACTTAGCAGAAATTTGTTATCCTAAAAGTCTATCTTTTCAGGCAATACTTTCAGACTATAATATATAGGTTTTCAAGTTTTCTTTTCTCATCCTTGCAAATATTAGACTTCACTTTGGTCTCTCTGTTCCTAATTCCTCCACTTTTCCACTGAAGAAGTATACAAATCTATTTGTAAAGAGTGGAAGTACATTTGCATGTTTATTGTTTTCTCCTCTCCATTCATTACAAATGGATAGATTTCTTTCATGCAAGCAGCATAGACTATTGCCAGGACTGATAACACATTGCTCAGAACAGTTCTGGGCCAGGTTTGCTGCCCAGCATACTGGCTTCCTGATCTGATTACTCTTTCTGACATCCTGACCTACTGAGTTAAGGGATTTTGAAACTGCAACTCCAAATATTTTAATTCATTCAGATGATGCTCATATGATTACATCTTTACAGAACCAATTTCTTCCACTATTTAGATTAAAAAGGGGGGGCATTTTCAAGATCTTCAGGAATTTGAAATTATGTGGTATCAAAATCTTCTTGAGTCAGAAGACTTGGTAAAAAGGAGGGACAGAGTCAGAACACTCTTATCAAATTAGTGCTGGTCAGACCTACTGACCATACACACCAAGAGTTTTGGATACTGGGGGAACAAGGAGGAGTGGGGCAGTTGAAAGATACTGAATTCATGCTGATCAGAAATAAATGTTCTGAAAGTATTACTGTAACTGTCTTAATCATGTATACATGTGCTCACTTATACTTTTATTTATCTCATGTACCTATGAGAAATTCTTTCTCTGTCACCAGCATGCCCCTCTCCAGAACCACCACCAAACCACCAAGAACTAGATTTTAAACAACTCAACAAAATAGTCCCTTGTGTTACTTATTGATTAGACTACAATATACTGTAAATCTAACATGTGTTTCATAAATACTAATTTTTGGTCTGAAGTACAGATGGGTGTGAACAGATGGGCAACTGAGGCTTATGATAGACTCCTTCAATAATGTTATACTAATGAGTATATCCACATTTTGAAATAATTTTCAGTTTACAACACATTTTGATATATGTCATATCATTTACAACTTCATAATAGCCTTGTGGAATATATGCTACAAATGTTTTTGTTATCATTTTCATTAATGATTAAGATTAATGAATTTATGTATCTGATCAAGGTTTAGCAGGTAATAAATCACACAGGCAGGACTTAAACCATAACTTTTAATCTAAATTCAGATTTTTTTTTTCAAAACAGCATAGGTTCCTGACAAAAGATGTTATAGAGATATAGAGACAATCTGAAATGGAAGGTTTACCCATAAAATGTTGGAAACTGGCTATAATAATCAAAGATTTCCCTTAAAAAATCCTGTTCTGTGTCTCTGCCATCACTTTATGGGTTTTGAGTAGCAAAGCTTTGCCATAAGCAAAAATAGGGGAGGATAGTGAGCTGGCTAAGTTAAAGAAAAATTAAACTCTAATATTTTGATCAGAACTTAAACATTTCATAACCAAGATATGTGTCATTTCTGATAAAATATGAAATTAAACTCTGTAATGATATAAATGGCATATTGCATGAAATTGTGGTGCCTAAGCGAAAGTGGCAATAGATTTTGTAATCTAGTTTGAAAAGTGACAGATTTCTTGTAATAGCATTTTCTCTGTAAATGACCAAACTACATAAACATAAAGAAAAAGTGGTGCTTAAAAAGCCAGAGTAAAATATTTAGCAGATATAGTCCATTGTAATCAATAAAATATTTATATGCAGAATCTGGTTTCCTATTTGACTCAAATACATATTTATAGCATATACTATTTTTAATGCTCTTATTTCCTTTATTACAATTTAGGACTAGCTCTGCAGGTCAAATGGCAATGTTGTGTTCTTGAGTTTTTTCTCTCCATCATCCCCTCAAAATAAAATAAAATATGGAGTTACTGATGTTAAATGCCTCAGTCCACCAGTTAGAAATTTTCCGTAAGGAGAGAAAAGAAAAGAAGCCAGAGAGAAAAAAAGTCAAAGTTTTACAGAAGAGTGTATATATTTTCCCCTGAAACCTAATGGAACAACACTGGCAATATGTATATATGAGATAACTCTGATCTCTTAAGATGCAATTATTCATGTATTTGTGTACTGTTTAAACAGATTTATTATTTTGATTTCCAATTCCTAAAACTTGCAGACCCCTCACAGTTATATCTAACACCTTCCAGTTTAGATGCTGGTGCATGTTAAGAATTTTAATCTATTCTGGATTAAATAAAAACCTGATAAAATATGATAAAGCATGTCAAATCTCCTACTTTCCATCTCCACAAAGTCACATAATTTTATTAGACATGCTTAAGGGTTAATCACTGATATTCTCTCTGCCTTAAAATACAAATTGATAGTTACCAAAAAATATTTTTATAAAACAATATTTCATATGCATACTTCATTCTTTTTCAAATTCCTTTGTATCTGTCTAATTCACCTCCACAAACCACCATATAAGAACTAGAAAAAGTATCTCAATTCCTGTTTGACACATACAGGAATTGAGGCCAAGTTCATGGCAAGGTTAATAACATATATCTTGATATCAAGTTCAATGTATGGCAATTAGCTTATGTAAAAACTATTAGAATGATGAAAAAGATGGGTGAAAATATTGATAAGAGCAAATGCTGGAGTGGATGAAATGATGATGAAAATTAGTTGGAACTCTCATAAATGACTGGCGACAAAGTGAAATGTTATAGCCATTATGGAAATCAAATGGCTTTCTCTTATGATGTTTCACATACAGTTACCTTATGATCCAGCAAGCCTACTCCTGGGTTTATCCAAGAGAAATGACAACTTACCTTCACACAAAAAATATGTACATGAATGCACATAGCAACTCTATTCATAATCATCCTAAAATAGAAATAATGTAAATGCCCTTCAATGGTTGAAAAGATAAAGTATGGTCCATCTGTACAATGGAATACTACCATGGAATAACATCAGAACAAACTACTGTTGTATACAATTTAGTTGAATCTCAAAGCTGAGTGAAAGAAGTCCATTTCAACCAGTTACACATGGTATGTTATCAATAATGTGACAGTTCCCAAGGAAATACTAGTGTATCAGAAAACACATCAGTAATTTTCAGGGGTTATGAGTGGGAAGGATAGTGCAACTATAAAGGGATAACATGAGGAAGGATTTTGGGTTGATGTAAATGTTTTGATTCCTGACTGTCCTGGTGGCTACAAGAATCTATAGGTGTGCTGAAATTTTTCAAAGTATATAAAAAATTCCATTTTACCATAAGATAATTTAAAAGCTGTAATCAAAAAAATAACTATATTTTTTTTCACCACTGCTGTTCAACATAGTACTAGAAGTCTTAGCTTCAGCAATCAAACAACAAAAAGAAATAAAAAGCATCTAAATTGGCAAAGAAGAAATCAAACTCTCACTCTTTGTAGATGACATGATACTCTATGTGGAAAACCCAAAAGAGTTCACCCCAAAATTGCTAGAACTCATACAGGAATTCAGTAAAGTGGCAGGATATAAAATCAATGCACAGAAATCAGTTGCATTTCTATACAGCAACAATGAAACAGAAGACAGAGAAATTAAGGAGTTGATCCCATTTATAATTGTACCCAAAACTATAAGATACCTAGGAATAAACCTAATCAAAGAGGGAAAGGCTTTGTACTCAGAAAACTATAGAATACTCATGAAAGGGGGCGCCTGGGTAGCGCAGTCGTTAAGCGTCTGCCTTCGGCTCAGGGTGTGATCCTGGCATTCTGGGATCGAGTCCCACATCAGGCTCCTTGGCTGGGAGCCTGCTTCTTCCTCTCCCTCTCTCCTGCTGTGTTCCCTCTCTCGCTGGCTGTCTCTCTGTCACATAAATGAATAAAATCTTTAAAAAAAAAAAAAAGAATACTCATGAAAGAAATTAAGAAAGACAAAAAGAAATGGAAAAATGTTCCACAATCATGGATTGGAAGAACAAATACTGTTAAAATGTTCATGCTACCTAGAGCAATCTACACATTCAGTACAATCCCTGTCAAAATACCATTGACATTTTTCACAGAGCTGGAGCAAATAATCCTAAAATTTGTATGGAACCAGAAAAGACCCTGAATAGCCAGAGGACTGTTGAAAAAGAAAACCAAAACTGGTGGCATCACAATTCTGAAATTCAAGCTCTGCTACAAAGCTGTAATCATCAAGACAGTATGGTATTGGCACAATCACAGACACATAGTTCAATGGAACAGAATGGAGAACCCAGAAATGGACCCTCAACTCTATGGTCAACTAATCTTTGACGAAGCAAGAAAGAATAGCCAATCAAAAAAAGATTTGTTGTCTCTTCAACAAATGGTGTTGGGAAAATTGAACAGCCACATGGAGAATAATGAAACTGGACCATTTCCTTACACTATACACAAAAATAGATTCAAAATGGAAGAAAGACCTAAATGTGAGAGGGGAATCCATCAAAATCCTAGAGAAGAACACAGGCAGCAACCTCTGTGACCTTGGCAGCAGCAACTTCTTGCTAGTCATGTCTCTAAAGGCAAGGGAAACAAAAGCCAAAAATGAACTATTGGGACTTCATCAAGATAAAAAGCTTCTGCACAGCACAGGAAACAGTCAACAGAACTAAAAGGCAACTGACAAAATGGGAGAGGATATTTGCAAATGACATACCAGATAAAGAGCTGGTATCCAAGATCTATAAAGAACTTATCAAACTCAACACTCAAAGAACAAATAATCCAACCAAGAAATGGACAGAAGACATGAACAGACATTCCAAAGAAGACATCCAAATGGCCAACAGATACATGAAAAAGTGCTTAACATCATGTGGCATCAGGGAAATACAAATGAAAACCACAATGAGATACCACCTCACACCAGTCAGAATGGCTAAATTTAACAAGTGAGGAAGTGGAGGAAGGGGAATCCTCCTACACTGTTGGTGTGACTGCAAGCTGGTGCAGCCACTCTGGAAAGCAGTATGGAGGTTTCTCAAAAAGTTGAAAAAATAGAGCTACCCTATGACCCAGCAACTACACTAATGGGTATTTACCCCAAAGATACAAATGTAGTGTTCTGAAGGGCCACCTGCACCCCAATGTTTATAACAGCAATGTCCACAATAGCCAAACTATGGAAAGAGCCCAAATGTACTTCGACAGATGAATGAATAAAGAAGATGTGGTATATGTATACAATAGAACATTACTCAGCCATCAAAAAATGAAAATCTTGACATTTGCTACAAAGTGGATGGAACTAGAGGGTATTATGCTAAGCGAAATATGTCAATCAGTGAAAGACAATTACCATATAATCTCACTGATATGTGGAATTTAAGAAACAGGGCAGAGGGCCATAGGGGAAGAGGGGAAAAAATGAAAGAAGACTAAACCAGAGAGGGAGACAAACCATAAGACACTCTTAAACAGGAAACAAGCTAGGGTTGCTGGAGGGGAGAGGGGTGGGGTATGGGGTAACTGGGTGAAGGGCACTGAGGAGGATATGTGTTGTAATGAGCACTGGGTATTATATAAGACTGATTAATCACAGACCTGTACCCCTGAAATAAATAATATGTTAAAAAAATAACTGCATTTTTAAAAAACTGTGTATGGGTGGTTTAGGTCAAGGTAAATTTAATTGATTTCCAATACACTTTGCCAAAAATTTATCTACAGTATAAATAACAAAAACAAAGATTTTTTTGGTCAAATCTGAAATATTTTTTAAAACAGCTAAGGAAAAATTACCTAAATGATATATTCAGTGAAGTATCATTTTTAATCATAGCCAATACTTTCTTGATATCTTATAAGACTCCAAACGTACCTTTTTAACCTAGATTGATGGTTGTCAATGTAGGTGTTATGCATTCAAAGTAACTCACATTTGGAGGAAGTTAAGTGATTTACTTTTTAAAAACCCATAGCTGAACAGTTTTAAGAGAATTTATTTGTCACTGATGCTGGGGGAAAAGCTAGAAATAATATTCTCAAAGAAGCCGGTTCAAAATAATAATAGAAATGCTCTGAATGATTGTGGACTGATTAAAGAAGAATTATCCTCTGTTCTCCCCTCTAGGATTCTGAAATTTGCAGCAGGTGCCCATAAATATTGAAGACAGATTCATGAATTCCTCAGGGGTTTCCATTCACAGTTCTATATTATTTCTGATTAACATGCTAATGAAGTGATTTAATTCAATAGTAATATGTTAACATTCAGAAAGCAAGCTGATAATATTCTGTAGATAAATTCAGATTTCATTTAAACGGTTTCCTTTCTATCAGATTATTTTGGGTCAACAAATTCAGATAGAAGTTGCTTCATTTGTGGCTTTTAAATTATAGTTTTTAAATGCACAAATAATTGAGGTAAACAAAATCTACACAATAATATCAGGGGTTCAATAAGATAGATATTTAATGAATAGATTTACTAATAGATGATAGGAGTATCCCACAAAAAAGAAAACTTTTGTGGACTTAGCAATTTTATTAAAATATAATTTACATGCCATGTGATTTACCTATTTTAAAATACAGTAGATTATAACATATTTACAGACTTGGGCCTCCATCACTAAAATATAATTTTAGAACATTTTAATGCTCCAAAAATAATGTTATGTCCATTTGCAGTAAGTTTCCATGCCTCCCACCCCAAGGAAATAATTAATTTACTTTTCATCTCTGTAGATTTGCCTGTTGCAGGCACTTCATAGAAATGGAATCATACAATGTGTGAACATGTGTTTTGTGTGAGTATGTTTTTCTCCTCTTGTGTAGATACTTAAGAGTATAATTTCTGGGTCTTATTGTAACTCTGTGGTTAACATTTTGGGAAAATATCAAACTGCTTTCCAATGTACCGTTAAAAATGGTACCATTTTACATATGTACCAGCAAATTCTAATAATTGTAATTTCTCCACATTTTGCCAATTCTTCTTATTATTATTTTAAAATTTATAGACGTTTTGGTGGGTGTAAAGTGGTATCTCATTGTGGGTTTGATTTTCAATTCTCTAATAACTAATCATATTGGATTCTCATTTCATTTGCTAATTGGCCATTCATATGGCCACTTTTTAAAATTATATGATTTCATATTACTAAGCTGTAAGCACTCCTCATATTCAGGATATAAGACCCTTCTTAGATAAATGATTTCCAAATAGTTTCTTCCTGTCTGTGGATTGACTTTTCACTATTTCCTGCTGGACTTTGGAATGCAAAAATTTTATATTTTGATCATCAAGTAACTTAAGATGTATGCAGAAAATGTGCATTACGAGGGTCATGCAAATTCTAGTATTCTTTGTAATTTCATAATAGACTGAATCATGATCACACATCTATTCTTTAATGTGAATTTTGTGCTGAGCTAAAAGCTAGTGTGTTAGCAATAGTGAGCTGCTATTGCTACAGACGTGTTGTTGAGGTTTTAGTCCAGCTTTCTGGCAGCTGTAATTTTCACCTGCATAACTGTGTGTCCATCCTACTGAGACTCCCAAAATCAGGGGATGGTGGAGAAAGGAGAATGGAAATATTTACAGCTCTTCCAGTATTCCGGTGCTCTCCCTTCCAGGCATGTGTTAAGATTACATTTCTTTATCCTTCTAAAGCTCTGCCCATGTCATGTGAACACAAGTGTCAACAATATTTTGACTATTTGTCAATAGTGATTGTCAAGTACTTTTCCTTATGCCATGCAGGCTAGCAATGTTCAAGAGAGACACTGTCCTCATAGACTGTGTTCTAGACTGACGATGACATGGAGCAGAGCCCCCAGTTCACTTTCAATGGACATGACACATGAGTAAGAAATAATCCTTGGTTGCTTCAAGAAACTTTTAAATTTCATAGTTGTTCATTTCTGCAGCATCACCGAGCTTCCCTGACTTGGCAATTGCAGAATATATTAAGCACACATTTCCCATGGCCATGGGTCATATATTTTCTTACTATTAAATCGGCATTTTATCTCCATTTTGCAAATAAGAAAACTGACTTTTTATAGGTTATAGTGCCTTGGGCATTTTAGTAAATTCCCTTAAACCTCAGAGTTGTCTGAATTTAAAGCTCACATTCCACAAAACTGTTTTCTGGGCCCATGAGTACTTGTGGAAAAAAACACACCTACAATCACCATGACTGAAAATTGAAGTGCTATTATTAGGTTTTGTTTTATCTACTTCCATTTCTTAACATAACATCTCTGTTACAGATTCCTTAATTAATTTAGATCCAGATACTTATATAATTGGATTTCATATTTTAGAGTTATAACCCCCATCCAGAAAACAAACAAAAAACAACAAAACGAAATAAAAGCTGCATTTTGCAACCTCTTTTTTATGAAAAACATATTAGATTTAAATTAAAAACACAGGAAGGCAAGAAGCCTATTTGGCTGAATATTTCATTTGCAGACAAATAAAAATCCATAGAAATGTAAAAGTCAGAAAGGCCTGAAAAAGGACTTAGAGACACTTGAACTCCAGATGCATATAGGAAGCAAAGAAGAAAGAGCGGGAAATCAAGCATACTTAAAGACTAAAGCAAAGACTTTTCCCCAAAAGAGCAAGTACTGGATCTCTACCAGTTATATAGTTATGCCCTGTGATTTGATGAAACAATATGTATTATCAGAGAAAATTCTGTTATCTGTGTCACGAGATTTTACCATATCAACAAATAAATTGTAAGATTTGTGTTGTTGTTTGGTTGGTTTTGCTTATTTGTTTTACCAAAATTGAAAGAAGCAGCTATGAGGTTGTCTGGGAGACATATACAAATTCAATGCCTGAGCTATGCGGGAAAAGAGGAAAATATTCTGTGCCTGCGTGTGTGTGTGTATGCATGTTGTGCACGTGTGTACATGGTTTCTTAGAGACATAGTTGCATGCAGAAAGAAATGGAGATAGTGAGCACAAATCTAAAGCCACCACTTAAGGTGCATTTAGGGGTGGAACAGATGTGCTAAGTGAGGTTGGAACAGTTGCCTTAATCCCATTATTTCCCAGTTAAGGAGAAACGTGGAACAGGGAAAGAAAATGAGTTGGAAATTAGGCTTACTCATTTTTAATCCTTTTTGTTTGTTTTTAATGCATCCGGCTAAGTAGTTTACCTCCTTTGCAAGTTTGTTGTGCAAATTAAAGGAGTGCATCTTGTAATATTCCTGGCATAATGTCTAGCACACAATTTACACTCACAAAAGCACTTGGACAGCATGGGCTATTATAGATGAGAGGACAGTCACACTGAAAGTTTCGTTTCCTTCCCCGTAAACTTATGATAGAAATATTCTGCTGGTTGTAGTGAATACATTGAGAAATATGTGTAAAATGGCAGAAAGCATTAGCCGCTCTCCCTTTATGAACACACACACACACACACACACACACACACACAATGTTTTCCTTTTTTCCCCACATAGCTCGATCATTGAATGTATACTTATCTCAGATAGCCACATAGCTTCTTCTTCCAATTTAAGTAAATTGAATGTTGCTCCTTTCATAACACGACAAGGAAAAATCCTTTCCAAGGGTCATATTAAACTTTATGTGACAAATAAATAAATTTAGGACTTTTCTCAGTTTATTGCTAAATTCAAATTTTCTGACAAAAGCAGAAACAATACAAACACGAGTAGGCCTTCTTAGAATAATCCTGGCATTAAGAATTTTATACAAATTCAGCCACAGTATTCTGCTCTCCTTCTTTCATTTCATGCTAAACTCTCGTCTGAACTTTTAATCCTACCAGTTGTATCTATTAACCTTTCTTATACATGAATCACACATTGGACTTCTGAATGCAAGGCTCTGTTGTACTCTACCCTCTGTGCTTGCAAAGCTCTCATGTATTTGTTGCTTGTTCATTTGATTATGCCTTATTTCCCTAACTAGGGAAGGAATAAGCAAAATTGGGAATGCAGTCACCATTGTATTCTCCGAAGAATAAAGCAAAGTAATTGACATAACCTACATGCGAAACATATGCCTCAATATAATTTAATATTTATCCTTGGATGGGGATTCATATATGTTAGTCCTTATAAAGTCCTGATTAAAAGGACTTTGTAATCAGAATCAACCAGGTTTTAGTCCCAGCTCTGTTACATATTAGATATGTGTCTGTGAAGAGAGCTGTGGAAGCCTCAATTTACTGATCTGTAAAATGGGGATGCTAGTCTTTAGCTCATAGACTATTGTGAGGATTAAAGCATGATTTTCTAACATGCCTAACATGCATAGTGCCTTTCAGTAACGTGGATTTTATGTTTTACAGATGAAGGAACAATGCTTAGGTAAAATGATTTGGTCAAGATCACACAACTTATTAATTACAAAGTCAGGAGACACAATATCTAATCTCCTTTATAAGATTATATCTTGCTGTTCAATTTATGTAAATCTGCAGCTTTTCCTCATGTGAGAGCCAATATCTTTTGTGCTGCCAATTAAAGTTTATTTATAGTCTGACCTAAAGAACCTTTATTTTAAAATTGCTTAGTTATTAGAGGAAGAAAAAAGATGGCGGAGGAGTAGGGGACCTTTTTTCAGCTGGTCCCCTGAATCAAGCTGGATATCTACCACATCATCCTGAACACCCACGAAATCAGCCTGAGACATAGGAAGATACATCTGGATCTCTACAAATGAACATCTCTAGCGCTGAGTATTGAGGTACAAAGTGGGGGGCCATGAATCCATGCACAGATATCGGAAGATAAACAGAAGGGGGAGGGAACCACTGCGCTCAGGCGCCAGGAGGCAGTAGCCACTTGCACTGGGGAGCGGACCAGCACCCGTGAGAAAGCAGACTGAGACCGTGAGCCTGGGAATGCACGTGCGACCAGACTGAAAACCAGGAGCTCTGGGGCATGCACTCGAACTAGACTGAAACTGAGTGCTTGGGAGTGCGAGCACGTATCTAGACTGAAAACTTGAGCTCTGGAGCATGCAGGAACCACACTGAAACAGGGAGCTCAGGAGCGTATGCAGGAACTGGGGGCAGCTGGCAGTGTTAGAAGCATAAAGGACAGAGACATGCAAGCCCTGGGAGTGAGGACTGGGAGAGCGGCTGTGGGGCGCACAACCCAGGATGCTGCAGGGGTTTTTAGCAGCACCATCAAAAAACAGAGTTAAAGTGGACAGGAAAGCTCAGTGGAGAGCAGACTGTGATCTCTCTGTTTTGAGACAGAGGCTAGGATACGGCCACTGCTGCTCTGACTCTCAGAAGAGTCTCAGAAAACCACCGGGAAGGCTGCCAGAGAACAAAAACCCAGAAATACCAGTTCACATTGTGCCCAACCCCACCCCTTCTGGCAGGGGACAGGGCAACTCTACCCAAACAGGGCTGCCTGAGTATCTGTGAGGCAGGCCCCTCCCCCCAGAAGGCAGGCTGAAAAATCAAGAAGCCCAGATCCCTAAGGTCCCTATAAAACAAGTGCACATTGCCTGGATCCTGGTCAATAATTTGGGCTCTGTGCATCTTGGCAACCTTGCCTCATCAGAATGATGAGGAGGAGAAATCCCCCCCAGCAAAGAAAAGATAATGAGTCTGCGGCCTCTGCCACAGAACTGATGGATATGGATATAACCAAATTGTCAGAAATGGAGTTCAGAGTAACAATGGTCAGGATGATGTGTAGGCTTGAAAAAAAATATTAATGAAAATATTAACGAGAATATAGAATCTCTAAGGGTGGAAATGAGAGTGAATCTGGCAGAAATTAAAAATGCTATGAATCAAATGCAGTCTAAACTAGATGCTCTGATGGCCAGGGTAAATGAGGGAGAAGAACAAATTAGTGAATTGGAAGGGGGTATGATAGAAAATAAGGAAAAAATGGGAACGTGGCTCAAAAAAGTGCAATCCCAAGAATGTAGATTATGGGAGGTTACTGACTCAATGAAACATTCCAATGTCAGAATCATTGGCATCCCTGAGGGGGTGGAGAAAGAGAGAGGTCTAGAAGAGATATTTGAACAAATCATAGCTGAGAACTTCCCTAATCTGGCAAAGAAAAAACAAGCATTCCTGTCCAAGAGGCAGAGAGGACACTCCCAAGATCAATGAGAACAGAACTACACCACGTCACATAATAGTACAATTTGCAAATATTAGATCCAAGGATACAATCTTGAAAGCGGCCAGGGGGAAAAGAATCCTCACCTACAGAGGGAGGAACATCAGAATAATATCAGACCTGTCTAAAGAGACCTGGCAAGCCAGGAAAAGCTGGCAAGACATATTCAGAGCACTAAGTGAGAAGAACATGAAGCCAAGGATCCTTTATCCAGCAAGGCTGTCATTCAGAATTGATGGAGAGATAAGGACCATCCAAGACCAGCAGAAACTGAAAGAATATGTGACTACCAAGCCAGCCCTAAAAGAAATATTAAGGGAGGTTCTATAAAAGTAAAAAGACCCCAAGAGTGATACAAAAGAGAAATGTACAATCTATAGAAACAAAGACTTCACAGGCAACATGACATCATTAAAATCATATCTCTCAATAATCACTCTCAATGTGAATGGCCTAAATGCTCCCATAAAACCCCACAGGGTTGCAGATTAGACAAAAAGACATGACCCATCCATATGCTGTCTACAAGAGACTCATTTTGAACCTAAAGATACATCCAGACTGAAAGTGAAGGGATTGAGAACCATTTTTCATGCCAATGGAACCCAAAAGAAAGCTGTGGTAGTAATTCTCATATCAGACAGGTTGGATTTTAAACTAAAGGCTGCTATTAGAGATACAGAAGGACCCCATCTTATTCTTAAAGGATGTAACCAACAAGTGGATATGACAGTTATAAATATCTATGCCTCCAAAAGGGGAGCAGCTAGATACACAAGGCAACTCTTAACCAGAATAAAAAGACATATAAATAATAATACATTAATAGTAAGGGACCTCAACACTCCTCTCTCAGCAATAGACAGATCACTTAAGCAGAAAATCAACAAAGAAACAAGAGCTTTGAATGACATACTGGACCAGATGGACCTCATAGATATATACAAAGCACTACACCCCAGAACAACAGAATACTCATTCTTTTTGAATGCACATGGAATGTTCTTCAGAATAGACCATATACTGGGTCACAAAAAAGGTCTCAACTGATACCAAAAGACTGAGATTATTCCCTTCATATTCTCAGACCACAATGCTTTGAAACTGGAACTCAATCACAAGGAAAAATTTGGAAGAAACTCAAACACTTGGAAACTAAGAACCATCCTGCTCAAGAATGATTGGGTAAACCATGAAAACTAAAAATAAATTTAAACAATTTTTGGAGACCAATGAAAATGAAAGCACATTAGTCCAAAACCTATGGGACACTGCAAAGGCAGTCCTAAGGGGAAAATACATAGCCATCCAAGTCTCACTCAAAAGAATAGAAAAATCTAGAATGCAGTTTTTATATTCACCTCAAGAAACTGGAGCTGGAACAGAAGAACAGGCCTAAACCACGCACGAGAAGGCAGGTGATCAAGATTAGAGCAGAGATCAACGAATTAGAAACCAGGAGCACAGTAGAGCAGATCAACAGAACTAGAAGCTGGTTCTTTGAAAGAATAAATAAGTTCGATAAGCTGCTGGCCAGACTTTTTCGAAAGAATAGAGAAAGGACCCAAATTAATAAAATTATGAATGAAAGGGGAGAGATCACGACCAACACCAATGAAATAGGAAGGATCATTAGAAACTTTTATCAACAGGTTTATGCCAATAAATTAAACAACCTGGAATAAATGGATGCCTTCCTGGAAACCTATAAACTACCAAGACTGAAACTGGAAGAGATTGATTATTTAAACAGACCGATTAATTATGAAGAGATTGAAGCAGTGATCAAAACCCTCCCGAGCAACAAGAGTCCTGGGTCTGATGGATTCCCCGGGGACTTCTACCAAACATTCAAAGAAGAAATAATACCTATTCTCCTGAAACTGTTTCAAAAAATAGAAACAGAAGGAAAACTACAAAACTCATTCTGTGAGGCCAGTATTACCTTGATCCCCAAACCAGGCAATGACGCCATCAAAAAGAATTACAGACTGATTTCCCTGATGAATATGGATGCCAAAATTCTCAACAAGATCCTAGCTACTAGGATCCAGCAGTACACTAAAAGGATTATCCATCAAGACCAAGTGGGATTCATCCCTGGGATGCACGGGTGGTTCGACATTCACAAATCGATCAGTGTGATAGATCATATCAATAAGAAAAGAGTCAAGAATGATATGATCCTCTCAATAGATGCAGAAAACGCATTTAACAAAATACAGCATCATTTCCTGATTTAAACCCTTCAGAGTGTAGGGATAGAGGGTACGTTCCTCAATTTCATAAAAACCATCTATGAAAAGCCTACAGCGAATATCATTCTCAAGGGGGAAAAGTTGAAAGCCTTTCCCTTAAGATCAGGAACATGACAAGGATGCCCACTCTCGCCATTATTATTCAACATAGTACTAGAAGTCCTTGCAACAGCAATCAGACAACAAAAAGGGATAAAAAGAATCCAAATTGGGAAAGAAGAAGTCAAACTGACTCTCTTCGTAGATGACATGATACTCTATATAGAAAACCCAAAAGACTCCACCCCCAAGCTACTAGAACTTATAGAGAAATTCAGTAACGTGGCAGGATACAAAATCAATGCTCAGAAACCAGTTGCATTTCTATTCATGAACAATGAGACTGAAGAAAGAGAAATTATGAAACCCATTCCATTTACAATAGCACCAAAAATTATACGTTATCTTGGAATTAACATAACTAGAGACATAGAGGATCTATATTCTAGAAACTACAAATCACTCTTGAAAGACATTGAAGAAGACACAAAAAGATGGAAAAATATTCCATGCTCATGGATCGGAAGAATAAACATAGTTAAAATGTCTATGCTACCCAGAGCAATCTACACTTTCAATGGCATCCCGATCAAAATACCAATGACATTTTTTGAAGAACTGGAACAAATAGCCCTTAAATTTGTGTGGAACCAGAAAAGGCCCTGAATCACCAAAGAATTGTTGAAAAGGAAAAACAAAGCTGGGGGCATCATGTTGCCAGATTTCAAGCTATACTACAAAGCTGTGATCAGAAAGACAGCATGGTAGTGGCACAAAAACAGACACATAGACCAATGGAACCAAATCGAGAACCCAGAAATGGACCCTTGGCTCTTTGGGCAACTAATCTTTGACAAAGCAGGAAAAAACACCCAGTGGAAAAAAGACAGTCTCTTCAATAAATGGTGCTGGGAAAATTGGACAGCTACATGCAAAAGAATGAAACTTGACCACTCTGTCACACCGTACTCATAGATAAAGTCCCAATGGATGAAAAGCCTCGATGTGAGACAGGAATCCATCAAAATCCTAGAGGAGAACATAGGCTGCAACATTGGCCTATGACATTGGCCACAGCAACTTTTTTCATGACACATCTCCAAAGGCAAGAGAAACAAGAAAAAATGAACTTGTGGGACTTCATCAAGATGAAAAGCTTCTGCACAGGCAAGGAAACAGTCAAAAAAACTAAGAGGCAGCCCAGGGAATGGGAGAAGATATTTGCAAATGACACTACAGATAAAAGACTTTCATCCAAGATCTACAATGAACTTCTCAAACTTAATACACGAGAAACAAATAATCAAATCAAAAAATGGGCAGAAGATATGAACAGGCACTTTTCTAATGAAGACACAGAAATTGCTAGCAGACACATGAAAAAATGTTCAACCTCATTTGCCAGCAGGGAAATTTGAATCAAAACCACCTTGAGATATCACCTTACGCCAGTTAGAATGGCAAAAATTGACAAGGCAAGAAACAACAAATGTTGGAGAGGATGTGGGGAAAGGGGATCCCTCTTACACGGTTGGTGGGAATGCAAGTTGGTACAGCCACTTTGGAAAACAGTGTGGAGATCCCTCAAAAAGTTAAAAATAGAGCTATCCTATGATCCAGCCATTGCACTACCGGGTATTTACCCCAAAGATATACACGTAGTGAAGAGAAGGGCTATATGCACCCCAATGTTCATAGCAGCATTGTCCACAATAGCTTAATTGTGGAAGGAGCCGAGATGCCCTTCAACAGATGAATGGATAAAGATGTGGTCCATATATATAATGGAATATTACCCAGCCATTAGAAAGAACGATTACCCAACATTTGCAGCAACATGGATGGGACTGGAGGAGATTATGCTAAGTGAAATAAGTCAAGCAGAGAAAGACAATTATCATATGTTTTCACTCATTTATGGAACATAAGAAATAGCAGGGTGATCGGTAGGAGAAGGAAGGGAAGAATGAAGGAGCAGTATACAGAGGGGGAATGAACCATGAGAGACTGTGGACTCTGAGAAAAAAACTGAGGGCTTCAGAAGGGAGGGGGGTGGGGGATTGGGATAGGCCAGTGATGGGTATTAAGGAGGGCACATATTACATGGAGCACTCGGTGTTAACTCAAACAATGAATCATGGAACACTGCATCAAAAACTAAAGATGTAGTGTATGGTGACTAACGTAACATAATAAGAAATTTAAAAAATAAAAATAAATAGCTTAGTTATTTAACATATTATATTTAGAAGATTTAATTCATATCTTAGGTGCCTGAATTTATGATTTGGATTACATGTCATTGCACATTTTTGATGTGCAAGATGGTGAGACTGATACTAAGCCAGATGGAATGCTAGGACAACTAATGTGAAATGGAACTGTCCTGAGCAAGGTAGGACACATAATTACTCCATTATAAGAATAAGATCAAGGTGGAAGTCCTAGAAAAAATCAAAGTACTACAACTTTACATAAGTCTAATAATAACTAAATTGAATGGAAGGTGTAAGAAAAAGAAACACCTTGGTGAATCATTAACTCATATCTATGATTATTATTCTGAGTTTTGTGAAATATCCTAGTTAACATATTTGCTAATATTATGAAAGAACAATGTCTGTGTCAATTACTCAGTAACAAATGGACAAGCTGTTTCTTCGAAATGTACTAATGAATCTTCAATGTTATAAACTTGTGCAGGTTAATTCTCTGACATCAATATCTGGGGAGTGTGCGTATGTGGGTTGGGAAATACACCATTGTTTAAGAGACTAGCAGGAAAGTCATCCTAGCCCTTATTTCCCTTCAAGTTTCCAGTCTTACAATGTGCTTATAAAATGACAAAATCTCTCATTATTTTTTTTTTAGTTAGGAAAAATAAAAAAGCACATCCATGCCTCTCAGTGTCTGACTTTTATAAGGTTATGTGCTCATGTGCTCCGTATTTTGGGCACTGATTTGCCATGAGAATGAGTTTTCTAGCTCTCTTCTAGTAACCTATGCAGCTATTACTGACTTTGCAAAAGCAAGAAAAAAATGTTAAAGTCAAATAGTTACAAGTTAAATCCTTGAGATTTAAAATCACAATGCCCACAGGGCACCTGGGTGGCTCAGTCCTTAAGCTTCTGCCTTTGGCTCAGGGCGTGATCCCAAGGTCCTGGGAAAGAGTCTTGTGTCAGGTTCCCTGTTCTGCTATGAGCCTGCTTCTTCCTCTCCCACTCCCCCTGCTTATGTTCCCTCTCTCACTGGCTGTCTCTCTCTCCATCAAATGCATAAATAAAATCTTTAAAAAAATAATAAAATCACAATGCCTGTACATAATAAAATTGAGTACCAATAAGGATGACCTAAAATGAACATTATTTCAAAATTATATTAGCAAGTTTAATTAACTAATACACTCACATCTGCCATTGCATGATATGTATCTTATCATAGAAATCAGGTGGATATAGTTTTCTGCCAGTGTTTCCTCCATGATGAGGACTGACCCAAAGTCTGTCTTATTCACTGTCATCCAAGGACTTAATCTTGAGAGGCACTTATGTATCTGTTGAATGTGTGAAACATGAGTTAATGCAGTGGGTAAATACAGAGCTCCATTTGGAATGGCTATAGTTGCAAACCCACTGCATTTCCTGTATAGAACTTGGATAGGAGTTGCTTTGCGAGTCAGGCCTGAGTTTCCTCACTGTTTTAGTAACTCACTAAACACAGTTTTTATTCTCTTCCTGAATGAGTTATGCCCTGCCCATAGCAACCTATCCCCTAGCTCTGCGGGATGATCTACTACAGTTTACACTTGTAAATTAAGCATATAATCTGTGTTCTAGACATGTTTAATTGATCCTTGTTGGAGGGAAGGAAAAATTAAAGAAATAAAATTAAAACAATAGAGAAAACAGAAAAGGACAAATTCTTATGTGACAAGACTTTTGTGTATACGTTATTTCACATAATCTTCACAAAATATTATATACTTATAATCCCTTATTATATATAAAATATTAATATTATAAAATATGTATAATAAATGCAGTATTAAAATACTAGAGATCCATTAACTTCCACCTTACACATGAGAAAACTAGGATTCAGAAATATTAAGAGATGTAATGAGCACTGGGTGTTATATACAACTGATGAATCACTGAACTCTACCTCTGAAACTAATAATACACTATATATTAATTAATTGAATGTAAATAAAATTAAAAAAGGAAATATTAAGTGATTTGCCTAAGATTATATGTAAGTTTACAAAATGTAGAAATTGTATCTGTCTCATTCAGAGTCATGCTCTTTCAAAATGCCACTCTGCTTTTCCTAGGAAAAGGCAAATTGTGGATTAGGAGTAAGGAAGCTTGGAAAAACAGATGTTAAACTGAAGCAACTGAAAGAACAAATGAAGATTTACTAATCTCTCCCACCTGATTCTTCATCTTGTCACTGATAGCACAGAACTTGGAAGGTCAAGCAGAACACTCAAAAAAAAAAAAATCCCTATGTAACTTTGGGAAGTAATCTCTGTAATTCTCTTTTGTATACATGCATTTGGCAATATGTTTATAGACTCAACAGCTATATTTTAAGTTTTATAAACTTTTGCCAAAAAAAAAGAAGGAGAAAGAAAGAAAGGAATGAAGGAAGGAAAGAAGGGAGAAAAGAAGGAAGGAAAGAAGGAAGTAAGTGGAAAGGAAGGGAAGAGAAGGGAAGGGAGGATGGAAGGAAGAAATGTTTCCACTCTGGCATTCCCTGGTTTCCTCCAGAGCTTGGAAGCATTTTTTCCAACATCTTATGCTTTTATGCTTTCTGCAAAGATCTATGTTCTTTATTTGTTAAGTGTCTAAGAACATTTGCTTATATAAAGGGAGCCTTAAAGTATTAGATATTAAATGTTTGCCTGGTTTAGAGAAACATGGATCTTTTGGAATAAGTAGTTATGCCATCAGCAAAAAACATATTGAATAATAAAATGTTTGCAGTGCCCAGTATTTTTTGTAACTCTAAATTTATTTATAGATTTTGACTTTCTAATAGTAGTCAGTGCATCTCTGTTTTATGGCATGCAAAGGAACCCAGAGGGAGAATTCATTCTAATCATATTTAGCATCTCAGAAATAACCACACAAACAAATCAGCCAGGCCCTCACATTGTAAACACTGGGTAGATAGATGATTACATTGCTAAGTTATTTTACCTTGAAACTAATTCTCACTTGTTGAAATGTTGATTTCTTTTCTACAAACTGCATTTCTTTCAGCGTAAAATAGATTTTAAAAATCTACTAACTTTGGGACAATGTTTGAATATCTCTTTTTCTTTTTACATTATTGATTGACCTATATAATCTAAGAAAGGACCAAATATTTTACAATAAAATGTCAGGTAAGTCTAAAAAAAGTGAATGCATGTAAGAATAAAACAGAATAAAAATAAGGAAGTAGGAGGAAAAAATTACATATAAATTAAGTCACATACATACATCTTTAGTTATTTGCCATGTCAAAAAAGAAAACCAATGTGTTATATTGTTCTGTAGGAAAAGTGGATAACTCGGTCAGAGTCTGTAAATGAAATCCCTCACAATCTTCCATACTTCATCATTTTTTTGTTAGTTTGTACGAAACACCTGTGTTATAACCATTCTTATAATTCTGAATCATAAAAAGAAAGGAGGATGGCATATTAATTAATTTATATATGTATTTCTACTACCAAATAGAAGGCTGAAGCTGTGCCCTTTTTTATTGGCTGTTGTTGTTATACCTCCAATACAGTTTCTTGAAAGGCCAAGGAGTGGAAACTGTTATTGAACCAACCCTGAAATTGGTAATTATATGAGAGAGAGAGGCTTATTAGGAACCCAGGCCATAGGTAGGACAATGCCGCCAAATAATGAAAACCTGAAAATGAGGAAGCCAGGGAAATGAAGAACCTAATTTCACTCACCACCTGCACTCTAATTGGCTATGTCTCCAAGTGGTTAAACCTAACTAGAAGTTGGATGAACTAGAAGCTTCTGCTACAATCCATAGAAATCAGCCCAGCAAGATACAGAACAGCATGATCAAAGATGGAACATGGATCCAGTACAAAATGGAAACAACAGTTAGAAGAAGAGCCAAGACACTCATCAAGAATTTCTAGTTGGAAGGATTTGTCCTATCAAATGTAATGATTTTTTACAAAGGTACAGTAATTAAGACAGAATGGCACTGGCATAAATTAGGTAATTAGAGCAATGGAACAGAATTAAGAGATTAGAAACATTCATGCATGGGTAGATTTTTAAAACAGTAAAAATAGGATAATATTTTCAATAAATGATTTTGCAACCACTGGATATAGTATGGAAAAAAAATGAAACTTTCATTCAATACATAGTGCAAAAAGACTGGAAAGACTAAAAAATTACTCATATCCAGATTGTATAAAGAATATCTATATACTGATGAGAAATAGAAAATCTAATTGTAAAGCAGCCAATGTACTTAAAAATATACTTTATAAAATTGGCTGTTCAATTGGCCAAGCAGTATATGAAAAAATACTCAAGGATCATTTACCCACAGGAACAGGAGGGAATGGAGATTTTGAGGATCAAGATACATGTTGGTAATATGTGTGTGAGAGGAGTATCATAGTTATCTTGCAATTACTTCTATTTTCTCATTGAAATAAGAAACAATGTTAATGGCGATGAGTAAAGATAGTGAGAGGAAGTGCTGGACAGCCTAAAGATATGAATAATTTCCTAGAAATAAACAACCTATCAAGACTGAATGAGGAAGAGACAGTTAATCTGAATAGACAAATAACAAGTAAGGTGATTCAATCAGTAACAAAAACTTACAAACCAAGAAAAGCCGAGAACTAGACCCTTTCACAGATGAGTTTTACTGAAAATTTAAAGAAGTAAAAGGAATCTGAATCAGAAAGAAAGATGCAAAATTGTCTCTGTCTTCAGATGACATGGTCTTATATATAGGAAACCATAAAAACTCCACAATAAAACTGTTAGAATTAATAAGTAAATTCAGTAAAGTTGCAGGATACAGAATCAACATACATAAATCAGTTATATTTATATACACTAACAACAAACTATCTGAAAAAGAAATAATGAAAATAGTCTCACTCACTATAACATCAAAAACAATAAAGTACTTAGAAATAAATTTACCCAAGGAGGTAAAAGACCTATATACTGAAACTTATATGATATCATTGAAAGAAATTAAAGACAGATACTAATAAAAATAAGAACAAAAATAAATGGAAAGATATCTTTTTTTTTTAAGATTTTATTTTTATTTATTTGACAGAGACAGCCAGTGAGAGAGGGGACACAAGCAGGGGGAGTGGAAGAGGAAGAAGCAGGCTCCTAGAAGAGGAGCCTGATGTGGGGCTCGATCCCAGAATGCTGGGATCACACCCTGAGCCGAAGGCAGACGCTTAACAACTGTGCCACCCAGGCGCCCCTGGAAAGATATCTTATGTTCATAGATTAGAAGAATGAACACTGCTAAAATGTCCATACTACACAAAGTCATCTATGGAGTCAGTGTGATCTCTATCATGATTCAATGGTGTTTTTTACAGAAATAGAAAAAAAAAATCCTAGAATCTGTACAGAACCACAAAATATGCCAAGTAGGAAAAGCAATCATAAGAAAGAGAAACAAAACTGGAAGCATCATCCTGCCTGAATTCATGCAAAGCTACAGAAATCAAAATAGTGTGGTACTGACATTAATATAGACACATTAGCAATAGAACAAAATATAAAGCCCAGAAATCAACCCATGAATATACAATAAACTAATGCTTAAGAAAGTCTTGAAGAATATGCAATGGGGAAAGAGTCTCTTCAATAAACAGTGTTTGGGAAACTAGATATCTACATGCAAAAGAGTGAAACTGAACCCCTGTTGTGCATCACTTACAAAAATTCACTCTAAATAGGTTAAATGGAAGACCTGAAACCATAAAACTCCTAGAAGAAAACATAGGGAAAAACTCCTGGGCATGGGTCTTGACAATGATTTTTGGATGTGACACGAAAAACACAAGTAACAAAAACAAAAATAAATAAGAAGGACTACATCAAACAAAACCCATCTGCACAGCAAAAGAAATGATCGATGAAATGAAAAGACAACTTATAGAATGAGAAAAGTACTTGCAGATTGTATTTCTGATAAGAGGTTAATATCTAAAATGTATAAAAGCCTCATACAATTCAATAGCAAAACCCAAATAACTCAATTAAAAATGAGCAAAATACCTGGATAAATACTTCTCAAAAAAGATTAATAAGTACATGAAAAGATGCTTGACATCACTCATCATCAGCGAAAAGCAAACCAAAACCCAAGGCAGTGTCACCTCACATCTGTTAGAACTGCTATGATCAAAATACAAGAGAAAACAAATTCTGGTGAGGATGCGGAGAAATAAGAACCTTGTGCACTTTTCCTGGAAATGTAAGTCGGTACAGCCATTATAAAAATCAGTATGAAGTTTCCTAAAATGCTAAAGGCAGAACTACCATATGATCCAGAAATCCTACTTCTGGGTTTATATCTGAGGAGCTGAAATCACCGTTTTGAAGAGATATGTGCTCCCCCACATTCATTGCAGAATTATGTACATGCAGCCAAGACATGGAAACAACCTAAGTGTCCATTGACAGATGAATGAATAAAGAAAATGTCATATGCACACACACACACACACACACACACACACACACACACACACACAGAGCGATATCATTCAGCCATAAAAAAGAAGGAAAATCTGCCGTATATGACAGATGAACTTTTTAGGCATTGTGCTAAGTGAAAAAATCAGAGAAAAACAATTTCTACATGATCTCACTTATGTGTGGAAAGTAAGAGAAAGCAAGTCATAGAAATAAAGTAGATTGGTGGTTGCCAGGAGTGGGAGTGAGGAAGAAATGGTTTAATGTGGTCAAAGGGCTTACAATTCTGGTTATAAGATGAGTACGTTCTGGGAATCTAAGATGCAGCATGATGACTATAGTTAACAATACTGTATTGTATCCTTGAAAGATGCTAGGAGAGTGGATCTTAAAAGTTCTCAACACACACACACTTACATGAAAGGTTAAGTATGTGAGGTATTGGGGAGCTTAACTATCCTTATTGTGGTAATTGTTTTGCAATATATACCTATATAAAATCATCACACTGGACAGTGGTACAGTTTAAATTTACACAACGTTTAATGTTAGCTATATCTCAATAAAGCTGAAAAAAATGAAAAGAAAACACTCAGCTTTTGAGAAGGCTAAAGGAGATGTGGTTTCTTCAAGGGAAAGTGATGTCAAGGTTCAGAGAAGTGAATGAAGAGGTATAGTGTGCTGATAACTCACTGGGTAGAATGCAGTCACATAAGGACATGTGAGTGTGATTCAGGGAAGGTAACGGTGAAATGATAGGTGGTGGCAGCATCAAGACAAAATCTTAAACCAGAGCCAGAAGGATTTTCCACTGTGTTGAAAGTGTTCTATGAATGAAAGAGGAATCCTAGGTGATTCCATATATTTGAACTTGAGCCTCTGAATTAATACTGTTATTGACCAAGATTAAAAAGGCTGAGAGAATGACAAGATAGAGAGGGGGGTAGGAATAAAGATTTGAGCGTATGGACTTTTAAGTGCCTGTTGGCAGGGAGCTGTTGGAAAGCAAATGGGTGCAACAGGTCAAGACAGCAGTTGGTGACATCAGCATATACCCAGAGTATATTTTTACATTGTTTTTATTGTGAAATATACTTACAGAAAAGGACATAAAATCAATATGTAAACTTAAGCAGATATCAGTAAAGCAAATACTCATTTGCCACCCTTCAGATAAAGAAATAGAGCATTGTAAGAACCCTAGAATCCCCCGGCTCTTGACACCCTTACCTAGGTTAACCTCTCTCTCACCCCAACCAGAAGAAAGCAAATTCCTGAAATATATGATATTAAACTACTTGTTTGCTTTATAATGTTCACATCTGTCAAGGCACTCCTAAACAATATAAGTTAATTTTGTTTGTTTTTGAAATTTACATGAATGGAATTATCTTGTATGTATGCTGCAATTTAATTTTGTTTCTTTTGCTCAGTATTACTCCAGCCAAGACACTTAGGTGATAGAAAGCATCCAAATGGGAAAAGCCAAAATAAAATTATCTTTTTGTAAATAAAATGGTCTCATATATAGAAATTGCTAGAGTCTCTTTCTTGGCTTCTCTCTCTTTTTTTCCCTTTGTTCATTTGTTTTATTTCTTAAAGCCACATATGAGTGAAATCATATGGTATTTGTCTTTCTCTGACTGACTTGCTTTGCTTAGCATAATATAATCTAGTTCCATCCATGTCATTGTAAATGAAAAGATTTCATTCTTTTTTATGGTTGAGTAATATTCCATTGTGTATATATACACATATTTCTTTATCCATTCATCCATTGATGGACACTTAGGCTGTTTCCATAATTTGGCTCTTGTAGCTAATGCTGCTATAAACATCAGGCTGCATGTATCCTTTTGAATTAGTATTTTTTGTATTCTTTGGGTAAATACCTAGCAGTACAATTGCTGGATCATAGATTAGTTCTTCTTTAACTTTTTGAGGAACCTCCATATGTTTTCCAGAGTGGTTGCACCAGTTTGCATTCCCACCAATAGTGCGAGAGGGTCCCCCTTTCTCCACATCCTTGTCAACACCTATTTTTCCTTGTGTTGTTGATTTTAGCCATTCTGACAGCTGTGAGGTGGTATCTCATTGTAGTTTTGATTTGCATTTCGCTGATGATGAATGATGCTGAGCATCTTTTCATGAGTCTCTTGGCTATCTGGATGTCTTCTTTGGAGAACTATCCGTTCATGTCTTCTGCCCATTTTTTAATTGGATTATTTGTTTTTTGGGTGTTGAATTTTATAAGTTCTTTATTATTTTGAATTTCATTTATATTTTCAAATCAAGTTCAAAATATTCATAATACAATCATTTTAATTTGCAAACCATTTTTGTCAATATCCTGTTTTTTTCTTTCCTGGCATTATTTATTTCTGCCTTATTTCTTCTTTATAGAACAACCTTGAAATTTAATATCCCTTTTAAATATGTCTACTTTTAGCTTTGTTGGTCCACTCCATTCTATTTGTTTTCCATGTCATTAGTTTATAATTTTGACTTTATTAATCTGTTTGTACTGAGTTTGTACTACTAGTGCAGTTTATACTGCAGTTCTTTTTAAAGCTTTAGAAATGGATATTTAGCTCATTAATTTCAATACTACTTTTCAGATAAATACATAGAATCTTAATTATTACTTTTAGTTGTGTCATATACGTTTTTGTTCACAATATTTTTATCATTCACTTAAACATATTTCTAAAATTTATCTTTGACACACCATTTATTTAGAATTTTATTTTAAAATTTCCAAATATATGAATCTTCCTAGTTATTTTTATAGTTTTTTAAATTTCTATGTTAATTGCATTGTAATCAGATAATATGTTCTATATGATTTAAAGTAGTTGAAATTTACTGAGACTTGCCTTATGACCTATTGTAATAGTCAGTTTTTGTAAACGTTTAGTATGTGCTTGAAAATTATGTGTTTTCTACACATTTTTGAGAAGCAAGAACAAGTAGGAAGACAGCACCCACTATACCTCTTCTGGGCAATAAGTATTTAGATAGAGAAGCAAGAGAAAGTAAATATTGATCACCCAATTCAAGAGGCAGTTCACAGAGATCTACCAAGGCCATATGTCAGTTTATAGGAAAGGAAATTTATATTTGTATTTATTACTATATTTAATTATGTGAGAGTTTTAGGCTGCATCACCGATAAATAATTAAGAGATGGGGTCCTGCTTGGTAGACTTTCAGTACAAGACAGCTAACTTTGGCTCCCAGTTCTGTGCCACCACTTAAGCATTCATGGTTTCCTGATCCCTGACAATCAGGAAGCTGGAGTTCAAGCCTTGCTTTTATAGATCTGTGATATGTTAAGCCAATGGCTTGAGCCTCCAACCTTAGAATTCTACCAGGATCAGTTGCTTTAGCACTTCAGCTAAAATGTATTTGCATGGAGTTCTATAGAAGATCCATTGTCTAAGGCCAGCCTAAAGAACTCAGTTTTGAACAAATTGACCCACATGGATCCACATACGATATGTCAATTTTAAATTTGCCTTCTATATTAATTTTTTTATGCTAGGTGATTGTTTTCTAATTATTCTATGTGTTATTGAAAGGAGGTTTTTTCTTTTTTAAGATTTTATTTACTTATTTGAGAGAGAGTGAGAAACAGAGTGCAAGCGCGAGTTAGGGGAGGGGTAGAGGGAGAGATAGACTCCCTGCTGAGTGTGGAGCCTGACATGAGGCTTGATCCCAGGACCCTGAGATTGTGACCTGGGCCAAAGTCAGATACTTAAACAACTGAGTCACCCAGGAGCCCCCTGAAAGGAGTTTAATGAACTCCTCCAGGATGGTAGTAGATTTGTCTATTTCCCCTTGCAGTTTTGTTAAGTATTGGATTAAAAATTTCTGACTGTATGATTAAGTACATAGAAATTAAAATTTTATTATTTTTGTATTAAGTGAATGTTTATAAAAAAGGGACACTTTATGTTTAGTGTTACTTTTTCACCTTAAACTCTATTTTATTTGAGTTAATAAAGCTATATATGTTTCTCTTGGTTCATATTTGCACAATTTATCTTTTCTCAACATTTTTCTTTCAAACCTTTAGTATATTTTTTTTAGATAAAAAGATAGCACATAGGCGGCATTTCAAAAATCTAATCTTTGTTATTTCCTACATAACTTGCATTTATAGCTGACCCTAGAATAACATGGGTTTGAATTGCATGGGTGCATTTATATGTGGATTTTTACAGTACAATACTGTAAGTATATGGTCTCTTCATTATGATTTTCTTTTTTTTTTTAAGATTTTATTTATTTATTTATTTATTTATTTATTTATTTATTTGACAGAGAGAGACAGCCAGAGAGAGAGGGAACACAAGCAGGGGGAGTGGAAGAAGAAGAAGCAGTCTCCCAGCGGAAGAGCCCAATGTGGGGGGTTGATCCCAGAACTCCTGGATCACGCCCTGAGCTGAAGGCAGACGCTTAACGATTGGGCCACCCAGGCGTCCCTTCCCTATGATTTTTTTAACAACATTTTCTTTCTTTCTAACTCACTTTATTGTAATACTACAGTATATAATACATAAAAATACATAATATGTGTTAACTGATTATGTACGTTATTGGTAATTCTTCCAATCAATAATAGGCTATGAATAGTTAAGTTTTAGAGAATTAAAAAATTATTCACAGATTTTTGACTGTGCAGGGTGTTGTTGTCCCTAACCCCTGCATTATTCAAGGTCAACTGTAATGTCACTATTGATGAATATTAACAATGAGCATAACATTTTATAACATTTGTTCTATTTATTTCAAATTTTCCATGCTTCCTGTTTTCTTTGTTGACTTCTTTTTGCATTAAATGTTTTACCACTCTTTTCCCCCCATCTACTAATTTGGAGATTGTACACTGTATATTCAGTTGTCTTGGAATATTCAATACACATACTTAAATTACCTGTGTCAGGTTTAACCAATACTTTAAACATCTTCCAGACAGATTAGGGATTTTAAACAATTTTATTTTTCTCACTCCCAATATTATGCTATTATGCCCATGGTATTTTGATTATTTTATTTAACTCTTTTAAAACACTCTACAGGACATTATATTTACTGTTGTACCCACTCAACATTTGTTAAGATTTAATCATAAGTTTAGCTTTCCCCAAATCATTTTTTATTTTTATCTCATGCATTTTGCATTGGGAAACACAATCCTTCTGCCTAAAGTATCTTATTGAGAATCTCCTTTAATGATCTAATGTTCTCAACCCTTTAGTTTTGTTGGTTGAAAAAATGTCTTCAATTTGTCACTGATCATAAAGACAATTTTCCCTGGACATAAAATCCTATGTTGACTGTTCTTTGTAAAATAATAAATATATTTTTCTATCATTTGCCAACTCATCAATGCTGGTATTCTATCGTAACATTAAAATGAATGTGTTTTTGTTGTTGTTGTTGTTTAATCTCCAGCTCCTTTTACAATTTTCTTTGTCTTTGCTGTTTGTTTGTTCTCCCCCCAATGTGCCTCATTGCAGTTTTCTTTATATCTCTCCTGGTTGAAGTCTGTTGTGCTAATTTAGATTAATTTCTTGTATTATTTTTAGAAATTTTTCTCCCATTGTATCTTCAGATATTGCCTCAATTTTGTTCATTCTCCACTCAAATCATCTTATACTTCCTCCTCTATGTTTTTTAATCTTCATCCCAACTTTTTATCTCTGTGCTTCATTCTAGAAGATTCTTCTGATTTACCTTCAAAAATTCTCTCTTGAGCATTATTTATTCTGCTATTCAACCCAACCACTGAGTTTCAAATATTAGTAATTATATTTTCCAAAGATCAATTGGTTTTTCATTTTCAAGTTTACCTGTTCACATTTTTTAGTTTCCCAGTCCGTGGGGAAATTTTCAAGATAGAATTCTTTCTTTCATTTCTCTAAACACAGTAAGCATGCCTGTTGTATAACCCATGTGTCTGCAATGCTCATGCTACTGTCATTATACTATATGTCTATATGTCTGTCTGTGTTATTTTGTTCTTATCTCTCTCATAGTTTCTTCCCTGTGTCTGCCTAGAGTTTTTTTTCCCCACATGTCCTTATTATCAAAAGATTATTTGTGTGGGTTGAGACCTAAGATGAAATTCTCTCCTCTAAAAAATTATCCAAAACCTATATAATACCTGAAGCCCCTGAAAGGAAGTTGACAATTTGAGTTATTCTCCTAAGAAGCATATAGTAGGACTACTACTTGAAATATTTTGAACTGAATACATGGATTGAATATTTGGGCTTTATTTTTGTTTTGGATTTTTATTGTCTTTTCTTTTCAGAGCACATAGTGTCAGATTGCACTTAAAACAACTCAGAATGGCTATTTCCCACCTATTGGATTCTGGGCCACAGTATGTATGCTTTCTAATCCTTGTGATGTGGTGGAGGAAAATTTATGGGGGTTCATCTTTACCCTTATATTACTGTCTCTTTGTGTCTTCAGCCTCCTGTGGCTGGGTCTCCAGTTGGCTAACTTCCTTGGACTGAGGTGTTTAATTTCTGATTCTTGTAAGTTTTGTGAAATCATAAACAAAGTTCATGTCTGTTAGATCAGACATGTTAGATCAGCAAATGCCCTCAGAGCAAAAGCTACTCAAGACTTCTCACTCTGGATTCCAATTTTCCCTTTAACTCTGAATAAACTAGCTAAACTATCTTTAAATTCTTTGATGCTATAAATAAAACATATATATAATTGTTTGCTTTTGATGAGATTTAGTGCAAATAACCTGGCCTATATTAGTTTAAGAAATTATTTTAGGAATGGTATTATAACACAAGTTATTATATCCACATATTAATATCACAAGCTTATTTCAGATTAGAACTGCTAGATCTTACTTATTTTTTTTCTCTTAAGGGGCATAATAGTATGCCATTTGGATTAACAGTGTTTGTTTAATTGGTGGAGTGTCAATGGCCCCAAACTCCCAACTATTTTGAAAAAATAAACAAACAAATGAAAATCCTAAGTAATTTATTTTAAGCAAATAGGGAATCAAAACCACAGCTGCAGGATATATAGAACCTAAATTAGAACATTATACATTGCAAATTATAGAAGTGTTCTTAATAACAGTAAACCCCCTCCAAAAAAATTACTGTTAGTTTAATTTTTTTTTAAATTAGGGGACTTCCACTTCTGGGTACATACACTAGATGTACATTCTCTCTTCTCCCCATTAAGTACAACAAAAATCCATGGCATTATATATAAAACAAGTAAGTGTAGAGAAGGCTGATTATCCAGAAATCGTGGGAACCAAGTAACCACATAACAATGAGTTTTCTCATTCATCTTTTAGCTTTATATATCCCACACTGGATACTGGAGAAGCTGACAATCCAGAAACCAGATGGCACAGATGATAAAAAAAAAAAAAAAAAAAAAGGAAGTTCCCCCCCTCCCAAAGTCTGTTCTCTATAGCCAAAGGACCAAGAAGGGGAAGAAAACTTTTAGATGATGAGCATTCTACTCAAATTCTATATGCATACATAAGTCAGGTGGGGAGCCTAGATTCCTACCCTTGCCAAATTGTAAAGAGACACCTTTCCCACCAGTGTCTGTGGAAACCAGGTTGGGAGCCTGGCTTCCAGTCCAAATGGCAATACCATGGTGCCCTTCCATGTCCTTGTAGGGGTGGTTTCAAAGGAAACCTACTGGAGACCCAAGACTTTCATCACTGCTCAGAAATGAGACCAACCACTCTGCATTGTCACTAGAGTCCATGTAGGGATGATGTATGTCCATCTCCACACAGAACTAGTGATCACCTTCATCTTCCCCACTGTGGTGGTGTGTGAGGAGGCCTGAGAAAAATAAGCATTTATGCCACCTGTCAGTGGTAACAAGTCCACACCTCAGTGGCAGCATGGGAAATCATTTGATGGGCAGTAACAAGGAGCCCCTGGCCTTCCAAGCCAGGATGCAGACAAAGTGAGATGCCTGAGCCTCTGCTCTTCATCAGCAGTAGTAAAGAGCCTACTTCCTGACATCAATGGAAGCTAATTATAGAATCTGGAAATTTGCCACTCATCTGGAAATAATGAGATGGAAACTTCCCTAAACATATTTGAATGCCAACAGAGGACTCTTTCTAAAACATAATATTTTTAAAGATTCAGTTTTAAACAGTAATCACCCTAATGTTCAGTCTTCAATAAAATAGCACATATTATACAAAAACCAGGAAGTTCTTAAACTGAAGGAGAAAAGATAAACTTAAAATGCCGTCACTGAAATGACATAAACACTAGGATTATCTGACAATACTTTAAGTGGCCATCATCAAATGTTCTAGTGAGACGTCCCAAATATGTTTGATACAAATGAAAACGTCTTAAGTGTCAGCAAATAAATAGAAAGTTTCAGGAAATACATAGAAGATATATAACAAGTGGAAGTTTTAGGATTAAAAGTTAAAATAACCAAAATAAAAAAGATAAATAGGCTTAACAGCAAATTGGAGGGCACAGAGAAAAGACTCAGTGAACTTGAAGATAGAACAATGGAAATTACACATTCTGAAATACAAGAAGAAAATAGGCTGGAACAAATTAACAAAGCCCCAGCGACCTATGAAACTACAAGAAAAGATGCCACATTTTAGTCCTCAGAGTCCTAGAAATAAAGAAGAAAGGGGGCAAGTCTATACAAGAACGTAAAGAAATAATGGCTGAAAACTTCTCCACTTTGGCAAAAGGCATAAACCTACAGATATAAGGAGTTGCTGAAACTCTAAAACATGATAAGAAAAGAAATATTAACAAGGATATTTCCTAGTCAAATTCACAAAAACTAAAGATCAAAATAAAATTTGAAAACAGCCAGATAAATAACACATGAGTATAGGCGAATCTATTTGAATGACAGCAGATTTTTGAAAAAAAAAACTGTGGAGGTTGGGGTGAAGTGGAATCATCCATCATCCAATAGATGAAAGAAAAGAACTGCCAGCCTCCAATTCTATATTCAGTGAAAATACCCTCAAGTGTCAAGACTTCTAACAAAGCTGTTTTAAGGTGAAAAAGCCTTCCTCCCCAACATGGATATATTCTAATCCTTGCAATCTGTCAGTCTTATCTTAACTGGAAAAAAGGTCTTTCCAGGTGTGATAAAGGAATGTATTGTAAAAGGAAGAGATTATCCTGGGTTATTTGGGTGGTTGATAAATGCAACCACAGTGTCTTTTTGAGACAGGCAGAGACATTGTAGACACAATGCAATTCTGGGGCAGTGTAACTACGGAAACAGTAGAGTGACACAACTATAGGTTCAGGAGTGCTGGCAGCCACCAGAATGTAAAAGAGGCAAGTGATGGATTCTCCTCTAAAGGCAGAGTATAATCCTACCTAACCTTGATTTCAGCTTGAAAGTAGGGTTTTCGGACTTTGGTCTCCAGAACTGTGAGAGAATAAATATCTATTATTTTAAAATTTATATAAAATCTGGTAATTTGTTACAGCAGCTGCAGAAAAATTATACAAAACCAATGATAATCAAAACTGTGATATTGGCAGAGGGACAGATATATAGATTTGTGCAACAGAAGAAAACAAACTTAAAAATGAACTTACACAACTAGTTGTTGCAACTAGTTGTTAACAAAAGTATGAAAACAATATAATAAAAGAAAGATAACTTCTTAATTAAATAGTGCTGGATAATTTGGACGTACATAGACAAAACAAAACAAAACAAAACAAAACAAAACTTCAACCTGTCTCATGCATGATACAAACATTAACCCAAGATGGATCATGTTCTTAACTGTAAAATGTAAAACCATGCAACCTTTAGGAAAAAATGAGAGAAAATCTTTAGGATCTAAGGCTGGGCAAAGCATTCTTTGACCAGGTTCCAAAAGAATAATCTGTAAAAGGAAAATGTATAAGTAAGACTTCAAAGTTTAAAATTATTCTCCATGAGAGAGACCCTGTTAAGAGCATTAAAAGAAAAGCTAGGAATAGAGAAAATATTTGAAAACTGCATATCTCTTAAAGGGCTAGTATTTAAAATATAAAAATAACTATCAAAATCTAAAAATTAAAACCTAAAATTAAAAAGAAGTCCAAATACAAAAAACACAAAAAAAGGATGAACAGAATATTTGAATGAAGAGAATATGCTGTTGTTAATTAAGCACACGAAAAGAGTATCAGTGACATTGGCTGACAGGGTTTGCAAATTAAACTGTAATCTGATAACACTATACACCTTTAGCAAGGCTAAAATAAAATAGTAACAACAAAAACTCCAAAGATGTGGAAAAACCACATCCTTCATACATTGCTTATTGGAATGCAAAATGTTACAGCCACTCTGGAACACAATCTGACAGTTTCTTATAAAATACATAATTGGCATTCATCCCAGAGCAATGAAAACTTTTTCATAAACTTGTACATGAATATCTATAGGAGCTTTAATCATAATTACTCTAAACAGGAAACAACCCAGTTTTTCAATACATGAATGCTATTTAAATTATTCTTTAAGACTGTAGTACATCCATACCTTATAATACTACTAAGAAATAAAAGGGAATAAATTATTGATACACACGATGATCTGGATAAATGGACAGAAAGCTATGTTGAGTGAAAAAATCAACCCCAAAATATCATATATTATTGCATTTATGCAATATTCTTTTTAATTATTTATTTATTTCTTAATTCAAGTACAATTAACTTAGTGTTATATTAGTTTTAAGTGTACAGTATATGATTCAACAATTCTATATATTACTCAGTGGTTACCATGGTATGTGTACTCTTTATCCCCTTCACCTATTTCACCCTCCCCCACAACCTCTCTCCCCTCTGTCACGGGGGTATATAACATTCTTGAAATAATGAAATTACAGAAAAAGAGAATTGGTTAGTGGTTGTCAGATCTTAAGTAGGGGTGGTAGCAGAAGGGGAATGAGTTTGGCTAAAGAAGGGAATCTTTAGGAAACACAGTGTGGCAGTGATGTAAGGATAGACACATAGAACAATGGGCTGTAATTAAGTGTTCATATAAGTGTGCTAAGACCATCCAGTGAAGAAAGCCAGTCTATTCAACAAATGGTGCTGGGACAACTGAATATCCACATGCAAAAGAATGAAGTTGGACCTTCTCTTATACCATATACAAACTAACAATTCAACATCGATCAACAACCTGAATACAGGAGCTAATACTAGGAAACTGTTAGAAAACATTGGAAAGCATCTTCATGACCTCACAATTGGCAATGGAATCTTAGACTTGACCAAAAGTATGAACGATAAAAGAAAAAAACAAAAGATAACTTAGACTTCATGAAATTTAAAAACATACATGCATCAAAGGACATTTCAAGAAAGTGAAAAGACAGCTTAAAAAATGGGAGAAGATAATTTGCAAATCATGTGTTTGACAAACATCTTACACTGGACTGAGTGTTGTGTTCCAGTACCCATTACATGGTATTTACAGATACAGCCTTTAGGAGATATTTAGGTTTAAATGAAGCCATGAAGATGGGCAGACTCCTGTGATAGGGTTAGTGTACTTATCAGAAGAGGAAGAGACCAGAACCATCTCTCTTCTTCATGTAAAAATACAGATAGAAGGCAGCCATCTGCAAACCAGAAAAAGGGCTCCTGCCAAACACAGAACCTGCTGGTGCCTTGAATTTGGACATCCTGGACTCCAGAATTGTGAGAAATAAATGCATGTTGTTTAAGTCACCCAATCTGTAGCATTTTGTTATTGTAGCCCAATACAATGCAACTAAGACAGCTCTAGTACCTAGACTATATTAAAAAAAATTGTACAGCCCAACAAGAAAAAAGAAAATTAAGAAATTGAACAGTTAGCATAGGAGTTAAATAAGACATTGCTCCAAAGAAGCTATAAAAATAGCCAACAAGCTCATGAAAAGATGTTCAGCATTATTAGTCAGTATGGAAATGCAAGTCAAAATCGCAATATGTTAACACTTCACACCCACCAGAGTAGTTATAATAATATTTTAAAAAAATAAAAACAGAAAATAACAAATTTTGGTTAGAACCTGGAGAAATTGTAACTCTGTGCCCTGCTGATGGGGTTGTTAATTAATTCAGCTGTTATGGTAAACAGTTTGGTGGTTCCTCAGAAAGTTAGACACAGAATTAAGATGGCCTAGCAATTCCATCCCTAGCTATATAACTGAAGGAAATAGAAACATTTATGCAAGTAAATCCATGTGCACATGTGTTCATAGCAGTACTGTTCACAATAGCTAAAAAGTGTAAATGACACAAATGGACATCAATTTTATGGATGTATCAGTAAATTGTCCTGATTCATAAAATGAGATTATTCATATCTCATTGTATTCATTCAATGAGATTATTCAG
Source organism: Ursus arctos (assembly GCF_023065955.2). Classification (NCBI taxonomy): domain Eukaryota; kingdom Metazoa; phylum Chordata; class Mammalia; order Carnivora; family Ursidae; genus Ursus; species Ursus arctos. Next base: position 8,133,661 of record NW_026622763.1, on the reverse strand, counting down.
CCATGAAAAGTAATAAAGTACTGATGCATGCAACAACATGAATGAATCTTGAAAACATGCTAAGTGAATGAAGCCAGACACAAAAGGTCACATATAGCGTAATTCCATTTTTATGACATTCAGAATAAGTAAATCTGTAGAGATATAATACACATTAGTGATTGCCAGATGCTTGGGAGTGGGTGGAATGGTGAGCATGTGCTTGCTGACTGTGGTGTTTCCTTTCGGTGTAATAAAGTCTGGTAATAAATATAGCTGATGGTTACACAACATTGTAAGTGTACTAAAGACCACTGAAGTGTTCACCTTTAAAGGCTTAATTTTATGTTACATGTATTTCAACTTAATAATTTTTTTAAAGATTTATATGGAACCTACCAAAAAAAAGATATTTCTAATGCAGTTTAATTTTTTGAGGAGACACTCTGAATAGATTGTTAAAAAAGAAAGAAGAAAGAAAGAAAAGAAAGAAAGAAAGAAAGAAAGAAAGAAAGAAGAAAGAGAAAGTGCAATGAGAAAACTGCAAGCCAATCTAACTTGTGAATACTAATACTATAAAAATAAATCCAGAATTAATTTACAGAGTCCATCTGTATATTAAAAATATATTAGTCTATGACCAAGTGAGATTGCTTTGAGAAATTACTGAAAATATAGGAAAACTCTTGAAAATAATTAATCAGTTTAACACACTCCAAAATACAACAATATACTTAATCATGGGAAGTAAAAAATAATTGCATTAACAATTCAGAATAAGAACATATTTTCTCCATTGACATAAAAAGATAAGAAAAGAAAATGAAAGTTTATTTACAGAACAGGAAAACAAGAACAACAATCTATTTCTTTTCTGGTAACGTGATAATAGAGAAAAATCAAAGTAAACCAGCTGAAAATTATGATAAGAAATAAGATATATTATTACAAGTCCAAATAGATTCATTAGGATGGCCATCTTTTATGTAATAATTTTGTTTACATTAAGTATTGAAAGAATATAAACCTTACAGTCCAGCAAAACGTATTTGTGGGCAATATTTAATTCTCAATCTGATAGTTGTTTATTTTTGGCAACATTATAGTTAACATTTTTCCTACATTATAACTTAAAAAATTGAGATTTTTTAAAAGATTTTATTTATTATTTGACAGAGAATAGAGACAGCCAGAGAGAGAGGGAACACAAGAAGGGGAAATGGGAGAGGAAGAAGCAAGCTTCCAGTGGAGGAGCCTGATGCGGGGCTCAATCCCAAAATGCTGGGATCAGGCCCTGAGCTAAAGGCAGATGCTTAACAACTGAGCCACCCAGGTGCCCCCAAAATTGATATTTAAAAATATTATACAATGTTTATAAATCTATACTGTGTCAGAACCAGTATTTATATCCTTATCTTTCTGAAACCAAATCATGGGATACAATTACTAATCTAACCTCTAGCAAGAAATAATTAAAGAAGACTGAAAAATGGGTAGTCATTCATGTGTATCTATGTAATTTTAAGAGAAAATAAACATTGGAACCCTACAGAAAAAAAAAATTCACATTAATGGTAGTGTTTAGTCACCAAGTTCCTCCTTCCCTTTGTTCCTTTGTTCCTTCATTCCTTCCTTCCTTCTTCCCTCTGTCCATCTCTCCCGCCTTCCCCTCCTTCCATCCTCACATTTCCTCCCTCCTCTCCTCCCTCCTCTCTTTTTCTCTCTTTCCCTCAATCTGTTACTATCTCCATCTCTTTGTCTCTCTCTCCTCCTTTGTTTTTGGTGAGGGAGGAGTTCTTCAGAAGAACTGCTCTGGTCTAGGCTGATGAAAGTGTACTCCCCAGCACTACAAAGTCACACAGAGCCTAAACTCATGCAAAATATTCAGAGGTTACCAAGAAAGAATGAGAGCAATCAGGACAAATGTAGAGAAAGAGGATAGTGGATTGTTTATCAAAGCCAAAAAATGAAACTGAAAATTCAAAGCCTAAGCACTTTCTGAAACTTTGAAGAAGTAACAAGAATGTAATCTTAGGGTGTGCTGAATGGCTTAAAACTCCAAGAGCCAATTTTAATGGTTCAGGCAAGTCATGCCTTTAATGTTCATACTTTTCTTTAACATCTTTCTAGTTGCTATGTTATGAGACTGTACTTCAGTGAGGCCAGGTGCAAAAAACTCATGAAATTAATGCAATTCATCAAGAGATGGAAAAGAGCCACTAAAAGTTATAATTACCTAAATACTTGCCAGTGATATCATCTTTGCTATAGCAGTATTGTTCAAAGAGATGTAAAGGGCCTTAAGTGAAAATCTGTGACAAAGGGAAAATTCAAGTTATAATGCATTTTATTATAATCAACTGACCTCATCTAAATTAAATTAAATAAACAAATAAAATACGAATTTTTGTCATGCCATTTATCAAAACTGAATTCTACAAGAAGATAATTCAACATATCTGCCAAGTATATAGCCAAAGTATTATTTTTTCAAAATTAAAATAGATACCTTTTTGTGATGAAGAGGTTTTACATTTATCTTTCTACATGTATCAGTCTCAGAAGTGGAACAGGAGTGGTTTACTTGCCATCATGAAAGATAAAGACATTAGCATATTAGCATTCCTTGCAACCTGTCCACCCCCCATACTTGTTGGTTTCATGGGCATCCAATGGGATTGTTTTTTCCCAAAGGAATGATTTTTAAATTATTTTTATGACATATGGCTATTATTTTAAGAATTATAATGTGTATTACATATTATAATATACCATAGATATAAACTCAATTTGATTTTCAAATGTACAACATATTCTCTATAAGACATTTCACATGCAAATTCCTGCTTCCTCTAAATAGATTTCATGATCAAGCTTGAAGTGCTTGTTTGTTCATTTTTCTCCATTAAAAACCAATGGTAATAAAGAGAAGAGGGAAGAAGGTGGAAGAGTAGGGGACCCGCATTTGATCTGGCCCCTTGAATTCAGCTAATTTGTCTATCAAATCATTCTAAATACCTATGAATTCAAATAGATATAAAAAAAATAATTGCTGCCATTCTACAAATAGAAAAGTGATTACTTTTTTGCAAGCAGGGAACAAAAGCCACATAGAGCAATCTGAAGCAGCTTACACTGAGCCTGGCCCCCTGGCAAGGGGTGGTGTAACTCCACCCACGCAAAGACATGAGGAATCAGTGCAACAGGCCCCTCCCCCAGAAGACCAACAGGAACATCAAGGGAATATCAAGTTTATGGATCACTCAGATAGGAAATAGAATTTGAGGTTTTTTTCTCATGAGTCTTTAGTCTTTCAGTTTAAAATTTTCTTTTTCTTTTTTTCTTTTTTCTTCTTTTCAACAAGTTTCTTATTTTATCAACTCTTTGTTTTTAAGTCTTTTTTAAAATTTTCATTTTTACATTTACATTGTCTAGATATAGTCTTCATTTTTGGCTTCCTTTCAATCTATTCAATTTTATTTTTGTATATGTATATTTTTTCTTTTTTTACATTTTTGGGATTTAGTGTCTTCTTTTTTTTTTTTTTTAAAGATTTTATTTATTTATTTGACAGAGATAGAGACAGCCAGCGAGAGAGGGAACACAAGCAGGGGGAGCAGGAGAGGAAGAAGCAGGCTCATAGCTGAAGAGCCTGATGTGGGGCTCGATCCCACAACGCCGGGATCACGCCCTGAGCCAAAGGCAGGCGCTTAACCACTGTGCCACCCAGGCGCCCCGGGATTTAGTGTCTTCTAACAAGCAGACCAAAATATACCCAGGATCAAGTGGATCACCCTGTTTTGTCCCCCTTGAGAGTATATTCTCTCTCCCCCACCCCCTTATTTTTTCTTTTCTTTTTTGGTTTTTGACTTCCTTGGACTTGCCTATTGTGTATTTTGCTGGGGTTGTGGTTGGTATTTTTGATTTTGTTCTCTTGTTTATCTTTTCTTCTCTGGTCAAAATGTCTAGAAGGAGAAATTAACAGCAAAAGAAAGAACCAGAAATAATGCTCTCTGCCATAGATATAATCAATATGGATATAAGTAAAATATCAGAACTAGAATTCAGAATAACAATTATAAAGTTACTAGCTGGGCTTGAAAAAAGCATAAAAGACACTAGAGAATCTCTTAATGCAGAAATAAAATCTAATCAGTCCAAAATTAAAAATGCTTAATTGAGATACAATCTAAAATAGATGCTCTAACAGCTAGGGTAAATGAGACAAAAGAGAGTCAGTGACACAGAAGACAAAATGATGGAAAGGAAAGAAGCTGAGGAAAAGAGAGAAAAACAACTAATGGACCATGAGGAGAGATTTTTGAGAAGTCAGGGATATCATAAAGCAAAATAATATTAGAATTATTGGGGACCCAAAGGAAGAAGAAAGAGAGAGAGGGACAGAAGGTATATTTGAGCAAATCATAGGTGAGAACTTCCTTAATCTGGTGAAGAAAACAGGCATTCAATTTCAGGAGGTATAGAGAACCCCCCTGAAAATCAATAAAAATAGATTGACACCTGAACATATGATAGTGACGCTTTCAAATTTCAGAGATAAAGAGAAAATCCTGAAAGCAGCTTAAGACAAGAGGTCCTTAACATACAAGGGTACGGACATTAGACTGGCAGTAGAGATATCCACAGAAACTTGGGAAGCCAGAAAGTGCTGTCATGATATACTAAATGATTAAACATGCAGCCAAGAATACTTTACCCTGCAAGGCTGTCATTCAGAATGGAGAGAGAGATAAAGAGCTTCAAATAGAAACTAAAAGAATAAGATACCTAGGAATAAACCTAACCAAAGCAGTAAAGGATATGTACTCCACAAACTACATAACCTTCATGAAAGAAATTGAGGAAGACACAAAGAAATGGAAAAACATTCCATGATCATGGACTGGAAGAACAAATATTGTTAAAATGTCTGTGCTACCCATAGAAACCTACACATTCACTGCAATCCCTATCAAAATACCATCGTCATTTTTCACGGAGCTGGAATAAATCATCTTAAAATTTGTATGGAACCAGAAAAGACCCCAGATAGCCAGAAGAATATTGAAAAAGAAATCCAAAGCTGGTGGCATCACAATTCTGGAATTCAAGCTTTACTACAAAGCTGTAATCATTAAAATAGTATGGTACTGGCACAAAAACAATCACATAGATCAATGGAACAGAGTAAGGAATACAGAAATGGACCCTCAACTCCATGGTCAACTAATCTTGGACACAGCAGGAAACAATGTCCAATGGAAAAAGGACAGTCTCTTCAATAAATGGTGCTGGGAAAATTAGACAGCCATGTATAGAAGAATGAAACTGGACCATTTTCTTACACCATACACAAAGATAAACTTAAAATGGATGAAAGACCTCAATGTGAGACAGGAATACACCAAAATTCTAGAGAACACAGGTAACAACCTCTGTGACCCTGGCAACAGCAACTTCTTGTTAGACATATCTCCAAAGGCAAGGGAAATAAAAGCAAAAATGAACTATTGGGACTTTATCAAGATAAAAAGCTTCTGCACAGCAAAGGAAACACACAACAAAACGAAAAGGCAGCCTAAAGAATGGGACAAGATATTTGCAAATATTATATCAGATAACAGGCTAGTATATAAGATCTATAAAGAACTTATGAAACTCAACACCCAAAAAACAGACAATCCATCAAAAAATGAGAAGACATGAACAGACATTTCTCCAAAGAAGACATACAAACACTCAACAGACACATAAAAAAGCGCTCCACATCACTTGGCATCAGGGAAATACAAATGAAAACCATGATGAGATACCATTTCATACCAGACAGAATGGCTAAATTTAACAAGTCAGGAAGCAACAAATGTTGGCAAGGATGCAGAGAAAGGGGAATCCTCTTACGCTGTTGGGAATGCAAACTGGTGCAGCCACTCTGGAAAACAAAATGGAGGTTCCTCAAGAAACTAAAAATAGAGCTAACCATATGACCCAGCAATTGCAGTATTAGGTATTTACCCCAAAGATACAAATGTAGTGATCCGAAGGGGCACTTACACCCCAATGTTTATAGCAGCAATGTTCACAATAGCCAAACTGTATAAAGAGCTGAGATGTCCCTCAACAGATGAATGGATAAAGAAGATGGATAAAGAAGATTATATATATATATATATGATTTTATTTATATAAATTTTATATATATATGATTTTATTTATATAAATTGTGTATATCTAGATAGATAGATAGATAGATAGATAGATAGATAGATAGATATATGAATATTACCCAGCCATCAGAAGGATGAATACTTACGATTTACAGCAACATGGATGGAACTGGAGGATGTTATGCTGAGCAAAATAAGTCAATCTGAGAAAGACAATTATCATTTGGTTTCACTCATATGTGAAATATAAGAAACAGGGCAGAGGATCATAGGGGAAGGGAGGGAAAACTGAATGGGAAGTCATCAGGGAGGGAGAAAAAGCATGAGAGACTCTTAACTATAGGAAACAAACTGAGGGTTGCTGGAGGGGAGTTGGGTGGGAGATGGGGTAACTGGGTGATGGGCCTTAAGGAGGGCATATGATGTAATGAGTACTGGGTGTGATATGCAACTGATGAATTATTGAACTCTACATCTGAAACTAATGATGTACAATATGTTGACTAATTTAAATTAAAAAAATGGTAAGAAAGCTATTGGATCTTTTCATATTTGAGTATGTCTTTGCTTGGGATTCACATGTGTACAATAACTTAAATGCCTGTGGAAATCTCAGTTCAACACAGATATCTCTTCAAAGCTGTATATCCTATTCTATTTCATTCTGGAATATGAATATGTTGTAATTGAATAGAAGTCTGGGAACAGCCTATTTTTTTTTCCTTTTGTACTTTAATCCAGTCTCAATGTTTGTAGGATTTTTTTAATCATTATGCTTAAAATTAAATACTTTCTTAAAATATAACTTCATACATACTACTCCTACTTATCCTAGAGAATTACTACACAACATTTATGAACAAATTCTGTTAGCACATGAATTTTTTCTCCAATTTTATTTGGGAAAATTTCTCTGTTCATTACTATGTTCTCTGTTGGAGAATCTCAACTTCATAAATTTAACTTTCTATTGTCTGTTTTCTTTGAGATACTTTCCTTGAGATCACTAGTGCTGATGACATATTAAATTCTGTGACCATATAATCTGAATATGTGAATTGTTCTATTTGCTCACATAGATATGTTTTTTAAAAATATTTATTTATTTTATTTTAGAGAGAGAGAGAGAGCACACACAAAATGCGGGAGGGGCAGAGGGAGAGAACTTCAAGCAGACTCCCTGGTGAACACTGAGCCAGATGTGGGACTCAATCCCATGACCCTGAGATCATGACCTGAGCTGAAACCAAGAATCAGACACTTAACAAACTGAGCCACCCAGGTGACCCTCAAATAGACACATTTTTAGTCTACATTCTTAACATTGTAATTTTTTGTATTGTTTCACAGTGTTAACACTTTTGTTATTTTCTTTTAGAGAGTAACATACTTTCTGCCTAAAGTCATATTCTTTTCTAGAACTGAATTGTCCCAAACTCTGTATGGTTCTCTGAAAAAATACACATTTTAAAAAAACTTTTCTTTTTTGAAGTGATTTTAACACCTCCTGCAGATTGTTTATATTGTTTGTTCATCTCTGAGTAGAAACATATTTAACCAAGTCTTCCTTTTTCTCTGAAAAGATTCTTCTTGGCAACTTTATTTACCATCACATTACTTCAGTCCCCCTGGTGGGAGTAAAGGTAAAGGGCAATTGCCTCAGATTTCTGTTATATAGGCAACTCTATCACCTGTACAGCCAGAAACCCAGCATTTCTGTAGCTTGCCATAAGAGAAGTTTGTTTCCTGCCTACAGAACAATCCAGTGTTCGTGTTCCTAGTCTGAGGTAATTAAGGAATCTTGGCCTCTTCCATTTTGTAGCCATAGGATTCTCTAGGCTCCAAGTTTTTTGTTTTCAACAAGCTAGCAGCACAAGAAGGCAATGTGGAGAAAATGCCCTGGTGGAGAGTAACACTCTTAGCATTTGCTAGTATTTAATTGGCCAATCTACCCCCTTAGTCACACTTAGAAATGGAAGAGAGGGGCTGGTAATGTGATATCTTCCTGGGCAGCTTCTTTGTATGTCTATATACCAATATAATGGAAGGGAGGGGTATACATGTTGATATACAGCTTCTACCTCTGTGTATTCCATCCCTCTGACCATTATCAATGAACATCCTTCTCACATGTGGTACATATTCATACTTCTCCAAAGCAGACAAGTCAAAGCCTAGTCCAGTCACAAGAACTAGCTCAAAGTTCAGGCTCTCTGGGTGATGTGCAGTCCCCTCATTCAGTTCTGGATGTGGCTTGACATGTCATTTTATCCCTATCAAGGTAGGAAAAAGACAAGATGAACTACAATAAAAACCCCCACTCAAAGAAGGGAAGAATGTGTCCATAGTGAGATAAATACCTGCGAGGCAGGTGTTATGAAGACCCCTGCCCTGGCAATGGGGGCAGTTTCTTGTTTGGATGCTGCTTCTCTCCCTGGGAAAAACTATTTTGTTCAGGTTTCTCCAAATGCCCTTGGCACTGACTTCTGAGTTGAAATTCCTTGTCTTTCCTGTAGCGCTTTCCAAAGCAGTCACTGGGGAGTATGCATTCTTTGGAGAACATACAGCGCCCTCCTTGTGCCAGTTATTATGCAACTGTTTTCAGCTCCAAACACACCCTTTTACCTTCTGCTTTGTGATACTGATGCTGGCACTATGCAAGCCACAGTTCTGCTTTGCCAGCTGGCTCCCTATTAATTTCTGCCAATAGGGGCACTGAAGGAAAACTGTGAGGCAGAAGTAGTGAGAAGAAATGTGTTCTTTCCTGTCTGTACTCCAGAAATATTTCTTCACCACAGCTGTAGTAGTTCCTTCTTCCAGCTGAATCCCTAGAGTTTGGCATTTGTCCAACACTTACAGATATAGCTAGGTTGCACATCCCTCAGAGACACAAACATCAGCCCAGCAGTTCCTCGACCGCACAGGTATGGAATCCCTTCTCGAAATATCTAAGATTTAATTATTTCAACCTCTTTACTTTGTTCCTCCAGCTCTAGGGATATAGCTGCCTCCTGAAGTGATTGCCTCTAAAAATATCTTGGTCTTGTCTCTTTTTAGCCTTTTTAGTTATCCAGTTAACAACTTCATATCTGATGAGCAACTCTTTATATTACATTATCTTTGTTATCTTATGATAATGTCCTCATGATTTCAGCCTGCTGACTGGACCATAGCTGATGTAGACATGGGTATGAGAACAGGTACTAAGAAGTGGAAACCTGAAGATGGCTGTTATTCACCCATGGCTTTTATGACAGATTTTTATGATTATTGTGAAGCATCTACAGAGATTACAAACTAAGGTCATTAGACTCTCAAGTCACAGAGAATGAGAGTGCTCCTAAGGAAACCTTAAATTCTCTCTTTTTTCTTATAACCACAGAAATAGTATTTCTGAAAATAAAACCAAAATTTAATTGTGTGGGTCATGGAGTTACAATGTAATCTGAGTTCACAGTTTCACCAGTCTTTAATGTAGAAATCTTAAAGCATGTCTGAAACTTAGAGCAGGGACTTCTGGGTCGATTCAGATGAAGCTAAGAATCTTGGAAGTCCGTGTCACTGTGAGTTTCCTTTGGCATAGAAGCCCCTTTCCCTACCAAGTCTGTGAAAACTAATATTTTTCTTTAAAACCTTATAGTAAATATATCCAGAGCAGATGATTTATATAGACGTACCAATTATACCCAAAAGCCCACCCCAACCAATCTTTCCTGCCATTGGCCCCACAACTATGGAAACATATTAGCATGTTCCAGGAGTCAATTACAAAATCCGATCCAGTAAGAAGTAACTTACACATCCAAAGTATTGCAAGATTTTATTGATTTGATTAAGCAGAAACTTGAAGAATATGTATATTGTCATTCAAAAATGTTAGACCAAGGAGTACAGAATACAACACTGGATCAAATGTTTTGTTTTGTTGTTGTTGTTTATTTGTTTTGGTTTTAGTTTTGGATTTTTATATACGTACACTTGCTAGAGATTCTAAGAATGTGTCCTCCATTTCATTTGGCTAATCGACTGAACTTGGCTTAGCAATGACTGATATTCAATGAGGTTGAGATGTCAGAATTTCCTTTGCAAACATGGAGGAAGATCTAACAGCTTAGGAAGATAGAAATGTTGGAAAGGATTTATCATATGCATTCCCTTACCTCACCTCCTAAGAGAGCCCAGAGACCACTCTCCTCAGTAAGGCATTGAAAAATCTACTCGTGAGGGGAAAGCTCTATGGTGCTGTCCTGTCTTGGCCAGGAATAATGATGGCAAAGGCCACCATTAAGCTGCCTGATTCAATAGGAATTATAAAATCCCAGAGTAGCAGAGGTCAAATGATGTTTGATTATTAAAGATGAGGCAGGTGCATTTATCTGAATGGTCAGCAGGTACAAAATAGTTATCAGAATGTTTAACTGCAGGATCTTCATCAGTAGCTCATTTATGATGGTGTTCCTAGGAATGAAATAGATGGGTGTTTCCTTCTGTAACAGGAAAAAATTCTGTCCAGTGGCCAGAAACATGAACTGATCACCACAATGAAGAGTCACATCTTTTGGGGGCACCTGGGTGGCACAGTGGTTAAGCGTCTGCCTTCGGTTCAGGGCGTGATCCCAGCGTTATGAGTTCAAGCCCCACATCAGGCTCCTCCGCTATGAGCCTGCTTCTTCCTCTCCCACTCCCCCTGCTTGTGTTCCCTCTCTCACTGGCTGTCTCTATCTCTGTCGAATAAATAAATAAAATCTTAAAAAAAAAAAAAAGAGTCACGTCTTTTCACTCTACTTTCAAATTTAACCCAGTTTGCAGTTTTCATGATTGAAGGAGAGGCTGATTTTCCTTGAATAAAACCTCTACACTTCTGTCACTGTAAATCATCCTCCAAGCCGTCTTCTGAGAAATTAATAACTAATTACTTGAGTAACTGTGTCTTAGGGAAGAGGGATATGTAGTTTTTCAGAGATTACTAGATACTAGTCCTGTGTCACCCTGGGTACTGAGTCCTAGCCACTGTGGTCCATGGTTTAAAATGGCAGTTATGGTGGGGTTTTGACCAAGTTCAAATAAGAATGTGCCATGCACCTATTAGGTCTACATATCCCTCTTGTGGGTTATTTCCCCACTTATTGAATATATACTTGGAATGGCCATTCTTAGAAGATGGTAGAATGCTCCCATTAAATCACAGGATTTTCTACCCGCCTCATGTTCTTTCTGGTAATCTATTTCCTTCAGGAACAACGTAGTCTTCTGATCTATTGCATCCTCCCTGTTCAAAATCCCAGGAACCACATTAAAAGTTATCACTTAGACCTAAACAAAGCTCATAAACGTTTTGTGCTTCCTTGCCTTATTTATGGGGTTGAAATAAGTTAAGAGGTGCTACCATAGGATCATCTAAAAGAAATAGGCTATAATGAGGAGGTAATACCCTTAATCTAATCTGGCCTTCCAAGTTATCATGGGAAAATATTTTACCAAATATTTTGTGTATTTATTATCACAGGCTTCTAACTTTAACATTCGTGATTTTTTTTTCTCTCTACCTGAGGAGAGGGTATGAGGAGCAGGGACTGTGTGGCATACACCTCCAATACCTGGGGTTCCTGGCTATGCTGTCACTGCCTGGGGTAGGAGCTAGAAAAAGTGTGTAGTGTCTAAAAACAAAAGAATGCTAGGGTGCCTGGGTGCTTCAATTGGTTAAGCATCTGCCTACAGCTCAGGTCATGATCCCAGGCTCCTGGGATTGAGTACCGCATCAGGCTCCCTGCTCAATGGGGAGTCTGCTCCACCCCCCTCTCTCTGCCACTCGCCCTGTCTCGTTCTCTCTCTCACTCTCTTTTAAATAATAAATAAATAAATAAATAAACAAAATCTTTAAAAAAATAAACCCATGAAAGCTGTGGCCTACAGGAAGCTAGAACCACAAGGAGTCATCCAGGGGAGAAAGTGTGCTCTGCAGCAGCCTAGTGCTCTAGAACTATAAAGAGACAATCCTTTCTTCTTCCTCTGTTCCCCCTGTGCTTCCTATTGCAAGGCTTGACATTGTACCACTGGCAAAAAGAAATATTTGCAGGACCCAGCTGCATTACAACAAAGCAGGCAAAAGCATCCATTTATAGTTGAGAGATACTACATTGATAAGTGGCACAGCTGGCAGTAACACATCACCCTTGTTCTCAGAGCGTCAGTCATACAGTAACATTCAGATAGGAAGGGGCTGAGAAAATGTACTTCCTGAAGGGCAGACTTTTCTCAATAAATACCATGTCCTGGGACTGAAAAATGGAATTTTCGTGGAAGCAACCATTTCTGGTACAATTCAAGTTATCCATGCATTCATCAGCTTGTTGGGAATCGAGAGAATATGAGACTTAGAGGTTTTTATTTATGTTCATTCTATTGAAATTTATGATAAATCAACTGTGGGTTCAACTTGCTGATATTAAGGAGTTTCAGAATCCCACTGGTATTTATTTCCTGCTCTGATGTGAGCCAATCTCTTTAGTGAGAAGTTGAGAAAGGAAAAAATCAGAACCTCTGTCTTTTTGGATTTGAGGATAGTATATATTATCTAGCATGTAGTTCTCTTTGCTGTTTTCAGTCTACAGTTATGAAAGTTGTTCCCACTAAAATATTTTCTAGGTATACAAGAGCTCCCCACTGACACTGGAGCACCCCCCCCCACCATGTACCATTCTTGATGCTAGTTTTTATACTTTCATACCGGGGATATTAATCATTTCTCTTCAATCCCTACACTGACTTCCTGAATAATATGCTCCCTCTTAAGAAGAAGAACTATATTCCTAATAAAGTTTTGGTCTTTTTTTTCCTTAAGTTTGGTCACATATTCAGATTCTTGGGGGTTTCCTGTTTTAAAAATCAGTTTAATTAATGCATTATTACTAGGAATTATTTACTTACTTTCAATTAAGTTAATTGAATGAAAATATAATTTTGGGACAGACATGTATTAATTGTTGTTAAATTTGTATAAAGAAGCAAAGTAATCCTCAGTGATCTTATAATACAGAAGGTCTACTATTAATTTTAGGGGCACATCTTTATAGTTCCTTTTGCTGCACAAGTTTAATATATTTTAATTTATACTAAAATATACTTTATCCTTTTAAAAATAGGATATGATATTGAATCCTTGTAAACATAGATTGTAATGTTTGCCTAGCACTTACCAATATTAGTATGCCATGTTTGAAGTAGTCACTCCACTACATTTGGAATTTGTATCGGATCTGATTTTTCTCTATTATGCTTAAAATTGTGATAGACAGGTTTACAAATAAAGCAGAAACAAGGAATTGTTCCCCTAAATTTAAGTTATTTAAAAACAGATTTACAAAGGTCAAATTTCAAAATTAAAAATTATGAAATGTTGGGGTACCTGGGTGGCGCAGTCGTTAAAGCGTCTGCCTTCGGCTCAGGGCGTGATCCCGGCGTACTGGGATTGAGTCCCACATCGGGCTCCTCCGCTATGAGCCTGCTTCTTCCTCTCCCACTCCCCCTGCTGTGTTCCCTCTCTCGCTGGCTGTCTCTCTGTCACATAAATAAATAAAATCTTTAAAAAAATTATGAAATGTTTAGGTCTTGGTATATATTGACAATTGTTTTCTAAAATAATTTTTCAACTTGGGGCACCTGGGTGGCTCAGTTGGTTAAACATCCAACTCTTGATTTTGGCTAAGGTCATGATCTCAGGATCATGGGATCAAGCCCTGCAGTGGGCTCTACACTTAGCAGGAAGTCCACTTGAAATTCTCTCTCTCCCTCTCCCTCTGCCCCTCCCCTCTCATGCAGTCTCTCTCTCTCTTTCTCTCTCTCTCAAATAAATAAATAAATCCTTAAAAAATAGTAATGATAATTTTTCATCTTAACAAGAATTATGACATCATTTTAATGAAATCATCACCAGCACCAACACATGTTTTAAATGTCCTTCTACTTGAACTGATATTGTCAACTTATAATATACTTTGCACCCAATTTCATCCTAAACACCTGCTGTTAGAAATTTCTATCATGTGACATTGCAATTATCTGTCTCTGAAAGTCCTCATCTGTCCCCATTTCTTTGGGAGATTATCTCATATCTTTTCTTTAATACTGATATTTTTTATTCTTTCCCTGAGAAGTAACTAGGAAAATAAAACTAGTACTTCTGACATAGGTGTACTTGATTTTTTCATATGTGAGGAGTCTTCTGATATTCTTGATATTTATAGATGACAATACTTCCTATATGAAATCCTATGTAAGAATAAAAGAATTAGCTGTGTCCTGAAAAAAAATATAAGACTCGTGGTAATAACATTGAGTTTGGTGGGCACCTATTTGCCAAATACTTGGTAGAAATTACCATATTCAAGTTTTAAAGTAACTTTGAAATAGTGTTAACTCGGGTACCACATATGATGTTTTCACACAGATACCAACATTCAGTGAACTCAACATAGTGTAGTAGTCATCAGCTTCTTAGCCAATATCCACAGTTGGCTCACATGCCTGCCATTGACTCACTAGCAATACCTCACGTAACCCTCAGTGATTCTCAGCCAGGGAATGATGCCACCTTTTTTTCAGGAAATCATTTCTACTGCATAATGTCATCCCATCCTACACAAAACAAAACAAAATAAAATAAAACAAAAAACAAACCCTTATGATTCTGTCAGCTGGCTAGGTGGATCCTCTGTAGGTTCCTTCTGGTTTACGTAGCAGCTACCAGAGGGTCAGTTTGGAAAGATGACCTCATTCACATATCCAAAAGTTGCCACTGGCTGTTGGCCAGAGAGTCTTGGTTTCTCCTTCATACGGCCTCCCATACTCAATAGGTTAGATTGGCTTCTGTTCATGAAGGTCTCAGGACAGCATTTCAAGAAATCGAGAATAGAAGATGCAAGGCCACTTAAAGTCTAGTCTCAGAAACTGTCTAACATCACTTTTGTTAAATTGTATTGGTCAGTCAAGGTAAATCACAAAGCTAGTCCACATCCAAGGAGTGGAAAATCCAATCCTCCACCTCTGGATTAGAGAAGTGGCAAAGTTACATTGAAATGACCACACATATATGATTGGAAATAATTTATGGCTATATTTTGCAATCTATCTTAGACCTTGTGTGACCACCATTATTCACATTTCTCTTTCATTAAAAATTCACTCACAGGACCCATAAGTTTCATCCAATTATGGTATTGGGCTCAAAATTCCAGTACCTCATGATCTGAATCTGGCTCATATACAGATGAGACTTCTTGGGTATAGCTCCTCTTCATCCAGAAACCTATGAACTAAGAAAACAAGTTATCTACCTCACCCACCTTCCCAATACACCATGACGGGATGGGACAGGATAACCATCAGACATTCACATTCAAAAAACAAGAGTAAGAGAACATAGTAATCCCCAATTTATAGCAATTTGGAAATTCAGTCAGACAGATATTGCCACTTCTCTACTCTGAGATGTTGGTATGATCCTTGATAAAGACCTTTTTTTTTTCCCTCCAGGAATACTTTTCTAGTGCATTTTCCCAAATACCTCTTGCCTCTTCCCTCTTGAATCAACAAAGAGAATTTTTTTAACATGAAAAATAGTTTAAATTTATGACTGCATTATTCTCTAACCCTATTTTTCTGACCATATAAATTTGGTGAAAAAGGTCTCTTTTTATTTTAAACTATCTCAGTTTATTTTTACATAAACTGACACTGGTTTCAATAATACAACTCTATTTTGAAGTATGTGGGTTTCCTAGAAATCTAATTGTCATTTCCTCATGCCTCAATAGACTCATCCATAATTGTTTTGAAAACAATCATTCTACTTTGGGTCATGTGTGATGCTGCCATGGGTTACACACCATATTTCTATTTTTATAAACACTTTTTTTTTTTTAGCTGCAAAGTTTTAGTAGACATTTCTTAAATTTTTCAGAGTGCTTAATAAAGAGTTTTCTGCTTTGTTTTCAAATTTCCTTTTTTGCCTCAGGGTTAATTCTTATTTTGGCAATCTCTTCTGGGCTGACATGAGATGAGAAACAGCTTTATTTCCAATTCAAACATATGCTGAATCTTCTTGATTTTTTTCTATATTCTGCTTGAGAACTAAACATTTCCTTCATAAGTTCATTTCTGTTTCACATGCCTTATAATAGCAATCCAAAAATATTCAGCCGCCACTTTCAGTAGCATGCCTGGAAATCTCTATAACCAGTTTCAGATATTCGTTAATTACGTGTCCAATATTCCACAGTATCATAGAAGACAATTCACCAATTGTTCTGCCACTACTGAACACCAGTTTCCCTTTTTCCGGTCTCAGAGAACAAGTTTCTCATCACTTTTCCAGCCTTGATGCACTTTCTGGTCCCACAGCCAATGCCACATTTGAGGTTTCTATTCAGGCAACACCACATTTCCTGACACCAACTACAGTAACATATAAAAACACCTCAAAACTCAGTGACTTAAAACCACGACTACCATTTATATCTTCCATTTGGTTTTAGGCTTAGCTGGGTGCCTTATCTCTGTTCCATTTGGCTCAGTCATATGTTCCTAGTGATTGGCTGGAGCACAAATCTGCTATCTCAGCTGGCATGACTGGCATGCTAGGATCTGGTTGTTCCTTTCTCTATTCTTGGGTCTTTTTATTCTCCAGGGCTTCTCTTTCCATGTGGCTTTTCATCTTCAAGGAGGTTCCTTTAAGTGGCATCTCAGAGTAGTAAGAGAGCAAAAGCGGTAGCTGCAAATCCTCTTAAGGCCCAGATTGGAATTTTCACAATGACATTTTAACATTCTACTATGGAAAGAAGTCAAGGATCAGGCCAGCTTCATTGTGGAAGGGCAGTGCACAAGGGGGTAAATTTAGCAAGATGTGATTCATTGATGATAATTTTACAACAATCCATCACATCATCCTGGAACAAGTGACATTTTATAGCTCTTTAGGAGATATATAGATGTATATATAGATATATATATATAGTTTTAAATATCCTTCTAGAGATTACATAATTAGGGACAATTCCATTATAACGAATTCCTAAAATGGTTAAGAATATTAACCAAGTAATCGAATAATTGAGGGGAAGCATAGCATAATGGTTAAGTTAAAGTCATAAGCTAGAGAAGGAATACCCAGCATCCTGGGTTGTCTACTTGTTGTTACATAATTTTGCATATTGCTCTTTGAGTCTCAATTTTTTTTATCTTCACAATGGGATGGGGACGCTAATAACTATAACCTATCTTATAGATGAAATTTAAAAGTTTGTAGAATAGTTTCTGGCATAAGGTAACCTTCATCAGCTATACATTGTACAAGTGTATGAATAAAATTGGAGGCAGATGAGAGGAAGGAAAACAAAATTATAGCTGAGGGTTTAAATGTTTTGTTAAATGTATTTTCAAGATCCTAGGGAAGTTCAGAATTGGAGCATGCAAAGAAGATTGGGAGCACTGATCGAATATATGAGTGGGAATAAATGGAAGGAGAAGTGGCAACATGGAACCCCGGGAGAAAAAGAAGCTTGTGGAAATGCAGGGCAGGGAAACTGAGTAGGGCGGGGTCATGGTTCAACAGAAGGAGAGGATCAGGGATGAAGGCTAGGGTCAAAGGGGTCCTGTGGTCTTGATAGGGTATTTCCTTCCCTACTTATATTTATGGGAAGCTATAGATATATCTTATGTAGAGTAATTTCATGCATAGATTTGTATTTTAAAAGAACACTCTGTCTGCAAAGCGATAAAAGTTTTAAAAGACCCTCGGAGAGAGAATCTCTGTAACCTGGTACCTGGTTGGATGGTGCTGTTTGCAAGTGAGAAGAAAGTGTTGATGTTTTAGTGTATAAGAAAAGATTTCTATATACATACTGTTTCTTGGTAACACAGCTGCTGCATAAAATGAGGTGTATATGTACACTTATGAATATGAAAGAGTTTTCCAAAAAGTAATACAGGTCTACAGACATTTATACAAAATCCTGAAAGCCATAAAGCTCAAAAAACAAACTTTCTTTTGGCAACAGAAGCTCACTCTACTTAACATTAGTGGTAAAATTGACTGTGATCGATATGCAGTATTTATTAAGTTTTCCCACTTAAGTAATATTTATACTTTAGCGATTTATTTTTTAACACAGGGTGTATATATTGCAAAATATATATACACCATATTACCATTCTAAAACACTATATATATATATATATATATATATATATATATATATATATATATATATGAATTCTGAAATACTTCTGGTCCTAGGAGTTTAGATAAAAGATTATGTCTCTGTGCTATATAATTATAAGAATTTAATAGCATTATTATCCAAGTCAGAGCAAGAAAAGCAGTCAAAATATCTAATTAAATGCATTTCAAATGGAGAAAAGGAATTATTTCCATACACCTTACATCATCTAGAGCCAGATACTGTTAACTTCCAATCTGGTTGACAACACCAAATTCTGCCCAACCTTGTTACATTCAATCATGACTCCAGTGAACCAGTTGGAATAAACAAGTGTGTTATGACTGTCATATCTTGTTAAAAGGAGATAAAAACACAGAGCTGGAGGAGACCACTGCATATGGTCAGGAGATTGTAAAAGCAAGTACTAACTAGAAACCAGAAGAAGAGCCCACAGCGTTGTTCTCAAACCATCTGCTTACAAACTAGCACTTCAGTGCTTGCAAGATCATTATTTTATAAATTTAAAAAGATCCCTATGTATTTTCATATCATTTAAAATAGTTAAGATGTCATTAATATAGGGAAGCATTTGTAATGATTGTATGCAGCCTCTGAGTCTTCCGAAATTTATTTATTTATTTAAAGATTTTATTTATTTATTTGAGAAAGAGCAAGCATAAGTGGAGCAGGGGCAGAGGGAGAGGGAGAAGCAGACTCCCCACTGAGTGCAGAACCAGACATGGGGTTTCAATCCCAGGACCTGAGATCATGACATTAGCTGAAGGCAGACACTTAACCAACTGAGACACCCAGGAGCCCCTGACTCTTCTGAAATTTAAAAGGTCTCAGGAGAATGGACCTGAATTGCCTTCAACCTGTTTTATATTTTTCATAGCTCCCAGTACAGTGTGACTTGCAGGTTTGGCGTCAGCAAACCCTTATCGGTTGCATTAATTTTCGATTTTCTTCTAGACTTTCGAGGGATCAATGAAGTCACACATAGGCTATTAACTATTAATAATACATGATGTTCACCGTATTCATTTTGGTCAGCCATGACCATGTGAGCACACTGTCCAGTTTTTCTAAGTGTACATGAAATTTAAGGTGTTCGTGATCCTTCTCTTGATGTACCAAAACATTTCAAATTTCCCTATTACAGTAGCATATATAGAGTCCCATAACATATTATAGTTTTATTCCATCACATAAAACTTTTCTTTGGTAGGGCACCTTGGTGGCTCAGTCGGTTAAGCATCCAACTCTTAGTTTCAGTTCAGGTCATGATCTCAGGGTCATGAGATTGAGCCCCACATTTGGCTCCACACTCAGTGGGGAGTCTGCTTGAGATTCTCTCTCCCTCTGCCCCACCCCACCTCTAAAATAAATGAATAAATCTTTAAAAAATTTCTTTGGCCAGTGATGGATATTAAGGAGGGCACGTATTGCATGGAGCACTGGGTGTTATATGCAAACAATGAATCATGGAACACTACATCAAAAACTAATGATGTACTGTATGGTGAATAAAATATCATAATACAAAAATAATAAAAAAATTTCTTCGGCTATCTAGAATTAACTGAACATATCTTTCATAGACAAAAATATGGGATGACAGATGTTTATTATGCTATCAGTGACCAGTCAAATCTGGGAATCTCCTTATGTAACTCTCTCATATAAATGACAACTTGGCTGGATAGATAGATAGAGCCTTTTTGAGACATCAATTTGCTCCCAAAATTTATAAATGGATTCACTGTTTTCCTGGAAATAACACTGTAAAGAAGTCTAACATCACAGTGATATTTCCTCTCTGACCTTCTGTTTGTGCCTCATGCTTAAAGAACACATTACTTAACCTTGAAGTTCATGGCTTTCACCAGGATCTATGTTTTCACATTTGCTGATGTGTGCAGTGAAAAATATTCCAAGGATATATACTTGAAAAAAGTCTTCATGATCTCATAATTTGATGAATGGATTATACTGTATCATCCTTCCTGAAGAACTATGGTACATACTAAAATGTCAAACTGTGAGAAATCTTGCAGTTGGGAAACCTGCTGAATCCTGGCTCTAATTGATTTCTCCAAACTCTTTTAAATATTCAAACACTTGTTTCCTATCACTTCAGCCACATCCATGAACCAATCATTCTCTTAAGAAATGTTTTATAAATATTAGTACCTTTAAGTAATTTTTGACACCTTGTGAGCTTTTTCAATATAGATATAGATAGATTAGATATAGATATAGATATAGATAGATGATATATAGATATAGATATAGATATAGATATAGATATAGATATAGATATATCTCCCCATATTATGTTTCAGTGGAAAAGCTTTGTTATACTGCAATAATTAAAAATTATTGTTTCTATTTTGGTTTTTCTTATCTCTTCAGCAACATTTGACATCCTTCTCCTCTCCTGTATTTACAACATTATTTCCTCTTCGTGTGTTTCCACAACTTTCTGAAGTTTACCTCCAAAATCACATGGATCAGTCAAATTTCTTGGTTCTAGACAACAGAAATGAAATTTTCACAAAATTCAGCAGAAAGGGTATTTGTAGAAAGCATATTTAAATACTGAAATTGCTCCCTGAAGCAGTGAGTGGGCTGCAGAACTGCACACAAAGAGTTTGCAGGAACAGATGGTGGCAAAGCACAGATGAGAGCATCACCAGAGACCATCTGACATAGACACTGCATGGCCATCATGGCCACTGGATACTCACCTGGGTCACTGTTGCCAGTACTCCTGGACATGCAAGAGTGTCTTCTGGTGCTCTGCTCTCCATGACTTTTGCTGCCACACTGCTGTATCCTTGATCTACTAGCAATCTCTCCAAAAATTCCCTAATTTTTCTATGGAGCAGTATCCCATTCAAATTCCTGAGCTGTGCTATCAACCTGGATAACTTTGACCACATGACCTCACTATGTGGCAGAGACACAAAGGGGGGAATATGGACTCTTCTTTAAGGGGAGCAGGGCTTTGTTTCTTTCTCATTTTGAGATCCGCCCCCCCCCCAATTTAAGGGATGCTTTTTGACGAGGCAACCAAAGACACACAGAGCAAAGTCCATTAAATCACTAATTTGCTTTTTGAATTATCCTTTTTAAGGATATGTGTAATGTGAATTGTTTATAATTATGTTGATGCATATTTGATTTTATAGCATTCTTTATATTATCTTGCTTATTTGTTTTAGATTTCTGCTTGCCTTTCAATTAACTTTTCACCTCACACTGTTATCCTATCTTATCTCTCATTTTGTAGAATCCATGCTTCATAAATTTGACTAAGATAACAGCAGATGCTGTTTAAAGTTTACTCCTCTTCCCTACAGTGAAGCTCTTGAAAAATATGTACTTCTGCCTTTTATTGTTATGTTTTGTCTCTTTGACATAATAGAAGATTTCCTTTGGTTTAATATTATTTTTTCCATCTTTATTCATCCTTTTAAAATGAGATAACTGTTAAGATTTAGTGTCTGCTCCTAAAACAAAGTAAGGATAATTGTCTTTGATATGTCACATTTACATTTATATGTTTCCTCTTGTATCTGTGGCTGGTGAGCTGATTCAGCACCCCAGAATATGTACAAAGGGCCGGAGTCACAGGGAATTGAGCAGGGGAAATTCCTGACCCCTGCCAGGCACCAAATCTCATGAGGCTTATATGCTTTCTTGCTACTATCATCTTTAGTATCAAGGAATAGCATATAGTCTTTCTGAAGATACTCCTGTCATTTCTCCAACCCCCCATCAAATTTGTTTGGTGGCTTCCTCCCTGTGCTAACACCTGTCTCAACAGAAAAGAACACTCATGTCTCCAAAGATGCCACAGGGGGCCATTCCATCATTCATGGATTCATGACTTACTGAATCCTGGGTTTATTGGATTATTTTGCACACATTTTCCAGCTCCATTCCTGAAACTGCCCCCTGCTGCCATCTAAAGGACAAGAACTAACTTTTTCTCCATCGAGCCACAGTTGATACCCTTCTTTTAGGTGATGCCCATTCCTTGGACCTCCAAGGTATCATCCCCCTCAATTCTGACTGTCATTTGTCCAAGTGTACTGCCTGTTCACCAGTGCAGCACATTTCTACTCTGCGGAAAATCATTCCCTTGGCTCCACACCCAAACAATTTCATGGTTTTTATTCATTGGATCCACAACAACCTCTACCCTTGCATTTTGCATTTCAGGCTTTCTGTACATCCTTCTAGATTCTTGATGAAAGTACTAAATATAAAAGTCACAATGACAAAAGTGCAGGCCATGTCATAAAAACCCTTTTTCCATCTCCCTAATGTAAAGTAAGGTATCTCATCACAAAGGAAAAAAAATAATGACTATGATTTTCCTTAGTGAGTTTAACTTTCTTTTATTAGTGTGCATAGAAAAGCAGTATCAATAATTTGTCTAGAACTCTATTGTTTCTACATTCTAATTTGTCTAGATTATGTAAGTGCCAAGGATTGGTTGTTTTTTAATTGAACAAAATCTTCTCTGAGCAGAAATTACCTCACTTAGAAATAAACACTTTTTTTTTCTTGATAGAACACAATACTGATGAAGAAGCAAATTCAGTAGTTGTTTTTCATGGTAAAATGAAGTAAATTCCAATGACTCCAAAATTTGACCTGATCACTCTGAACATAATTGTATAATGAAAGATTAGTTTAGAATCTTTTGACATTTTAGAAAATGTACAAGATATTCTTATTCTAATAACCTCTTGTCCCTAAGACCCAAGTCACCATTTCTACTTTGGCAGAAAGCTTCTCCCATGAGTAGGTTCATTGTGAAGAATTAATCTTTTGAAAAAAATCTGTGTTTAATTCTAGGTCACAGTGGGAAGAAGGAAGAGAAATAGGATGGCTGGAGAAGGCCATTTATCAAAGGTGCCATTTCTAAGACTTTAAGGAAAAATAACTTTATACATTACTTAGTCGGTTGGTTATTGGTTTCATTTTAAATTGGCCAGTAAATTAATATGAGGCATAATATAAACTATAGGCAAACTTCACTACATTTTGTGGAGTGTGCTTTTTTGGAAACTTGTTTTTTATTTTATTTTCAGTGAAAGCAAACCCTCAGGTAGACATAGCCGTGAGCAGCCACAATACACAGGCTACCTAGTATTAAACATTTCTGGTGCAATTTAAAAGCAGTTCATGCTTGTCCTGTTTTCTGCAAAGTTCCCAAACTAAGACAGTGGTGTGGTGAAATACACGAGGGTGTGAGGCTTATTTCACTTTTTCTTTCTTGTAGAAAATTAAACATACCAAAATATTTAGGAAAATGTATGTGCTTTCTTAGGTTACTAGATCCTTCTTTCAAAAAGAGAATAAGTAGGGGTATATGTTCTTGATCTTCCAAAGTACATGAATTTAGCACATAAGTAATAAAAACTTGAGGATCTAGATAAAATATTTAACATATCAAATGTTGAAAACAATTATTAAATACAGAAAAATATCAAAACCATTGCTAAAATACTGAACATTGAAAAATCGAAGTTGAAATGTCTTTGGGGTCAAACATAACCATTAAGTTAGACACATCACTGGAAACATAGCTATGGGCTAGATGTGAAGAATAGGTAGAATACCAGGAATTCCTGAGTGGACCCCAGGACTCTGGGATCACGCCCTGAGCCGAAGGCAGACACTTAACAACTGAGCCACCCAGGCACCCCACTGAGTAGACTTTTCTTACAGGTATGGAGAAGGTGTGGAAAGAATGGCAGAAGCAGCAAGGAAATAATTCTGAAGGACAGAGTAGTTCCATCCTAATTATTTTCACTGGTTCCACCAGTGAGAGTCTGCAACCTAAGCTAACATATCCCCAGTAAAATGTGCTTTAATTATGTTTTCTTTTTTTTCTAGTTTTTACATATATTTTATCAGACTTATTCTTATTTGATAATATTTGTTGCCATTATAAATTATATTTTTTTGAATTACATTTTCTAATTTCTTGTGAGAGAAGCAGGCTTCCCACTGAGCAGGGAGCCGGATGCCGGGCACGATCCCAGGACCCTGAGATCATGACCTGAACAAGGCAGACGCTTAACAACTGAGCATCCCAAAATTATGTTTTATTTTCATACACCTATATATACTTATATATACTTATTCATATCAACAAATATGTGTTATTTTTTTAAAACCTGTGAATATTGAAAAGATTATTGGTAATAGTTTAAAATTAAAAAGAATCTAAATGTCTAACAATAAAAATATATTACAGCATACTCAGTGAAATATCAGACTGTTGATTCAAGTGATTGTTCATATCTGATAATAGTTACATGTGAAAATAATTATGATGTATAATTATAAAGTAAAAGTGGTTGTGTTTGGATATCAAATTATGATCCTTTTTGGTTTGAGGATACTTACCCAGTTATGTTAACAAATATTTAATAAAATATGTAGTAGCAATATAAACAACATAACACATTGAATGTATATTATTAAATAAAAGAAACCAGTCTGAACAAGCTACATGCTGTATGATTCCAACTATATGACATTCTAAAAAAAGCTAAACTATGGAGACAGTAAGATCAGTGGTTGTGGGGGTTTGGGACAAAGATTAGGAAGGGAAGGATGGATAGACCAAGCACAGCGGGTTCTCAGGACACAGAAACGACTCTGCATTATATAATAACAATGGAGCCATGCCATTATATATTTGTCCAAACCCATAGAATGTATAACAGCAACAGTGAACTGCCATGTAAATTATGGACTTTGAGTAATTTTGATATGTCACTGTAAATCCATCAATTGTAACAAATGTACTACTCTAGTGGGAAATGTTGATAATGAGGGAGGCTATGCATGCGTGGAGGCAGGGCGTATATGAGAATGCTTTGTATCATCCCTCTAATTTTGCTGTGAACCTGAAACTGCTCTAAAAAACCAACAATTTAATTAAAAAATGTTAATATGGATTTTGTTAAAGCACATTAGTTTAAGTAATAACTCCAAGTACTGTTCCAAATAAGTCCCCAAGCCCTAGGGTTTAAACGTAATAGAACACTGCAGTAATTTTACACTATTTTTAGGAATAAATAATGTATTTGTAAGACAGGTAGCAACCAACACCATCATATATTTAGAGCCTAACAAATTATAAGTACTACATATTCTATCTCCAATTTCAGTACCTCATGCCAATATACATTGCTATGTATCTTTATAAATATGATAACTAGGGGTTGGAAAACTTAAGTAACTTGCCCAAGATCATATTGCAATTAAAAAGAAAAGCCTGGATTCCAATGCATATCTGTGTGACTCCAAGTTCACGTCCTTTTCCACATGGAACGTTCATCCATTCATAAGCCAGTACCTTCATAGTAACAATGAGGAAGCTCAAGGTGACATTTCTCAAGACTTCACTCATGAGGCCTTGAGAAAGAAGACAATATACCTTCACTTTGTCCAATGTTAGTAATTGTTTTCACAAAACTTCAAGCCCCCACTATGAGAAGGTCTGCGTCTGATTAGCTATTACCATCCCCTGATTTACAATAGCCATTAGTTGGGGCAAGTCACTTTTACAGGCATCCATGTTCCAGTAAAGTGATTTGTCCATAGCCGTATATAATTATATCCAATTGGATCAGGCAGGGACCGTCCAACTGCTCAGACATTCATTTTATTATCACCCTTGATTTGAGCTTTAATTAAATAATAATTTATTCAGTACCTCCTTCAAAGCAGCCTGCTGTGATTAATACTCATACATCACTTCAAGTGTCTATACATACTGTGGAAACTCAATAAATGGCGCTAACTTCATGCCTGGTGGAAAGAGAAATATCGTTGAGGCAGTTGAGGTGGAAACAAACCCAGTTGTGCAATATGCAAAATTGAATCAGTTGATCTTTTCATTAGTTAACACAGGGACACAGCCAGGCATCAGATGAGAGGCAATAGTTCAAAGCCATGTAATATCAGAAGCAGCTATCTACCCTTAACTGCTGTGCCCACTGGCTTATTTCCCGTGTCCTTAGAAAGATCAGCTATGGCATTTTCACAAACATGCTGGCATTTGACATACCAAGCTTCCCTGGGGCTAGTTGCATGGCGACCCTGGTCTGAAGCTTCATCAGCCACTGCAAGATAGCACTCTTTCCCCTAAACACTGGGATCCACACAGGAATGGCAAATGCATGCTGTTGACATATAATAATACCATGCTGTTTATTTCTAGGGAAAGGCGTTAAGATTAGTCTGCAGTGGAGGGAGTTCACTAGCTCTGCGCACACCATCTGCATTCTACAGATAAGAATATAAACATCCAATTATAAATAAAACATAAATAAAACAAATGAAGGTAGTCAGATCACATGCACACCATACATACAAAGCACAAAGCATTAACCATGATAATTGAGAAGCGTAAATGGCAATGAATATTTAAGAAGGGACTTACCTATATCAATGGGTCAAATAGATAAAAAGCCAGTGATTTATCACCAAAATTATTCTTAGGTAAATATAAAACACATAAGAATGGATTAATACGCAAAGCCATCTCTGCACCTTTGAATCCCTTGCTTCTAGAAGAAATAGGGATTACTCTGCTCCCTCGTTCTCCATTCCCAAGATCTCCCTTCACTCTCCTTCAGCCAAAGACAACTATGATTTCTCTTTCTGTGGACACACGTCTCATGTTTCTGCTCTTAGGTTAACTATCAGGTTTATTTAATCATAGAGTTTCATGAACCTTTTCCTGAGCAATGAGGCTAAGGGATAATGGGAGCAACATTGGATTCCTTTCTTATGTGAGGATACTTGTATTTATATTAACTTTTTTTTTCTTTTTCAGAAATGGAGCCAGGTTCTTTTCCTAACTAGACAGCTTTTACAAGCTCCTGAGGTTTATCCAGAATTGCAAAGCTGTGGAGCTCATTGTAAACTACAGAGACTAATCAGGATGAAAATAATGACTATCTTGCCAAGCTTCATGACTAAAGGAACTGCGACAAAGAGGATTTTTTGAAATCCATAAGCACCAGTAGACAATGTTTTATAAGTACAAGGGTTCTTCAAAAGTTCTCCTTTACTGGTATTCCCCATTTTGATAAATGAAAAATTTAGTTCACCAGCTGTTTAAAGCCAAACACCCAGAATTATTTTGATTCTTTTCCTTTACTTCTGCTATGCATCAAAGCCATCAGCAAATACCATGAGCTTTGCCTTAGGTTGTGTTCCTGTCTGCCCACTACTTCCTACATTCTCTGCTACCAGCCTAACTAGAGTCTCAGTCATCCTTTGCCTGGAATGTTGGCAATACCATCTAAACTTATCTCTGTTCCCAACATGGCCGCCATATACTCTTTCTCAAGGTATGGGACCTAGCACTATTCTTTTAAAATATTAAACAGTATATTATATTATATTATGGTATCCTTTTGCTTAAAAGCCCTTAAGAACTTTGATTTCATTTAAAATAAACACAAAAACCCTATTGTGGTCGAAAAGACTCTAAATGACCTGGCCCCTGCCTACCTTTCTGTCTTCACTAACGTGGCCTTAACTTTTCTTTGCCACCCTATTCAGATGGGATTCTTACCACAGGCAGTCTCCCACCTTAGTGCTTGCTTGTATTTGATTTTCTCTACTGGGACTTTTCTACAAGGGTAATCTGCACATTCACAGTGTTGTGTAACTATTTATTTCCAGACGGTGTTCATCATTCCAAGCAGAAATTCAGTACAAATTACAAAATATCCCCTTCCCTCCAGAACCTCGTAACCTCTACTCTCCTTTATGCCTCTTTGAATTTACTCCATACAAATGGGCTTATACAGTATTTGTCCTCTTCTGTCTAGCTTATTTCACTTAGCAAACATTTTCAGGGTTTGTATATGTGATTGCAGGTATCAGAATTTTATACCCTTTTAAGGCTGAATAACGTTTCCTTGTATACATATTTCACATCTTGCTTATCTGTGTATCTGTTGGGCATTTGGATTGTTTTCAACTTTGAGCTATTGTGAGTAATGCTTCTATGAACATGGGTATACAAGCATCTGATCAAGTTCCTGCTTTCAATTCCTTCGGGTGTATACCAGAAGCTGAATTACATGGTAATTAAATGTTGAATTTTTCGAGAAACAGCAAAACTGTGACACCCAAAGCATTCCAATTTTTCCACATCCTTACTAATGTCTGATATTTTCCATTTTGTTGATAATAGTCATCCTAGGGGCACCTGGGTGGCACATTCAGGTAGGCATCGGACTCTTGATTTCAGCTGAGGTCATGATCTCAGGGATGTGAGATCGAGCCTTACCTGAGTAGGGGTCCATGGTCAGTGGGGAGTCTGCTTGGGATTCTCTCTCTCCCCCTCCCTCTGTACCTCCCCCCACCCATATTCACTCCCTCTCTAAAATAAATAAATCTTTTTTTAAAAAAGATAATAGTCATTCCAATAAGGATGAGATGGTATCATATCATGGTTTTTATTTTCATTTCCTTAATAACTAGTGATGTTGAACATCTTTTTGTGAACTTATTGGTCATTTGCATATCATATTTGGAGAAATATCTGTTTAAATTCTTTGCCCATTTTTAATTTGGTTTCTTTGTTTTTGCTGTTGAATTTAAGGAGTTTATATATAGCCTGGATAATAATGTTCATTATATAGAGTGGAAATATTTTCTTCTCCCATTCCATTGATTGTTCTTTTCCCAATGTTGACAATGCCCTTTAATGCCCTTTGATGCACAAACTTTTTAATTTTTAATTTCAATGTGGTCCACTTTATCTTTTTTTTTTTCTTTTGTTGCCTGGGCTTTTGATGTCAAAGCCAAGAAATCGTTGCCAAATTCAATTTTGTGAACATTTTCCCCTGTGTATTTATGAGTTTTACCTTTTAATTTTTATTCTATTTTCATCTAGGTTTTGTGTGTGACATCATGTAAGGGTTCAAATGCATGTATCTGCATGTAGATATTCAACTTTCTAAGCACTATTTGTTGAAGACTGTCTTTTCCTATTGAATGATTTTGGCACCCTTGTTGAAAATTATTTGACCATGTATGTGAGGTTTATTTCCAGTCTTCCTATTCTATTTCTTTGGTAAATGTGTTTTCTTACAACAGTACCACACTGAATTAACTACTGCAGCTTTCTAGTAAGTTTTGAAATTAAGAAAGTGTAAGTCCTCCAAATTTGTTCTTTATTCTAGATTTTTTTAGCTACTCCAGGTCCCTTGAGAGTGAGTTTTAGGATTTTTTTTTCAATTTCTATTTTAAAAAATGCCAATGAGATTTTGATAAAAATTGAAGCTAAACTGTAAATCGCTTGGGGCAGTAACATCATTGTAACACTATTAAATCTTCTAATATATGAGCATGGGATATCTTCTCATTTATTTATGTCCCCTTTAATTTCTTTCAGCAGTGGTTTATAGATTTCAGTGTATGCCTTTCAATTCCTTAAATTTATTCCTACATATTTTATTCTTTTTGGTACTATGGTAAATGGAATTGCTTTCTTAATTTACTTTTCAGATGGTTTGTTGTTAAGTGTTTAGAAACAGAACTGACTTTTCTGTTTATATTTTGTATCCTGCAAACTTGCTGAATTTATTTATTAACTCCCACATTTTTCTAATGGAATCTTTAAGGTTTTCCCCATATGAGAGCTGGTCATCTGCAAACATAATTTTAATTACTAAATTCCAGTTTGGAAATTTCTTTACTTTATTTTGTTTTTCTTTTAATTTTTTCTCTTCTCTTTTCTTTTCTTTTTTCAGCTAAGTGCTCTGGCTAAAAATTCCAATACTTTGTTGAACAGAAATGGTGGAAGTGGACATCCTTGTCTTATTCCTAACTTGAGAATAGCTTTCATTCTTTCACCACTGCTCATGACATTACCTGTCAGTTTTTCATATATGATCTTTATCACGTTTAGGTAGTTTTCTTCTATTCCTGGTTTGTTGAAAAGTTTTATAAAAAAAAAGGTATTGAATTTTTGTCAAAGGTCTTTTTTTTCTTCTTTTCTTTTTTTAATTATGTTCAATTAGCCAACATATAATACATTTTTAGTTTTTGATATAGTGTTCAACAATTCATTAGTTGTGTATAACACCCAGCGCTCATCACAACAAAGGTATCAATTTAGACTTTAATGTAGGATTTTTATGTTTAATCCATTAATGTACTATATTACATTTACTGAATTCCATATGTTGAAGCATCCCTGTGTTATAGGAATAAATACAACTTGGCCATGATTATAATCCCTTTAACATATTGCTGAAAATTTTATTAATTTTCAAATCAATATTCTTTTTTTAAGTTTTTATTTAAATTTCAGTTAGCTAACATACAGTGTAACATTAGTTTCAGATGTACAATATAGTAATTCAACACCCATACAGCACCTAGTTCTCATCACAGCAAATGCATTCCTTAATCCCCATCACTTATTTAACCCAACCCCCCACCCCTACCCCCTCCATTCTGGTAACTATCAGCTTTTTCCCTATAGGTAAAAGTCTGTTTCTTGGTTTGCCTTTCTCTTTTTTTCCCTTTGCTCATGTGTTTTGTTTCTTAAACTCCACATGTGAGTGAAATGATAAGGTATTTCTTTCTCTGGCTGCCTTATTTTGCTTAGCATAATACTCTCTAGCTCCAACCATTTCCTTGCAAATGGCAAGATTTCATTCATTTTATGACTAAGTAATATTCCTTTGTGGTGATATATCTATCTATCTATGTATCTATCTAGACCCTCTCTATATATAGATAGATGATAGATAGATAGATAGATAGATAGATAGATAGATAGATAGATGATAGATAGATGATAGATAGATAGATAGATAGATAGATAGATGATAGATAGATAGATAATCTGTTTCCATTCATTAGTTGATGGACATGGGCTGTTTCTATAATTTGGCTATTGTAGATAATGCACATCAGAGTACATGTATCCCTTTGAATTAGCATATTTGTACCCTTTGGGTAAATACTTCGTAGTACAATTGCTGGATTGTAGGTAGTTCTATTTTTAACTTTTTGAGGAACTTCCATACTGTTTTCCAGAGTGATGACACCAGTTTGCATTTCCACCAACAGTACAAGAGGGTTCCCCTTTCTCCACATCCTTGCCAACACCTGTTGTTCTTTGTGTTGTTGATTTCAGCCATTCTGACAAGTGTGAGGTGATATCTCATTGTAGTTTTGATTTGTATTTCCCTGATGATCAGTGATGGTAAGCATCTTTTCATGTGTCTGTTGGCCATCTGGATATCTTCTTTGAAAAAAAAATGTATTTATGTCTTCTGCCTATTTTTTAATTGGATTATTCTTTTCTGAGCATTGTGTTTTATAAATTATTTATATATTTTGGATACTAACCCTTTATCAGGTACATCATTTGCAAATATCTTCTCCCATATTGTAGGTTGCCTTTTAGTTTTGTTGATTGTTTCCTGTGCAGAAGCTTTCTATTTTCAACATATGGTGTTGTGAAAACTGAATAGCAACATGCAAAAGAATGAAACTGGACCACTTTCTTACACCAAATGCAAAAATAAATTCAAAATGGATTGAAGACCTAAATGTGAGACCTGAACTATAAAAATCCAACAGGAGACCATAGGTAGTAACTTCTTTGACTTAAGCCATAGCAACTTCTTTAGATATGTCTACTGAGGCAAAGGAAACAAAAGCAAAAATAAACTATTGGGACTTTATCAAAATAAATCAATACTCAAAAGGGATATTGCTCTATAGTTTTTTGTTTAATTGTTTCTCATGAAATACCTTTGTGTAACTTTGGGATCAGTGTAATGTTGGCTTCATAGAATGAATGAAAAAGTGTTCCATTCCATTCAATACCTTGGAAGAGTTTAAGGAGGATTGGTGTTAATTCTTTAAACGAAGTGAGACTATTTGGCCCAAAGAGTTTCTTTATTGAGGGGTTTTGATTACTGATTTAATCCCCTTACTATTTGTGCATCTATTAAAATTTTCTATTTTTTCATAATTTAGTTTTGGTGCATTGTATTCTTTGTATTTTTCTAGGAACATGTCCATTTTATCTTTGTTATCCAATTTCTTGGGGTAAATTCATTTATAGTATATTCTTAAAATCCCTGTTAACTATAAATTCAGTAATGTATTCACTTTTATTTCTGATTTTATAAATTTGAGTCTTCTTTTTATTAGTCAATCTAGATAATGGTTTTTAAAAAGTATTGCTGATTTCTTCAATAAGACAACTTTGGTTGTATTGATTTTTCTCTATTTTCTTTTTTTAGGGTGTGAAAAATATTTATTTATTTATTGTTGTTGTCAAGTTTTTAATTTTTTTATTTAATAGTATTTTTTTATTATATTATGTTAGTCACCATACAGTACATCCCTAGTCTCTATTGTTTTTCTAAATCAATTCTATTTATCTTTGGTGTAAGCTTTATTACTTCCTTTCTTCTGCAAGCTTTGGTTTTAGTTGGCCCTTTTTTTTTCCTAGTAAAAATTAAATTCCTAGTAAATTTAAGTTTAATGTATGTTTTTACAGGTATAAATTTCCTTCTTATCACTATACTCACTGCATTCCATAAATTTTGGCATGTTGTGTGTTGTGTTTTCACATTATTTGTCTCCAGATATGTTCTAATTTGACAATTGGTTGTTTAAGATATGTTATTTAGTTTTCATATATTTGTGAATTGCCCAGTTTTTTTCTGTTGTTGAATTTAGTTTCATTCCATTGTGGTCAGAAAAGATACCATGCAAGATTTCAATGTCCATAAACTTTTTGAGATGTATTTTGTAGCCTAACAAAAGTTAAACTTCTTTATAGTCTAGCTTGTGCTTTGGTCTTCCTGCAAAATGTTTATTGTGTACTTGAAAAAAAAAAGTGTGTTGTTAGATGGAATGTTTTACATACACCTACTAGGTCTACTTTGTTCATAGTCTTCTTAGTTCTTCTATTTTCTTATTGATCTTCTCAATAGATATTCTATCCATTTTTGAAAGTAGTGTATGGAAGTTTTGTATGTATTACTATAGAGTTCATTCTCCTCTCAATTCTGTTTTTGCTTTATGTATTTTTTGTTCTCTGATGTCTGACACATATATACTTATTATTATATCTCCTTGGTGAAGTGACAATTTTTTAATATAAAATATACTTTTGTCTCTTAAAAATATTTGATATAAGGTCTATTTTGTCTGATATTAGTTTAGCCACCACAGCTGTCTTTTGGTTACTATTTGCATAGAATATCTTTTTCATCCTCTCACTTTCAATGTATTTTATCTATTTAGATCATTTTGACCTATTTATATCTACAGCAGTTTCTTATAGATAGCAGAGAGTTGGATCATGAGCATTTGTCTATTCTACAAGTCTTTGCATATTTACTGTGAAAAAAAAATACGCTTTTACATTTCAAGCAATTACCAATATGGAAGGAATTAATTCTGTCATTTTGCTGTTTGTTTTGTGTATACTTTATGATTTTTGTCCTTCATTAACTCCATTACTTCTTTTCCTGTTTAGTTGTTGTTGTTGTTGTTGTTTTAACAGTGATACATCTAGATTCCCTTATCATTTTATTCTGTGGATATTCTATAGATATTTACTTTCTTACTAATATGAGTATTACAAATAACATCCTGAAATTATATCAATCTATTTCAAATTGATGCTAATTTAACTTCAATTGCATACAAAACTGTAATCCTATTCAACTATGTCCCTTACCCATTTGTGTTATTGGTGTCACAAATTACATTTTTTTAAAGATTTTATTTATTTATTTGACAGAGAGAGACAGCAAGAGAGGGAACACAAACAAGCAGGGGGAGTGTGAGAGGGAGAAGCAGGCTTCCTGTGGAGCAGGGAGCCTGACACGGGGCTTGATCCTGGGACCCTGGGATTGTAATAATATTCACTTTTTTTTCCTTATGTATTTACTTTTACCATAAATCTTTTTGTCTTTAAATGGGTTTGAATTAATGTCTAACATCCTTTTATTTGAAACAAAGATTTCCTTAGCCTTCTTATAAGGCAGGTCTAGTGATAATGAACTCACAGCTTTTGTTTCTTTGGGATTACCTTAATTTACCTTTCAGTTCTGAAGGACGACTTTGCTGGATATAGGATTCTCAGTGACAGATTTTTGTTTGTTTTGTTTTTGTTTTTGTTTTCATTTTTTTTCCCTTCAGCACTTTAACTATATTATTCCACCAACTTTCTGCCTCCAAGGTTTCTGGTGAGAAACTGACTGAAACATTATTGGCAAACCTTTTTATGTGAGTTACTTAACTCTTACTGTTTTCAAGATTTTCTCTTTATCTTTGATATTTGACATTTGGGTTATAATGCATCTTGGTGTGGGTGTCTTTGAGTTTATTCCACTTTGGATTTGTTGAGTTTGTAGAATTGTGTCTTTCATATAATTTGGAAAGTATTCATATATTATTTCTTTGAATATTCTTCTGCCACCTATTCTCTATCTTTTTCTTCTGGAATTCCTACAATGTGTAAATTGGTCTGCACTACGGAATTCCACAAGACCCTTAGGCTCTCTTCACTTCTTTATTATTATATTTTTTCTTTTTGTTGCTCAGACTTGGTAATTCCAGTTGTCGTCCTATTTCATGTTTGCTGATTCTTTCTCCTGAATTGCTCTAATTTTCTTTCAATTCCTCTTGTATAATTTCCATTTCAGTTATTTGACTTTTTTGTTGCAAAATTACTTGTTGGCTTCTTTTTATAATTTTTATCCCTTTACTGATACTATCATTTTGTTCATACATTTTCCATCTTTGTCCATGTCATCCTTTAGCTCTTTGAACATCTTTAAGACAGTTGCTTTGAAGTCTTTGTCTAGTAATTCCAGTATCTTAGTTTTCTCAAGTGTATTTTCCATAGATTTATTATGTTCCTTTGAATGGGTCAGACTTTCTTGTTTCTTTGTATGCATTGTGATTTTATGTTGAAAATAGGACATTTGAATCAGATTCTTCCTATTCCCGTGGGTGTGCTGTTTTAACAGTCATTGTATGAATCAGGATGAAATGGAAGCTTCTTGGTTAAATATTCAGGAAAAAAATCAGTTTCTATGTTATTTATGTTCAGTATAAATAGTGGATGGTTTAAAAATCTAATGTAAAATGCAGAGTCATAAAAACATCAAGAAAAATTTAGTAAGTTGCATTGAGCTTGTAAATGAGTGAGATATTAATGAGCAAGACAAAAACTCAGAAGCTATGATTTGACTATATAAAAAACTAAAAGAGTTGAACAGCAAAAGGAGAAATAAATAAACAAACAAAGTTATATATTGGAAGAAAATACTTTCTTCTGGTAGAGATAACACATAGTAGAATTAGTATCTAAAATTTATGAGTTCTTCAAATAAAAAAGGAAGGAAACAAACAAACCAAAAGATAAATTAACAAAGGATTAAAACTGGCAATTCCACAAAATAAAACATACATAAGGCCTGAATATGTGAAAAGATGTCCCACTTTACTAGTAATTAAAGAAAAGCAAATTAAAATAACAATGTCTACACAGATTGGTAAAATCTGTCAAAGTTTGGTAATATTGAGGGTTGTCATGGGAATGTGGAAATAGAGTGGCTATTTCATAAACTGTAGATACAGAGCAAAAAATTAGTTCAGCCTCTTTGGATTTTCAATATGCACAGCCTTTGACTTAGAAATCGTATTTTTCAGAATTCATCCAGAGAAATATGTATGCAGGTATGAGAGAACAAACTGAACATAGTAAAATAAATAATAATAATAATAATATAGCTATTGTTAGGAATAATAAGGAGTTATTAAAAAGGATGTATGAAGTCTGTATATATTGAAACAGAAAGTTAGGTAAGCTTTATGTTAAAAGCAGAGTGATAGTGCAATACAAATGCCAAGATTCATGTGCGCTTAGAACAAAAAAGTTTGGGAAAATATAGTCCTATTAACAGTAGATATCTTTAAAATTAGTGTCTGAAGAGAGGAAATCAGCTTGGGCAAGTAGGAGGAGAGCTGATGGGAAATTATTACTTTTGCTCCACATTTTTCTGTATCGTTCTTAACAGAAATATATATTCATTCTGTAATGAAAATGAAAAAGTTCCATAATTATAAAATAATATCATCAATGATAGGCATGTCCTGCACATTAGGAAAGGACAGAGGTTATCTAGAACTAGCAGAAAAAGAGTTCCTTAAAAAGTTGGTATAATAAAAAGAGCAGAGGGGTAATATTTTCTGAAAAGTCTGTGCTCTACAAACAGACTTTAAATCACTTCTGATTACTATGATTAGTAAATACTGTAGATGAGTATATCCTAAGATCATGCTTGCCTATATCCTTGAATTTTATCAGAAATTTCCATATGAAATCCAGATTTGTCTATGAGAGTATATATGTGTGTTTGTGTGAATAGTCATGAATTTAAGATTAGAGACTTAAAAAAATATATTGTTTATTTATTACTTATTGTTTTAAGGTATTGATGAGACAGAACTTCAAAGTATTTCCTCTTTAACCTGTATCTCTCATCTTACTATTGCTTGAGGCCTGCTGATGTTTATTTCCAAATAAATTGTGGATATAAAACAACAAAGGAATGATGTTTCCCCTAGATATGCAGCAATTGAAAAAGAAGCTTTTGATCATTTTGGAAAAACTAAAATTCTTCTGTCTCTGTTAAATGTGATTTTTTTTTCTCTAAGGCCTTTTACAGTGTAGTTGCAAGATTGACTACCAATAGCTCTCCCTAGGTGTATTTATTGAATTTAGTACTTTCATTTTGTTGCCAGAAATGTCATAATTGTGAAAAACAGCAAAAGATAATAAAATATAGATAGAACCAGCCTGATCCTGTCATCTCTGGAAATGTTTTTTGTAGGCCTTAAATTTGAATTCTGACTCTATTTCAGTCTGTTCAGTGTTGATGGAACAATGAAAGGCAGACCTTACTAGCCAAGGAAAATACTACTCGAATCATCAGGTAGGTGTGTGGCAGGCAGCCATAGAGGAATTTAAGCTCAATAAATCTAAAAACCCATGCAAAGGGGGAGGCAGGGAGCCTCAGAACACCATTGCTGTGGACAGCATCTGTTCATTTTGCCAATCACCAAAGGCAAGTTCAAAACTCTACATCTCTTGAGAGAACTGAATACACAGATTTTTCATTTATTTCAAAAGATCTAGTCTAGAAGTGTTATCTGTCTCTTAACCAAATCTTTTTAACCAAAACTGCTACTCTATGGCTGGAAAAGTAGTTGCTCACAGAAACTTTTTTTTAGTTAAGTATTTTTCAAAGTACTAGCATATCAGAGCTATGCAGTTTCTGCAAAGATTAATAAATTATCTTCTGTATTTTAGAGATGGGACACTTACGTGCAGTAGAAGTTACCTGACTTGCCTAGATTCATAGCAAATTGACAAACACGAGACCATGTCCAGAATATTTTCTTTCACAATCCAGGGCTTTTTTAATTGAACCACACTAGTTTATTGTAATGAAATGTGAATTCCAGAAACCATTGACAAAGTAGGGGAAAAAGAAGGAGGTTTCACATGAAGCAAAGGAATGGACAGAGAAGGAGAGAAGAGGGCATGAAGAAGAAGGGAAAACAAGATTGAAAATAAGATGAAAATAGAGAAAAAAATTGGAATCAAAATTAAGTAAATCCATTATCAGTTGTTGGTAAAATAATGCATAGGATACAAAGGTTCAGGCATCATTCCTTAGGACATGATTCACTCCAGAAACCTGTATTGAAGATCTACTATGCTACATGAAAAGACACCAAAAGAACACAAAAGAATAGGACTGAGATATGGTCCACCCTAGAAAGAAAGTCAGACACCAACGTTCTGTCAAATCCATGTCATCAAGTCTTTCCAAATAACTCAAGTTAGTTTTTCTGACATAAAAGAGTACAAATGGGGAGGGAAAGAAGGAGGGAGAGAGAGAGCGAGACAGACAAACAGAGAAACAGAGAGAAAGAGAGAGAGAGAGGAATACAGAAGGAAAGAAAGCTGTTTTTTATTGCAGTCATTTAGAATTTGTTCATGTAATATTAATTTAAATTACGTAAAGCACAGAAAATTTGGAAACAACCACATCCAGTAGGAAGAGAATGGAGCAACCATATTAGACAAGGACTTACTAGCAGGGAGTATTCAGGATTCCATTAACATCAGTCTATAAGGTTTATGGAGTGTAGATTAATGCAGTGCATTACTAAGTGGAAGTCAGTTCAAAGAGCTTCTACTGTAAATGACCAATAACCATATGTTGCCCTTTCAGCTCTAGCTTTCTGAAATTGTTCTGGAAATGAACTCAGTTGGGAGGCATTCCTCTAAGTGATTTAAAAGAATGAATTTAGAAGCTTCAAATGTATTCTGACTGTGAATAAACCTTGTTCTAAATTCAGAAATGATAATTTTCTCCTTCCAAGACGATACCTCAAAGTGGGAAACCCCATCTTCCAGCAGCCAGTCAGAGTGATTTCAGCAAACCATTAGCCCACAACTAGGATTATAGACTCCATGTGTGGCATTCTTTCATATGATATCTGTAAGATGTGAGCCAAGTTTTTCGTAATGTTTTTCTCCAAGTTTAAGGGAAAGTAGCTGAGTCAGATGCAAGATAAGTTATTTAAAATTATTCTTTTGAATCATTGAACATTTCTGGTGATAGAAAACATAAATTTGGTAAAAATTAGCTCAGAGTTTCTGAAGAAACAGGTAAAAAACGATATTTTTCAGGATCTGATTACTAAGTCTAAATATGCATACATTTGTGTCCACACACATGTGTGTTCATGTGCACATTGCCTGTGTCCCTTTCTTGATAAAACCCCACTCTGTAACCATCCAAAGAAGCTAAGCAATAATGGGGACAAGTACTCATTTTATAAAAATGTTCACTAAATATTTGCTGAAATAAAAGCTTCTTATGTGTACTTGGTTCCACTGAAACATACTTAGCTTTCTAGGACCACATTAGTGTAAATAACTTGGGATTGATGCCCACCATTAATTCTGCCTTACCATCCACAGAGAATATAATTGAAGGACAATAAAGCTTAAGAGGACACAACTCCATACAGGTGTTTGTCCTGGACCCTTCTTACTTTGCTCATAATCTGCTTTCCTTCTCTGATCCAGTCCCACCCTGCATTTGAATGGGATTATTATTCAACTATCAACCATGGAGGGCCTATTATGTGCCTATTGAGTATTTTAATAATACATATGCCTTTTAATTTTTAAAGCATTTTTGTTACATTTCCTATTTTCTAGATAAGGGGAAAAAATAAACTTGACTAGTGTCACATACAACTATGACTGGAAACATCCACTAACTCCAAAATCCATGGTTTCCCAGAGTGTTTCTTAGCTCCCCAGGGAACATGGGATTTCCACTCACTATTTTCTCTAATTTAATGCACATGAGTAACTTAGCTTAATGCTAGCCTTTTGGTTAGCTCCATTTCTTTCTTTCTTGGTTCTGCAGAACTAGGTTAGTAATATACAAAATACGTATGCAATTAGAAAAAAAAAGACACTATGTGCATTCTGAGATTTCCTTTTGTTTGCCTTATAATAAGCACAGCTAAATTCACTGATATATATAAAAGTATGCCTCAGGAAAAGGCCACATCATGATGTTTTCATACAAATTATTCAAAAATATTATCTTTGGGTTGATGTTCTTAACCCAGTTTTGTCCTGTAGATTTCCAAAATAGGAGTTCTAGTTACAAAATAGGCAAAATAATTCATCAGAGGTAAAGAAATTGCTGGCATGTCTTGGCTTCACACTCACTCCTGCATTAACATTTAACAAATACGCATAACTGCCTTCTAAACTGGTGACAGCACCAGGTCCAGGGGCTCAGGACGGCTACATTGTTTGTAGGGAGGTCTCCCCTACCCCGGGATTGTGCTGGTCCAATTTAATTAACCAGCTGTGCTGGTCTTTTAATTTAAAAAATAAGTTTCAAAAAACAAAAGCATTTCTTTCTAGTCTCTCATTTATTTGTTGTTCTCATGTTAATATTTAATAATGTATTTTTTTATGATATGCTAGTCACCATACGGTACATCCTTAGGTTTTGATGAAGTGCTCCATGATTCATTGTTTGCATATAACACCCAGTGCTCCCTGCAATATGTGCCCTCCTTAATACCCATCACTGGCTAACCCCCCCCCGCACCCCCCCCCCTCTGAAGCCCTCAGTTTGTTTCCTAGAGTCCATAGTCTCTCATGGTTCATTTCCCCTCTGTTTACCCTCTTCATTTTTCCCTTCCTTCCCCTACCAATCTCCCTGCTATTAATAATGTATTTTGTGCATGATTGGCTATTATCCTATCCAAATGCAGATGATTTCAGGAATTGTGCTCTTCTGTTAATAAATGCATGGTCTTTATATATTTAAATAGACTTAGATGTTCCTTTTCATTCACTGCCCATTATTACTACTTTTTAAACAATGAATTATGTTTTTTTTTCATGTAAGAATGGAAAGCTTCTTTATGTCCAAATGCACTATAAACAAAGGGAATTAGGAAAAAATGTTTGCTAACATGTAATAAAACTAATATTCTTAACAAAATTTTACACATCAGGAAGAGACACATTCCTAAATTAAGTGAGAAAAAGATATTAGTGTGTGACACACGCACAGACACAAAATAAAAGAGGCCTAAAACATGAAAAACCATAAAACCTCACTAGAAATAGAAGAAATGCAAATTAAATAACAATGGGCTTCTCATTCTCTTTGTCAAATGAGCATTTATTCAAAGGGTGATGCTCAATGTTGATAGCAGTACAAGAAAAAATCTTTCATACAGGTTTTAACAATCAATTTTAGAATGTTTTAAAACTGATTGGGTTTTGCACCTCTTTAATATCACATAGATTTGGGGAATCTGGGAGGCTCAGTGGGTTAAGCATCTGCCTTCAGCTCAGGTCTTGATCCCAGGGTCTGGGGACCAAGCCCCATGTCAGGCTCCTAGCTCAGTGGGGAGCCTACTTCTTCCTCTTCACCTGCCCCTCTCCCCTGCTCATGCTTTCTCTTGCTCTCTCTCTCTCAAATAAATAAATAAAATCTTTAAAAAAATAAAATCGCATAGATTTGAAAAATCTGTTAACTTTTTTCATCAGCAGTTATCCAATTTTCATATAATAAATATGTATCTTTTTTATAATTAACAATGTACATATATGCATTTTTTAAAATTTTATATAAATGGAAGGGGAGATGAGGAGAAGATGTTCGTTGTTTTCTTTTTTATTGTGGTAAAATACACATAAAAAATTTACCATCTTTTCCATTTTTTAAGTAAACTTTTCAGTAGTATTAAATAGATTCATGTTATTGTACAACTATCACCATCTGTTCCCATAACTCTTTTCACCTTGTGAAATGGAAACTCTATACCTATTGAACAGTAACTATCCATCCCCCTAATACATAATTTTTTAAGATATTTACTAAATATCTGCTATGAGCCAGGCATTGTGCTAGCTACTGGATATGCAATGTAATTAAGAAACATCATCTTTGCTCTCATAAAATTTGAAGTCTAATAGAGGATTTCAGCTCTGACAAGTAAAGGGCATGGAAGTCATTACTCATATCCTTGTAAGAAAAAGCTATACTAATGGAAAATCTCTGACATTTCTTGGATCCACCAGAAAACTATAGCTGTAGGGCAAACTTCCACCTCTAGAGAGTTACAGCTAAAAACTATTTAGGTGGAACAGAAGCTGCTGAGGAATGGACTAACTGGAGCATTTGATTGGTAATTTTGATAAATTGCTG
The DNA here is from genome assembly GCF_023065955.2 of Ursus arctos. Classification (NCBI taxonomy): domain Eukaryota; kingdom Metazoa; phylum Chordata; class Mammalia; order Carnivora; family Ursidae; genus Ursus; species Ursus arctos. Next base: position 8,091,412 of record NW_026622763.1, on the reverse strand, counting down.
GTAGCTGAGTGTAGGATTAGTATGAGAATGAGAAACTTCTGAGGCTACAACCTAAAGGGGACCCCTACACTTTCACATGCTTTACCTCCAGACACCCCACTAAGTTCTCACAGTGACAATTTTAAAAAGATACCATCCATTATGTAGATATACACCATGAATTTTTAGATAGAACACCAAAAACATGGTCCTTCAAAACAAAATTGATAATTTGAACTTTATTAAATTTAAACCTTCTGCTCTAAGAAAAAAATACTATTAAGGGAATGAAAGGACAAACCCCAAAATCAGATAAATTATTTGCAAATGCATATTTGATAAAGGGTTTGTTTCCAAAATGTAGGAGTATAGGAATAACTCTTATAACTCAACAATAAGAACATAAATAACTCAGTTACAAAATGGGCAAAAGATACTTCACTAAAGGTGTTATATAGATGAGAAATAAATATAGGAAGAGATGTTCAATATAGTCAGCCATTAAGTAATTGCAAATTAAAATAATAATGGGACACCATACACCCCTATTAGAATGGCTAAAATTGGCAAACAAACAAACAAACAAACAAAAACTGGAAATATTAATAGCAAGCAAGGATGAGGAGCAGCAGAAACTCTCATTCACTGCTGGTAGGAGTGAAAATGAAAAATGATACAACCACTTTGGAAGATATTTTTATACCCTCTTACAAAGCTAAATGTAGCCATACTATATGATCTAACAATTGTTTTCCTCTTGATTTGTTCTCCTCTGATTTGAAATCTTGTGTCCAAAAGGAAAAAAATCTGCATATATATATATTTTTTTCTTTTTTTAAATTGCAGCTCTTTTTATTATTGTCCAAACTGGAAGCCACCAAGATGTCCTTCAGGGTTTTGTTTACTGATTGACTCTCCTTACCAGATATAGGTACATTCAGATATTCTATTTCTTCATGATTCATTCTTGGTGGGTTTTGTGATTCTAGAAATACGTCCATTTCATCCCAATTGAAATGAATGGTTACCCCATTTCATCCCAAATGAAATGAATTGGTTACCCAATTCATTGGCAAATAATTACTCATAGTGCTGTCCTATTTTTTTTATTTCTGTAAAATTGGTAGTAATGTTCCCAATTTCACTTCTGATTTTGGTAATTTGAGTCTTCTCTCTTTTTATCTTAGTAAATTTAACTTCAGTTTGTCAATTTTGTTAAGTTTTTCAAAGAACCAATCTTTGGTTTCCTTGATTTTCTCTACTGTTTTTCTGTTCTCTATTTTATCTACCTCTAATTTGTTATTTCCTCCATTCTGCTACTTTGGTTTTAGTTTTCTACTTCCTGAAGGTATAAATTTAGGTTTCTAAATCGAGATATTTCTTACACATTTCCTTCTTAGCACTACTTTCACTGGCTTCAATAAATTGGTATGTTGTGTTTTATTTTCACTTGTCTCAAGGTATTTTCTAAATCTTCATATAATTTTTTCTTTGATTCGTTTGTTGTTTGAGTGTGTTGTTTAACTTCCACATATTTGTGATTTTTCCAGTATTCCTCCTTTGGATCTCTCATTTTATGCCATTGTGATATGGAAAAATACTTTGAAAAATATCAATCTTTTCAAATGTATTAAGACTGATTTGTGGCATAACACATGGTCTATTAAAAAACGATCAACGTACACATGAGAAAAAAAATGCATGCTGCTACTGTTTGGTGGAGTAGTCTGTATATGTCTGTTAGACACACAGTGTGGTTCAAGTCTTCTATTTCCCTATTGATCTTCTATCTGGTAATTCTATCCATTATTGAAAGTGGGATATTTAATGGTTATGCAGAAATGTCTATTTCTCTATTCAATTCTGTTCAGCTTTGCTTCACAGTTTTTTATATTCTAATGTTGGGTGTATATATTTTTATTATTCTTAACTTATTGATTACTGTCCCTTTGATCAATATACAATATCTTTCTTTGTCTCTTGCAATAGTTTTTGACTTAAAGTCTATTTTGTCTAATAATAGTGTAGAGGCCCAGTTCTCCTGTGTGCTCTCTCTCTTTTACAATTTACGTGATGCGTCTTTTTCCATTGTTTCAGTTTTAACCTACTTGTGTCTTCAGATATAAAATTAGTCCCCTATGTGAGCATCATAGAATTGGATGTTTTTTAACACATGTCATCAATTTAAGCCTTTTGACTGAGGATTTTAATCCATTTACTTTTAAAGTAATTACTGATAAAGAAAAGTTACTTTTGCCATCATATTTTGTCTTACTTTTTTTTTTTTGCCCCTCATTTTCCTTATTACTGCCTTCTTTTGTGTATAGTTTTTTTTCTTAGCGACAAGGCTTTTGATTCTCAAGGAATGTCTTAAATTATTCATCATTTTTTAAGATAGTTTCCCTGGATAGAAAATTTCCCCCCAATACCTTAAACATAACATCACACTGCCCTCAGGCCTTCAAGGTTTGCTAAGAAATCTACTGATGATCTTCTTCTTCTTTTTTTTTTTAAATATGGAATCCTTCACGAATTTGCGTGTCATCCTTGCGCAGGGACCATGCTAATCTTCTCTGTATCGTTCCAATTTTAGTATATGTGCTGCCGAAGTGAGCACTACTGATGATCTTCTTGAAGATTCCCTTTTAAGTGACAAATCACTATTCTCTTGCTGCCTTCAAGATCCTCTCTTTTTCTTTATCTTTTGAAAGCTGGATTATAATGTATCTCAGTGTGAGAAGCTTTGGATTTATCCCACTTGGATTTCATCAGTATCTTCCCTTAATTTGAGGGTGTTTTTTGCCATTATTTTTTTTCAAATAATCTGTCTGTCCTCCTTTCACTCATCTCCTTGTGAAACCTCCATAATGCATATATTGATCTGTTTTGTAGTATCCCATAAGTCCTTTTGTTTTCTTTTCTTCACTCTTTTTCCTTTCTGTCCTTAGCCTCAATAATTTTAATTTTCCTGTCCTCAAGTTTACTAATTCTTTTTTTCTGACTACTCAGAATATTCAGTTATTATGCTATTTTAGATCCAGATTTTCTGTTCGGTTCATTTTATCATCTCTATTTCTTTGTTGATGTTCCTATTTTGTTCATATGTTGTATTCCTGATTTCCTGTAGTCCTTTTCTATGTTTCCTTTAGCTTTTTAAATAAAGTTAAGATACTTTTTTAAAAGTCTTTTTCTAGTAAGTTTAATGTCTATACTTCATCAGACATGATTTTTACAAATTTATTTTGTCCCTTTGAATGAATTATGCCTTCCTGTTTCTTTATAGCGTGTGTGTGGGTGGGTGGGTGGGTGGGTGGGTGGGTGTGTGTGTTCAGTGAAAATTGTTGATTTGAGATAACAGTAGCCACAATTCCCAGTTTCTGTAGACTGATTCCATGCCAAGGCAGTCTATCTTTGATTGGCTGGGCCTGCTCTAAGCCCAGGGATCTACCCAAAATGAGAGCTTGAAACATTCCCAGATGTGTTTTGAACATATATCTCGATGGCATCAGATGGTCAACTGTATTCCTCTAACAATTATCTCTTGATCTTTTGTTTCAGGTGTCTGCAGTGCTTCTACAGCTTTCATGACAGGGGGTGTCTGTTTTTCTCTGCCTGAGATTTGAGTTAAGTATGCCAGAAACTTGTCTTTCAGGAAGCACCTAGACATGTTAAATTTTTTAAAATAATCTGCTTGTTGAACTGCTGTTGAAAGGAACTGGGTTATCACCTTCTCCAGAGCAAGGCTATGCCTTACTGCACTGAGAAGTTGTGGAGCTAAGGTGAATAAAGATGCCACAATTTTTCTTGTTATTTTTAAGGTAGGCTTTACTTTATAGGGTATTCCACTGGTTGTTATACATATTTCACTATTTGCGAGAACTTCTATCAGGTTACTTCAACCAGTCTCTTATTGTTTTGTGACATTTTCATGGGACAATGAAGCTTTAGAGTCTCCTTGTCTGTCATTTTGCTATCACTTTCCCAATTAACCTAAACATGTGTCTTGTTACTGAAATAATTATGAGGAAGGCATTTGCCAAAACATGCTGCTACTCCTGCATGTGTGTGTGTGTGTGTGTGTGTGTGTGCACATGTCTATATTTCTAGCAAAGCCCATGTGGAGTTGCAACAAATTACATCTATGAATGGAAAGATGTGATCTTTTGCTGTGCTTCTTCTTGTTGCAATGTCCAAGTACCATTTTTTTTAAGTACCAGAGAAGTGACCAGGCATTGTGCTTTGAACAAAGTATATAAGGGGAGATAGGATAAAATTAACATCTATCCTAAAGATACAAATGGACACCTGCACTCCAATGTTTATAGCAGCAATGTTCACAATAACCAAACTATGGAAAGAGCCTAGATGTCCATTGACAGATAAATGGATAATGAAGATGTGGTATATGTATACAATGGGATGTTATGTAGTTATTCAAAAAAATGAAATCTTGCCATTTGCAATGATGTGGATAGAATAGAGGGTATTATGCTAAGTGAAATAAGTCAATCAGAGAAAGGCAATTATCATATCATATCACATATCTCACTGATATGTGGAATTTGAGAAACAAGGCAGAGGATTATAGGGGAAGAGAGGAAAAAAATGAAACGAGACAAAACCAGAGAGGGAGGTAAACCATAAGAGACTCTTAATCTCAGGAAACAAACTAAGGGTTTCTGGAGTGGAGGGGGTGGGAGGGATGGGGTGGCTGGGTGATGGACATTGGGGAAGGTATGTGTTGTGGTGAGCACTGGGTATTGTGTAAGACTGATGAATCCCAGACCTGTACCCCTGAAACAAATAATACAATTTTAAAAAAGGATATAAGGGGAGATAGGATAAAACTAATGTCTAAAGTGTTTCATAGATTAAAATTAACATCTGAAAATTTCACAGGCAGTTGAACACATTTTATTATAGTTTGAGAGCTGCCACATAAGAAAAGTATACAGGAGGTGGGCATGAAGGAGTAAAGAGGAAGTCATTAAATGTTTTGGCAATGTCAGGAAAGAGTCCCAGAAAAGCAATACCTCAACCAAGTTTGAAATGTAAATCACTATTTGTTTCAGAGAATTGATATAGGATCTGCAGACAAGAAAACAGCATTGCAAAGGTAATCTGTGCTGAATTTAAGAGGATTCACTCATTTATTCAAAAAGTATTTATTAAGTGGCTACCACATTTCAGGTACTGTTCTAGGTGTTAGAAAGGCAGAAGTAGAAAAAAGCAAAGTACCCAAATGTATAAAATTTAAACTCTTTTTGAATAGAGGATAAAAGTTAATGATGATATTCTCCTTTGATTATCAGGAAACATTTTGCTAAGGAGGTAATATTGAGCAAAGTCTTGCAAAAAGTGAGGAAATAAGCTACGTGAATATCTGAGGGAAAATCAACACTAACTGAGAGTTCCATAACTGTAACAATTTTGTAGGTGAAGTATACTTGGCTCATTAAAGGGACAACAAAAATTCTAGGTACCAGAAATAGAAAGTGGAAGGAAATGAAATCACTGAGGTGAGCACATAACACCTTGTTGGCCTTGTTGCATTATGTCTGAAAGTAGACCATAATCATGCCTAGTGCTGTGGAATGGGATGGGGAATTGGTGGTAAGAGCAATGGAGTGGAGAGTTAGATGAAACTCACACAGCACAAACTCAGTAGCTGGTGGTCATTCTGAATTTTACAAAAAAAATACACACATGTGGACAGAGAACAGCTGGAAGCAAACAGATCAGCCAGCAAGATATGTGTGTGTGTGTTTACATTTTTATATTTTATATACTTAATAATATTGATATTCATATTGATATTCATAGAACTCTCTATCTCCCCACTCCCCTCCACAGAGCAGCAGCAATTAAAAATGCTTTGAGAGTAGAGCTTTAGCCTCCCAAAGTTTTCTATATTTTTTCTTCTCTCTTTCTCTCTCTTTTTTTTTTGAACCTCCTAGATTTCTATGATAATTCCCAAACCCTTTCTTATCAAGATGAAATCTTAAGTAATGATAGGGTTTTTTGCTATATAAATTTAGGTTCAAAGCAAATATCTGATTGCAACATACAACTATATTGCCACCCAATAATTTCCTCTTGGGTAAGCCCACGAGCTGGCATTTGTTTTGCATTGAACTTACGTGGATAATGCTAAGGATGTGAGATACAGAGCAGTGTGCATTTTTGATTGGCAGACCAAACACACAGTTACGATACTGGCTGAGCAGGAGTACCAAAGTTATTAAAACTTCCAGGAGAAAATCACTTTTTAAATCTGATTGACTCTTATTTATTTGGGTATTTGAGGGATGGGTAGGGGAAAAATTAGAGTATCAGTCTTTTGGCACTTCTGGCCTCCAGAGTTCTTCCATTGGTCTGATACGGCAATGATAATGGGGACATGGGGACAGTAGACTTGAATGATAATACAGGATGAACAAAACCTGTGTTTGGAAAAAGTCGTCTTGAAGAATATAAAGACAAATACATTCCTTAGAATACCAATTAGAAGGAAGAGAAAATTCCTGCTAAAAGAGAAAGAGATTAACCTAAAGCCCAAGCTGATGTCCCCAGGAATATTGTTCAAAAGAATACTAAAAGCATCTATAAAAAAAAATTAAAAACATTCATGTCAGTTTGAAATACTCTGAATATAATAAAGTTATTTTTTATTTCTTCCTTAAGATGCTTCTTAGCAGTTATGATATTCAAATAACAGTCCCTGTGATTAGGCAAGGTGGGGTATAGAATACAGCATTTCCTCTGATAAAATTACCATCATCCTGCTTTCCTGGGAGTATTCATTAGCACCTCTTAAAAGTGGTATCTTCAATGCCAAATTTGAGAAATTTTTGGGCAGGTAGTATTTTCCTAGAAATGGAGAGCTAGTATTACCTTTTCAATCCTCTACAAGGATGAAGATTCCTTTGGAAGAGACTCTTTTCACAGCAATACCATTAACTTCTTTTTCTTTCCCCAGCTTCATTGAGATATATTAGCAAATAACATTGTGCAAGTTTAAAGTGTCCGATGTGTTGATTTCATGCATTTATATATTGCAAAATGATTACCACAGTAGGGTTGGTTAACACCCCCATCACCTCCCATAACTACCAATTCCTTTTTGTGGTGAGAGCATTTAAGTTGCTGCTCTGAGCAACCTTCAAGTATATGGGACAGTATTATTAACTATAATCACCCTGCTGTATATTAGTTATCCAGAACTAATTTCTCTTACAGCTGGAAGTTTATAACATTTGACCAACATTAACATCTTAAGCTAGTTTTTCTAAAATTTGATATTTATTAACTGAAGCTTGTATTATTTCTAGCACTTAATGACTGAATTTTATTGAGAACCCTGTTTTTTTGATAAGTTACATGCCTCTTCTTGTTTGTACACATTTATAAATAAAATGACTGCAGTTTATGAAAATATACATTGTTAATGTTGGTTTAAGGTAGTCATGGTTAACAATTCCTTGAGCTCTATGTAAATGAACTTTACAATAGTTTTGCAGAATTAGACTTCCTATTGCTGTTCTAGTATAATTGCTATCTTGTAAATATTTTGATTTTTTAAAATTCTCTGGCATCAGTAAGTTCTTACTTCCCTAAAATATAAGAAGAGGGGAGTAATGGACCCAGAGACATTTACCTGGCTTTAAGAGGGCTGCCAAGCAAACAAACAAGGAAAACAAAATCAAACACACACACACACACACACACACACACCACCACCACCACCACCACCAACAACAACAACAAAGAAAACTGGCCAGGAACCACTAATTCACACTTACCACATATATGACTGTATGTTAGCCATGCTGGGAGTATTCCTGAAATTCAAAGCAGTCTTTCTCAATTGTCTTATCTGTAAAACTGCATCTACCTTCTCTGTCATCATGTTTGCTTTTACCCCTCTTTTTTCTCAAAATATATGTCAGTACCTGAAATTTGCTTATTTGGTTTCTAAATTAATTTATTTTCTCATCCCCCTTGAGAAGGCAAACTTCGTATGGATGCTTTACTTTGTCACATTTATTACTAAATTCCTAGTGTCTAGGACAGTGACTGGCACAGAGTAGAAAATAATTATATACATATTTTGCAGGAAGGATGAAAGAAAAAAAGGAAGAGAATAAGGAAAGGTTAAAGGTGAGAAGGGAAAATAGAAACAGAAAGAAGGAAGGGAAAAAAAGAAGGAACAGAGAAAGGAACAGACACAAATAAAGGAAAGAGAGGAAGAAAGCAAAAATTGTCAGGGTCTCATACTCTTTCGTACACTGGTAATGCCCAGCATAATATTTAGCACAGCATCTTTCTTATATAGGCCAATAACCTGAAAATAACCTGAAAGCAAAACTTCAATATCTTGCCCATTGCATTTCTCCCTTGTATTTTGCACTCAACATGTACCAACTCTTCAAGGCTCTTCAATGCTGTGATGTCTTTCCCCTTTGCCCTCCAATCCTTTTGCTATCCTCCTCTTCTAGGTCTCTTTGTACCACATAAGCCCTAGAGAGATGGCCTTTTAACAAGTATCCCTTCATTCTCAAAATCCCGTCAGGTTATTCTTCCTAAAGCACAGATCAATTCATGCCCATTCAAAAAACAAAAATTAAAAGTCCTTAATTCTGTAGAGAACAGGGCTGAGTCTTCTTATCCTCACATTCAATAGATTTTCTCATAAAACTACCCACCAGATTTTCTACTTGATTTCTTACCAATAGTGGTAAAACATGTAGGCTCTGGACACAGACCAAAACAAACAAACAAGCAAAAAGCCTACTCTGAGGTCATGTGGTTTGTTTTCTGTGCTTCCAACTTTCACATAGAAAAAAATGCATATGAAAGATGTACCTATATTATAAACTTGTTACATGATCACATGCTATATATAAAGTGCCTAGCTCTCTGGGTTCAAATCCCAGCCACTCCATACTTACTGTGTAATTTTGACCAGTCACTTAGCCTCTCTAGCCTCAGTTTCTTAACTCTAAAATTAGGATAGTACCTACTTCATAGGCTTCTTCCAAGGATTAAATGAGTTTACAATTTCAAAGTCTCCTAAAGCACACAATAATGTTCATATATGCTAATTCATAATATATTTATGTTTTTATGCAAATTCTCCCTTTAAAAATAGATTTCCCATCTTCATTTTTTTGTATTTTTTTTAACTGAAAGAAAGCCCCTCTGACAAATCTGCCAATCAAAATTATTTTCACTCTTCAAAACTTCTTCCTGAAGCCTTCCCTTCTCCCTTATTGAGGTCCTGATCTACCTGACAATCCTAGTTTCTTTTCTCTTTAAGACTTCACTGATGTGGGGTGCCTGGGTGGCTCAGTCGTTAAGCATCTGCCTTCTGCTCAGGGTGTGATCCCTGTGTTCTGGGATCGAGCCCCACATCAGGCTCCTCCACTGGAAGCCTGCTTCTCCCTTTCCCACTCCCCCTGCTTGTGTTCCCTCTCTCGCTGGCTGTCTCTATCTATCTCTGTCAAATAAATAAATAAAATGTTTAAAAAAAAAAAGACTTCACTGATGCATGGCTTTCTCATAGCATTGTTCTTGCTCTTCATTTACTGACTTATTTAAAAAATAGTTCCTAATTAACTGAAACCTACCTTTTTTTCAGATACTATACTTTTTTTTTGCATAGATAAATAACTTTTTTTAAATTTTTTGTTATGTTCAGTTAGCCAACATATAGTACATCATTAGTTTTTGATGCAGTGTTCAACGATTCATTAGTTGCATATAACACCCAGTGCTCATCACAACATGTGACCTCCTTAATATCCATTACCTGTCTTAAAACTAACTACACTGGGACATCAGGAAGATGGAAGACTAGGAAGCTCCAGTTCCTAAATCTCCAAAGGAAACTAAATTAAAAAAAATAAAAAAATAAAAAAAGACTGAGCCTGGATAGCTCAGTCAATTAAGTGCCTGACTCTTGATTTCACCTCAGGTCATGATCTCAGGGTCTTGAAATCAAGCTCCACATAGGGCTCCATGCTCAGTGCAAGTCTTTTTAAGATTCTCTCTCTCCCTCTGCCCCTCCCCCTGCTCATGCACTTTCCCTCTCTCTCACTAAAAATAAATAAATAAAATACTTTTAAAAAAGAATAAAAGGTACATACAAATGATATGACAATCTTATTCACCCTTACCACATGCTCTCCCTCCTACGGCATGATGAAGAAAAAGAAGCCCAGTTCCTGGTTCCCTCTCTTAGACAGGAAGGAGCAAAGCAGAATTTATTTGCAGAAGTCAAAACTTTCCATGGTGTGCCTCAGGGACTGGTTTGTTTTGCCTGACTAGGAACTTAGATGAGGAAAGGCAGCATAGCTCCAATTTCAGGCTGGGAAAGGCCACAGAAAGAAAAGGTTGACCCCACCATTTGTGACAGCTTTAGGAGGACTAAACACCTAAAGGAACCTGGAACAAGAGATTGTGGCTAGAAAAATACAATCAAACCCCTAAGGCCCTGAGAAAGAACTGAAGTTAGTCTTTGGGAAATTAAGATGTTTAAAAGTCACTGTGTATATAAGGCTTTGTTGTTGTTGTTGTTGTTGTTGTTTTAAAGCACACACAGTCCACATAAGACATTTCTGGAAAAGAGACATGAGACGATACTAAGCTTTCACTTAGAGTTGATCCCAAGTTCACAACATGCCCTATTAATTAATGGAGTTATCTCCTGCCAATCTGCTAAGACTCTGAGAGGTGGCTGTTTTCCCAAATTTGAAACAGAACATCTTCAGGCATACAAAGAAGCAGGAAAATAGAAATCATTCAAAAAAAAACAAAATAAATCTCCAGAAACCATCTCCAAAGAAACACAGGCATCACACTTGCTGGACAAATACTGTAAAAGGACTGTTTTAATATACTTAAATAGCTAAAGGAAAGCATTGATAAGGAACTAAAAAAAATCATGAGAATGATATATGAAGAAAATACAAATATCAACAAAAAGATATATATTATTTGAAAAAAGGAGATGAATAGAAATTCTAGAACTCAAAGATACAGTAACTGAATTTAAAAATCAATGAAGGAGGAATCAAATAGGCTGAAGAAAGAATCAGTAAAACTGGGGATAGGACAATTACAATTACTGAGCCTCAGAACAGAAAAAAAGAAAAATAACAATAATATGGGCCAAAGTGATTATGAGATATGATCAAGTCAACCAATACATATATTGTAGTAGCAGGAGAAAAGAGACAGAAAGAGGCAGAGACTATTTGAAGAAGTAATAGCTAGAAACATCCCAAATTTGAAGGAATACATGAATCTGCAAATCCAAGAAGTCCAATGAAATTCAAGTAGGATAAACCCAAGGAGACTCACATAGAAACACACTAACATCAAATAATTTGAAAGACAAAATGAAAAGAGAATCTTGAAAGCAATACACAAATAGTACCTTGTCACTTAAAAAAGTGATCTTTAAGAAGCTTATCAGCAGATTTCTCAGCAAAATCCTTGGGGGCCAGAAGGCAGTAAGATGATCTATGTTAAGTGGGTTAAAGGAAAAACTATAAACCTAGAATTCTGTATCTGCCAAAACTGTCCTCCAAACATCAGAGAGAAATTAAGGCATTTCGAAATAAACAAAAGTTGAGGGGTTTCATTACCACTACAACTGCACTACAGGAAGTACTAAATGTAGTCCTTCAAGTTGAAATGAAATGAAACTAGACTGTTAGTCACATGAAAATATGAGTTCTCTGTGAAAGGTATACATACATGGACAAATATAAAACCAATATAATCGTAATTTTGATTTGTAACTCCACTTTCTATTTTATACAGAATTTTAAAGACAAATACATATAAAATACTGTAAAATCTATGTTAATTGGTACGTATGTATAATGATGTAATTTGTGACATCAACATCATAAAGTGCAGGAGAGTTTGAACTGTGAGTAGAGTTTTCATATGCAATTAAATTCATTTAGTATCAATTTAAAATAAAGATCAAAAACTTTAGGATGTTATATGAAATCTCTATGCTAATCTTTATGATATAAAGAATATATCTATAGACTATATGCAAAAGAAATGAAAAGGGAATCAAAATATATCACTACAAAAAAATTTTAAGCAAATAGCAAAGCAGTAATAGAGGCAACATAGGACAAGAAGTTAAAAGACACACAGAGCAAATAACAAATACCAAAAGTAAATCATTTCCTAGCAGTAATCACTTTAAATGTAAATAGATTAAATTCTCTAATCAAAAGATGTAACTGGATGAATGAATAAAAAAATAGGATTCAACTACAAGCTGTCTGTGACAGTCTAACTTTAGATCTAAGGACATGCATAGGTTGAAGTTGAAAAAAATGAAGGGAAAAAAGTCCCATGCAAATATTAATTAAAAGAGAGCGGGGATGGCTATACTAACATCAAACAAAAGAGACTTTTAGTCAAAAACTGTAGCAAGAGACAGAAAAAGACATTATATAATGATAAAAGTGTAAATTAACCAAGAAGAGATAGCAATTAAAATCATACTTACACCAAACATAAGAGTTCCAAAATATATGAAGTAAACCCTGACAGAATTGAAGAGATAAATAGACAGCTCTACAATAATAGAAAAGGACTTCAATACCCTACTTTCAATAATGGATAGACCAACCAGACAGAGAATCAATAAAAACATGTGACACAATACTGTGTATAGCATAATGCCATGTTTATCTGTGATCAGAAAAAAATATCCACCTAAGTATTAATAACGACTATACTATACAAATTTCTCTGTTTTGCAAGTTTTCTGTAGTCAGTGTATACTATTTATGAAATGAACAAAATTTATGTTAAAAAAATAAGGATATAGAGGACTTGAACAACACTACCACCAATTAAAACTGATAGCATTTGACAAAATTCAACATCCTATCCTAAGTAAAACAAACAAAACAAAACAAAACAAACAAACAAACAAAAACACTCAACAGACCATGAATAAAAGGAAACTTCCCTGACAGGATATGGGGAATTTTTGTAAAATCCCACAGTCATCAGAGTTGAAAGATGTTTTCCTTAAGATCAAGAACAATGTAAGTGTGACTACTTTTGAGTTCTATTTCATATAGTACTAGAAATTCTAGCCAGATAATTTAGGCAAAAAAAAAAATAAATTAAAAAAAAATCAAATTGAAAAGGAAGAAGTAAAATTATCTTGGTTTGCAAACTACATAATCGTATGTACAGAAAACTCTAAATATTCACACACAACTGGAAAAAATAATAAATGAATTCTGTGAAATTCAACACACAAAATTCAGTTTCATTTCTATACACTAACTGTGAACAATCTGAAAATGAAGTTAAGACAATTACGTTCATAAAACTTTCAACAGGAATAAAATACTTAGAAGTAAACTTAACCAAGTGGCATATTTATACACTGAAAACTACAAAATGTTATTGAAAAAAATTCAAGGTAAACACTAATAAGTGAGAAGACATCTTATGTTCATGCATTGAAATACTTAATATTGTTAAGATGTCAGTAGTAGCCAAATGATCACAGATTCAATACTAAACCTATCAAAAATTAAACTTTTTTTTGCAGGTATAGAAATATCCATCTTAAAATTCAAATAAAGTCTCAAGAAATCCTGGATAGCCAAACAATCTTGAAAAAGAGTAAAGTGGAGGCCTTACACTCCTGATTTGTATACTTACTGCAAAGCTATGGTCATCAAAATTGTGCAGTGCTGGAGTGAAAAAGACATATAGACTAACAGAATAGAATAGATTGCCTAGAAATAAAACCCTACATTTATGGACAAATGATTCTTATCAAGAGTTCCAAGACCATTCAATGGGGAAAGAACATCTTTTCACTAAATGGTGTGGGGAAAACTGGATATCCACATGCAAAATAATAATAATAATAATAATAATAATAATAATAATAATAATAATAATAAATAATAAAGTTGAGCCTTTACGTTACACTATACACAAAATGGATTAAAGACATAGATGTAAAAACTAAAACTCTAAAGCCATTAGACTGAAACACAGGGAAATCTTCATGACCCTGGATTTGGTAATGATGTCTTGGATATGACAATAAAGGCACAGGCAACAAAAGAAAAAATAGAGAAATTGGACTTCATCAAAATGTAAAACTTCTGCACATCAAAAGACACTATAAACCAATTAAAAAGGCAACTCGTAAAATTTGAGAAAATATTTAAAAATCACATGTCTTTTAGGAATCAATATCCAGCATACATGGAGAACTTCTAAAACTCAACAACAACAACAACAACAACAACGAAAAGATTCAAAACTGCGCAAAGGACTTGGATCCTCCAAAGAAGATCTGTTAATGGCTGATAAGCACATGAGAAGATGCTCAATATCACTAATCGTTAGGGAAATATAAATCAAAACCGCAGCAAGATAGCACTTCACACCCACTGGGATGGATGCCTCTTATAAGAACAAAAAACAAGAGAAAATAAGTTTTGTTGGGTCTGTGCAGTAATTGGAAATCTTGCCTACAGCTGGTAGGAATGTAAAATGGTGCAGCTGCTATGGAAAACTGTGTGGTGGTTTTTCATAAAATTAAACATAGAATTAATATATTACCCAGTAATTTCATTTTGGGGCATGTACCTAAAATAGTTACGAGTATGGATTCGAAGAGATAGTTGTACATTCATGTTTATACCAGCATTATTCTCAATAGTCGAAAGGTAGAAACAACGCACGTATCCATCAACATATGATGGCTAAACAAAATGTGATATATAAAACAATGGAATTTTATTTAGCCTTAAAATGTAAAAAAAAAAAAAATTCTAATACATTCTACAACATCAATGAACCTTAAGTATATCATGCTAAGTGAAATCAATCAATTACAATGGTACAATAATTCCTCTTACTTGAGATATCTAAAGTAATAAAAACCATATAGAAAAAAAGTAGAATGATGGTTGCCTGGGTAAGAGAAAGGAGCGATGAGTTGTTTATGTTTAATGGGTACAGAGTTTCAGTTTGAGAAGATAAAAAAAATTCTGGAGTTGGATGGTGGTGATGGTTGCACAACAATGTGAATGTACTTAATGCCTGTGAACATTTAAAAATGGAAAACCTAAAATCACAGTCCAAAAATATAACTCCTATAAAGGAACTTATAATCTATTGGGAATTGCAAACTCACACACTTTCAGCACTGGGCAATGTAAAACAATAGAATAGTAATGATGATGTTATGACAAAACAATGGGTTTCCCACCTAACAGCATTCAAATTTAAACAAGCAGACACATAAACAAAATAAGCCAGTAGATTATATATAACTCACAAGCCTTAAATTTAAGCCTTCTAGTCTAGACAACATTTTTTAAAACACACACACACACACACACACACACACACACACACACACACACACAAGCTGTGAAAGGTATGTAGGTAATGAGTTGCAGAAGAAAAACTGTAGTGATACAATGCTGAATGCATTGAAAGAGAAGGGAGATCTCTCCATGGCGGGGAAGGGGGCTGCGGGGGTTGGGAGGGGCACAGGAGAGCCAGGTTTTTCTGCCGGGCTGGGTACCACTACTGTGTCCTACTAGATTGTCCAATTCTGTTGCCTTCTGTATCTGATGCAGTGCAGATCAGACTTTTGCTAGATGGCCAAGTAATATGTATTAGATTGTATATATTGAATTCCATCTGTACAATCACTCTTGGCTTCCATTCCTGATTCAATTCCTTGACAGCTCATCCTGCTTCTCAACAGCTAAAGACTTAAGCTCTAAATTGACAATTTCCCAAATCAGCCTGAAATCTTTTAATGTGAAAAAATTTCAGCATAAACGCTGCTCTCTGGTATTCCATTCTGGACTCATAGGGGCAGCTCTCTGGGGTTAATAATGTGACATAAAGAGACATTTTTTTCAGTGTTTATAGTTTAAAGGGTCACTGTGTAAAAGCAGTAAAATTAAACTCCCAGAGGTACAATTCAGGCATGAACAGAGCTGTATCATTATTCTTTCAGTTCTACCACCCTTTAAGCAGAGATTTTAAACTTACCCTTCCTATTTCTTTGTCTGTTAATAAGGAAAATTATAGAACTCCTTCTATAGTTGTTTCTTCACTCTAATGACACTTGAAATGTACTGATTAGGCCATTATAGAAAGGACCTTAGCAATCTTGCCTCCTGTCTGCTTCATAGGAAAAAAAAATAGAAGTCAAGGCTATCAATGTGACTGCTAGAAATGATGTCCAAGATGTACACATAGGAGCTTTCTGCCTCTGACTCTTTATCTTCATTTGAGGAAAAGCTTTAGAGGAACAGCATGCCCATGAATCTTTCCCACCCCACCTTGTCCATCAGAATTAATATAGAATGTATTTCTTGTTTAGACCTGCATCTCTTTGGGGTCTTTTGCATGACTCATTCCTAGGGAGAGTCCCTCTTCCCTCAACCCTGCACTTGCTTACTCCCATCATATGTGTCAGTACTTGAATGCAAATAAGAGGAAGTTTGAGCTTGTAGACACTGCTTTGCACTGAGTTCCTTGACAAGTTTTATACTATTACATGCCATCCTTTCTGTGTTCTTGGAGATCTAATCTGCTAATTCGTAGAAATATACTTTTGACCAATACATAGCTCTTGAAAATATGTCCAAATTTAAGAAGAAAAAGAATATAGGAACCTAATCACTGAGGGTTTAGGATTGTAGACAGCATATATTTGGAGAGATTTAGGGGCAAAGAAGCCTTCACAAAGTGACATGCTAAAGCTAGCCTTTTTCCCCCAGAAGTCAGTGTGGCTTCAATATTACTTTTAGAGTAAGATTGGTTGGGATTAACTCACTGAGTTAACATTTCTAACTGTGTGACCTTGGGAGCGTTGCTTGCCTTCTCCGGTGTCTTATTTTCCTCTTCTACAAATTAAGCTATAATAATAGTAATTAAATCAAATCTTTTGTTACAAGGGGCCAATGAGTAGTTCATGTAAAATACTTGAAAAGAGGATGTTTGACAGAAAAGAAGGGCTCAGTAAGTTTCTAACTGCAGGATTCATACTTATTTTGGTATCAGGCTGACTTGGTTCAAATTCCAAACCTACTTCCTAACTTAACTGCAAGAACTTTAGTTTACTCATCTACAAAACACAGACAAAAAGATATATAGGCAGTCACTGAGACAGTGCACATAAAAATCATTAAAATGGTGGAAATCCAATATTAAATAACTTGATAAACATGATGATAATGTATTTAAAATAAGAGGTTAGTATGAAGTCAGTAAGGAATAAATATTAGTTTTCTGTCTCTAATACTCTAACCTCCCACTTTGTCAATGTCTTCAGTCTGTGTAAAAAATGTGGCAGATAGAAGGAAAAAAAAATTATTTGACCCAAATTAGCTAAGATATTTTGTACTTCAAAATCAACCTATGTTTGAAATTAATGACTATAATAGTCACCATTTACTGTTTGTCCTCTTACTGCTTCACACATCATCTTGGTGCTCTGAAGAGTTTTAGAAGCCCATTATTATATAATTATCACTCTTGCTTCTCTGATGGATAAACCATGGCTCACACAATGAACCAAGCCATGCACAGACATCACAGATAATACAAGGCAGAAATTGACTTTGAAAGCAGAAGTGTCCATGCTTTTTTTGTGACACCTGCCTTAAAATTAAAGTAAGTGGTCTCTTTAAATATTATAGACTTAAGTTTTATGAATGTGGTATTCATTTTCAGAGCTCTTTCTATAAATCATTCCTAAATATTGAGACTATTAAAAATAAAAATAGAAAACTAATTCCATTCTGAAACACAAACAAAATATCTAGGAAGCAAATGAGCCTCTTTAAAGAAATGATGACTGAGAAAGGATTATAGAACCACCCTGGGCGGGTAGTTATCTATGGAATAGCCAGCTTTCTTTAAGCAAACAGGCTGGGTGGATATTATACGGTGAAGTCTAACTCAAAGAAAATCACACCTGTTGAACATTTAAAAGAGATTCCTGGACTGTCTTCTCCACTGTTTGAAATGTCTAGGGCTTAGAGAACATGCTGGCATGCATTTAGTGTCTGTTTCTTTCTAATGCTGAGACTTATTAAAGGAGTGAATCATATATAAATTATTGACAATTCTCCTTCATACACTAAAAAGGGCTGGGTTGTAAAATGTTAAAATTCAGTCATAAGTGATATTGGTAATATTGTAATTAAATTATTATCAATTATTGTATTAAATTAAATTATCAATTGTAATTAAAATATTATCAAATATTATGTAATATTTGAATTAAATTAAACTTAAAAACTTAAAGCTTTGAGGAACAGAGAGTCTGACCTGTTTTTTTTATTTGTTTAAATATTTATTTATTTACTTATTATTTGGGAGGCAGAAGGAAAGGGAGAGAGAATCCCAGCAAACTCCCCACTGAACATAGAGCCAGACATGGGCTTGATCCTATGACCCTGAGATCATGACCTGAACTGAAACCAAGAGTCAGATGCTCACCTGACTGAGCCACCCAGGCACCCCTGGCCTGATTTTGAATAAACTTCAGAGTGGTCCTTTGAATAAGAGTTCCACAGAAGAAGAACAAGTGTTGGGTGTTTATACTTAGCTGACTCAGAAAGAATTTAATTCTACCCCTGACTGCCACCTTTAATTTGGTCGCTTTGTCAAGTCTACCCAACCCCAACATAATTCAGTTCAATCACCATTTGGTGTTGACTCTTTTGTCAGGTATCTGCCATTCTTCTTGGCAGTGAGGGTTCAACAGTGACTGCACAGACAGCCTGCTCTCGCAAACCCTCTAGTCTGGTAGAGATGAGCATGAACATTTTCCTTGCAATTGATATTTGCTCCAGTACAGAAGGATAAAGATATTTGCAGATCAGTTCTGGAACCAGGATGGGATGCTGAGATGATCTAGAATTCCATATTGTACTCTGAATATTTCCTTTCATCTAATGTTTAGGTATTGGATAAACTTGGCAGGGCAGAATACACCTGAAGAACTTAATTTATCTGATAAACATTCAAAATTCATTATAGAATTTGTGGAACATATTGCTATAGTTATAGTGAAATAGGTTAACTCTGATGTCAATTTCCCCATCGTTTTAGCCTATAGAACATTCTTCACACTCTAATTTCATCCCCTGTAGAAATGTTCTTAATTTCTATATATTCCCAGCAATGTTATAGTTTTATGTTTACTCTAGTTCTGAGGTGGGGTTTTGGGTTTTTTTGTTTGTTGTTTGTTTTGTCCTGCTGAATCCATTACTAATGTTGTCAGCTCAAGGTTATATTCCCAGTGGCCCCCTTTCAATCAGCCCTGCTGTTAGGCTCTTTCTTTTGACTGCCACTGCTGCTTGAAACTTAGTGATGTGAAGAGATTATATTGCAGCAATGCAAACAACTTTAAATTCAATATTAGACATTTCTATGATTAAAAAAATCACTCTTAGAGGTGGTTTAAGATGGTGGAGCAGGAAAATTCTGAACTCAGCTCCTCCGATAAATATAGAGCTACATGGAGAATAATTTACTCCAAAAAGAACTTGAGAACTTGCTGAACACCTGTTCTACAACGAAAGATGGAATGACCACACTGAGATAGGGAGGAGAAACAGAAACACTTGAGCCCAAAACTCCACCCCTGGGGTAGCAACCCACAATTTGTACGAATCTGAAAAAACAAACAGAAATATAAATGGAATTTCTTCTACAGGGTAATGCCACGCCAGACACTCCAACCTTCAATTCCTGCATGAGAAACAAGCCCCCAAAACATCTGGCTTTAAAAAACTATTAAGATTACATTCAAGGTAAATATAGAGCTATGGAGAATGAAGATTCTGGTCTTTAAGGGCTTGTGTGCAGATCCATTTCCCTCGGGACCCCACACAAAAAGCAGCAGTTTGAAAAGAGCCTAGACTGTAAGTAAAGAAGATTAACTTGCTAAACTTAAAGCATCTG
This sequence comes from Ursus arctos, assembly GCF_023065955.2. Taxonomy (NCBI): domain Eukaryota; kingdom Metazoa; phylum Chordata; class Mammalia; order Carnivora; family Ursidae; genus Ursus; species Ursus arctos. The sequence goes on along the minus strand of NW_026622763.1, from coordinate 8,071,414 downwards.
CCAAAAGGGCAGAAGTCTGTTGGGACTCTCTCCAGCAGATAGTGGGCAGATGACATTTTTCTGGGTCCCTTCTACATTACCAGCACTGAGGCTGGTGGGCACCATTTTTGCACCTTAATTCTAATGACCTAACAGCAGCAGGTAAATCCTCCTGCTCCCCCACCACTCATGCAGTAGTTCCAGGCATGAAAAGTGAGCAAATCCACACCCCCTTCTGCTTGTGCTGCTCCAACAGGCACAGCAGGAGACATGTGCCTCCCCCACCACACACCACTCATGCAGCCCCAATAAATAGATGCAGCAGGTGAGAAGTCCTGCCTCCCAGTGCTGCTCATGCAATCTTAACAGAGCCAACAAGTACACCAGCCCACATAGAGGACTCCCCTTGAGCACCAGACTAAAACCACCAGGAAGAATTGTGTTGCTGGACCACACAAGCCAGAAACAAGCAGAGTGAACACAAGAGACAACCAAGTACTATGGAAAAGTTAAATGATAAGGAACATCTTTTACACAGAGCCATTCCTTAAAGACAAGGAGAGATAGCTCTTTCACATAAGACATAGAAACACAGAGAATCAAGCAAAATGAAGAAATAGAAAAATATGTTCTCAATAGTTTCTAAGTGATACAATAGAATGGATGAGTGACTTAGAAGACAGGGGAATGGAAATCACCCAAACAGAACAGAAAAAAAGTATAATAATAATTAATAATAATAATAATATCTTAAGGAATTGGTGGGACATCATCAAGTATATTAACATTTACTTTATAGAATTCTCAGAAGGAGAAGAAAGAGAAAAATGGGCAGATATCTTATATGAAGGAATAATGGCTAAAAGCTTTCCTAGCCCAAAGAAGGAAATAGGATCTAGCTTCAGAAAGCAGAGAGTATTAAGTAAGATGAATCCAAAGGGATCCACACCAAGATATATTATAATTAAAATGTCAAAAGTTAAAGATAAAAAAAGAACCTTAAAAGCAAGAGAAAGATAACTAATACAAAGGAAACCCTGCAAGACTATCAGCAGATTTTCTAGTAGGGACTTTGCAGGCCAGAAGAGAATAGCATGATATATTCAAAGTGCTGAAAGAAAAAAGAAATCCAACCAAAAATACTATACCCAGCAATATTATCATTCAGTATTGAAGGAGAGATAAAGAGTTTCCCACACGAGCAAAGAGAATTCATTACTATTAAACCAGCCTTACAAAAACTGTTAAAGGGATTTTTTTTAAGCTAAAAAGAAAAGGCTATAACCAAAAATAAGAAAATATATGAAAGAAAAGAATTGCACTGGTAAAGCAAGTATATAGTAAATGTATTGGATCAACCACTTACATAGCTAGCATGAAGGCTAAAGGTAAATATAGTGAAATCAACTGTAACTATGGTAATTAAGGAAGAGATATACAAAATAAAGAAATGTAAAATATGACATCAAAAACATGAAATGTGGGTGGGGGGAGTAAAAAGTAGTGTTTTTATAATGTGATCCAACTTAAAATAGACTGTATTTTATAGATGGTAGATGATTGATAGATAGATAGATGATAGATAGATGATAGATAGATAGATGCACTATTATATATGAACCTCTTGATAATTACAAACCAAAAACCTGTAATAGACACACATAAAAATAAAAAAGAAATCTAAACGTAGCACTAAGGAAAATCATTAAACTGCAAAGGAAGAGGGCAAGAGAAGAATAAAGGAACAAAGAAGAACTACCAAAAAAAAAAAAACGGAAAACAATGAATATTATATTCCTCAGCCACAAAAAAGAATGAAATCTTGCCATTTGTGACAAATGGATGGAGTTGGAGTGTATTGTGCTAAGTGAAATAAGTCAGTCACACAAAGAAAGACAAATACCACATGATTTTATTTATATATGGAATATTATAAAACAAACCAAACAAACGCAAAACAAAACAAGAACAGAAACACTGACAGAGAAAGCAGACTGATAGTTTCTTGAGAAGAGGTCGGTGGGTGGGTGAAATGAGTGAAGAGGTTCAAGAGGTACAAACTTAATTATAAAATACATTAGTCATGGGGATGTAATGTGAAGTATGGGGAATATAGATGATAATTATGTATTAATTTTGTATGTTACAGAGGGTAACTGGACTTATAATGGTGGTCATTTTGTAATGTATATACCTGTCAAATCACTATGTTATAAACCTAAAACTAATATAATATCACATATCAATTATACTTCAATGCAAATTTCATTGCCATTTCCCGAATTTAGAGTACAGATTATTGCATTTCCTCTCCTCCCATGTGTTAATCCTCTCTTCTAATCCCCAGGCTCTAGTATCCATTTCTAGTCAGATGATTTGTTCATATATGAATATTTGTGCCTTTGTCTAGAGACAACTTAGGCTCCTAGAGTTTTATCTGCTCCCCCAAGCAACATTCAATATTTCTAAAAGAAAGAGAAATTCTGGGCACTAACTTCAAGATGATATACAGTTCTACTTTTCTACCGTATGTAAATAAACAGATGATTTAACAATGAAAGTCATATATATATCTTGTCTCCCAGATGGACTTTATATTCTTTGTGAATGATATTCATATTTTAAACTCCTTTGAATCCTATATTTCACTTAAAATAGCACTCTAAACACACTACTCATGGAAGGCAGAGAATGTTCTGCATGCTAAGAGAACATATGTTGTCCTTTTGGTGGCAAAAGCAGAATGCAGAAGGTAGAATGTTATGGAAAAACAAGCTTTTGAGCTAGGTTTTATTAGCTGCTTACTGTATGAATTTGGGGTAAATCATTTAATTATTCTGCACTTTAGTGTCTTCATTGGCCAAATTTATTCTATATGTCTCAGTAATGGGAGAACCAAATAAGGTAAGAAATCAAAACACAATTATGTTCCTTTCTCTTCACTGTATATAGTTTTGTGAATAAAAAAATTATAAAATGAAAAGTTTTAGGTGCTCGTCATGGCCATCAAGCCAATGTAAAGGGAAACTTGGTTGATTGAGAGTCTGGGTATTATGTCTTTTTGCCCTTCAGCCAACTTGCATTCACTTCTAGTGGACAACAGTGTGTTGTTGATTATGTTTCTAGCTTCTGTAAAAATGGTGCTTTAACATCTGCCATACATGGATATGCTGGAAACGCTTGGTCTGGGACAACATGATAATATGTCTCAATTACCTGCTCTTAGCTCCTGTCTCCCTTATGGCTCCCTTCCTCCTCAGGAGGAGCCCTCCTTTCACGGGCATAATTTTTAAATACAAAACTAACCAATCTAGAGTTCACACCCCAACCACCTACTTTATCGGGCTCTCAAACTCCAGCTACTATACACCTGTACTAGGTACCAGACAACAAAAGACAGCTGTCATGTTTATTCAAATTAGGGGCACTTGGGTGGCTCAGATGGTTGGGAGTCTGCCTTCTGCTCAGGTCCTGATGTCCAGGTCCTGGGATGGAACCCTGCATCTGGCTCCCATCTCAGACAGGAGTCTACTTCTCCCTCTCCCTTTGCCTCTCCCCCTGTTTGTGCTCTCTCTCTCTTTCAAATGAATAAATAAAAATCTTTAAAAAAAGAAATTGTTCAAATTAGCCAATCCTAGACTGCTGACCCTGCCTTACCTGTTTTATTCTGTATAAATCACAACTAAGGCTCTTACAGTTCTCCCCTTTCCTTCCACCTTATAACTAATCCTGGTGATTGGTTATAATCCTGCTGATTCCCCATTTGCTCCATGACCCCCTCCCACCCCCATGCCATGATGTGTACTCCTCCTCTTGGGATCTGTGAGTAAGCAAACTATCTTTTTAATGACAATCCTCTCCCAATCTATTGTTCTTACTATACCTCAATTTTTTAGTAATACACTTTATTTTAAAACATACTGTCAGCATAAATCTGTGAGGTACCAATAGGAGCTTCTGATTCCTATTGTGCCATTAAGCCAATTAATCCAAGTTGACTTTTTCTCTTAACTAGATTTCTGAAAATGAATTAGATTGGCCTATAGTTATATGATTTATTTCATTTATGAAGAACACTCAGTATTTGGTTTCTTTTTGGACATTAATATTGTTATTTTTGTTATTTTTTTAATATATAATGAACACACAGGTTCTAATGGAACTCAAACACCAGTAGGGGACACACACACACACACACACACACAGAGAAAACAAGATGTAGGTATATGACATACCAGAGAGTTGGTTAAAGAAGAGCTTTGTTGCTTCTCTCTCATCAACCATAGAGTCTTCTGGGGGGGAAAAAAAGTAGAAACCAATAGAACATGTATATTCTTTAAAAATCCACAGAACTCAGCTCAACTGGCATAGTTTTGATATGAAATTTGATAATAGGCACATTTATACTGATTAATGACCAATCCCCCATGTTAAACATATTTGGGGAGAAAAAATAAGTACCTGACACAGCAATAACACAGTATTAGAATACTGACGTTGAAAATGGGACTAACTGGAAATGTAATAAAATATTTCTTCTTTAATGTATTGGAGAGATATTACAGTACATGTAATATATGTTCAATGTGTAGGAAATACCATATCATCCATTTGTTCGTTCCTTTGTTCATCCATGAAATATTTACTAAGTTACTGTGTTATACATATACAGGGTGTGATGAAGAGTCAGAGTTCCCATGTGAAGGCATTTACAACAGAGGTGAGGATACCGTATAGAGACCGACACATCATTACAACACAAGGATAGCTGCACATAAAATGTCCTAAAGGAGACACCAAGGAGGGAAATTAGATTAGACGGAGAGTCCTGAAGGCTTTCTAAAGGAAAAGACACTTGAAAGGAGTCTGAAAGAAGTAAATGGCATTATTCTCACTGAGATTCTTGCCACAACTAACACATAAGCAAAGGAGACAGGCTGAGAACACAAGGAAATGAGAAGATTAGGAATATCTTCTAAAGAAAATTTTATATAATTTTATAATCAGAATCTCAGCAACTTATTCTTCATTTTATAGATAAAGCTTTGCTGAGACCTGGGGAAGTCAAGTGACTTGCTAAGGGCTACACAACTAATTAGCTCCTTAGCCAGAACCAGACTTTCTGCCTCCTAACTCCACAGCATGTGGCAGGAACTAAAGCCATACAGAAAAAGTAAAAGGACTATAACATAATGGTGAGGTATTTTAGGGACATGTTCTTATCCTGGAGTCTTTTTCAAGGCTTTGTGCTGCCAAATGTGTTTGGGAATAGATTCATTTCCCTGTCCCCATGTATCCTCAGAAGGTTACACTGCAATTGACCCTACTAGGAAAAACCCACAGGTGAAAGGAAAGCATCATTGCAAAGAAATCAGCTCACATGTGGGGTCACTAAATAGAGAAAACAAAACTTTAAATCAAGGTTGGAAGAATTTTTTAAATAGTCAGAAACTTAGACAACAAGTATCATATTGACTTATTAGTTTCTTCTCTGTCTTTCCAGAATATATGTTAGCACAAAAGAAGAACAAAAGTTTTTCTTTCTATTTTTGCCTAAGGGACCCAGATAGGGCCTAGAAGGATAACTTTAGTTTTGTTAGTTGTGTCTTCAAAAACCTAAGGCTAGTACATAATTTTCCCTTACCTAAATAGCACTTTTATTAATCAGTTAAAGCAGTCACTCAGAAAATAGTAATTGAGTACTTACCAGTAAGACTTACATTGTGCTACCATTTGAGATAGACCATTATTAAGCTCTCTCTTCATTGAGAGCTTAATATCTCTTAAGGTTGGGGGGGGGGGACCTGAAAACCAAAGGCCAGCCTATCTCTCAGCCTGTGAAATATCCCACCTTTATCGAACTTAGTTGGGCTTACTCTTATGATTGCTTTAAATTTCGACTCACATATCACCTTCTCTTCTTTTCTTGGCCTACCTTTCCCAAAATAGGTCATGTGTTCTTCCTCTGTGCTCTTGACATCACTCTTACATATTTCAATAGTACTGACTGCATCAGACCATGATTATAGGTTTCTTTATTTCTCATTAGATTGTGAGCTCCTGGAGGTCAAGGAATATATTTTATTTTACACACTTTACATTCTGAATAAGATAATATAGAGTGTTGTAGATGCCTAAGCAATGATTAAGTGAAGAAAACTAAACACCTGCCCGACAGCTGTACAGTTTATATAGGTGGGGATTGCATCATATTCATGTTGGCATCTGAGAGAATTCTGAGCTTCATACAGAGTAGGAGCTCAATAAATTTGATGAATGAATGTGAATGAATGGAAGGTAAACTGAGGGGGGAAAGCATTATATGTAACTTATAATAAAGAAGAAAGATATTAATGTTAACTAAAACAACAACAACAAAGGAGGTTTATAGATAATGAGAAGATATTAACTGGACCTTGGAAGAGCCTAGATTTGGATGGACATTCAAGGAAAGGGGCAGGAACTTCAAGTGGGAGATAACTAATACAAAAATATATTAGTGAAAATGAACCCAGAATATCCGAAGATCAGTCTCTTGGCATACGGGTTGGGCAAGTCTGAACAGGCAAATCTACACAAGATTCACATGCCATATCTTACAGGTCCTTGATGGTATATTACGAGAAACATTGAATAGATACAGATTCATACTCCCATTTTAATCAATCAAGCACAGTTATTGCCTTGTGATGTAATGACAAGTTCCTACAACAGTCTTTACATGAGGTTAATCTCTACTCTTCTAATTAATACTAAATGGAGATACAGATTTGTTAGACTTTTCACACTCCATAAGATGTAGCAATATGGCAAATTAGCAGTTAATAAAATTTCTTTGGCAATATTATCTAAAAATACATAAGTTTTCATCAACATGACTTAGACACCGATACTTTGGTTTAATCACATAACTCTGTTAAAGTCACTTAAAGAAAAGTACCAAACCAGAAGATTTCGGTCTTACCTATCCAGGACTGTGTGTTCTGACTAAGATATTTCCAAGGGTATTAGAGATAACTTCCTCCAGAAAAGCCAGCACATGCACTGGAACCAGATGGGTCTTCTTTAAATACCTGCCTCACTACTTACTATTACGGAAGATACTTAACATGTTTGAGCCTGATGCTCATTTGTAAATGCCTACCGTGTGATACTCACCTCAAAGGATTATTGTCAAGATTAAAAGAAATAATGTATACAAGATTTTGAGTATAGTATCTGGAATATATTGGGCACCAATAAATGAAATTATTTTTCATAATTTGTTTATTTTCTTTATTACAGTTCACTTATTTATTGACATTCATGTATTTCTTCATTCATATATTTATTGTGTGATAACTATGTGTGTTTAGTTCTATTGTTATGTGCTGGTGATTCATCAGTCAGTTAAAGAAACAAAATCATCCCTGCTCTCTTTTGCTTATGTTCTGTTGGGGAGAGGGGGAGGAAATAACAACCCCAGTGAAATAATGAAGTAAACCATATAGTATCTAATACAAATGGTAATTACTGGGGAAGGGAGATAAAGTAGGGGGAAAACAGGGAGTGTCAGAGGCAGGTTGCAATTTTAAATAAGGTAGTCAAGGAGTGACTCCCTAAAAACTGACAATGAGCCCTCACTTTTAAGAGAATGAAAGAATGAGCCATTCAGGTGTCAGAGAGAACATTCCAGTCAGAGAAAAGAAAATGTTATACCTTGAGGTGGGGTTGGCCAGACCTCATCTAAAGATAGCAAAGAAAATGGTGTGGTTGGAGCACAGGGAGCTGGGGAAAGCAAAAGATGACTTCAGAGAGGGAGTGGGGCCAGACAACTAAATAATTAGTGGCTTTAGCTTTATTTCTGGGTGACATGGGAAGAGTGGAAGGAACTGAGCAAAGAGATGGTGTCACCTGACAGCTGATAGATTTTAATAAGGTGGTTCTGGCTGCCTTGTGAAAACAGACTACAGGGAGCAAGAACACTAGCTGGAATCAGAGTGGGGACAGTGGAAGGACTAAAATGGGTCAGACTCTGGATACAGTGCAGATATACTAACATAGAATGTGGGAAAAAAAGAACAGTGTCGAGAGCGACAGCAAAGTATATTTGTCAGGACAACTGGGCGGCTCAGTCGTTTGAGCATCTGACTCTTGGTTTTGGCTCAGGTCATGATCTCAAGATCCTGAGATCAGCCCCTCATGGGGCTCCACCTTCAGTGGAGAGTCTGTTTGAGATTCTCTCTCTCCCTTTGCCCCTCCTCTCACTCGCATGCTCTCTCTCAAATAAATGAAGAAGTTTTCCTTAAAAAAAAAAAAAAAGAATGACACCAAGGTCTTTGGTCAAAACCTAGAAGAAAGGAATTGCCTTAGGAGATATGCAGAAAACAGTGGAGGAAACAATCACATCCTTTTGCAGCCCTCATGCCTCCGTCCCAAAACTGCAAATTCTACAAGGACCATATTATGTCTATATTCCACTTGTATCCCTAAGAGGTTCAGAAAAAAATGCTGGTCTCATATAGCCAGTGTTAATAATTACTTGAACAGAAAAAAATTAACTTTTGTTATAGTGTCTCTATGGCACCATACTATGTTAAGAACATCATATACATTATTCATTTAATGTTTGAAGGGTTTTGTGACATTGTTATATTAGTAAGTAAAACTTGAGACTCTGGATGGTCTGTCTACACATTCCATTAAAATTGTCAGTGACTTTTGGCATCTGAAACATATAGTGTTATTACTGATATGTCTCGCAAACCCATTGAACCAGAATTTTTTTTTGTTTTGAGCCCTACAAATCTGAGTTTTTAACAAGGGCATATGATTATTTCAATACACTCCCAAATTTTAGAATCACTATTTCAAGGCATAGCTGGCTGAATGATGGATGATTGTAAAGGAATAAGGGAACAGAATAGATGATCCTCCCTGGTAACTATAATTGCACTCCATTACTGCTTTGGTTCTAGCCATCACTTTGTTTTTACTGCAGATGTTTGAATATGGGTGTCTATAGAACATATCTGCATATAGCTTATTACTTCACCACTGAAAAATTGTGTCAATGTAGGGAAGTCACAGTCTCCAAATAAGCAAGAATAATGTAGTCTAGATTTTATAAGAAGATTATATGTAAAGTGTCCAAACCACACCTCTATTTACAGGCGAGCAAAAGTAATTGGCTTACCAGGTAAGATATTGTTCTTTTATAGGAAAAACACTTAAACCCACAAGTGATATCTGTTCTTGATATCATTCTATAATAATCAGTGTTTAATAGATAGCGTTGGTAGTTTTTTCCTTAACAACAAAAACTTTTGACAATTTCAACCAGAGAGAAGGCTTATATTTTCTTTTTAAAAACATCAGAATTAAGGATTAACTTTTTGGGCGAAAAAAAGAATTCATGATAAAGAAACAGAAGGGCGTTATTACTTAAATAAAATTTAAAAAAACTGGGACTATATTTAGTTTTGTTATTCAAACTGCTTTGTTAGTCACTCCCTGTCTACCACTCACCATGCTCACTCATTGTTGAATTAGAAAACCATAGGCATATCCTGGCTGCAGATTTAGATCTGCAAACAATCCAGATAGTTTTGATAAAGTTAGGAATTTAATGAAAGTTATTCTATTATGCTCACCAATGGCAGTCTAATATTGAATGATTGAGTACAGTTTGTGCCTGTGGCATCTTTTTCTAGAGTTAAATCAACTTCAGCAATGATTTAAGTCCTTTCTTACACATTATAGTTTCCACTGAACTAGATCTTTATTCACGAAAGTATACTTTTCTAATTTGTGTTCTAAGGGACACTAGTTCCAGATAATGCCCTGACGTCAAGAGAATATAGGAAATATGTTGTCTCTTAAAGTATACCATACAGTCTAGCAAAATAAAGGGTCGAGACATCCTGCAATAAATAAATATGTTCAATTTTGTTTACTTCAGTGTTACCCAATCTTATTATATCATGGAACCATTTGCCACCCAACAGTGCAGCAAAATGGAGTATGATGACATGCACTTGGGAAGCACTATTCTTAACCTAACTTACAGGTAACTTTGACCATTAAGTATCATAAGTATGCCAGAGTATATATAGTTGCCATATCACTTCACAACACCAGGGATTTTCCAAGTATTAATTTTCAAGACTATAAGTTCTATAAACTTATCATACTGCCTGTAATCACTGATCCTACTTTGTTCCAGCCACTTTGGTAGGCACTGGGGATGCAGTGGAGAATATAATCTCTCAGCAAGTCACAGCAATAGAGGAAGGGGTGACAAACAGTTAACAACTAGAGTTGTGATAAGGTTTAAAAGAAATAATGCATGTGAAGAACAGTGCCTGGCAGTTGGTATATGTCCTACTGTTATTTTCTCTCCTTTCTCTTCCCTCAATATTGAGAGGTAGCGCTGCGTGAAGAAGTGAGCGGTAGATATTAAAAGCAGGTCTTGGTAAGAGCTCAGTACCAACTCTCAGAAGTCTGTCTATGGAAAATAAGCAGAGAACTCAAATCCAGAGGTGGACGCTGGTGGATGCTTAGTAGACTCAGGAATGAAGATATGTACATGGCAATGTTGTCCCAAAAAGGACTGAGAGTAGCAGTTTGGGGGCAGGAAGGAAGCATCTCATCCCCATCCCCTGCCCTCCCCCACCCAGGATTAGAAAAAAATGAGATTTCTAGTCAAGAATATTAATAAGCAAAAAAGGAGAATTATTTTTGTGAAAATGAAGCAACCAAGCCAGGAAAGGTAATCTTCGGTTTACTGAAGGAAAAGAAGATGACCATTGTATGATCCACACGGTTTGACCTGATGTGAATACCCTGGGTACTGACTTGCCATTACCTAAAAAATCTCCTATCCAGAGTCAAGCAACCTCATGCCTGGGACAGAACTCCAGGTAGGGGACCAAAGGACATCCAGAAACCTCTAATACCTCCAAGGCCATTTTGCTGTCCGGAGAAAAGGGAAGTCAAACTGAATCCAGAACAATAAGCTCTAATCTTTTAGACTGTAAGCCTGAAGTCAGAGTGGTTAAGGTTATAAAGAAAAGTCAGGAATAAAACCAAAATGTTGTACACCCTGGGACAGACTCTTGGGGCTGGTTTCTGCTTTTTGTCCCTGAGCGTCCTGGGTATGCATCTGCACGCACACACACACACACACACACACACACACACACACACACACACATTCTGAAAACAAAGGAGCCTGCTGCTGCTCCTTTAGCTAGACCCCTATGGTAAATTTTGGGCAAGTTATCCCAACTGTCCTAGATACAGTGTCCCATGAAGGGGTTATATGGTGACTTGGTCATGTGAAGAATTCTTTTTTAACCTACAGATTGTTGGCAAATTGTTCTTCTTTTACCAAAGTAGGGGACAAGACAGATCTTTCCACATACCTACCATCTTTTCTTTTCTTCAAGACATGTTACTGTATCAGATAAAAGTGGTCAGCAGAAAACGCTTGTTTGCTAGGTTTGCAAAATAAATATGATTTGACAATGATACATTTCTATTATTCTCTCTCTTTGGGTTGCTATGTGTCTAGTTCAGGTTGGGGGGAGGGGGTCTAGCTACTACCCCCAACTCCCTAAATCCCTTTGCTTTAGTTGTCTACTCAGGCATCTCCTCTTCACTGATGTTTCTGTTTAAAAAATTCTCTTCCCCTTTTCCTCACCCTCAAATGCTCATTTCTTTGGTAGGTGTTATAGAGAAATATGGTTGATTAAAATAGTTTGTGTTAAGGTGCGAATGACTCATAACTCACTTGATGTGCCAATGTGTGTTGCATCTTAATGAACACCTTTCTGGCAATGATAGTGGAAGTAAAGTATTTCATATTAGAAAGAAGAAGAAAGAACCTGCCTAGAATTTTCTAAACCTCATTATTTAATGCAAGTGTTCATTTTTAGTCTCAGTCTTCATAGATGATATGAAATTTGAGGTAACTTTAAACATAAAGAGAAGGGGATAGAATTTGGGTCTAGAATGATCTATATAATTGCTTCAGTTCTGTTTTATTTGGGCTTCTCATAACTGGATTTACCAAGAAAAACTTCTGCAAGAAGCTAACATTAACAATTCCAACAGAGCAGTGAAACTCTAAGAAGTATAGCTAATGGAGAAGCCATACAGAAATAATGAGCTATGAGTTTCAATTGTTGTCAAGCTAATGCTGCATCCTTATGACAGAAACACTAATCAAGTTTAGAACATCCGGTTCATTTCCAATTTTTTTTCTTAAGTAACCAAATTAGTCACCCATACAATATTAAATCTCTTGTTTATTATCCATAAAATGTTTTGCTTTATTTTTGGATAGAAGTTGCTGAAATTAAACAGAGAGTGACACATAAAGCTATAACTAGTTTTCCTGTAAATGGATGTCTTAGTATGGCATATATTTTCCCTTTCTCAAATGCAGTTGGCTTCAAACACATCATAATTCCTGTAGGAAATTCAATTTTGATACTTAAAACAAAAACATTCCTGCAAGTTTTATTGTCCTGTATTATCTAGTGCAACTCTCATCTTCCCAAAAGTTCAGCCACTTTGCTAGAAAAGGGACCAACTGAATTGGTTATCCTTTTGCTAAATTAAGCATGAGTGTGCATGTGTGGGTAGGGTATTTAATAGAGGATCAGACTTAGAGCTGGGTCAGAGTCAGGACTGTGACTCCACATCACTGAAGCTAAATCAGTATCTGATTCTTTGGGCTATCACAGAGCATACTGGAGATTAAGGGAAAGGAGGTGAAGTGGATGGTGAGTAGGAAACTATGTTTTTGTAATCGGCTTGAGATAGATGAAGAAAGCTTACCAATCAACCTATGCTGCAAATAGAAGGCAGAAGGCTGACCTGGTTAGTGCAAGGGATATGGTCAAGAGAGTGTGTCTTTTCTGCAAGGCTGTGTGCTGGTGAGGTCATCTTGGAGAAAGGACCAGGTAACCCTGCACATCTGATAGTGAGGCAAGACTGCTGCTGAGTCGATGCTTACTTTGCAAGTAATATAAGTAAATGAAAGGTATAAACTTCCATTGTATATATGATGACTTTGCAAGTGACACTCTCTCTGAGGCTGTACTTCCTGAGAAAAGGAATGATTAGTCATAAAGAGAATTTCATACAAGCTGTTGTCCCTGGTAGCATATCAACTACCTGGAGAAGAGCTATTTGTTGACTTGAATGCTCATATCTGCAATATTTGCATCTCTCTTCACAGCATAGGATACTGTGCTGCTCTTGTCCTCTTTGTTTGTTTGTTCTTAATGTTTCATGTACCTACCAGATAGTCATTAAGGTCACCACTTAAGCAATAGCCAAGTAGCTGTGTCTATCCATTTAGGAAATGCTATGACTCTTTCTAGGTATTAGGAATTTACTTTGGAGAAATGGCAACAATATTTACTTTATCTCCAAGAGTTTGAAAAGCACCTACTTTTATCTCCAGATGTTGCTTTCAGTGGCCCAAATCCTCTAGTTGCTAAACAACGTTATAGACGCTCGGATTTCCAGTATAGTCAGAGTGGCCAAATCTATTGACAGACTACAGGGTGTTCCATTTTGGACACAGAATTTTAATGAGCAGCATCATACACTGCCCACTGACCTCATAAAAGCATCCCATATCATTAGGCTTTCATTTGGCAGCCCCTCCGCAGGGTTGATTGCCATGAGAAGTTCAGAGAGAACCTCAGGCTATTGGATTATGCTGGAAAATGCCATCCACAACTGGTAGCACCATAAAATTGTGCTAACTGCAGCTGGGCCCCACTGAACTTTAGCATCCCTTTTATTCATCTCTAGTTGGCTTATCAATATCCCTCTGGCAAAGGGGTTTCACTATTTGCAATGCTAAAATCCTCTCACTCACCACGGATGAAAACTTACTAGTGCTTCCCGAAGACCACTAAGGCCTTTCTATAGACGTTTTCTACTTCAAAATGATCTTCCTTGTCCATTTTATCTATCCTTCCTTCAATCCTTCTTTTCTCTACCCTCCTTGGTTTTTCTGCTGTGTTTCCTTCCATTTTTATTTAAATTTAATAAGCACCTACTCTGTGGTTTATTAATCCAGCGGTTTATAATCTAATGCAAATTCCCTTCTGTCTCAAAGTAAATGCCCCTCTTCTTCCTAAAATGAGAATTAAAGACTTAAATCAGGTATAATTTCTTCTGAAAAGTGTTCTCTGAACTTCCTAGGCTGACTTGGATTCTCCCTTTCTGTGCAGTCAAAGACCACATGCTGACTCTTAGCAAACTCAACTGTAATTACAACTCACTGTTACACTGCTGGTTCCACTCACTTGCAATCTCTTTGAAGAGACTAGTTGGCTGCCTTTGGTTATTCTTATGCTTTTTATAGCATCAGGCACAGAGCAAGTTCCCAATAAATATGTGTTGGATCACTAAAACACACATACAGGCAAGCAAAAATTATTTCTGATCCTTCTCTATGCTTTTTTCATGAACAAATTATTCCCTGTCTTTACCTGGAACACACCCCATCTTCCTACCATCTTCTCCTTTTAGCTTAATAGGTGTTTAATCTCCCCCCAATTAAAAAGGCATCTTCTCAATCTTCTTAATAACTCAAAATATCCTTCATCACTTGGGAGAATAATTTCTATTTGTTCTCTCCACTTTATCACCTCTAATTTACCATTCTACTCCAGTGGCTTCTCAAATTGTGGTTCCCAGACAGGCATCATTGACATCTCCTGTGAACATGTTACACATGCAAATGCTTGGTCTCTATCCAAGAGCTAGTAGATCAGAAACTCTAGGATGGAACCGGGGATGTACTGTATGGTGACTAACATAATATAATAAAAAATCATTATTAAAAAAAAAAAAAAAAGAAACTCTAGGATGGGACCCAACCATCTATATTTTAATAAGTTCTCCCAGTGATACCAAAGCATGCTAACGTTTGAGAACCACTGTTTTTGAATTATTTTTTTCCATATGAAAAAACATTGATTTTTTTCCATTGATTCCATATGAATCAAGACCTTGATTTTGTTTTCAAATTAAATACAACTCTTTAGTTTTCTTCCTAATGGAAATTTAGGAAACATTCATAGAGCTCAATAATACATCACATACTATAATGACATATAGCTAAAACAGTACTTAGAAGAAAATTTATACCATTAATTGAAATTTTTAAAATATTGCTTCTTATTTTTCTCCATAAGTATTTATAGTGTCCTTGTTTCTAAATATTTGAGGGAAGTTTTTATTGGTTTCTAATTTTATTTCATTGTGATCAGAAAACAAGATCTATAAGAATAACTATCCTTTGTTATTTTTTGACAATTTCTTTGTGACCTAGTACATGATCACTTTTCCTTTTGTGTTTGAAAAGTATGTGTATTCTATAAATTGTTGGTTATAGTTCTCTATCTATGCTGTTTTAGGCTTGATGATAGGGTTGATAAAAGCTTCTATTGCCCTAGTAGGTTGTTAGGTTGTTGTCATATGGAAATTAATATTACTGACAATAATATTAATTGTGAGTTTGTTAATTTCTACTTCAAATTCTGTTACTTTTTACTTTGTGTAGTTTGATACTATATTATTATGTACATAAAATTTTAGATTTCTTTATATTTTATTGGTACATTATTTTTAGTATTTAGTCCTCTTTAGCTGTAAATGTATGTTGCCTTACTATTATTAATATAGCTATACTAATATCTTGATCATTATTGAATTGTTAGATCTTTTTTCCACTTTTTATTTGTGTGTGTGTGCTTTAGAAGAAATTAGTAATGTGAATTCAGTCAAATGCTTAACAAAAATAAAAATGCATTCTAATTTTTAAAAAAGCAGTTTCTTTTTGGTGGAGGTGATATAAAGTGAAAAACAAGGCATTTTTATGGCAAGAAGCATAAAAGTTGAAAATAGTAAGGAAAGATGGGGTGCCTGGGTGGCTCAGTCCCTTAAGCCACTGACTCGAGAGAGAGAACATGCAGGCACACAAGTGTGAGTTGTGGAGAGCAGAGGGAAAGAGGAGAGATAATCTTAAGCAGGTTCTATGCCTATGGTGGAGCCCATTGTGGGGCTGGATCCCACCACCCTGAGATCATGCTCCTGCATGTTCTCTCCCTCTCAAAAAAAAAAAAAAAAAGAATAAAAAAGAATAAAAAGAAAAGTAAGGGAAGAGATGGGTGCTAAAAATGAAAATGTTGAAATAGAAAAGATCCTTGAAATGATTCAAGGCAGAGGAAAAAGACAAAAAGAGTAATAGAAATAGACTATAAAAGATGTCAGGATGAAGAAGAACTGTATCCTTAGCTCCTGGCACTTCAACTACAAAGAACACTGAACACTGTCCTTTGGACGTGGTGAGGGGTCCCCAGTGACTGGAGGAGTTCTTCTGGAGCAGGGTAGGGAGGACGCCAGAATGGACAGCAGTCATGGAAGAACAAGCAAAGCGAAGACAAGTACAGGCAAATTTTATGAACTGTTGCACTTCCAAAATAATAATGATAAAATAATGTTTAAATCAGTCAGTCATAAAAACTAACTCACTTATAAGGGAAAACACAAGTATAGTTTGCAGGAAGAAAGTGGAATGACATGGAGGATAGAACATTACAAGCAAATAATATTCTCAGTTGATTGATTGACAGAGGACATGAAAGTTATAATCAATGTATACCATGTATAACTTGGAAATACAGACAGTATTCATGTAACTTTCTTTAAAAGAAATAAAACCTGACAAAGTCCAAATAACACAAATGGCTGTGGGCCACACCTCCAAGTATCCAAGCAATTTTAAATGGCCAAATAAATTTATATTTAGCTAGGTTTTCCTTATATTTTAAAAAACAACACACAGACAAGGCCAATAACACGAGAAATCAGAATATGCCAGGTCTGATCTATTTTTATAATAGCTATGTTGTGATGAACTAGGAAAAATATAAACCAAAATAAATGACTGAGGAATGAAAAAGCTATGGCAAACAAACATGCAGTGAATATTTCATCCCCTGAGATACTGAAATAACATTAAAACCATCTGGTAATTACACTTACAGGAAAGAATGCAAATGTTCTGAAATCTAACAAGGTTAATTTTTTTCTCTTCTTACTTAACTAAAAAAATATGGAGGTCAAAGGATGGAAGAGGTGAGAAATCTTATGGTGACTATTTTTTCAAGTTTTGAGGTAGGGAGAAAATCGCTGTATGTAAAATTTAAATATGTTATTAATGTGAAATCATTGTAAATGGAAAATACTAATGCTTTAGAGTAATTTTCATAATTAAAGAGATATTTTAAAAATCAATATTTCTTGTTTTGATTAAATATTTATCTTATGTTTATCCATTTTTAAAAATTCACCTTTGTTTTGTTATTTTCAAATTTGATGATATAAATGAAGTGATATAATTTTATTGTTTTATAAAATTATTTCTAAAAGCCTATTAAGCTACTTATGAATACTTATAAATCCTTTTCTGTATATAACCATAATAAGATTTTTGGAATGTTAGTAATAATTTATACTAGATGATGATATTATTATCCTCTCTCTTTTTTCTATACTTTTTAATACTGTTGAGATTTTGTTGTTGTTGTTGTTAATAAGAGGCAGGAGTCAGATTTATAAAATTATGGTATCTTAAATTTTATGAAATATAATACATTTTTTGGGGCGGTGTTGAGTTTGATAAGTTCTTTATAGATTTTGGATATCAGCCCTTTATCCGAAACGTGATTTGCAAATATCTTCTTCCATTCCATGGATTGCCTCTTAGTTTTGTTGACTGTTTCCTTTGCTGTGCAAAAGCCTTTGATCTTGATGAAGTCCCAAAAGTTCATTTTTGCCTTTTTTCCCTTGCCTTTGGAGACGTGTCTTGAAAGAAGTTGCTGTGGCTGGTGTTGAAGAGGTTACTGCCTATGTTCTCCTCCAGGATGTTGATGAATTCCTGTCTCACATTGAAATCTTTCATCCATTTTGGGTTTATCTTTGTGTGTGGTATAAGAGAATGATCTAGTTTCATTCTTCTGCATGTGGTTGTCCAGTTTTCCCAGAACCATTTATTGAAGAGACTGTGTTTTTTCCATTGGATGTTCTTTCCTGTTTTGTTGAAGATTGGTTGACCATTGAGTTGAGAGTCCATTTCTGGGGTCTCTATTCTGTCCTGTTAATCTATGTATCTGTTTTCGTGCCAATACCATACTGTCTTGATGACTATGGCTTTGTAATATAGCTTGAAGTCAGGCATTGTGATGCCCCCAGCTTTGGTTTTCTTTTTCAACATTCCCTGGCAATTCATGGTCTTTTCTGGTTCCATACAAATTTTGGGATTGTTTGTTCCAGCTCTGTGAAAAATGTCAATGGTATTTTGATAGGAATTGTTTTGGAACTGTAAATTGCTCTGGGCAGCATAGACATTTTAACGATGTTTTTTCTTCCAATCCATGACCATGGAATGTTTTTCCATCTCTTTGTGTCTTCCTCAATTTCTTTCATAAGTGTTCTGTGGTTTCTAGAGTATAGATCTTTTACCTCTTTGGTTAGGTTTATTCCTAGGTATCTTATGGTTTTTGGAGCTGTTGTAAATGGAATTGATTCCTTAATTTATCTTTCTTCAGTTACATTGTCAGCGTATAGAAATGTAATTGATTTCTGTGCATTGATTAATCCAGTAAAAAAATGAGCAGAAAACATGAACAGACACCTCCCCAAAGAAGACATACAAATGGCTAACAGACACATGAAAAAATGTTCAACATCACTAACAATCAGGGAAATACAAATCAAAACCACAATGAGATACCACCTTACACCAGCTAGAATGACAAAAATTAACAAGGCAGGAAACAGCAAGTGTTGGGAATGTTGTGGAGAAGGGGAACCCTCTTGCACTGTTGGTGAGAATGCAAGCTGGTACAGCCAATTTGGAAAACATCATGGAGGTTCCTCAAAATATTAAAAATAAAGCTACCCTACAACCCAGTGATTGCACTACTAGGTATTTACCCCAAAGATATGAATGTAGTAAAAAGAAGGGGCATATACACCCCAATATTCATAGCAGCAATGTCCACAATAACCATACTGTGGAAGGAACTGAGATGCCCTTCAACAGACAAATGGATAAAGAAGATGTGGTCCATATATACAATGGAATATTACTCAGCCATCAGAAAGGATGAATACCCACCATATGCATCAAGATGGATGGAACTGGAAGGGATTATGCTAAGTAAAATAAGCCTAGCAGAGAAAGACAATTACCATATGGTTTCACTCATATGTGGAACATAAGGAATAGAGCAGAGGACCCCAGGGGAAGGGAGGGAAAACTGAATGGGAAGAAATCAGAGAGGGAGACAAACCATGAGAGACTCTGGACTCTGGGAAACAAATTGAGGGTTACAGAAGGGAGGAGGATGAGGCGATGGGGTGACCAGGTGGTGGGTATTAAGGAGAGTACATGTTTGGATGAATACTGGGTGTATACACAACTAATGAATTGTTGAACACTATAACAAAAACTTATGATGTACTATATGTTGGCTAACTGAACAGAATGAAAAATTATTAAAAAATTTTAAAAATATATAATACATTAATTATAAAATAAGTTTTGAAAACTCAAAGAAAAGAATACAGGTCTTTTGTATTCATTCCACCTGGTACTGAATTTACTTTCTTAGAAAATCCTTAGCTCCCCTCCACTGTCTCCAGTATGGAACTCGGTTGACTCCCTAAGTCACAGGCAAACCTGTCAAACCCACTTCATCTCTCTTGGTACTAAAATGTGTCAATTGGCTTTGGGTTGGTAAAATTAGAATATACATATTGAAGTGACCACATAGCTACAAACTCTATTCCGCTCATTTCTTTAAAACGAGACTCTCACTGACGCAAGTCTGTTATTCACGAGATGAGCTTGCCCTGGCAGAGAAGATAGAAGGATGATGTAAGCTTCTGATCCAGTGAATGTGAGGTGGTGGTAAAGAAGTCAGTGGGTGTCATGTAAGCAATAGAAAATGCAGGATTGGGCAGGAGCTCTGGGCTGGCAATCTGCATTAGGGAATGTGAGAGCAGTGGACTCACTGCTAAGTAAGACAAAGCTGTCCAAGTTTTTTGTGGGGGGTCAAGCTGGGTGCAGAGAGTCTCCAGGGGACACCACATGGGCAGGTATCACAGGATGATATCATTATTTCTTTCCCACAGTCATTGAAGAGCAGCACTGTAGCCCATCAAGATTGTCATTTGCAGTCTTTCAGGCGACATGGAATACTGTGTAATTAACACATGTAAAATTAACACCACTGGAAAGCAACTGTATTTCTACCAAAAATTTTCAGTGTTAGGTTTTTCTTTTATTTGTGGTATATATACTGGTTTTAATGTTTCTTTCAAGCTCTGTAGATATGTGTCAGGATAACCAAAGAAGAAAGCGTGAAGGTATATTTCATTCCATTGAATACGTGTATATAAAGGTCTTAGGCATTCTTGGGTGTTGACTGAAAGTTTCATATTTCCTAGGAAATCAGAATGATAGAATCAGAATTGGTGAAGCACAAAGTTTTCCAGATGATCCTCTTATAGACCAGAATGTTATTAAAAATAATTACTAAATAATTCAGTGGTTTTGTCTGCATTTTTTTCTTTCATCACTTCAGCTTAACATTTTGCTGTACTTCATGGTACTCAGTAATTTGGGCTCCAAAAATAATAGCAGAAAATGACACTATCATTTGGTGGAGCAAACATGGACATTAGGAGAAAAAAAAAACTGAATGAGATTCAAATACCAGTTCCACCATTTAATGGCTGTGTGACCTTAGGAAAGAAGTTCACCTTTCCAGTTATAGTTTCCTATGTAGCAACATGGGGCCATGCCCATCACACACAGGGGTTGTAAGGATGATATGTGTGCAAAGACTTTAGAATGTAGTAAGGGTTTAATAAGTGACAACTACTGTTGCAATAGATGGCAGAAAAAATCATATTTTGAAAGTTTTGCCCCTTTAAAGGATGCATAATTTGACATTCCAAAATCCTTATAAATTTTAGCATTTTTTTATTAGCATCCTCATTTCATTAGCAGATGTACTGTCGTTGGCACATGCTGCTATTTCTTAGGTAGGAACATTTGCTTTCAGCTTATTTGGCTGACATTCTCAGTTATATCCTAACTAACTATGATCTCATATTCTGTCCCTGAAGTACTGAGCACTCAAAAGCACACTCAATTTTTTTTGCATGAAACAGACATGAGTATGATTGCACAGTTGTTGATGACATAAAACAGTCATCAATATGGTTTACTCATCTGATCCAAATAAGTTATGTATCCTGGATCAGATTCAATTAGATAAATCTCCCTTTCAAGCCCAAATCCTTAAAACAATTTGGATAAAGAGTAAAGCATGGATTGGACCATGTGTTCTCCCTGTTTGCAATTCTCCTCCACTATAACTCAGCTTATACTTTGAACAACAATGCTTCCATTTGATAATATCTTAAAGATTTTTAAATTGCCCATGTGTGAGGCAATGTGTTAAATGATTTATATACATTAACATATTCAATCCTTAACAACAATCTTGAGAGGTTATTTTCTATTTTAAAGTGAGAAAGTTGAGGTTCAAAGGGATTATATAATTTGTCAGATATCACACAGCCGGAAACCAGCAAAGCTAGACTTTAAGTTGTGTTTTCCTGACCCCTAGTTCCAGAGGTTTTATAGTACACAGCACAGCAAAATTATGGTCACTAAAACATTGTTTTTCTCCCATATGATTTTCCAACCAAATACCCATCACTGACTCCTCATTCCCTCAGAGGAAAAGGTCACATGTTTAGATCATTTATAATCTTAACTCAAACTTTGGTTCAGTTTAATTAAATTACCTATGATATCAAAGAAGGCAACCTGCCTTCTGGCAACCCTGTGTCCCTCATTCTAGTAAGCACCCGGTGTTCTGAACCCACTCTGGAAAGAAATATGTAAATCAAATCTATCTCAAGCCAGAATGACTCAGATGATTTCACAGGGAGCAGTGAAGACCTACAGAAAATGTTAGGGGGCAATTATTAAGGAAATCTTTAGAACACCTTATAGCTCCTTATTTTATTGACTTGTTTTTCTTCTGAAAGTGAGTACTTCCAATGTTCTTTTTATCTACAATAGCTAGGGCATTTTCTTGGTATGGAACATGATACAAAATAGAAAACACAATCTTTGTTTCTGATCACTTTTGATTCATTTCAAATTTTCATTAAGTACATAGTATAGACATATGCTAGGTTTGGTGAAATGCATGGTTAAGTTAAATAGTTCCTTCTATTTAAAGAATGGGATACAAAGGCCATGTCACATTTAGACAGTTTTCAACTATGGGCAGGCTTGCTTGGTGCTAGATGCTCCGTTAAGCCCCAGTGAAAGGGCTGAGAACGAGAGATGGCATCCAAAAGCGAACTGACCATACAGACATAGACTCACTTCTAGTAACCCCTGACTGAGTCCCACATTCATTCTAATTATGAGTTTCAATTTTGGAATTTCATAAGTTGACTTCATCAGAGGAAGTGATTGGATTCAAGTGTACTTATGTAAACTGAATTTACTTGACTCATGTATAAATTACACTTCAGGTGACTTTTATATTTTTTTTTCATTTCCTATAACTGAAATATTTGTCCCACATTCAAGACCCTTCCCTTTTGGTGTCAGGGTCTCTGAAAATTGAATTCATAATCAAAATGTTGAAGCGAAGGAAAATGGATAGTCTCTGGGTAATATTTATTGGATCAACGGTAAGTTTTGTTGAAAAATTTGCCCCAAAATAGGATACGCCACCATAGGGCTCAGAATATCCAGGCTAGGACAATCCTCTGTATTTTTATAAATAATTACCTCTGTAATGATAACACTGCTTGAGAACCGTTTTACTTGTTTCCATTTTTTTTTCTTTGCAGATGACTTCTGCAACTGACTGTATCTCACTCCCTGTGGAAGGAGTCTGTGGGGATCCACACAGTTGTACTGCTGGAAAGGGGTGCCAGTGTGGGTGGTTGTTCACTGAGAGGCTGCCCCTGGCTCTTTCTTGTTCCCAATGAGAGAATCCAGGTTTATTCTTAAGCAGCTCCTCTCTTTCTCCATCCTCCAAGGGGGCTCTTACTTTGTGACATTGACTCTTGTACTTTTGCCATGAATAATAGAGTGAAAATACAGAAGAAAGCAGGTCCCTGAGAGTGCGTGAGAGCCAGGGCGGGGGGTAGTTTTTCAGGGACACTGAGGAAAGTAGCCCCTGTGAAACCATTCACCCTGTTAAGAACTCCCTACTTGGCATGTAACATGCATTGGCTTTATTTGAAGGGGAAAGCAATTGGATTTTTAAAAGCTTACAAAACAGGACTATTTTTGTTGTTGTGAAATTATGCATCTTTTGTATGAAGGAACACAAATAGAACACATAAATTTGAACTTCCACTTGATTTCATAGACTTAACAAAATTAAAAATTAATCCTCTAATTCCTTTCAGCCTGGTACAACCTTACCATGCATTTGTACAGCCCACTTTTTCAGTGTACCGAATGCATAGTTTTGTAGTTACATATTATCGCAAAATGCATATGTTGTTTGCATACTTTTTAAATTTATATAATATTATATTAGGTAGCACAAGATTTCTTCTATCTTTTTATTAATCACTTAGATTTTAAGATTCATCTATATTCCTATGTGTACACCTAATGTAATGCTTTCATTAATATACACTAATATGCTGCAAAAAACTCCAAATGTTTAGCTGTCCACACTGCTGGTTCTAGCCACACAGATCGCTCCCAATTCTCAGACACTACACATAATACTGCAATTAATATTTTTGTATATATTCTTTTATGGACCTAGGTAAAAATTTATTATTATTTTTTAAAGATCTTATTTATTTGTTTGACAGAGAGAGAGACAGCCGGTGAGAGAGGGAACACAAGCAGGGGGAGTGGGAGACGAAGAAGCAGGCTCCCAGCGGAAGAGCCTGACATGGGGCTCAATCCCAGAACTCCGGGATCATGCCCTGAGCTGAAGGCAGACGCTTAACGACTGAGCCACCCAGGCACCCCCTAGGTAAAAATTTATTTGATGGATATATATAGGGATATATTTGAGATACATACCTAGAAGTGGAATTGTTAAGTCAAAATATTTGTATATATTTAATGTAACTGTCAGTACCCACTGCAAACATTGGGCTTTCACCATCTTTATAATCTTTGTCAGATTAAAAGTTTACAACTTAGTATTTTAATTCTAGATGGTGCTATTTTAACGATCTTAAGAATTTTTAAGTGAGTAATACAGGTTACAGTTTTATAAGGACCACAACTCTATACTTCCAATTAAGGAAAAGCAAATAAGGACAATTCTAGTCAAGGGAAAGGTTGAAGCCTACATTTAACTAGTTTTGGTTTGTAAAATAAAAAGAAGGCAAAAGTCAAAGAACTCAAGTAGGCAATTGAGAGCTTAGCATAGTGGCTCTCAAACGTATGATGACCAATATACCATTTTATAAATGTTTCATAATGCCCCTTTACTATTTTCAAGTGGAACTTACAGATAATGTAACTTACCAACACAATAGTTTTAAAACTATTGCTCTAAGACTAATATAAAAGAGAAACAAAGGGAAGTAATTTATAATGAAACAGTATGCTTTCAACTTGCAAATGACCAGAAAGCCCTAGTAAAGAAGACATAAAGGAATAAATGCTCGCATCTGTACACAGAATGATAATGAAACGACAGCTATAGAAGCTGCCTGAAACAGGTGTATTTTATTAGCAATTCAAATAGTACAGCATTGTTGCTCATGATGTGCTTTTCCAAAAGAGTGAACAATTCCTGGCAGCATTCTTAACGGAAAAATAAAAAAGAGTAAAATCTTGCCTCAATTTACAGGTTAGTTGCATTCTTGAAAAAAAATTAGAAATATCATAACCATGAAAAACAAAACCCCATGTTTTCTAAATGCAAAATGGATTTAGCTTCTAGGCTCAAAATTCTTGAACAAGTTTTTCCTCCTATATGAATGCCCGTTCATATATTTGAAATGATGCAGAATGCAGGGTAATTCATTTTGGGGGATCCTGCCATGCTCTACTGTTTGTCTCTCCATTAAACCACCAGCAACACACCTCGATAAACCAAAACATCCCCCAGACACGGAAAACTATTGGCCTGGCTAGGTGATCATTGAAATCAAATATAAACGTGTCATTACTATTTTAAGTGTGGTTAAATCTTCTCAACCTTGCAAGTCACTAACCAGTTACTGTTCAAGCTGAGCAAATACCAACATCTAATTGCTCAATCTAAATAAATTACATACAGAAACCATGATGTGTGTATGAGAATAAACAACTAAATTTGATAAAGTCAGGGTCAACATCTCTCTCATCCTCTATGATAGAAGCAATAGTTGCCAAGAATAGGGAATATAGGTTTTTGATCTATTCAAGTTTGGTTTCTAATCTGATTCTCTCAGTAGGATGTAAAATCAATCAAGTTACATATCCTCTGTAAGCCTCTGACCTAACTCAATAGACCGGGTTGTTGATATTTGATACACTGCATCATTGTTTAGTACAAACAAAATAATATATGCACTACCATGCCCCAGAGCAGACAGCCAATGAAGGTCACTGTACTTCCAATGATGGATAACTATTTCATGTTCAATGACTTCATGTCATTGACTGTAGGAATTGTGTCTGCATGGCTTCATCTCAGTAAGTATACAATAAGTTTTGTGGATTGATCCACTTCTAACTAATTATAGACAGAATAATTTCAAGTAAAATCTGCTTTAGAAGCTGTACTTTGTATTAACTCAAAAGAGAAAAAGAACGATTATTGAGAGGAAATATTAAGCAAGAAATTGGGCAGATGAAACTTTTTGAACATTGGGGTTAGGTCTTTGCTCCCTGATTCATCCTGTAGTGTTTCATGAGTCTTTGGAAGGCCAAGCAGCTCGAGTTTCACTTCGGATGTCTAACACCTCAAAAAACTGCACAAGAAGGATAACATCCTTGCAGTTGTTCTTCAGTCTCTAAAGTGTCCACTGTGTGTGTGTGTGTGTGTGTGTGTGTGTGTGTTTGCATGTGTACATTTAAAGTGCATCTGTCTATTTAACTTTATGATGAGCTTTAGAATTTTAATATATTTAGGTCTCCGGTCTCCTTTATGTGGATTCTGTTATAGTGTGCTATTTAAGAATTGATTTTTTTCAAGTAATCACTCCATCTGTCCTATTTCATGTATCATATGGAGTTGGTCCTAAGGTTTCATTTTCCAAAACTCCTTTTGAGAGACCATTCTCACACAGGAACTACATTTTAATATTTACCTACAATGCCATTTAAACAATTCATACATTTTAGAGAAACAGGAACAGCTCCAGCAAGCACACAGACTCTTTCCATTAGTCTACAATCCACTGACGCAATGCAATGTCATAAAGAGAGTGGCTTGCATCCAATTTCCCCTTTGGGAACTAAGGACAATAGCAAATTTTGTAAAGCATTTATGTAGTGGTTAGAGATCCTGAGATGAAACATATAGGAGAAGGGAAAAGCATTGTAAGTGGAGTACGGTGGCTTTTATCTTTTAAAGGTACAGTATGATCTTTGCTTTCTGCATCTCTTCAGCCAGGCACAATGGGGTAGGGGAGGAGTATGGGAGTGCACAGGCGCACAAGTGTAAGGAAAGGAGATGGGCGCAGGCGGATGAAAAGAGAAGTGGAGGCTCAAAAGCTTCTTTCCAGACTACAAAGCAAGAAGGTTCTTATGAGCAGACAAATTTACAGATGAATTTGATGCTCTTTTATCTTGCTGTTGCTTTTCAACAGTTGAAAGTGTTTAGGGGCAGACAGAGCTGCCTGCATTGAGACTGTTTGTTTTAACAGGATGCTGCATTCAAAGCCTGTCCAACAGCAAGAGTTCAGATGATCTTCTGCCTTCACCTGGAAGAGAAAATAACCCAGTCTCACACCTCCACTGCAGCAAAAGTGTGTGACTAATTATGGGACAGAGTTTCTGAGGTGAGGCCACACATGGCTGAAAATGTAGAAAAACAGGATATTAAGAGCCTGAAATTTGGATAAAGATGCCAATATTACCAAAGAAATGCACTGCAATAAGACCAGATTGGTCATGAGGATAAAGAATAAAAATGGAATGTACTTTTGAACTGGTACATGGGAATGTCAAATTTAGAGAAATCAAGTTAGGCAAATCTTGGGGGACAAGGAAGTTTCGACAGATCTATCAAAATCATAAAGATCAGAAGGATCAGTCAAAATAAAAAGGAAGAGAGGGAAATCAAATTCTTACTCCCTACAGATGGTTAGACCCTGTGCTAAGGCCTTTGTTTTTAACAGTTTAGTGGTTCTCTAACTGTGGCTGCATTGGCATTACCTGAGTTCTTCGCATAATTGTGAATTCTCAGGTTCTACCCCACACCTGGACTCAGAACTTCTAGGGCAAGCTGGAAAATTTTGGCTTTAACACATCTTCAGGAAATTCTGATGTGCCCCTAATTTGAGAAACTCAGTGTTAATTTATGTAATCTTCACAACAGCTCTGCAGGCTGAGTATTGTTTAGATTGACTTTTAAAACAAGGAAGCAACTCAGTGAAATTAGGGAACATGTAGAATGTTAACATCAGGCCTAATTTTCACACCCAGATCTGTCTTGTTTTAGAACCTGCTTCCTGTCTGATTTTTCCCACACTGTTTCCCAATAGGCACTATAAATATCTGGTATGGATGTAAAGGGAGGAGAAGTATTGCATAATCAATCAAGGCATGAAGGCTCAATGAAGATGTAGTAGGAGTTAGGCGAGGAGTTAAAAAGTTTGAGACTGCAAAGGTTTTGGATTCTGACAACAGAATCCTTAGAATTGGTTACTGATAGCAAAAGATTAGAATAGGTTACCCACAACAAACAGCCAAATACTGAGCCCAAAGCGCATGTGAGCCAGTATCTCCCTGGTCAGAGTAATGATTTTCAGTGCGCTCTGGACCAGCAGTATCACTTAGGAACTTGTCACAAATTCAAACTCTGGGCCCAAGAAAGAGGCTCGCATGGAGCAGAGCAGCCTTTATCTTAGCAAACTCTCCAGGAGACCAAGATGCATGCTGAAGTTAAACTACTGAACTGGAGACAAAATTGGGCTCTGAGGGAGGACAGGAGAGAGGTCATGAAGGAAGTAATTAGTAATTAAGTGGATTGGATGAGCGAGGAAAGTGCAGGGAGCAAGCCAGTCTAAAACACGGGGCTGCAGGAAAGAAAAACAAGGAACCTACAGAAGAGCAAGGTGCGCCTAGGGAAAAGAGTCGAGGGCACATCAGTTTTCTTTTCCTCTACCACCTTCTTTCTGCTTGATCAATGCAAACTATGTGTCAAAGGTAATTTATTCACTGCTAGTGATGCAGTTAATGGTGTTGTAATTTTCTTCTGAATAAGATATTATACACTTATTATTTTATGTATTTAACAGAGCTTGAAATTAACACTGTCATCAGACCGAGACTCATAGACGTTGCCTCCAGCCCTGGCAGGAAGTGTCCTTTTGCAGAGGCAGTATCCTCATGCTCCTCTGTCAGTGGGGATGCTTCCAGTGTAGCTGCATGATAGACTCAGAAACAATTAGGTTCCTAAAGTCATTACCATTTTTTGTTATTAGCACTTGTTGTCAAGGTCTGTAATGATCATTTTTCAGTTTATGGGTTTATTTTACTGGTTAGTGAGGTTAGTTTTAGGAAAAGGAACATGTCTGAATGACCTAGCTCATTATGGAGTAAAATAAACATAAGAACTCTACCTTGGATCCTTTTCTATATATTTAGGTAGGGCTACTACCCCCACAACACAGACCCTAGCCACACTATGTCATTTAAGAGGTGACATAAAAGCAAAAGGCAATGAGATTTGGCACCAGGAGAATATAGATCTTTAGCTCATTAATGAACTAGACTGCCCTGAAGAAGTTAAGTTTCCTGATCCTTGGAGCCTCTCTTATCTCAGAGGTACATCAGGAATGATGAATCCTAACATAATCATTGCTTGTGGGAGCCAAACATGATAACAATATAAACAGAATGGAACAAAATAATAGCTAGCTTTTATTGGGTACCTACTCTGATATACACTTGCTCAAGTTTTTTTTTTAATATTTATTTTGTTATATTAGTCACCAGTTCTTGATGCAATGTTCCATGATTCATTTCTTGCATATAACACCCAGTGCACCATGTTTTGTTTTGTTTTGTTTTTTACCCTAGACCTTCTCAAACATTTCCACTGTAATAACTTTAATAGCAAAGGGAATAGAAATGATACCACAACAATCCAGAGACAGAACTCAATGTGACCTACAGATAGCATTAAGTTTGTATGAATACATGCTTTTTTGTGTTAATTTTTATGTGAATTACAAATGTAACTCTGGAATATAATTCTATTTGTTTTTATGAAAATATATTTTTAAATTATTTAATCCAAGTAAATAAGTAATCAGAGATATGCTACCTTTACCCCTGGCTTCAGTTACAATGAATGGTAACAAAAACTAATTGGAAAGCAGAGTGTGTCTTTCCTGCCAGGGACTTGGTGAAAGGATTCCCTTGCATTATTTTCTTTAATAATTGCAATGATCTCATGTGGTGGATTCCACTGTTATTCCCACTTTATGGTTAGAGACAATGCATATTGAGAAGTTAAGTAAACTTTTCAAGATTGCAAATGTTGAAAGGCGTAAGAATTTGAACCCAGGTGGTCGGCCTACAGACACCAGACTCTATTTCACATCCCAGTGAAAGTTTTTTTCTCCTTTGATTTCTCTCCTCATCTATACATGTTTATTTCTGAGTTCTGCTTAGAACTCAATTGTTTTTCTAGTCTCTATTTCATTTATTTCTGTTCTATTTTTGCCATTTCCTTCCTTCTGCTACCTTTGGTCTTAGTTTGTTCTTTTTCTAGTTTCTTGAGTTATAAGGTTGGGTTGTTTATTTGAGATCTGTCTTGTTTCCTAATATAGGCATTTATAGATTTAATCTTCCCTCTTAGATTTGTTTTTGCTGCATTTAATCAATTTTGGTATGTTGTTTCCATCTTCATCTATTAAGATTTTTTTTTCTATTTCATAAGGAGTATATTGTTTAATTTCTACATAATTTTGAATTTTTCCATTTTTAAATAGATAAAGTTAATAAACTTTTAGCTACATCAAGAAAAAAAGGATAGAAGGTTTAAATAAATAAAACTATAAGTGAAAGAGGAGACATTACACCTGGTAGCACAGAAACAAAAAGGATGAGTAATTACACACCAACAAATCAGATAACCTAGAAGAAGTGAATACATCCTTAGAAACATACTGAACCTGAATCAAGAAATAATAGAAAATCTGGAAGACCGACAACGAATGAGGAGATTAAAGCAGTAATCAAAAACTTCCAAACAAACAAACAAAGCCAAGGACCTGATGGCTTCACTGGTGAAATCAACTGAGTATTTATAAAAGAATTAACACCAATCCTTCCCAAATTCCTCCAAAAATGAAGAGCAAGGAATATTTCCAAACTCATTTAATGAGGCCAGAGTTATTCTGAAAATGAAGCCAGGCAAAGATACAAGAAAACTACATGCTAATATCCCTGATGACTACGTGTACAAAAACCATCACCAAAACACTAACAAACTGATTTGAAATACACATTAAAATGATCATATATCATGATCAAGTGAGATTTATCCTTGGAGTGTAAAGATGGTTCAACATACACAAATCAATAAATATGATCCTTAACAGGATAGAGAATAAAAATCACATGATCATCTTAATAGATGAAGAAAAATACACTTGACAAAACTCAACATGCTTTCATGATAAAAACTCTCAACAAATTAGGTATAGGAGGAATGTACCTCAACATAATAAAGACCATATATGACAAGTTCACAGTTAACGTCATAGACAAAGATGAAAAGCTTAAAGCTTTTCCTCTAAGATTGGAAATAAAACAAGAATGCTCACTGTCACCATTTCTACTCATAGCACTAGAAATCCAAGCCAGAGCAATTAGATAGGAAAAAACAAATAAAAGGCATCCAAATTGAAAAGGAAGAAGTAAAAGTATGCCTGTTTGTAGATGATGTGATCTTATATATAGAAAACCCTAAGGGCTCTGCTAAAAAACAAAAACAATAATAAAGTAAAATTTAAAAAATGTTAGCACTAATAAACAATTTCAGTAGAGTTGCAGAATAAAAATTAGATATGAAAAAATAAATTGTACTTCTATATGCTAATGAGAAAATATCTAAAAAAGAAATTTAGAAAATAATCCCATTTATAATAGTACCAAAATAATAAAATAATTAGAAATAAATTTAACAAAGGAGGTGAAAAATCTGTGAAGAGTGAGAGTTTGACCTCTTCTTTGCCAACTTGAATGCCTTTTATGTCTTTTTGTTGCCTGGTTGCTGAGGCTAGGACCTCTAGTACTATGTTGAACAACAATGGTGAAAGCGGGCATCCCTGTTATGTTCCCGACTTTAGGGGAGAAGCACTCAGTTTTTCCCCATTGAGGATGATACTCATTGTGGGCTTTTCATATATGGCTTTTAAGATATTGAGGTATGTTCCCTCTATCCCTACACTGTGGAGAGTTTTAATCAAGAAAGGATGCTGTATTTTGTCAAATGCTTTTTCTGCATCAATTGAGAGAATCATATAGTTCTTGTCCTTTCTTTTATTAATGTGATGTATCACATTGATTAATTTGTGAATGTTGAACCACCCTTGCATCCCAGGAATAAATCCCACTTGGTTGTGGTGAATAATTCTTTTAATGTACTGTTGGATCATACTGGCTAGTATCTTGGTGAGAATTTTGGCATCCACGTTCACCAGGAATATTGGTCTGTAATTCTCCTTTTTGGTGGGGTCAGCCACTCTGGAAAACAGTATGGAAGTTCCTCAAAAAGTTAAAAATAGAGCTCCCCTATGACCCAGCAATTGCACTGCTGGATATTTACCTCAAAGATATAGATGTAGTGAAAAGAAAAGGCACATGCACCCCAATGTTCATAGCAGCAGTGTCCACAATAGCCAAACTGTGGAAGGAGCCAATATGCCCTTCAATAGATGAATGGATAAAGAAGTGTGGTCCATATATACAATGGAATATGACTCAGCCATCAGAAAGGATGAATACTTACCATTTACATCGATGTGGATGGAACTGGAGTGTATTATGCTGAGCAAAATAAGTCAATCAGGGAAAGACAATTATCATATGGTTTCACTCATATGTGGAATATAAGAAACAGGGCAGAGGACCATAGGGGAAGGGAGGGAAAACAGAATGGGAAGTCATCAGGGAGGGAGAAAAACAATGAAAGATTCTTAAATATAGGAAACAAACTGAGGGTTGCTGGAGGGGAGGTCGATGGAGGGATGGGGTAACTAGTGATGCACATTAAGGAGGGCACATGATGTGATGAGCCCTGGGTGTTATACACAACTGATAAATTATTGAAAATACATCTGAAACTAATGATGTACTATATGTTGACTAATTAAATTTAAATTTAAAAAAAAGGAGGTGAAAAATCTGTTCACTGGAATGAAATTGAAGATGACACAAATAAATGGAAAGATATCTTGTGTTCATAGATTGGAATAAGTAATATTATTAAAATGCCCATACTACTCAAAGAAACCTACAAACTTAATGTAATCCCTATCAAAATACCAGTGTTGTTTTTCTCAAAATAGAAAAAAATAATATCAGAATTGATGTAGAATCATAAAGTTCCTGAACAGCCAAAGGGATCATAAGCATAAAGAACAAAGCTAGAGTCATCATGCTTCCTCACTTTAAAATATACTACAAAGCTATAATAATCAAAATAGCACAGTACTGACATAGAAACTGTCATATAGACCAGTAGAACAGAATAGAGAACTCAGAAATATGTCCACACCTTTATGGTCAATTAATCTTCAACAAGTTGCACACAAGGGGTAAGGACAGTCTCTTTAATAAATGGTGTTGGGAAAACTGGATATCAATATGCAGAAGAATGCAATTGACTCTTATACCATATACAAAAATTGACTCAAAATATGCTAAAGACTACATTAAGATCTAAAAATTTAAAACTATTAGAATAAAGCACTGGGGAGAACATTTATGATATTGGTATGGGCTATGATTTTACAGATATGATCCTAAAGGCACAGGCAACAAAAACAAAAATAGACAAATAGTATTATATCAAACTAAGACACTCTGCACACTAAAGAAAATAATCAACAGAGTGAAGAGGCAACCTACGGAATGGGAGAAAATATTTTCAAATCACATCTGATAAAAATTAATACTCAAAATATATAAGGAATTCATAAAACTCAATAGCAATAATAAAAAAAGAACAATTTGGAAATAGGCAAATGACCTTGAATAGACATTTCTTTTTTCTGGGGGAATAGACATTTCTTAAAAGAGAACATATAAATGGCCAACAGGCATATGAAAATATCCTAAACATCATTAATCCTCAGGAAAATGCAAATCAAAAGCCACAATTAGAGGTCACCTCACACCTGTTAGAAACATTAAAGATAAGTATTGGCAAGGATATGGACAAAGGGGAGCCCTTACAAACTGTTGGTGGGAATGTAAATTACTATAGCCGTTATGGAAAACAGCATAGAAAATTGTTCAAAATTCCTCAGAAAATTTAAAAGAAATACACTTTTATGATCCAGCAATACTACTTCTGGATATATATCCAGAAGAAATGAAATCAGTGTGTTGAGATATAAGCACGCCCATGTTCATTGCAGCATTATTCACAATAGCCAAGACATGAAATCAGCCTGAGTGTCTATCACATTTGCAACCATATGGGTGAAACTCGAGCACATTACGCTGAGTGAAATAAGCCAGGCATAGGAAACAAACAAACAAACAAACAAAACTCTGCATGATCTCACTCATGCATGGAATATAAAACAAAACAATTTCACAGAAGAGAGCAGAATGGCTATTTTCAGGGGCTATGTGGGGGAAATGAGAGATGGTCAAAATACACAAAGTTTCTGTTACACAAGATGAATAAATTCTGTAGATTTAATTTACAGCATGATGACTATAGTTTAACTAAACTGTATTTTATACTCAAAATTTACTGAGAGTAGACTTTAAAAGTTCTCACCACACACCCAAAAATAACTATCTGAAGTGATGAAAATGTTAATTAGCTTGATTGTGGTAATCATCTCATGACATATACATATATCAAAATATTTTGCAAAGTAAATATATATAATTTTTGAAAGTTATATCACAGTAAACCTGGAAAAATAGTCTCTCAAAATCTTTCCGTATTCTCCATTCTCACCACTCCTGCTTTTGTTTAAGATTTCCTCATTCTGCAACGAATTACAAGTAAGCAGTTATTATAAGGTAATTATTTCTATAATTGAAGATGGTAAAATTTGTTGCAGAATTCATAACAAATAACCTGATAAATAATAAATAGTACAATCTAACACCAAGATAAATACTTTATTCGTAAAAAGGGTTTCTGTAAATGTTTGCTGAATTTAATAAAAGCTTGTAAGGAAAGCAAGTTAATAAACCAATTTAGTTATCTTAGAAGAAACTACTGTATAAAATTATTATAGTAACTGATTATAACCCAAATATATTTTTTAAATAACTTCCCAAAGTGCCTTAAATTCCTTCAGTGTAATCCAAGCTGTTCATTCACTCCACCATTTATTCATTCATTTATTGAACAAACATTTATCTACTGTTTACAATGTTACAGAAACAATGCTGAATCCAAGAAATATAAAGGAGAATCAAACACAGTATTTGCCTTTCAGAAATCACGACCTGGTTAGACTACTGATAGAATTTGTTTAATTGTTATGTTATCTGAAACGAATGAGGCTATCTTTACAGTCATTCTACATAAGGTTTTTTTTTTTTACCAATTCAGACTAACAAATAATCAAGTTGGTTAAATAAGGAGGATTTGAAGTAGACTTGCCAGATTTAGCGAATAAAAATAGCATGCAATACATTTGCATTTCACATAAGTAGTGAATTTTTTAGTGTAAGTATGTCTCGTGTAATACCTGGGCTATGCTTATGTAAGATGTTATTTTTTGTTTATCTGAAATTCAAATGTATCTGTGTGTCCTGTATTTAATCTGGCCACCCTAGTTTGGAGGCTTTTATAATTGCGTTCCCTCCTGGTTTTAATAGAGTTGTAAAGGTGTACAGAAAAGAGCACAGCCCACTGAGACCTCTTACCTGGGTGCTCAAACCACAGAGTCTCAGCACCTTAAACAAAACTAATGAGGTTTTGAGACCCTTGTATGAAAGGCATTTTTCTCCAGGAAAATTATGTACCCTGTCAGACATATTTTCCACTCAGAGAGCAATAGTTTTCTCATTTAAGTCTGCCTGTCAGGGAATATTTTGAGTGCAGTGATATTTTTAATATCATATTTCACTCAAGGATTTCAAAGTACGTTAGAATAATTACATTATTAATGCCTTGTAACCCCCGTGAAGTAGCTAGGGGGCATGTATTATTTATAATCACATTACGGAGGGAGAAACTGAGATAAAGAAAGGCTTAGTGGTTCGATCAAGGTCACCAGTGAAGCCAAGCCCAGAACTTACAACAGGTGAGCAGTATAGTTCTGTGCACTTAGGCGGGGGTTCACTAGAGGTAAAATTTGGGGGAAAGTTTGAAATAGAGGGGAATCATAACTACAATAAACTGCGATTATTATGTATGTTCTTTCCTTGTCCCTTGCTCATCTCTCCTGCCCCATCCTGTTGCATGGCAGGTGACATGAGAGATGAAGAACTTCAGGGTGTGACATGATCTGTGCTCTGGTCCTCATCCTAACCAGATGAGGCAGACATTAGAACCAAAAAAGGTCATTCTCAGTTCTAGCCCCATCACTGCACTAGATGTGTAACATCTAACTAGGTGTGCAACCTGAGACAGCCACCTAAGTGTCCCAGCTTCCTGCTTTATCTCTATTATAAAGATATTAGTATCAATTTTGACATGTGCCATTCTCAATGCAATTCATAAAAGACTTAGCAAGTTGTTAGTACATATTTTGACCAAACAGGCTAAAATCAAATATTTACATAACTTCTTTTCTCTGGTTCCTGGTTTCATCAGCAGAAGAAAATGATGGCATTAGGAGCAGATGACCTCAGACGTCTTCTCTGGCTTTAAGATAATATGATTTTATGGATAGGAAGCTTTGAAAAAATCATGGAGGTTCACCTTAAAACAATGCTTGGTTTATAAGCTGTCTCTTAAATGACTTCAATTCTGTACGATTCCAGTGCAATGATGCTGCTACTGATAATCCATGTGCAGGGTGCAGGTATCATTCTTTTACACACATATAAGCACCCCCTGATAGCTGATGGTTTATTTTTGACATTAGATAGAACCGTTTTTTTTTTTAAATCTCAAAAGCCTCAAGTTATGGTATTTACATTCAAGCTGTGGCTATAAAAGTGGGGTATCTGCCTGAAACCAATTTCTCTGCATGTTGGACAACCCAGAAACAGCCCTGGACTTTGGAGATAGACCTTCTTTTAACCTTGGATGAGGACATTAACTTCCCTGGACCTTGTTCAGTTACTTTATATGTGAAATAGATGTAAAATGATCTAACTTGTAAGTTTGTTATAAGAATGAAATGACATAGTAAAAATGTTCTCTTACATAACTTTTCATTTTAATTACATTTCCAATGAGTTGAGTTGGAAAACTTCATTCGGTATACGTCCTTTCTATATACAGGTCTTTTCAGGCTACTCTGCAATGAACAAATATAGAAGTGTATTTTTTTAGAGATTCATTCATTCATTCCATTCATCCATTTTCTCATTCATTCATCCCTAAGAATGTTCTCTTTTTTATTTAAAAACAATAGCAAGTTGTTACAAAGAAGGGCATTTTGCTCAGATTAACTAATATACATTATTCTTTTTTCTTAACAATTCAACATTTGAAAACGCGTGCTTATAAGAAAAAGTATCCTTTAATTTTTCTATTATCAGTCGACTAATCTTCCACCCACAATTTGAAATGTCTGCTTAATTTGTGGTGATGTGCCAAATGAGAATAAAAGAAAAAAGAAAAAGTAGAAAACTACAAAATTGGTAGCAAGTTTGCGCACACATGCACGCACACACACAATTAAAAAGAAAACATTGCACTGAAACAACACATTGTTTTAGGTAACTGCTTACAAAATCCCAGAATAATGATTCGCCTTTCAAATCCCATTTCTATCATCTTACCTACCTTTACTCATGCTATTTCAGCACCTCAGACAGAACATCAGAGAGAACTCCTGCCTCATGCAGGGACTATAGCCCTGATTGTTTACCAGGGCAGCAAAACACAAAATTGCTCTCCCACATGGAACCATGATCCCTGAACCACACTGCTTGCCACATCTCCAGGCCACCCTCTCTCTATCTGTCAACCTCCTAGTTGTGACACCCAGGTCTATCTCTCAGTCCAGCTCCATCGGGTACCACTCCCATCCATCTTATGCTCCTTGCCACTGCTCTCCTCTCTCACTTCATGGCCAATAAAATATGAGGACTTCCACACGAGGCTCATGCCTCCGCGTTTTTGCTAGTGCTGCTGTCTCTGTTCCTGACACCACTCCCAACACTCTTCAGTTCCCCTGATGCTCCTCTACTCAGATTCTGTTGCTTCTGTAAAGACTTCCGTGGCCCCTCAGGCTAGCCTAGACACATTTTCTGCTGTGAGCTGTGATCCACGATGCCTCAGTCAGAGCACCTACTACCATATTGCCTGTCTTGAGCTGAGGCAGGCCAGGGCTATGAGAGACCATGTTTTTCATTTCTGATTCCCACTGCCTAGCATGTGAAAGCTAAATATATGGTATATGAGTGAAATAATGGGTAAATGAAAGAACATATTCATTGATGTCTTCCATAGAGGACTCTGTAGCCAGTCTGTAGGATGGTGCCTGGTGCTTTTCAGTATTTATTTATTATTATTTATTTATTATTAGTCCCTATGATTACTATATCCCTTAACACTGATTTAGTGACCTATTGATTCAAAAAATCCACTTGCCACATATATATTGAGTGTCCATGATATCTCAAGCATTCTTCTTGATATTTATTTTATCCTCTATGTGATAAGCTTTTGGTGACTATATTTTTATTGAAGTTAACTGGCATATAATATTATATTAATTTCAGGTGTACAATATATTTTACTTATGTACATTATGAAGTGATCACTACTATAAATCTAGCTACCATCTGTTACCAAACAAAGTTGTTACAATATTATTAACTACATTCCCTAGGTTGTACACTGCATCCTTCTGTCTTATTGCATAACGGGAAGTTTGTACCTTTTAATCTCCTTCCCATATTTCCCCCACTACCTCACTCTCTTTCCCCTCTGGCAATCATC
Organism: Ursus arctos; assembly: GCF_023065955.2. Lineage (NCBI taxonomy): Eukaryota > Metazoa > Chordata > Mammalia > Carnivora > Ursidae > Ursus > Ursus arctos. Next base: position 8,032,847 of record NW_026622763.1, on the reverse strand, counting down.
AGCTTGTTCTCTGTAGCTATGAGTCTTTCTCTGTTTCTCCTGTTCATTTGTTTGTTTTCTAGATTCTGCATATAACTGAAATCATACGGTATTTGTCTTTTTCTGTCTGACTTATTTCACTTAGCATAATACTCTCTGGTTCCATCCATGTTGTTGCAAATGGCAGGATTTCATTCTTTTAATGATTGAGTTATATTCCATTGTATATATACATACCACATCTTTATCATTCATCTATTGATAGGCAATAGAGAACATCCAGTATGATTAGCAGCTTTTTTTTTTCCCCAAGAGGTTCCTAATTTTCTTGAAGGTGCGAGCAGATCACTAAGACTCTCTGACATTTCCAGGGCTATTATAAAAAAGGATCCCAGTCTTTGCCTTTGAGGGAAAACAGGATCACACTGGATCAAAGATGTGTATGGCTTTTCTTGAATTTAATTCACAAATTTGATTTAGTGTCTACTATGTGTTGGACAATTTCTTGGGCACAAGGGATAAAAAAGAAAAAAAAAAGAAGCCTAGGCTTTCAGAAGCTCAGTTACAAAAATCAATCATGACAAAACAATTTGAAAATGTCCATCATACACAAGCATAAGCTATGAGAGCATATAAAAGGGGCACCTAACAGTAGGGGAAGGAGTGGGTCAGGGATACCTTCCTAGAGGAGGTGGTGGCTAAAATAAATTTTGAAAAAAATTAGTGTTAATGAGATAGTAAAGGAGAAGTTTTCAGGAATAAAGAATAATGGTTTGAAGGCAAAACATATAAAACAGCAAAATGCACCCAATTGATTATCCATGCATAATTTAGACATGTTTAACCACAATATGCAACATTATTATATACATCCATCTTTGTATTTTAGACAATTAGATTTAAGAGAGGTGAAAATTCAAAAGAATATATTTTGATGCGTAAAGCCCAGATGTACTGTTAGTCCAAATTTTTTGATGAAGCAATTTAACCCTTGATAACTTCACTCCACTTATCTCTCTAGCTTCCTACTTCCCTCTTCCCTAATGCTAGTCTTCATTTTGGGTGTGGGCATAGTTTTTCTGTGAAGGACCAGATAGTAAATATTTTAGATTTTGTGGGCCAAGCAATCTCTGTTGTGTCTACTCAACTCTGTTGTTGCATGGAAGCAGCCATTGGCAGTACATAAACATATGGGTATGGCTGTGTTCCAAGAACACTTTTTTCATGGACTCTGATATTTGAATTTCATGTAACTTTCACGCATTACGAAATTGTATTTTCTTTTGACTTGTTTTTCAATTATTTATAAATGTAAAGTTTGTTAGCATGTAGGATATAAAGAACAAGTGGAGGGCTGGATTTGGTCCTCAGAACTACCAGCTCCTGCTTTAGAAAATCATTACAACTTCATGGTTGAAAGTTAAAGCAGAAGGCTGATGGCATGGGATTTACTCCCAACTCAGTCACTTAATTAACTTTTTAATCTTGAACTTGTTAGACAGAGTTTAAGTAGCTTGCTCGAGATCATCCCCCTGTAGGTGATGGGAAGTCATTTAAAGATTTTAAACAG